>NW_026947502.1:70905034-71538159 GCF_034190915.1 Cavia porcellus
CACCACTCCGCGATGTTTTCAGAAACCTATCCTACATTGCCACTGCATGTTCCCTGACCTCCCCATGCTGAGCACCCCGCGGTGCTTCTCTCCACCGTACATTGCCACTCACTGCCTATCCTAATTCGGACCCTCCGATTCACACCATCCCGTGATGTTTTTTTCACTCCTACTAGTGAATGTAATGTTACACACCCATACAATGCACACAATCCCGCGATGTTTTTCAAAAACCTATCCTACATTGCCACTGCATGTTCCCTGACCTCCCCATGCTGACCACCCCGCGGTGCTTTTCTCCATCCTACATTGCCACTCACTGCCTATCCTATTTAGGCCCTCCGATTCACACCACCCCGTTAAGTTTTTCTCCTCCTACTAGTGAATGTAATGTTACACACCCATACAATGTGCACCAACCCGCGATGTTTTTCAGAAACCTATCCTACATTGTCACTGCATGTTCCCTGACCTCCACATGCTGACCACACCGCGGTGCTTTTCCCCATCCTACATTGCCACTCCATGCCTATCCTAATTCAGACCCTCCGATTCACACCACCCCGTGATGTTTTTCTCAATCCTACGAGTGAATGTGATGTTACACACCCATACAATGCGCACCACCCCACGATGTTTTTCAGAAACCTATCCTACATTGCCACTGCATGTTCCCTGAGCTCCCCATGCTGACAAACCCGCGGTGCTTTTCCCCATCCTACATTGCCACTCACTGCGTACCCTAATTCAGACCCTACGACTCACACCACCCCGTGATGTTTTTCTCACTCCTACAAGTGAATGTAATGTTCCACACCAATACAATGCACACCACCCCCGGTTGTTTTTCAGAAACCTATCCCACATTGCCACTGCATGTTCCCTGACTTCCCCATGGTGACCACCCCGAGGTGCTTTTCTCCATCCTACATTGCCACTCACTTCCTATCCTCATTCAGATCCTCTGATTCACACCACACCGCGATGTTTTTCTCACTGCTACTATTGAATGTAATGTTACACACCCATACAATGTGCACGACCCTGTGATGTTTTTCTCACTCCTACTAGTGAATGTAATGTTACACATCCATACAATGCGCACCACCCCGAGATGTTTTTCAGAAACTATCCTACATTGCCACTTCATTTTCCCTGACCTCCCCATGCTGACCACACCGCGGTGCTTTTCCCCATCCTACATTACCACTCACTGCCTATCCTAATTCAGACTCTCCGATTCACACGACCCCGTGATGTTTTTCTCACTCCTACTAGTGAATGTAATGTTACACAACCATAAAATGCTCACCACCCCGCGATGTTTTTCCAAAACCTATCCTACATTGCCACTGCATGTTATCTGACCTCACCATGCTGACGACCCCGCGGTGCTTTTTTCCATCCTAAATTGCCACTCACTGCGTATCCTAATTCAGACCCTCCGATTCAAACCACCCCGTGATGTTCTTCTCACTCCTACTAGTGAATGTAATGTTAAACACGCATACAAGTCGCACCACCCCATGATGTTTTTCTCACTCCTACTAGTGAATGTAATGTTAAACACCCATACAATGCGCACCACCCCGCGATGTTTTTCAGAAACCTGTCCTTCATTGCCACTGCATGTTCCGTGACCTCCCAATGCTGACCACCCCGCGGTTCTTTTCTCCATCCTACATTGCCTCTCACTGCCTATCCTAATTCAGACTCTCCGATTCACACCACCCCGTGATGTTTTTCTCACTCCTACTAGTGAATGTAATGTTACACACACATACAATGCGCCCCACCCCGCAATGTTTTTCAGAAACCTATCCTACATTGCCACTGCATGTTCCCTGACTTCCACATGCTGATCATCCAGCGGTGCTTTTCTCCATCCTACATTGCCACTCACTGCCTATCCTAATTCAGACCCTCCAAATCACACCACCCCGTGATGTTTTTCTCCCACCTATTAGTGAATGTAAAGTTACACAGCCATACAATGCGCAACACCCCGCGCTGTTTTTCTCACTCCTACTAGTGAATGTAATGTTACACACCCATACAATGCACACCACCCCGCGATGTTTTTCAGAAACCTATCCTACATTGCCACTGCATGTTCCCTGACTTCCCCATGCTGACCACCCCGAGGTGCTTTTCTCCATCCTACATTGCCACTCACTTCCTATCCTAATTCAGATACTCCGATTCACACCACACGGCGATGTTTTTCTCACTCCTACTAGTGAATGTAATGTTACACACCCATACAATGTGCACCAACCCGTGATGTTTTACGAACTCCTACTAGTGAATGTAATGTTACACACCCATACAATGCGCACCACCCCCGGATGTTTTTCAGAAACCTATCCTACATTGCCACTGCATGTTCCCTGACTTCCCCATGCTGACCACCCCCAGGTGCTTTTCCCCATCCTACATTGCCACTCACTTCCTGTCCTAAATCAGACCCTCCGATTCACACCACCCCGTGATGTTTTTCTCACTCTTACTAGTGAATGTAATGTTACACACCCATACAATGCTCACCACCCCGCGATGTTTTTCAGAAACCTATCCTACATTGCCACTGCATGTTATCTGACCTCACCATGCTGACCACCCCGCGGTGCTTTTTTCCATTCTAAATTGCCACTCACTGCGTATCCTAATTCAGACCCTCCGATTCAAACCATCCCGTGATGTTTTTCTCACTCCTACTAGTGAATGTAATGTTACACAACCATACAATGCGCAACACCCCGCAATGTTTTTCTCACTCCTACTAGTGAATGTAATGTTACACACCCATACAATGCGCACCACCCCGCGATGTTTTTCAGAAACCTATCCTACATTGCCACTGCATGTTCCATGACCTCCCCATGCTGACCACCCCGCTGTGCTTTTCTCCATCCTACATTGCCACTCACTGGCTATCCTATTTAGACCCTCTGATTCACACCACCCCGTTATCTTTTTCTCCTCCTACTAGTGAATGTAATGTTACACACCCATACAATGCGCACCACCCCGCGAAGTTTTTCAGAAACCTATCCTACATGGCCACTGCAAGTTCCCTGACTTCCCCATGCTGACCACCCCGATGTGCTTTTCTCCATCCTACATTGCCACTCACTTCCTATCCTAATTCAGATCCTCCGATTCACACCAAACCGCGATGTTTTTCTCACTCCTACTGGTGAATGTAATGTTACACACCCATACAATGCGCGCCACCCCGTGATGTTTTTCTCACTCCTACTTGTGAAGGTATTGTTACACACCCATACAATGCGCACCAACCCATGATGTGTTTCTCACTCCTACTAGTGAATGTAATGTTACACACCCATACAATGCGCACCACCCCGCGATGTTTTCCCGAAACCTATCCTTCATTGCCACTGCAAGTTCCCTGACCTCCCCATGCTGACCACCCCGCGGTGCTTTTCTCCATCCTACCTTGCCTCTCACTGCCTACTCTAATTCAGACCCTCCGATTCACTTCACCCCGTGATGTTTTTCTCACTCCTACTAGTGAATGTAATGTTACACACCCATACAATGCGCACCACCACGCGATGTTTTTCAGAAACCTATACTACATTGCCACTGTATGTTCCGTGACTTCCCCATGCTGACCATCCAGTGGTGCTTTTCTCCATCCTACAATGCCAATCACTGCCTATCCTAATTCAGACCCTCCAACTCACACCACCCCGTGATGTTTTTCTCACTCCTACTAGTGAATGTAAAGTTACACACCCATACAATGCGCCACACCCCGCGAGGTTTTTCTCACTCCTAATAGTGAATGTAATGTTACACACCCATACAATGCGCACCACCCCGCGATGTTTTTCAGAAACTTATACTACATTGCCACTGCATGTTCGCTGACCTCCCCTTGCTGACCACCCCGCAGTGCTTTTCTCCATCTACATTGCCACTCACTGCCTATCCTAATTCAGACCCTCAGATTCACACCACCCCGTGATGTTTTTCTCTCTCCTACTAGTGAATGTAATGTTACACACGCTTACAATGCGCACCACCCCGAGATGTTTTTCAGAAACCTATCCTACATTGCCACTGCATGTTTCCTGACCTCCACATGCTGATCACACCGCGGTGTTTTTCTCCATCCTACATTGCCACTCACTGCCTATCCTATTTAGGCCCTCCGATTCACACCACCCCGTTAAGTTTTTCTCCTCCTACTAGTGAATGTAATGTTACACACCTATACAATGTGCACCAACCCGCGATGTTTTTCAGAAACCTATCCTACATTGTCACTGCATGTTCCCTGAACTCCACATGCTGACCACGCCGCGGTGCTTTTCCCCATCCTACATTGCCACTCCATGCATATCCTATTTCAGACCCTCCGATTCACACCACCCCCTGATGTTTTTCTCACTGCTACTAGTGAATGTAATGTTACACACCCATACAATGCGCACCACCCCGCGATGTTTTTCAGAAACCTATCCTACATTGTCACTGCATGTTCCCTGACTTCCCCAGGCTTACCACCCCGAGGTGCTTTTCTCCATCCTACATTGCCACTCACTTCCTATCCTAATTCAGACCCTCCGATTCACACCACCCCGTGATGTTTTTCTCACTCTTACTAGTGAATGTAATGTTACACACATACAATGCGCAACACCCCAAGATGTTTTTCTCACTCCTACTAGTGAATGTAATGTTACACACCCATACAATTCGCACCACCCCGCGATGTTTTTCAGAAACCTATCCTACATTGCCACTTCATTTTCCCTGTCCTCCCCATGCTGACCACCCCGCTGTGCTTTTCGCCATCCTACATTGCCACTCACTGCCTATCCTAATTCAGACCCTCCGATTCACACCACGCCGTGATGTTTTTCTCATTCCTACTAGTGAATGTAAATTTACACACCCATACAATGCGCAACACCCCGCGATGTTTTTCTCACTCCTACTAGTGAATGTAATGTTACACACCCATACAATGCGCACCACCCCGCGATGTTTTTCAGAAACCTATCATACATTGCCACTGCATGTTCCCTGACTTCCCAATGCTGACCACCCCGAGGTGCTTTTCTCCATCCTACATTGCCACTCACTTCCTATCCTAACTCAGATCCTCCGATTCACACCACACCGCGATGTTTGTCTCACGCCTACTAGTGAATGTAACGTTACACACCCATACAATGCGCACCACCCCGTGATGTTTTTCTCACTCCTACTAGTGAATGTAATGTTACACACCCATGCAATGCGCACCAACCCATGATGTGTTTCTCACTCCTACTCGTGAATGTAATGTTACACACACATACAATGCGCACCACCCCGTGATTTTTTTCATAAACCTATCCTTCATTGCACTGCATGTTCCCTGACTTCCCCATGCTGACCATCCAGCGGTGCTTTTCTCCATCCTACAATGACACTCACTGCCTATCCTAATTCAGACCCTCCAAATCACACCACCCCGTGATGTTTTTCTCACAAATACTAGTGAATGTAAAGTTACACACCCATACAATGCGCAACACCCCGCGATGTTTTTCTCACTCCTACTAGTGAATGTAATGTTACACACCCATACAATGCGCACCACCCCGCGATGTTTTTCAGAAACCTATCCTGCAATGCCACTGCAAATTCCCTGACCTCCACATGCTGACCACCCCGCAGTGCTTTTCTCCATCCTAGATTGCCACTCACTTCCTATCCTAATTCAGACCCTCCGATTCACACTACCCCGTGATGTTTTTCTCACTCCTACTAGTGAATGTAATGTTACCACCCATACAATGCGCCACAACCCGCGCTGTTTTTCAGAAACCTATCCTACATTGCCACTGCATGTTCCCTGACCTCCCCTTGCTGACCACCCCACGGTGCCTTTCTCCATACTACATTGCCACTCACTGCCTATCCTAATTCAGACCATCCGATTCAAAGCACCCCATGATGTTTTTCTCACTCCTACTAGTGAATGGAATGTTACAAACCCATACAATGCGCACCACCCCGTGATGTTTTTCTCACTCCTACTAGTGAATGTAATGTTACACACCCATACAATGCGCACCACCCCGCGATGTTTTTCAGAAACATATCCTACATTGCCACTGAATGTTTCATGTCCTCCCCATGCTGACCACCCTGCCGTGCTTTTCTCCATCCAACATTGCCACTCACTGCCTATCCTATTTAGACCCTCCGATTCACACCAGCCGGTTATGTTTTTCTCCTCCTACTAGTGAATGTAATGTTACACACCCATACAATGTGCACTACCCCGCGATGTTTTTCAGAAACCTATCCTACATTGTCACTGCATGTTCCCTGACCTCCACATGCTGACCACCCCGCTGTGCTTTTCCCCATCCTACATTGCCACTCACGGCCTATACTAATTCAGACCCTCCGATTCACACGACAACGTGATGTTTTTCTCACTCGTATTAGTGAATGTAATGTTACACACACATACAATGCGCACCACCCCGCGATGTTTTTCAGAAACCTATCCTACATTGCCACTGAATGTTCCCTGACCTCCCCATGCTGACCACCCCACTGTGCGTTTCTCCATCCTACATTGCCACTCACTGCCTATCCTAATTCAGACCCTATGATTCACACCACCCCGTGATGTTTTTCTCACTCCTACTAGTGAATGTAATGTTACACACCCATACAATGCGCACCACCCCCGGATGTTTTTCAGAAACCTATCCTACATTGCCACTGCATGTTCCCTGACTTCCCCATTATGACCATTCCGAGGTGCTTTTCTCCATCCTACATTGCCACTAACTTCCTATCCTAATTCAGACTCTCCGATTCACACCACCCCGTGATGTTTTTCTCACTCAAAATAGTGAATGTAATGTTACACACCCATACAATGCCCACCACCCCGTGATGTTTTTCTCACTCTACTAGTGAATGTAATATTACACACCCATACAATGCGCACCACCCCGCGATCTTTTTCAGAAACCTATCCTACATTGCCACTTCATTTTCCCTGACCTCCCCATGCTGACCACCCCGCGATGTTTTTCCCCATCCTACATTGCCACTCATTGCCTATGCTAATTCAGACCCTCCAATTCAAATGACCCCGTGATTTTTTTCTCACTCCTACTAGTGAATGTAATGTTACACACCCATACAATGCTCACCACCCCACAAGGTTTTTCCGAACCCTATCCTACATTGCCACTGCATGTTATAAGACCTCACCATGCTGACCACCCGCGGTGCTTTTTTCCATCCTAAATTGCCACTCACTGCGTATCCTAATTCAGACCCTCCGATTCAAACGACCCCGTGATGTTTTTCTAACTCCTACTAGTGAATGTAATGTTACACACCCATACAATGCGCACCAACCCATGATGTGTTTCTCACTCCTACTAGTGAATATTATGTTACACACCCATACAATGCGCACCACACCACGATGTTTTTCAGAAACCTATCCTTCATTGCCACTGAATGTTCCCTGACCTCCCCATGCTGTCCACCGCGCGGTGCTTTTCTCCATCCTACATTGCCTCTCACTGCCTATTCTAATTCAGACCCTCAGATTCGCACCACCCCGTGATGTTTTTCTCACTCCTACTAGTGAATGTAATGGTACACACCCATACAAGGCGCACCACCACGCAATGATTTTCAGAAACCTATCCTCCATTGCCACTGCATGTTCCCTGACATCCCCATGCTGACCATCCAGCGGTGCTTTTCTCCAACCTACAATGCCACTCACTGCCTATCCTAATTCAGACCCTCCGATTCAAACCACCCCGTGATGTTTTCCTCACTCCTACTAGTGAATGTAAATTTCACACCCATACAATGCGCAACAGCCCGCAATGTTTTTCTCACTCCTACTAGTGAATGTAATGTTACACACCCATACAATGCGCAACACCCCATGATGTTTTTCTCACTCCTACTAGTGAATGTAATGTTACACACCGATACAATGCGCACCACCCCGCGATGTTTCTCAGAAACCTATCCTACATTGCCACTGCATGTTCCCTGACCTCCCCATGCTGACCACCCCGCGGTGCTTTTCTCCATCCTACATCGCCACTCACTGCCTATCCTAATTCAGACCCTCCGAATCACACCACCCCGTGATGGTTTTCTCACTCCTACTAGTGAATGTAATGTTACACACCCATACAATGCGCACCACCCCGTGATGTTTTTCTCACTCCTACTAATGACTGTAATTTTACACACCCATACAATGCGCACCACCCCGCGATGTTTTTCAGAAACTTATCCTACATTGCCACTGCATGTTCCCTGACCTCCCCATGCTGACCAACCCTCGGTGCTTTTCCCCATCCTTCATTGCCACTCACTGCCTATCCTAATTCAGACCCTCCTATTCACACCAACCCGTGACGTTTTTCTCACTCCTACTAGTGAATGTAATGTTACACACCCATACAATGCGCACCACCCCGCGATGTTTTTCAGAACCCTATCCCCTATTGCCACTGCATGTTCCCTGACTTCCCCATGCTGACCACCCCGCGGTGCTTTTCTCCATCCTACATTGCCACTCACTGCCTATCCTAATTCACAACCTCCGATTCACACCACCCCCTGATGTTTTTCTCAATCCTACTAGTGAATGTAATGTTACACACCCATACAATGCGCACCACCCCGCGATGCTTTTCAGAAACCTATCCTACATTGCCACTGCATGTTCCATGACCTCCCCATAATGACCACCCCGCAGTGCTTTTCTCCATCCAACATTGCCACTCCCTGCCTATCCTATTTAGACCCTCCGATTCACACCAGCCGGTTATGTTTTTCTCCTCCTACTAGTGAAAGTAATGTTACACACCCATACAATGTGCACCACCACGCGATGTTTTTTCAGAAACCTGTCGTACATTGCCACTGCATGTTCCCTGAGTTCCCCATGCTGACGACCCCGAGGTGCTTTTCTCCATCCTACATTGCCACTCACTTCCTATCCTAATTCAGATCCTCCGATTCACACCACACGCGATGATTTTCTCACTCCTACTAGTGAATGTAATGTTACACACCCATACAATGTGCACCACCCCGTGATGTTTTCCGAACTCCTACTAGTGAATGTAATGTTACACAACCATACAATGCGCACCAACCCATGATGTGTTTCTCACTCCTACTAGTGAATGTAATGTTACACACCCATACAATGCGCACCACCCCGCGATGTTTTTCAGAAACCTATCCTTCATTGCCACTGCATGTTCCATGACCTCCCCATGCTGACCACCCCGCGGTGCTTTTCTCCATCCTACATTGCCTCTCACTGCCTATCCTATTTCAGACCCTCCGATTCACACCACCCCGTGATGTTTTTCTCACTCCTATTAGTGAATGTAATGTTACACACCCATATAATGCGCAACACCCCGCGATGTTTTTCTGAAACCTATCCTACATTGCCACTGCATGTTCCCTGACTTCCACATGGTGACCATCCAGCGGTGCTTTTCTCCATCCTACATTGCCACTCACTGCCTATCCTAATTCAGACCCTCCAAATCACACCACCCCGTGATGTTTTTCTCACACCTACTAGTGAATGTAAAGTTACACACCCATACAATGCGCACCACCCCGCGATGTTTTTCAGAAACCTATCCTACATTGCCACTGCATGTTCCATGACCTCCCCATGCTGACCACCCCGCAGTCCTTTTCTCCATCCTACATTGCCACTCACTGCCTATCCTATTTAGACCCTCCGATTCACACCACCCCGTTACATTTTTCTCCTCCTACTAGTGAATGCAATGTTTTCACACCCATACAATGCGCAACAGCCCTCGATGTTTTTCTCACTCCTACTAGTGAATGTAATGTTACACACCCATACAATGCGCACCACCCCGCGATGTTTTTCAGAAACCTATCCTACATTGCCACTGCATGTTCCCTGACCTCCACATGCTGACCACCCCACGGTGCTTTTCTCCATCCTACATTGCCACTCACTGCCTATCCTAATTCAGATCCTCCGATTCACACCACACCGCGATGTTTTTCTCACTCCTACTAGTGAATGTAATGTTACACACCCATACAATGCGCACCACCCCGTGATGTTTTTCTCACTCCTACTAGTGAACGTAATGTTACACACCCATACAATGCGCACCAACCCATGATGTGTTTCTCACTCCTACTAGTGAATGTAATGTTACACACCCATACAATACGCACCACCCCGCGATGTTTTTCAGAAACCTATCCTGCATTGCCACTGCATATTCCCTGACCTCCACATGCTGACCACCCCGCAGTGCTTTTCTCCATCCTACATTGCCACTCACTTCCTATCCTAATTCAGACCCTCCGATTCACACTACCCCGTGATGTTTTTCTCACTCCTACTAGTGAATGTAATGTTACACACCCATACAATGCGCACCACCCCGCGCTATTTTTCAGAAACCTATCCTACATTGCCACTGCATGTTCCTTGACCTCCACTTCCTGACCACCCCACGGTGCCTTTCTCCATACTACATTGCCACTCACTGCCTATCCTAATTCAGAACCTCCGATTCACACCACCCCATGATGTTTTTCTCACTCCTACTAGTGAATGTAATGTTACACACTCATACAATGCGCACCACCCCGTGATGTTTTTCTCACTCCTACTAGTGAATGTAATGTTACACACCCATACAATGCGCACCACCCCGCGATGTTTTTCAGAAACCTATCCTACATTGCCACTGCATGTTCCCAGACCTCCCCATGCTGACCACCCCGCGGTGCTTTTCTTCATCCTACATTGCCACTCACTTCCTATCCTAATTCAGATCCTCCGATTCACACCACACCGCGATGTTTTTCTCACTCCGAGTAGTGAATGTAAGGTTACACACCCATATAATGCGCACCACCCCGCGATGTTTCTCCGAAACCTATCCTACATTGCCACTGCATGTTCCCTGACTTCCCCCTGCTGACCACCCCGCGGTGCTTTTCTC
Source organism: Cavia porcellus (assembly GCF_034190915.1). Lineage (NCBI taxonomy): Eukaryota > Metazoa > Chordata > Mammalia > Rodentia > Caviidae > Cavia > Cavia porcellus. The sequence continues at coordinate 70,916,092 of NW_026947502.1, forward strand.
CAACCTACATCGCCATTCACTGCCTATCCTAATTCAGACGCTCCGAATCACACCACCCCGTGATGTTTTTCTCACTACTACTAGTAAATGTCATGTTACACACCCATACAATGCGCACCACCCCGCGATGTTTTTCAGAAACCTATCCTACATTGCCACTTCATTTTCCCTGACCACCCCATGCTGACCACCCCGCGGGGCTTTTCCCCATCCCACATTGCCACTCACTGCCTATCCTAATTCAGACCCTCCGATTCACATGACTGCTTGATGTTTTTCTCACTCCTACTAGTGAATGTAATGTTACACACCCGTACAATGCTCACCACCCTGCAAGGTTTTTCCGAACCCTATCCTACATTGCCACTGCATGTTATCTGACCTCACCATGCTGACCACCCGCGGTGCTTTTTTCCATCCTAAATTGCCACTCACTGCGTATCCTAATTCAGACCCTCCGATTCAAACCACCCCGTGATGTTTTTCTAACTCCTACTAGTGAATGTAATGTTACACACCCATACAATGCACACCAACCCATGATGTGTTTCTCACTCCTACTAGTGAATGTTATGTTACACACCCATACAATGCGCACCACCCCGCGATGTTTTTCAGAAACCTATCCTTCATTGCCACTGCATGTTCCCTGACCTCCCCATGCTGACCACCCCGCGGTGCTTTTCTCCATCCTACATTGCCTCTCACTGCCTATCCTAATTCAGACCCTCCGATTCACACCACCCCGTGATGTTTTTCTCACTCCTACTAGTGAATGTAATGTTACACACCCATATAATGCGCACCACCCCGCGATGTTTCTCCGAAACCTATCCTTCATTGCCACTGCATGTTCCCTGACCTCCCCATAATGACCACCCCGCAGTGCTTTTCTCCATCCAACATTGCCACTCACTGCCTATCCTATTTAGACCCTCCGATTCACACCAGCCGGTTATGTTTTTCTCCTCCTACTAGTGAATGTAATGTTACACACCCATACAATGTGCACCACCACGCGATGTTATTCAGAAACCTATCCTACATTGTCACTGCATGTTCCCTGACCTCCACATGCTGACCACCCCGCTGTGCTTTTCCCCATCCTACATTGCCACTCAATGCCTATCCTAATTCAGACCCTCCAATTCACACCACCCCGTGATGTTTTTCTCACTCCTACTAGTGAATGTAATGTTACACACCCATACAATGCGCACCACCGCGCGATATTTTTCAGAAACCTATCCTACTTTGCCACTGAATGTTCCCTGACTTCCACATGCTGATCATCCAGCGGTGCTTTTCTCCATCCTACATTGCCTCTCACTGCCTATCCTAATTCAGACCCTCCAAATCACACCACCCCGTGATGTTTTTCTCACACCTACTAGTGAATGTAAAGTTACAAGGCCATACAATGCGCAACACCCCGCGATGTTTTTCTCACTCCTACTAGTGAATGTAATGTTACACACCCATACAATGCACACCACACCGCGATGTTTTTTCAGAAACTTATCCTACATTGCCACTGCATGTTCCCTGAGATCCCCAACTGACGACACCGAGGTGCTTTTTTCCATCCTACATTGCCACTCACTTCCTATCCTAATTCAGAATATCCGATTCACACCACACGCGATGTTTTTCTCACTCCTACTAGTGAATGTAATGTTACACACCCATACAATGTGCACCACCCCGTGATGTTTTCCGAACTCCTACTAGTGAATGTTATGTTACACACCGATACAATGCGCACCAACCCATGATGTGTTTCTCACTCCTACTAGTGAATGTAATGTTACACACCCATACAATGCGCACCACCCCTCGATGTTTTTCAGAAACCTATCCTTCATTGCCACTGCATGTTCCATGACCTCCCCATGCTGACCACCCCGCAGTGCTTTTCTCCATCCTACATTGCCTCTCACTGCCTATCCTAGTTCAGACCCTCCGATTCACACCACCCCGTGATGTTTTTCTCACTCCTACTAGTGAATGTAATGTTACACACCCATATAATGCGCACCACCCCGTGATGTTTCTCCGAAACCTATCCTACATTGCCACTGCATGTTCCCTGACTTCCCCCTGCTGACCATCCAGCGGTGCTTTTCTCCATCCTACATTGCCACTCCATGCCTATCCTAATTCAGACCCTCCGATTCACACCACCCCGTGATGTTTTTCTCAATCCTACGAATTAATGTGATGTTACACACCCACACACTGCGCACCACCCCGCGATGTTTTTCAGAAACCTATCCTACATTGCCACTGCATGTTCCCTGACATCCACATGCTGACCACCCCACGGTGCTTTTCTCCATCCTACATTGCCACTCACTGCCTATCTAATTCAGATCCTCCGATTCACACCACACCGCGATGTTTTTCTCACTCCTACTAGTGAATGTAATGTTACACACCCATAAAATGCGCACCACCCCATGATGTTTTTCTCACTCCTACTAGTGAACGTAATGTTACACACCCATACAATGCGCACCAACCCATGATGTGTTTCTCACTCCTACTAGTGAATGTAATGTTACACACCCATTCAATACGCACTACCCCACGATGTTTTTCAGAAACCTATCCTGCATTGCCACTGCATATTCCCTGACCTCCACATGCTGACCACCCCGCAGTGCTTTTCTCCATCCTACATTGCCACTCACTTCCTATCCTAATTCAGACCCTCCGATTCACACTACCCCGTGATGTTTTTCTCACTCCTACTAGTGAATGTAATGTTACACACCCATACAATGCGCACCACCCCGCGATGTTTTTCAGAAACCTATCCTTCATTGCCACTGCATGTTCCCTGACCTCCCCATGCTGACCACCCCGCGGTGCTTTTCTCCATCCTACATGGCCTCTCACAGCCTATTCTAATTCAGACCCTCCGATTCACACCACCCCGTGATGTTTTTCTCACTCCTACTAGTGAATGTAATGTTACACTCCCATACAATGCACACCACCACGCGATGATTTTCCGAAACCTATCCTACATTGCCACTGCATGTTCCCTGACTTCCCCATGCTGAACATCCAGCAGTGCTTTTCTCCAACCTACAATGCCATTCACTGCCTATCCTAATTCAGACCCTCCGATTCAAACCACCCCGTGATGTTTTTCTCACTCCTACTAGTGAATGTAAATTTCACACCCATACAATGCGCAACACCCCGCAATGTTTTTCTCACTCCTACTAGTGAATGTCATATTACACACCCATACAATGTGCACCACCCCGTGATGTTTTTCTCACTCCTATTAGGGAATGTAATGTTACACACCCATACAATGCGCACCACCCCGCGATGTTTTTTCGAAACCTATCCTACATAGCCACTGCATGTTCCCTGACCTCCCCATGTTGACCAACCCTAGGTGCTTTTCCCCATCCTACATTGCCACTCACTGCCTATCCTAATTCAGACCCTCCTATTCACACCAACCCGTGATGTTTTTCTCACTCCTACTAGTGAATGTAATGTTACACACCAATACAATGCGCACCACCCCGCCATGTTTTTCAGAACCCTATCCTACATTGCCACTGAATGTTCCCTGACTTCCCCATGCTGACCACCCCGCGGTGCTTTTCTCCATCCTACATTGCCAGTCACTGCCTATCCTAATTCACACCCTCCGATTCACACCACCCCCTCATGTTTTTCTCAATCCTACTAGTTAATGTAATGTTACACAGCCATACAATGCGCACCACCACGCGATGCTTTTCAGAAACCTATCCTACATTGCCACTGCATGTTCCATGACCTCCCCATAATGACCACCCCGCAGTGCTTTTCTCCATCCAACATTGCGACTCACTGCCTATCCTATTTAGACCCTCCGATTCACACCAGCTGGTTATGTTTTTCTCCTCCTACTAGTGAATGTAATGTTACACACCCATACAATGTGCACCACCACGCGATGTTATTCAGAAACCTATCCTACATTGTCACTGCATGTTCCCTGACCTCCGCATGCTGACCACCCCGTTGTGCTTTTCCCCATCCTACATTGCCACTCAATGCCTATCCTAATTCAGACCCTCCAATTCACACCACCCCGTGATGTTTTTCTCACTCCTACTAGTGAATGTAATGTTACACACCCATACAATGCGCACCACCCCGCGAAATTTTTCAGAAACCTATCCTACTTTGCCACTGAATGTTCCCTGACTTCCCCATGCTGATCATCCAGCGGTGCTTTTCTCCATCCTACATTGTCTCTCACTGCCTATCCTAATTCAGACCCTCCAAATCACACCACCCCGTGATGTTTTTCTCAACCTACTAGTGAATGTAAAGTTACAAGGCCATACAATGCGCAACACCCCGCGATGTTTTTCTCACTCCTACTAGTGAATGTAATGTTACACACCCATACAATGCACACCACCCCGCGATGTTTTTTCAGATACTTATCCTACTTTGCCACTGCATGTTCCCTGAGATCCCCATGCTGACGACCCCGAGGTGCTTTTTTCCATCCTACATTGCCACTCACTTCCTATCCTAATTCAGATTATCCGATTCACACCACACGCGATGTTTTTCTCACTCCTACTAGTGAATGTAATGTTACACACCCATACAATGTGCACCACCCCGTGATGTTTTCCGAACTCCTACTAGTGAATGTTATGTTACACACCGATACAATGCGCACCAACCCATGATGTGTTTCTCACTCCTACTAGTGAATGTAATGTTACACACCCATACAATGCGCACCACCCCTCGATGTTTTTCAGAAACCTATCCTTCATTGCCACTGCATGTTCCATGACCTCCCCATGCTGACCACCCCGCAGTGCTTTTCTCCATCCTACATTGCCTCTCACTGCCTATCCTAATTCAGACCCTCCGATTCACACCACCCCGTGATGTTTTTCTCACTCCTACTAGTGAATGTAATGTTACACACCAATATAATGCGCACCACCCCGCGATGTTTCTCCGAAACCTATCCTACATTGCCACTGCATGTTCCCTGACTTCCCCCTGCTGACCATCCAGCGGTGCTTTTCTCCATCCTACATTGCCACTCACTCCCTATCCTAATTCAGACCCTCCAAATCACACCACCCCGTGATGTTTTTTTACACCTACTAGTGAATGTAAAGTTACACACCCATACAATGCGCAACACCCCTCGATGTTTTTCTCGCTCCTACTAGTGAATGTAATGTTATACACCCATACAATGCGCACCACCCCGCGATGTTTTTCAGAAACCTATCCTACATTGCCACTGCATGTTCCATGACCTCCCCATGCTGACCACCCCGCAGTGCTTTTCTCCATCCTAAATTGCCACTCACTGCCTATCCTATTTAGACCCTCCGATTCACACCACCCCGTTATATTTTTTTCCTCCTATTAGTGAATGTAATGTTTTCACACCCATAAAATTTGCACCACCCCGCGATGTTTTTCAGAAACCTATCCTACATTGTCACTGCATGTTCCCTGACTTCCACATGCTGACTACCCCGCGGTGCCTTTCCCCATCCTACATTGCCACTCCATGCCTATCCTAATTCAGACCCTCCGATTCACACCACCCCGTGATGTTTTTCTCAATCCTACGAGTTAATGTGATGTTACACACCCATACACTGCGCACCTCCCCGCGATGTTTTTCAGAAACCTATCCTACATTGCCACTGCATGTTCCCTGACATCCACATGCTGACCACCCCACGGTGCTTTTCTCCATCCTACATTGCCACTCACTGCCTATCCTAATTCAGATCCTCCGATTCACACCACACCGCGATGTTTTTCTCACTCCTACAAGTGAATGTAATGTTACACACCCATAAAATGCGCACCACCCCATGATGTTTTTCTCACTCCTACTAGTGAACGTAATGTTACACACCCATACAATGCGCACCAACCCATGATGTGTTTCTCACTCCTAATAGTGAATGTAATGTTACACACCCATACAATATGCACTACCCCGCGATGTTTTTCAGAAACCTATCCTGCATTGCCACTGCATATTCCCTGACCTCCCCATGCTGACCACCCCGCAGTGCTTTTCTCCATCCTACATTGCCACTCACTTCCTATCCTAATTCAGACCCTCCGATTCACACTACCCCGTGATGTTTTTCTCACTCCTACTAGTGAATGTAATGTTACACACCCATACAATGCGCACCACCCCGCGATGTTTTTCAGAAACCTATCCTTCATTGCCACTGCATGTTCCCTGACCTCCCCATGCTGACCACCCCGCGGTGCTTTTCTCCATCCTGCATGGCCTCTCACAGCCTATTCTAATTCAGACCCTCCGATTCACACCACCCCGTGATGTTTTTCTCACTCCTACTAGTGAATGTAATGTTACACTCCCATACAATGCACACCACCACGCGATGATTTTCCGAAACCTATCCTACATTGACACTGCATGTTCCCTGACTTCCCCATGCTGAACATCCAGCAGTGCTTTTCTGCAACCTACAATGCCATTCACTGCCTATCCTAATTCAGACCCTCCGATTCAAACCACCCCGTGATGTTTTTCTCACTCCTACTAGTGAATGTAAATTTCACACCCATACAATGCGCAACACCCCGCAATGTTTTTCTCACTCCTACTAGTGAATGTAATATTACACACCCATACAATGTGCACCACCCCGTGATGTTTTTCTCACTCCTACTAGTGAATGTAATGTTACACACCCATACAATGCGCACCACCCCGCGATGTTTTTCCGAAACCTATCCTACATAGCCACTGCATGTTCCCTGACCTCCCCATGCTGACCAACCCTAGGTGCTTTTCCCCATCCTACATTGCCACTCACTGCCTATCCTAATTCAGACCCTCCTATTCACACCAACCCGTGATGTTTTTCTCACTCCTACTAGTGAATGTAATGTTACACACCAATACAATACGCACCACCCCGCCATGTTTTTCAGAACCCTATCCTACATTGCCACTGAATGTTCCCTGACTTCCCCATGCTGACCACCCCGCGGTGCTTTTCTCCATCCTACATTGCCAGTCACTGCCTATCCTAATTCACACCCTCCGATTCACACCACCCCCTCATGTTTTTCTCAATCCTACTAGTTAATGTAATGTTACACAGCCATACAATGCGCACCACCACGCGATGCTTTTCAGAAACCTATCCTACATTGCCACTGCATGTTCCATGACCTCCCCATAATGACCACCCCGCAGTGCTTTTCTCCATCCAACATTGCGACTCACTGCCTATCCTATTTAGACCCTCCGATTCACACCAGCTGGTTATGTTTTTCTCCTCCTACTAGTGAATGTAATGTTACACACCCATACAATGTGCACCACCACGCGATGTTATTCAGAAACCTATCCTACATTGTCACTGCATGTTCCCTGACCTCCGCATGCTGACCACCCCGTTGTGCTTTTCCCCATCCTACATTGCCACTCAATGCCTATCCTAATTCAGACCCTCCAATTCACACCACCCCGTGATGTTTTTCTCACTCCTACTAGTGAATGTAATGTTACACACCCATACAATGCGCACCACCCCGCGAAATTTTTCAGAAACCTATCCTACTTTGCCACTGAATGTTCCCTGACTTCCCCATGCTGATCATCCAGCGGTGCTTTTCTCCATCCTACATTGTCTCTCACTGCCTATCCTAATTCAGACCCTCCAAATCACACCACCCCGTGATGTTTTTCTCACACCTACTAGTGAATGTAAAGTTACAAGGCCATACAATGCGCAACACCCCGCGATGTTTTTCTCACTCCTACTAGTGAATGTAATGTTACACACCCATACAATGCACACCACCCCGCGATGTTTTTTCAGAAACTTATCCTACTTTGCCACTGCATGTTCCCTGAGATCCCCATGCTGACGACCCCGAGGTGCTTTTTTCCATCCTACATTGCCACTCACTTCCTATCCTAATTCAGATTATCCGATTCACACCACACGCGATGTTTTTCTCACTCCTACTAGTGAATGTAATGTTACACACCCATACAATGTGCACCACCCCGTGATGTTTTCCGAACTCCTACTAGTGAATGTTATGTTACACACCGATACAATGCGCACCAACCCATGATGTGTTTCTCACTCCTACTAGTGAATGTAATGTTACACACCCATACAATGCGCACCACCCCTCGATGTTTTTCAGAAAACTATACTTCATTGCCACTGCATGTTCCATGACCTCCCCATGCTGACCACCCCGCAGTGCTTTTCTCCATCCTACATTGCCTCTCACTGCCTATCCTAATTCAGACCCTCCGATTCACACCACCCCGTGATGTTTTTCTCACTCCTACTAGTGAATGTAATGTTACACACCCATATAATGCGCACCACCCCGCGATGTTTCTCCGAAACCTATCCTACATTGCCACTGCATGTTCCCTGACTTCCCCCTGCTGACCATCCAGCGGTGCTTTTCTCCATCCTACATTGCCACTCACTCCCTATCCTAATTCAGACCCTCCAAATCACACCACCCCGTGATGTTTTTTTACACCTACTAGTGAATGTAAAGTTACACACCCATACAATGCGCAACACCCCTCGATGTTTTTCTCGCTCCTACTAGTGAATGTAATGTTATACACCCATACAATGCGCACCACCCCGCGATGTTTTTCAGAAACCTATCCTACATTGCCACTGCATGTTCCATGACCTCCCCATGCTGACCACCCCGCAGTGCTTTTCTCCATCCTAAATTGCCACTCACTGCCTATCCTATTTAGACCCTCCGATTCACACCACCCCGTTATATTTTTTTCCTCCTATTAGTGAATGTAATGTTTTCACACCCATAAAATTTGCACCACCCCGCGACGTTTTTCAGAAACCTATCCTAAATTGACACTGCATGTTCCCTGACTTCCCCATGCTGAACATCCAGCAGTGCTTTTCTCCAACCTACAATGCCATTCACTGCCGATCCTAATTCAGACCCTCCGATTCAAACCACCCCGTGATGTTTTTCTCACTCCTACTAGTGAATGTAAATTTCACACCCATACAATGCGCAACACCCCGCAATGTTTTTCTCACTCCTACTAGTGAATGTAATATTACACACCCATACAATGTGCACCACCCCGTGATGTTTTTCTCACTCCTACTAGTGAATGTAATGTTACACACCCATACAATGCGCACCACCCCGCGATGTTTTTCCGAAACCTATCCTACATAGCCACTGCATGTTCCCTGACCTCCCCATGCTGACCAACCCTAGGTGCTTTTCCCCATCCTACATTGCCACTCACTGCCTATCCTAATTCAGACCCTCCTATTCACACCAACCCGTGATGTTTTTCTCACTCCTACTAGTGAATGTAATGTTACACACCAATACAATGCGCACCACCCTGCCATGTTTTTCAGAACCCTATCCTACATTGCCACTGAATGTTCCCTGACTTCCCCATGCTGACCACCCCGCGGTGCTTTTCTCCATCCTACATTGCCAGTCACTGCCTATCCTAATTCACACCCTCCGATTCACACCACCCCCTGATGTTTTTCTCAATCCTACTAGTTAATGTAATGTTACACAGCCATACAATGCGCACCACCCCGCGATGCTTTTCAGAAACCTATCCTACATTGCCACTGCATGTTCCATGACCTCCCCATAATGACCACCCCGCAGTGCTTTTCTCCATCCAACATTGCCACTCACTGCCTATCCTATTTAGACCCTCCGATTCACACCAGCTGGTTATGTTTTTCTCCTCCTACTAGTGAATGTAATGTTACACACCCATACAATGTGCACCACCACGCGATGTTATTCAGAAACCTATCCTACATTGTCACTGCATGTTCCCTGACCTCCGCATGCTGACCACCCCGTTGTGCTTTTCCCCATCCTACATTGCCACTCAATGCCTATCCTAATTCAGACCCTCCAATTCACACCACCCCGTGATGTTTTTCTCACTCCTACTAGTGAATGTAATGTTACACACCCATACAATGCGCACCACCCTGCGAAATTTTTCAGAAACCTATCCTACTTTGCCACTGAATGTTCCCTGACTTACCCATGCTGATCATCCAGCGGTGCTTTTCTCCATCCTACATTGCCTCTCACTGCCTATCCTAATTCAGACCCTCCAAATCACACCACCCCGTGATGTTTTTCTCACACCTACTAGTGAATGTAAAGTTACAAGGCCATACAAAGCGCAACACCCCGCGATGTTTTTCTCACTCCTACTAGTGAATGTAATGTTACACTCCCATACAATGCACACCACCCCGCGATGTTTTTTCAGAAACTTATCCTACTTTGCCACTGCATGTTCCCTGAGATCCCCATGCTTACGACCCCGAGGTGCTTTTTTCCATCCTACATTGCCACTCACTTCCTATCCTAATTCAGATTATCCGATTCACACCACACGCGATGTTTTTCTCACTCCTACTAGTGAATGTAATGTTACACACCCATACAATGTGCACCACCCCGTGATGTTTTCCGAACTCCTACTAGTGAATGTTATGTTACACACCCATACAATGCGCACCAACCCATGATGTGTTTCTCACTCCTACTAGTGAATGTAATGTTACACACCCATACAATGCGCACCACCCCTCGATGTTTTTCAGAAACCTATCCTTCATTGCCACTGCATGTTCCATGACCTCCCCATGCTGACCACCCCGCAGTGCTTTTCTCCATCCTACATTGCCTCTCACTGCCTATCCTAATTCAGACCCTCCGATTCACATCACCCCGTGATGTTTTTCTCACTCCTACTAGTGAATGTAATGTTACACACCCATATAATGCGCACCACCCCGCGATGTTTCTCCGAAACCTATCCTACATTGCCACTGCATGTTCCCTGACTTCCCCCTGCTGACCATCCAGCGGTGCTTTTCTCCATCCTACATTGCCACTCACTCCCTATCCTAATTCAGACCCTCCAAATCACACCACCCCGTGATGTTTTTCTTACACCTACTAGTGAATGTAAAGTTACACACCCATACAATGCGCAACACCCCTCGATGTTTTTCTCGCTCCTACTAGTGAATGTAATGTTATACACCCATACAATGCGCACCACCCCGCGATGTTTTTCAGAAACCTATCCTACATTGCCACTGCATTTTCCATGACCTCCCCATGCTGACCACCCCGCAGTGCTTTTCTCCATCCTACATTGCCACTCACTGTCTATCCTATTTAGACCCTCCGATTCACACCACCCCGTTATATTTTTTTCCTCCTATTAGTGAATGTAATGTTTTCACACCCATAAAATGTGCACCACCCCGCGATGTTTTTCAGAAACCTATTCTTCATTGCCACTGCATATTCCATGACCTCCCCATGCTGACCACCCCGCGGTGCTTTTCCCCATCCTACATTGCCACTCCATGCCTATCCTAATTCAGATCCTCCGATTCACACCACCCCGTGATGTTTTTCTCAATCCTACGAGTTAATGTGATGTTACACACCCATACAATGCGCACCACCCCGCGATGTTTTTCAGAAACCTATCCTACATTGCCACTGCATGTTCCCTGACATCCACATGCTGACCACCCCACGGTGCTTTTCTCCATCCTACATTGCCACTCACTGCCTATCCTAATTCAGATCCTCCGATTCACACCACACCGCGATGTTTTTCTCACTCCTACTAGTGAATGTAATGTTACACACCCATAAAATGCGCACCACCCCGTGATGTTTTTCTCACTCCTACTAGTGAACGTAATGTTACACACCCATACAATGTGCACCAACCCATGATGTGTTTCTCACTCCTACTAGTGAATGTAATGTTACACACCCATACAATACGCACTACCCCGCGATGTTTTTCAGAAAATTATCCTGCATTGCCACTGCATATTCCCTAACCTCCACATGCTGACCACCCCGCAGTGCTTTTCTCCATCCTACATTGCCACTCACTTCCTATCCTAATTCAGACCCTCCGATTCACACTACCCCGTGATGTTTTTCTCACTCCTACTAGTGAATGTAATGTTACACACCCATACAATGCGCACCACCCCGCGCTATTTTTCAGAAACCTATCCTACATTGCCACTGCATGTTCCCTGACCTCCACTTCCTGACCACCCCACGGTGCCTTTCTCCATACTACATTGCCACTCACTGCCTATCCTAATTCAGAACCTCCGATTCACACCACCCCATGATGTTTTTCTCACTCCTACAAGTGAATGTAATGTTACACACCCATACAATGCACACCACCCCGTGATGTTTTTCTCACTCCTACTAGTCAATGTAATGTTACACACCCATACAATGCGCACCACCCCGCGATGTTTTTCAGAAACCTATCCTACATTGCCACTGCATGTTCCCAGACCTCTCCATGCTGACCACCCCACGGTGCTTTTCTCCATCCTACATTGCCACTCACTGCGTATCCTAATTCAGACTCCTCCAATTCACACCACACCGTGATGTTTTTCTCACTCCTACTAGTGAGTGTAATGTTACACACCCCTACAATGAGCACCACCCTGCGATGTTTTTCAGAAACCTATCCTACATTGCCACTGCATGTTCCCTGACTTCCCCATGCCTACCAACCCGCGGTGCTTTACCCCATCCTACATTGCCACACACTGCCTATCCTAATTCAGACCCTCCTATTCACACCAACCCGTGATGTTTTTCTCACTCTTACTAGTGAATGTAATGTTACACACCCAAACAATGCGCACCACCCCGCCATGTTTTTCATAAACCTATCCTACATTGCCACTGCATGTTCCCTGATTCCCCCATGCTGGCCACCCCGTGGTGATTTTCTCCATCCTACAATGCCACTCACTGCCTATCCTAATTGAGACCCTCCAAATCACACCACCCCGTGATGTTTTTCTCACTCCTACTAGTGAATGTAAAGTTACACACCCATACAATGCGCAACACCCCGTGATGTTTTTCTCACTCCTACTAGTGAATGTAATGTTACACACCCATACAATGCGCACCACTCCACGATGTTTTTCAGAAACCTATCCTGCATTGCAACTGCATATTCCCTGACCTCCCCATGCTGACCACCCCGCAGTGCTTTTCTCCATGCTACATTGCGTCTCACTGCCTATCCTTATTCAGCCCCTCCGATTCACACCACCCCATGATGTTTTTCTCACTCCTACTAGTGAATGTAATATTACACACCCATACAATGCGCACCACCCTGTGATGTTTTTCAGAAACCTGTCCTACATTGCCACTGTATGTTCCCTGACCTCCCCATGCTGACCACCCCGCAGTGCTTTTCTCCATCCTACATTGCCACTCACTGCCTATCCTAATTCAGACCCTATGATTCACACCACCCTGTGATGTATTTCTCACTCCTACTAGTGAATGTAATGTTACACACCCATACAATGCGCACCACCCCGCGATTTTTTTCAGAAACCTATACTACATTACCACTGCATGTTCCATGACCTCCCCTTGCTGACCACCCCGCAGTGCTTTTCTCCATCCTACATTGACACTCACTGCCTATCCTAATTCAGACCCTCCGATTCACACCACCCCGTGATGTTTTTCTCACTCCTACTAGTGAATGTAATGTTACACACCCATAAAATGCGCACCACCCCGTGATGTTTTTCTCACTCCTACTAGTGAACTTAATGTTACACACCCATACAATGCGCACCAACCCATGATGTGTTTCTCACTCCTACTAGTGAATGTAATGTTACACACCCATACAATACGCACTACCCCGCGATGTTTTTCAGAAACCTATCCTGCATTGCCACTGCATATTCCCTGACCTCCACATGCTGACCACCCCGCAGTGCTTTTCTCCATCCTACATTGCCACTCACTTCCTATCCTAATTCAGACCCTCCGATTCACACTAGCCCTTGATGTTTTTCTCACTCCTACTAGTGAATGTAATGTTACACACCCATACAATGCGCACCACCCCGCGCTATTTTTCAGAAACCTATCCTACATTGCCACTGCATGTTCCCTGACCTCCACTTCCTGACCACCCCACGGTGCCTTTCTCCATACTACATTGCCACTCACTGCCTATCCTAATTCAGAACCTCCGATTCACACCACCCCATGATGTTTTTCTCACTCCTACTAGTGAATGTAATGTTACACACCCATACAATGCACACCACCCCGTGATGTTTTTCTCACTCCTACTAGTGAATGTAATGTTACACACCCCTACAATGTGCACCACCCTGCGATGTTTTTCAGAAACCTATCCTACATTGCCACTGCATGTTCCCTGACCTCCCCATGCCTACCAACCCGCGGTGCTTTTCCCCATCCTACATTGCCACACACTGCCTATCCTAATTCAGACCCTCCTATTCACACAGACCCGTGATGTTTTTCTCACTCTTACTAGTGAATGTAATGTTACACACCCAAACAATGCGCACCACCCCGCCATGTTTTTCATAAACTTATCCTGCATTGCAACTGCATATTTCCTGACCTCCCCATGCTGACCACCCCGCAGTGCTTTTCTCCATGCTACATTGCGTCTCACTGCCTATCCTAATTCAGACCCTCCGATTCACACCACCCCATGATGTTTTTCTCACTCCTACTAGTGAATGTAATATTACACACCCATACAATGCGCACCACCCTGTGATGTTTTTCAGAAACCTGTCCTACATTGCCACTGTATGTTCCCTGACCTCCCCATGCTGACCACCCCGCAGTGCTTTTCTCCATCCTACATTGCCACTCACTGCCTATCCTAATTCAGACCCTATGATTCACACCACCCTGTGATGTTTTTTGCACTCCTACTAGTGAATGTAATGTTACACACCCATACAATGCGCACCACCCCGGGATGTTTTTCAGAACCCTATCCTACATTGCCACTGCATGTTATCTGCACTCACCATGCTGACCACCCCGCGGTGATTTTCTCCATCCTACATTGCCACTCACTTCCTATCCTAATTCAGATCCTCCGATTCGCACCACACCACGATGTTTTTCTCACTCCTACTAGTGAATATAACGTTACACACCCATACAATGCGCACCACCCCGTGATGTTTTTCTCACTCCTACTAGTGAATGTAATGTTACACACCCATACAATGTGCAGCAACCCATGATGTGTTTCTCACTCCTACTAGTGTATGTAATGTTACACACCCATACAATGCGCACCACCCCGTGATGTTTCTCAGAAACCTATCCATCATTGCACTGCATGTTCCCTGACCTCCCCATCTGACCACCCTGCGGTGTTTTTCTCCATCCTACTTTGCCTCTCACTGCCTATTCTAATTCAGACCCTCTGATTCACACCACCACGTGATGTTTTTCTCACTCCTACTAGTGAATGTAATGTTACACACCCATACAATGCGCACCACCCCGCGATGTTTTTCAGAAACCTATCCTACATTGCCACTGCATGTTCCCTGTCCTCCCCATGCTGACCACCCCGCGGTGCTTTTCTCCATCCTACAATGCCACTCACTGCCTATCCTAATTCAGACCCTCTGATTCACACCACCACGTGATGTTTTTCTCACTCCTACAGGTGAATGTAATGTTACACATACATACAATGTGCACCAAACCACGATGTTTTTCAGAAACCTATACTACATTGCCACTGCATGTTCCCTCACCTCCCCTTGCTGACCACCCCGCTGTGCTTTTCTCCATCCTACATTGCCACTCACTGCCTATCCTAATTCAGACCCTCCAATTCACACCACCCCGTTATGTTTTTCTCACTCCTACTAGTGAATGTAATGTTACACACCCATACAATGCGCACACCCCGCGATGTATTTCAGAAACCTATCCTAAATTGTCACTGCCTGCTCCCTGACCTCCACATGCTGACCACCCCGCAGTGCTTTTCTCCATCCTACATTGCCACTCCATGCCTATCTTATTTCAGACCCTCAGATTCACACCACCCCGTGATGTTTTTCTCTCTCCTATTAGTGAATGTAATGTTACACACCCTTACAATGCGCACCACCCGGAGATGTTTTTCAGAAACCTATCCTACATTGCCACTGCATGTTTTCTGACCTCCACATGCTGACCACCCCGCGGGGTTTTTCTCCATCCTACATTGCCACTCACTGCCTATCCTAATTGAGGCCGTCCGATACACACCACCCCGTGATGTTTTTCTCACTCCTACTAGTGAATGTAATGTTACACACCCATACAATGTGCACCACTCCGCGATGTTTTTCAGAAACCTATCCTACATTGCCACTGCATGTTCCCTGACCTCCCCATGCTGAGCACCCCGCGGTGCTTCTCTCCATCCTACATTTCCACTCACTGCCTATCCTATTTAGACCCTCCGATTCACACCAGCCCGTTAAGTTTTTCTCCTCCTACTAGTGAATGTAATGTTACACACCCATACAATGTGCACCACCCCGCGATGTTTTTCAGAAACCTATCCTACATTGTCACTGCATGTTCCCTGACCTCCACATGCTGACCACCCCGCGGTGCTTTTCCCCATCTTACATTGCCACTCCATGCCTATCCTAATTCAGACCCTCCGATTAACACCACCCCCTGATGTTTTTCTCACTCCTACTAGTGAATGTAATGTTACACACCCATACAATGCGCACCACCCCGCGATGTTTTTCAGAAACCTATCCTACATTGCCACTGCATGTTTCCTGGCCTCCCCCTGCTGACCACCCCGTGGTGCTTTTCTCCATCCTACATTCCCACTTACTGCCTATCCTAATTCAGACCCTATTATTCACACCACCCCGTGATGTTTTTCTCATTCCTACTAGTGAATGTAATGTTACAAACCCATACAATGAGCACCACCCCGCGATGTTTTTCAGAAACCTATCCTACATTGCCACTGCATGCTTCCTGACCTCCCCATGCTGACCACCCCGTGGTGCTTTTCTCCATACTACATTGCCACTCACTGCCTATTCTAATTCAGACCCTATGATTCACACCACCCCGTGATGTTTTTCTCACTATTATTAGTGAATGTAATGTTACACACCCATACAATGCGCACCACCCCGCGATGTTTTTCAGAAACCTATCCTTCATTGCCACTGCATGTTCCCTGACCTCCCCATGCTGACCATCCCGCGGTGCTTTTCTCCATCCTACATTGCCTCTCACGGCCTATTCTAATTCACAGCCTCCGAATCACACCACCCCGTGATGATTTTCTCACTCCTACTAGTGAATGTAATGTTACACACCCATACAATGCGCACCACCATGCGATGATTTTCAGAAACCTATCCTATATTGCCACTGCATGTTCCCTGACTTCCCCATGCTGACCATCCAGCGGTGCTTTTCTCCAACCTACAATGCCACTCACTGCCTATCCTAATTCAGACCCTCCAAATCACACCACCCCGTGATATTTTTCTCACTCCTACTAGTGAATGTAAAGTTCACACCCATACAATGCGCAACACAGCACGATGTTTTTCTCACTCCTACTAGTGAATGTAATCTTACACACCCATACAATGCGCACCACCCCGTGATGTTTTTCTCACTCCTACTAGTGAATGTAATGTTACACACCCATACAATGCGCACCACCCCGTGATGTTTTTCAGAAACCTATCCTACATTGCCACTGCATGTTCCCAGACCTCCCCATGCTGACCACCCCGCGGTGCTTTTCTCCATCCTACATCGCCATTCCCTGCCTATCGTAATTCAGACCCTCCGAATCACACCACCCCGTTATGTTTTTCTCACTCCTACTAGTGAATGTAATGTTGCACAGCCATACAATTCGCACCACCCCATGATGTGTTTCTCACTCCTACTAGTGATTGTAATGTTAGACGCCCATACAATGCGCACCACCCTGCGATGTTTTTCAGATACCTATTCTTCATTGCCACTGCATGTTCCATGACCTCCCCATGCTGACCACCCCGCGGTGCTTTTCTCCATCCTACATTGCCTCTCACTGCCTATCCTAATTCAGAGCCTCCGATTCACACCACCCCGTGATGTTTTTCTCACTCCTACTAGTGAATGTAATGTTACACACCCATACAATGCGCACCACCCCGCGATGTTTTTCAGAAACCTATCCTCATTGCCACTGCATGTTCCCTGAATTCCCCATGCTGACCAGCCCGAGGTGCTTTTCTCCATCCTACATTGCCACTCACTTCCTATCCTAATTCTGATCCTCCGATTCACACCACACTGCGATGTTTTTCTCACTCGTACTAGTGAATGTAATGTTACACACCCATACAATGTGCACCACCCCGCGATGTTTTTCAGAAACCTATCTTATATTGCCACTGCATGTTCCATGACCTCCCCATGCTGACCACTTTGCAGTGCTTTTCTCCATCCTACATTGCCACTCACTGCCTATCCTATTTAGACCCTACGATTCACACCAGCCCATTATTTTTTTCTCCTCGTACTAGTGAATGTAAAGTTACACACCCATACAATGCGCACCACCCCGCGATGTTTTTCAGAAACCTATCGTACATTGCCACTGCATGTTCCCGGACTTCCCCCTGCTTACCATCCAGCGGTGCTTTTCTCCATCCTACAATGCCAATCACTGCCTATCCGAATTCAGACCCTCCAAATCACACCACGCCGTGATGTTTTTCTCACTGCTACTAGTGAATGTAAAGTTACACACCCATACAATGTGCAACACCCTGCGATGTTTTTCTCACTCCTACCAGTGAATGTAATGTTACAAACCCATACAATGCGCACCACCCCGCAATGTTTTTCAGAATCCTATCCTGCATTGCCACTGCATGTTCCCAGACCTCCCAATTGACCACCCCTCGGTGCTTTTCTCCATCCTACATTGCCACTCACTGCCTATCCTAATTCAGACCCTCCAATTCACACCACACCGTGATGTTTTTCTCACTCCTACTAGTGAATGTAATGTTACACACCCATACAATGTGCACCACAACGCGATGTTTTTCAGAAACCTATCCTACATTGCCATTGCATGTTCCCTAACCTCCCCATGCTGACCAACCCGCGGTGCTTTTC
Organism: Cavia porcellus; assembly: GCF_034190915.1. Lineage (NCBI taxonomy): Eukaryota > Metazoa > Chordata > Mammalia > Rodentia > Caviidae > Cavia > Cavia porcellus. The sequence continues at coordinate 70,935,235 of NW_026947502.1, forward strand.
CCCATCCTACATTGCCACTCACTGCCTATCCTAATTCAGACCCTCCTATTCACACCAACCCGTGATGTTTTTCTCACTCCTACTAGTGAATGTAATGTTACACAACCATACAATGCACACCACCCCGAGATGTTTTTCAGAACCCTATCCTACATTGCCACTGCATGTTCCCTGACTTCCCCATGCTGACAACCCCGCGATGCTTTTCTCCATCCTAGATTGCCAGTTACTGCCTATCCTAATTCACACCCTCCGATTCACACCACCCCCTGATGTTTTTCTCACTCCTACTAGTGAATGTAATGTTACACACCCATACAATGCTCACCACCCCGCGATGTTTTTCAGAAACCTATCCTACATTGCCACTGCATGTTCCATGACCTCCCCATGCTGACCACCCCACAGTGCTTTTCTCCATCCAACATTGCCACTCACTGCCTATCCTATTTAGACCCACCGATTCACACCAGCCCGTTATGTTTTTCTCCTCCTACTAGTGAATGTAATGTTACACACCCATACAATGTGCACAACCCCGCGATGTTTTTCAGAAACCTATCCTATATTGCCACTGCATGTTCCCTGACCTCCCCATGCTGACCACCCCATGGTGCTTTTCTCCATCCTAAATTGCCACTCACTGCCTATCCTAATTCAGACCCTCCGATTCACACCACCCCGTGATGTTTTTCTCACTCTAACTAGTGAATGTAATTTTACACACCCATACAATGCGCAACACCCCGCGATGTTTTTCTCACTCCTACTAGTGAATGTAATGTTACACACACATACAATACACACCACCCCGCGATGTTTTTCAGAAACCTATCCTACATTGCCACTGCATGTTCCCTGACTTCCCCATGCTGACCACCCCGAGGTGCTTTTCTCCATCCTACATTGCCACTCACTTCCTATCCTAATTCAGATCCTCCGATTCACACCACACCGCGATGTTGTTCTCACTTCTACTAGTGAATGTAATTAAACACCCATACAATGTGCCCCACCCCGTTATGTTTTTCTCACTCCTACTAGTGAATGTAATGTTACACACCCATACAATGGCACCTCCCGGCGATGTTTTTCAGAAACCAATCCTACATTGCCACTGCATGTTACCTGACCTCCCCATGCTGACCAACCCGCGGTGCTTTTCTCCATCCTACATTGCCTCTAACTGCCTATTCTAATTCAGACCCTCCGATTCGCACCACCCCGTGATGTTTTCTCACTGCTACTAGTGAATGTAATGTTACACACCCATACAAGGCGCACCACAACGCGATGTTTTTCAGAAACCTATCCTACATTGCCACTGCATGCTCCCTGACTTCCCCATGCTGACCATCCAGCCGTGCTTTTCTCCATCCTACATTGCCACTCCCTCCCTATCCTAATTCAGACCCTCCGATTCACACCACCCCATGATGTTTTTCTCACTCCTACTAGTGAATGTAATGTTACACACCCATACAATGCTCACCACCCCGCGATGTTTTTCAGAAACCTATCCTACATTGCCACTGCATGTTACCTGACCTCCCCATGCTGACCAACCCGCGGTGCTTTTCTCCATCCTACATTGCCTCTAACTGCCTATTCTAATTCAGACCCTCCGATTCAAACCACCCCGTGATGTTTTTCTCACTCCTCCTAATGAATGTAATGTTACACACCCATACAATAAGAACCACCCCATGATGTGTTTCTCACTACTACTAGTGAATGTAATGTTACACACCCATACAATGCGCACCACACAGCGATGTTTTTCAGAAACCTATCCTTCATTGCCACTGCATGTTACATGACCTCCCCATGCTGACCACCTCGCGGTGCTTTTCTCCATCCTACATTGCCTCTCACTGCCTATTCTAATTCAGACCCTCCGATTCGCACCACCCCGTGATGTTTTTCTCACTCCTATTAGTGAATGTAATGTTACACACCCATACAAGGCGCACCACCACGCGATGTTTTTCAGAAACCTATCCTATATTGCCACGGCATGTTCCCTGACTTCCCCATGCTGACCATCCAGCCGTGCTTTTCTCCATCCTACATTGCCACTCCCTGCCTATCCTAATTCAGACCGTCCAAATCACACCACCCCGTGATGTTTTTCTCACACCTACTAGTGAATGTAAAGTTACACACCCATACAATGCGCAACACCCCGCGATGTTTTTCTCACTCCTACTAGTGAATGTAATGTTACACACCCATACAATGCGCACCACCCCGCGATGTTTTTCAGAAACCTATCCTACATTGCCACTGCATTTTCAATGACTTCCCCATGCGGACCACCCCGAGGTGCTTTTCTCCATCGTACATTGCCACTCACTTCCTATCCTAATTCAGATCCTCCGATTCACACCACACCGCGATGTTTTTCTCACTCCTACTAGTGAATGTAATGTTACAAACCCATACAATGCGCACAACCCCATGATGTTTTTGTCACTCCTACTAGTGAATGTAATGTTACACACCCATACAATGCGCACCACCCCGCGATGTTTTTCAGAAACCTATCCTACATTGCCACTGCATGTTCCCTGACCTCCCATTGCTGACCACCCCGCGGTGCTTTTCTCCATCCTACATTGCCACTCACTGCCTCTCCTAATTCAGGCCCTCCGATTCACACCACCCCGTGATGTTTTTCTCACTCCTACTGGTGAATGTAATGTTACACACCCATACAATGCGCACCACCCCGCGATGTTTTTCAGAAACCTATCCTACATTGACACTGCATGTTCCCTGACCTCACCATGCTGACCAACCAACGGTGCTTTTATCCATCCTTAATTGCCACTCACTGTCTATCCTAATTCAGACCCTCCAATTCAAATCACCCTGTGATGTTTTTCTCACTCCTACTAGTGAATGTAATGTTACACACCCATACAATGCGCACCAACCCATGATGTGTTTCTCACTCCTACTAGTGAATGTAATGTTACACACCCATACAATGCGCACCACTCCGCGATGTTTTTCAGAAACCTATCCTTCATTGCCACTGCATATTCCATGACCTCCCCATGCTGACCACCCCGCGGTGCTTTTCTCCATCCTACATTGCCACACACTGCCTATCCTAATTCAGACCATCCAATTCACACCACACCGTGATGTTTTTCTCACTCCTCCTAGTGAATGTAATGTTACACACCCATACAATGCACAACACCCCGCGATGTTTTTCAGAAACCTATCCTACAATGCCACTGCATATTCCCTGAATTCCCCATGCTGACCACCCCGAGTTGCTTTTCTCCATCCTACATTGCCACTCACTTCCTATCCTAATTCCGATCCTCCGATTCACACCACATCGCGATGTTTTTCTCACTCCTACTAGTGAATGTAATGTTACACATCCATACAATTCCCACCACCCCGCAATGTTTTTCAGAAACCTATCCTACATTGCCACTGCATGTTCCCTGACCTCCCCTTCCTGACCACCCTGCGGTGCTTTTCTCCATCCTACATTGTCACTCACTGCCTATCCTAATTCAGAGCCTCCGATTCACACCACCCCGTGATGTTTATCTCACTCCTACTAGTGAATGTAATGTTACACACCCATACAATGTACACACCCCGTGATGTGTTTCAGAAACCTGTCCTACATTGCCACTGCATGTTCCCTGACTTCCCCATGCTGACCACCCCATGGTGCTTTTCTCCATCCTAAATTGCCAATCACTGCCTATCCTAATTCAGAACCTCCGATTCACACCACCCCGTGATGTTTTTCTCACTCTAACTAGTGAATGTAATTTTACACACCCATACAATGCGCAACACCCTGCGATGTTTTTCTCACTCCTACTAGTGAATGTAATGTTACACACCCATACAATATGCACCACCCGCGATGTATTTCAGAAACCTATCCTACATTGCCAGTGCATTTTCCCTGACTTCCCCATGCTGACCACCCTGAGGTGCTTTTCTCCATCCTACATTGCCACTCACTTCCAATCGTAATTCAGATCCTCCGATTCACACCACACCGCGATGTTGTTCTCACTTCTACTAGTGAATGTAATTACACACCCATACAATGCGCCCCACCCCGTTATGTTTTTCTCACTCCTACTAGTGAATGTAATGTTACACACCCATACAATGCGCACCTCCCCGCGATGTTTTTCAGAAACCTATCCTACATTGCCACTGCATTTTCCCTGACTTCCCAATGCTGACCACCCCGAGGTGCTTTTTTCCATCCTACATTACCACTCACTTCCTATCCTAATTCAGACCCTCCGATTCACACCACCTCGTGATGTTTTTCTGACTCCTACTAGTGAATGTAATGTTACACTCCCGTACAATGCTCACCACCCCGCGATGTTTTTCAGAAACCTATCCTACATTGCCACTGCATGTTATCTAACCTCACCATGCTGACCACCCCGCGGTGTTTTTTTCCATCCTAAATTGCCACTCACTTCGTATCCTAATTCAGACCCTCCGATTCAAACCACCCCGTGATGTTTTTCTCACTCCTCCTAATGAATGTAATGTTACACACCCATACAATTCGAACCACCTCATGATGTGTTTCTCACCCCTACTAGTGAATGTAATGTTACACACCCATACAATGCGCACCACACAGCGATGTTTTGCAGAAACCTATCCTTCATTGCCACTGCATGTTACATGACTTCCCCATGCTGACCACCCCGCGGTGCTTTTCTCCATCCTACATTGCCTCTCACTGCCTATTCTAATTCAGACCCTCCGATTCGCACCACCCCGTGATGTTTTTCTCACTCCTACTAGTGAATGTAATGTTACACACCCATACAATGCGCACCACCACGCGATGTTTTTCAGAAACCTATCCTACATTGGCACTGCATGTTCCCTGACTTCCCCATGCTGACCATCCAGCCGTGCTTTTCTCCATCCTACATTGCCACTCCCTGCCTATCCTATTTCAGACCCTCCAAATCACACCAACCCATGATGTTTTTCTCACACCTACTAGTGAATGTAAAGTTACACACCCATACAATGCGCAACACCCCGCGATGTTTTTCTCACTCCTACTAGTGAATGTAATGTTACACACCCATACAATGCGCACCACCCCGCGGTGTTTTTCAGAAACCTATCCTACATTGCCACTGCATTTTCCCTGACTTCCCCATGCTGACCACCCCAAGGTGCTTTTCTCCATCCTACATTGCCACTCACTTCCTATCCTAATTCAGATCCTCCGATTCACACCACACCGTGATGTTTTTCTCACTCCTACTAGTGAATGTAATGTTACACACACATACAATGCGCACAACCCCATGATGTTTTTGTCACTCCTACTAGTGAATGTAATGTTACACACACATACAATGCGAACCACCCCGCGATGTTTTTCAGAAACCTATCCTACATTGCCACTGCATGTTCCCTGACCTCCCATTGCTGACCACCCCGCGGTGCTTTTCTCCATCCTACATTGCCACTCACTGCCTCTCCTAATTCAGACCCTCCGATTCACACCACCCCGTGATGTTTTTCTCACTCCCATTAGTGAATGTAATGTTACACACCCATACAATGCGCACCACCCCGCGATGTTTTTCAGAAACCTATCCGACATTGCCACTGCATAATCCCTGACCTCCCATGCTGACCACCCCGCGGTGCTTTTCCCCATCCTACATTGCCAGTCACTGCCTATCCTAATTCAGACCCTCCGATTCACACCACCCCGTGAGGTTTTTCTCACTCCTACTAATGAATGTAATGTTACACACCCATACAATGCTCACCACCACGCGATGTTTTTCAGAAACCTATCCTACATTGACACAGCATGTTCCCTGACCTCACCATGCTGACCAACCAACGGTGCTTTTATCCATCCTAAATTGCCACTCACTGTCTATCCTAATTCAGACCCTCCAATTCAAACCACCCTGTGATGTTTTTCTCACTCCTACTAGTGAATGTAATGTTACACACCCATACAATGCGCACCAACCCATGATGTGTTTCTCACTCCTACTAGTGAATGTAATGTTACACACCCATACAATGCGCACCACTCCGTGATGTTTTTCAGAAACCTATCCTTCATTGCCACTGCATATTCCATGACCTCCCCATGCTGACCACCCCGCGGTGCTTTTCTCCATCCTACATTGCCACTCACTGCCTATCCTAATTCAGACCATCCAATTCACACCACACCGTGATGTTTTTCTCACTCCTACTAATGAATGTAATGCTACACACCCATACAATGCACACCACCCCGCGATGTTTTTCAGAAACCTATCCTACATTGCCACTGCATGTCCCCCGAATTCCCCATGCTGACCAGCCCGAGGTGCTTTTCTCCATCCTACATTGCCACTCACTTCCTATCCTAATTACGATCCTCCGATTCACACCACACCGCGATGTTTTTCTCACTCGTACTAGTGAATGTAATGTTACACACCCATACAATGCGCACCACCCCGCGATGTTTTTCAGAAACCTATCCTATATTGCCACTGCATGTTCCATGACCTCCACATGCTGACCACCCGCTGTGCTTTTCCCCATCCTACATTGCCACTCAATGCCTATCCTAATTCAGACCCTCCGATTCACACCACCCCGTGATGTTTTTCTCACTCCTAATAGTGAATGTAATGTTACACACCCATACAATGTGCACCACCCCGTGATGTTTTTCAGCAACCTGTCATACATTGCCACTGCATGTTCCCTGACCTCCCCATTCTGACCACCCCATGGTGCTTTTCTCCATCCTAAATTGCCACTCACTGCGTATCCTAATTCAGACCCTCCGATTCACACCACCCCGTGATGTTTTTCTCACTCTAACTAGTGAATGTAATTTTACACACCCATACAATGCGCACCACCCCGTGATGTTTTTCTCACTCTACTAGTGAATGTAATGTTACACACCCATACAATGCGCACCACCCCGTGTTGTTTTTCAGAAACCTATCCTACATTGCCACTGCATGTTCCCTGACCTCCCCAAGCTGACCACCCCGCGGTGCTTTTCTCCATCCTAAATTGCCACTCACTGCCTATCCTAATTCAGACCCTCCGATTCACACCACCCCGTGATGTTTTTCTCACTCTAACTAGTGAATGTAATTTTACACACCCATACAATGCGCACCAACCCATGATGTGTTTCTCACTCCGACTAGTGAATGTAATGTTACACACCCATACAATGCGCACCACTCCGCGAAGTTTTTCAGAAACTTATCCTACATTTCCACTGCACCTTCCCTAACCTCCCCTTGCTGACCACCCCGCGGTGACTTTCTCCATAATTCATTGCCACTCACTGCCTATCCTAATTCAGACCCTCCGATTCACACCACCCCATGATGTTTTTCTCACTCCTACTAGTGAATGTAATGTTACACATCCATACAATTCCCACCACCCCGCAATGTTTTTCAGAAACGTATCATACATTGCCACTGCATGTTCCCTGACCTCCACATGCTGACCATCCCGCGGTGCTTTTCCCCATGCTACATTGCCACACAATGCCTATCCTAATTCACACCCTCCGATTCACACCACCCCGTGATGTTTTTCTCACTCCTACTAGTGAATGCAATTTTACACACCCATACAATGCTCATGACCCCGTGATGTTTTTCTCATTCCTACTAGTGAATGTAATGTTACACACCCATACAATGTGCACCACCCCGCGATGTTTTTCAGAAACCTATCCTACATTGCCACTGCATGTTCCCAGACCACCACATGCTGACCAACCCGTGGTGCTTTTCTCCATCCTACATTGCCACTCACTGCCTATCCTAATTCAGACCCTCCAATTCACACTACACCGTGATTTTTTTCTCACTCCTACTAGTGAAAGTAATGTTACACACCCATACAATGTGCACCACCCCGCGAAGTTTTTCAGAAACCTATCCTAAATTGCCACTGCATGTTCCCTGACCTTCCCATGCTGACCAACCCGCGGTGCTTATCCCTATCCTTCATTGCCACTCACTGCTTATCCTAATTCAGACCCTCTGATTCACACCACCCCGTGATGTTTTTCTCACTCCTACTAGTGAATGTAATGTTACACACCCATACAATGCTCACCAACACGTTATGTTTTTCTCACTCCTACTAGTGAATGTAATGTTACACATCCATACAATTCCCACCACCCCGCAATGTTTTTCAGAAACCTATCCTACATTGCCACTGCATGTTCCCTGACCTCCCCTTCCTGACCACCCTGCGGTGCTTTTCTCCATCCTACATTGCCACTCACTGCCTATCCTAATTCAGACCCTCCGATTCACACCACCCCGTGATGTTTTTCTCCCTCCTACTAGTGAATGTAATGTTACACACATATACAATGCGCACCACCCCGCGATGTTTTTCAGAAAACTATCCTACATTGCAACTGCATGTTCCCTGACCTCCCCATGCTCACCACCCTGTGGTGCTTTTCTCCATCCTACATTGCCACTCACTGCCTATCCTAATTCAGACCCTCCGATTCACACCACCCCGTGATGTTTTTCTCACTCCTACTAGTGAATGTAATGTTACACACCCATACAATGCGCACACCCCGCGATGTGTTTCAGAAACCTATCCTACATTGCCACTGCACGTTCCCTCTCCTCCCATGTTGACCACCCCGTGGTGCTTCTCTCCATACTACATTGCCACTCACTGCCTATCCTAATTCATACCCTCCGATTCACACCACCCCGTGATGTTTTTCTCACTCCTACTAGTGAATGTAATGTTACACACCCATACAATGCGCACCACCCCGCGATGTTTTTCAGAAACCTATCCTTCATTGCCACTGCATGTTACATGTCCTCCCCATGCTGACCACCCCGCGGTGCTTTTCTCCATCCTACATTGCCTCTCACTGCCTATTCTAATTCAGACCCTCCGATTCGCACCACCCCGTGATGTTTTTCTCACTCCTACTAGTGAATGTAATGTTACACACCCATACAATGCGCACCACCACGCGATGTTTTTCAGAAACCTATCCTACATTGCCACTGCATGTTCCCTGACTTCCCCATGGAGACCATCCAGCGGTGCTTTTCTCCATCCTACATTAGCACTCACTGCCTATTCTAATTCAGACCCTCCAAATCACACCACCCCGTGATGTTTTTCTCACTCATGCTAGTGGATGTAAAGTTACACACCCATACAATGCGCAACACCCCGCGATGTTTTTCTCACTCCTAGTAGTGAATGTAATGTTACACACCCGTACAATGCGCACCACCCCGCGATGTTTTTCAGAAACCTATCCTACATTGGCACTGCATGATCCCTGACTTCCCCATGCTGACCACCCTGTGGTGCTTTTCTCCATCCTACATTGCCACTCAATGCCTATCCTAATTCAGACCCTCTAATTCACACCACCCCGTGATGTTTTTCTCACTCCTACTAGTGAATGTAATGTTACAAACCCATACATTGCGCACCACCCCACAATGTTTTTCAGAAACCTATCCTGCATTGCCACTGCATATTCCCTGACCTCCCCATGCTGACCACCCCGCAGTGCTTTTCTCCATCCTACATTGCCACTCACTTCCTATCCTAATTCAGACCCTCCGATTCACACCACCCCTTTATGTTTTTCTCAAACTTACTAGTGAATGTAATGTTACACACACATACAATGCGCACCACCCCGCGCTGTTTTTTAGAAAACTATCCTACATTGCCACTGCATGTTCCATGACCTCCCCTTGTTGACCACCCCGCGGTGCCTTTCTCCATACTACATTGCCACTCACTGCCTATCCTAATTCAGACCCTCCGATTCACACCACCCCATGATGTTTTTCTCACTCCTACTAGTTGATATAATGTTACACAACCATACAATGCGCACCACCCCGTGATGTTTTTCTCACTCCTACTAGTGAATGTAATGTTACACACCAATACAATGCGCACCACTCCGCGAAGTTTTTCAGAAACTTATCCCACATTGCCACTGCACCTTCCCTAACCTCCCCTTGCTGACCACCCCGCGGTGCCTTTCTCCATAATTCATTGCCACTCACTGCCTATCCTAATTCAGACCCTCCGATTCACACCACCCCATGATGTTTTTCTCACTCCTACTAGTGAATGTAATGTTACACATCCATACAATTCCCACCACCCCGCAATGTTTTTCAGAAACGTATCATACATTGCCACTGCATGTTCCCTGACCTCCACATGCTGACCATCCCGCGGTGCTTTTCCCCATGCTACATTGCCACACAATGCCTATCCTAATTCAGACACTCCGATTCACATCACCCCGTGATGTTTTTCTCACTCCTACTAGTGAATGCAATTTTACACAGCCATACAATGCTCATGACCCCGTGATGTTTTTCTCATTCCTACTAGTGAATGTAATGTTACACACCCATACAATGTGCACCACCCCGCGATGTTTTTCAGAAACCTATCCTACATTGCCACTGCATGTTCCCAGACCACCACATGCTGACCACCCCGCGGTGCTTTTCTCCATCCTACATTGCCACTCACTGCCTATCCTAATTCAGACCCTCCAATTCACACTACACCGTGATGTTTTTCTCACTCCTACTAGTGAAAGTAATGTTACACACCCATACAATGTGCACCACCCCGCGAAGTTTTTCAGAAACCTATCCTAAATTGCCACCGCATGTTCCCTGACCTCCCCATGCTGACCAACCCGCGGTGCTTATCCCTATCCTTCATTGCCACTCACTGCCTATCCTAATTCAGACCCTCTGATTCACACCACCCCGTGATGTTTTTCTCACTCCTACTAGTGAATGTAATGTTACACACCCATACAATGCTCACCAACACGTTATGTTTTTCTCACTCCTACTAGTGAATGTAATGGTACACATCCATACAATTCCCACCACCCCGCAATGTTTTTCAGAAACCTATCCTACATTGCCACTGCATGTTCCCTGACCTCCCCTTCCTGACCACCCTGCGGTGCTTTTCTCCATCCTACATTGCCACTCACTGCCTATCCTAATTCAGACCCTCCTATTCACACCACCCCGTGATGTTATTCTCCCTCCTACTAGTGAATGTAATGTTACACACATATACAATGCGCACCACCCCGCGATGCTTTTCAGAAAACTATCCTACATTGCAACTGCATGTTCCCTGACCTCCCCATGCGCACCACCCTGTGGTGCTTTTCTCCATCCTACATTGCCACTCACTGCCTATCCTAATTCAGACCCTCCGATTCACACCACCCCGTGATGTTTTTCTCACTCCTACTAGTGAATGTAATGTTACACACCCATACAATGCGCACACCCCGCGATGTGTTTCAGAAACCTATCCTACATTGCCACTGCACGTTCCCTCTCCTCCCATGTTGACCACCCCGTGGTGCTTCTCTCCATACTACATTGCCACTCACTGCCTATCCTAATTCAGACCCTCCGATTCACACCACCCTGTGATGTTTTTCTCACTCCTACTAGTGAATGTAATGTTACACACCCATACAATGCGCACCACCCCGCGATGTTTTTCAGAAACCTATCCTTCATTGCCACTGCATGTTACATGTCCTCCCCATGCTGACCACCCCGCGGTGCTTTTCTCCATCCTACATTGCCTCTCACTGCCTATTCTAATTCAGACCCTCCGATTCGCACCACCCCGTGATGTTTTTCTCACTCCTACTAGTGAATGTAATGTTACACACCCATACAATGCGCACCACCACGCGATGTTTTTCAGAAACCTATCCTACATTGCCACTGCATGTTCCCTGACTTCCCCATGGAGACCATCCAGCGGTGCTTTTCTCCATCCTACATTACCACTCACTGCCTATTCTAATTCAGACCCTCCAAATCACACCACCCCGTGATGTTTTTCTCACTCATGCTAGTGGATGTAAAGTTACACACCCATACAATGCGCAACACCCCGCGATGTTTTTCTCACTCCTAGTAGTGAATGTAATGTTACACACCCGTACAATGCGCACCACCCCGCAATGTTTTTCACAAACCTATCCTACATTGGCACTGCATGATCCCTGACTTCCCCATGCTGACCACCCTGCGGTGCTTTTCTCCATCCTACATTGCCACTCACTGCCTATCCTAATTCAGACCCTCTAATTCACACCACCCCGTGATGTTTTTCTCACTCCTACTAGTGAATGTAATGTTACAAACCCATACATTGCGCACCACCCCGCGATGTTTTTCAGAAACCTATCCTGCATTGCCACTGCATATTCCCTGACCTCCCCATGCTGACCACCCCGCAGTGCTTTTCTCCATCCTACATTGCCACTCACTTCCTATCCTAATTCAGACCCTCCGATTCACACCACCCCTTTATGTTTTTCTCAAACTTACTAGTGAATGTAATGTTACACACACATACAATGCGCACCACCCCGCGCTGTTTTTCAGAAACCTATCCTACATTGCCACTGCATGTTCCATGACCTCCCCTTGCTGACCACCCCGCGGTGCCTTTCTCCATACTACATTGCCACTCACTGCCTATCCTAATTCAGACCCTCCAATTCACACTACACCGTGATGTTTTTCTCACTCCTACTAGTGAAAGTAATGTTACACACCCATACAATGTGCACCACCCCGCGAAGTTTTTCAGAAACCTATCCTAATTTGCCACTGCATGTTCCCTGACCTCCCCATGCTAACCAACCCGCGGTGCTTATCCCTATCCTTCATTGCCACTCACTGCCTATCCTAATTCAGACCCTCTGATTCACACCACCCCGTGATGTTTTTCTCACTCCTACTAGTGAATGTAATGTTACACACCCATACAATGCTCACCAACACGTTATGTTTTTCTCACTCCTACTAGTGAATGTAATGTTACACATCCATACAATTCCCACCACCCTGCAATGTTTTTCAGAAACCTATCCTACATTGCCACTGCATGTTCCCTGACCTTCCCTTCCTGAGCACCCTGCGGTGCTTTTCTCCATCCTACATTGCCACTCACTGCCTATCCTAATTCAGACCCTCCGATTCACACCACCCCGTGATGTTTTTCTCCCTCCTACTAGTGAATGTAATGTTACACACATATACAATGCGCACCACCCCGCGATGTTTTTCAGAAAACTATCCTACATTGCAACTGCATGTTCCCTGACCTCCCCATGCTCACCACCCTGTGGTGCTTTTCTCCATCCTACATTGCCACTCACTGCCTATCCTAATTCAGACCCTCCGATTCACACCATTCCGTGATGTTTTTCTCACTCCTACTAGTGAATGTAATGTTACACACCCATACAATGCGCACACCCCGCGATGTGTTTCAGAAACCTATCCTACATTGCCACTGCACGTTCACTCTCATCCCATGTTGACCACCCAGTGGTGCTTCTCTCCATACTACATTGCCACTCACTGCCTATCCTAATTCAGACCCTCCGATTCACACCACCCCGTGATGTTTTTCTCACTCCTACTAGTGAATGTAATGTTACACACCCATACAATGCGCACCACCCCGCGATGTTTTTCAGAAACCTTTCCTTCATTGCCACTGCATGTTACATGTCCTCCCGATGCTGACCACCCCGCGGTGCTTTTCTCCATCCTACATTGCCTCTCACTGCCTATTCTAATTCAGACCCTCCGATTCGCACCACCCCGTGATGTTTTTCTCACTCCTACTAGTGAATGTAATGTTACACACCCATACAATGCGCACCACCACGCGATGTTTTTCAGAAACCTATCCTACATTGCCACTGCATGTTCCCTGACTTCCCCATGCGGACCATCCAGCGGTGCTTTTCTCCATCCTACATTGCCACTCACTGCCTATCCTAATTCAGACCCTCCGATTCACACCACCCCGTGATGTTTTTCTCACTCCTACTAGTGAATGTAATGTTACACACCCATACAATGCGCAACACCCCGCGATGTTTTTCTCACTCCTAGTAGTGAATGTAATGTTACACACCCGTACAATGCGCACCACCCCGCGATGATTTTCAGAAACCTATCCTACATTGGCACTGCATGATCCCTGACTTCCCCATGCTGACCACCCTGCGGTGCTTTTCTCCATCCTACATTGCCACTCAATGCCTATCCTAATTCAGACCCTCTAATTCACACCACCCCGTGATGTTTTTCTCACTCCTACTAGTGAATGTAATGTTACAAACCCATACATTGCGCAGCACCCCGCGATGTTTTTCAGAAACCTATCCTGCATTGCCACTGCATATTCCCTGACCTCCCCATGCTGACCACCCCGCAGTGCTTTTCTCCATCCTACATTGCCACTCACTTCCTATCCTAATTCAGACCCTCCGATTCACACCACCCCTTTATGTTTTTCTCAAACTTACTAGTGAATGTAATGTTACACACACATACAATGCGCACCACCCCGCGCTGTTTTTCAGAAACCTATCCTACATTGCCACTGCATTTTCCATGACCTCCCCTTGCTGACCACCCCGCGGTGCCTTTCTCCATACTACATTGCCACTCACTGCCTATCCTAATTCAGACCCTCCGATTCACACCACCCCATGATGTTTTTCTCACTCCTACTAGTTGATATAATGTTACACAACCATACAATGCGCACCACCCCGTGATTTTTTTCTCACTCCTACTAGTGAATGTAATGTTACACACCCATACAATGTGCACCACTCCGTGAAGTTTTTCAGAAACTTATCCCACATTGCCACTACACCTTCCCTAACTTCCCCTTGCTGACCACCCCGCGGTGCCTTTCTCCATAATTCATTGCCACTCACTGCCTATCCTAATTCAGACCCTCCGATTCACACCACCCCATGATGTTTTTCTCACTCCTACTAGTGAATGTAATGTTACACATCCATACAATTCCCACCACCCCGCAATATTTTTCAGAAACGTATCACACATTGCCACTGCATGTTCCCTGATCTCCACATGCTGACGATCCCGCGGTGCTTTTCCCCATGCTACATTGCCACACAATGCCTATCCTAATTCAGACCCTCCGATTAACACCACCCCGTGATGTTTTTCTCACTCCTACTAGTGAATGCAATTTTACACACCCATACAATGCTCATGACCCCGTGATGTTTTTCTCATTCCTACTAGTGAATGAAATGTTACACACCCATACAATGTGCACCACCCCGCGATGTTTTTCAGAAACCTATCCTACATTGCCACTGCATGTTCCCAGACCACCACATGCTGACCACCCCGCGGTGCTTTTCTCCATCCTACATTGCCACTCACTGCCTATCCTAATTCAGACCCTCCAATTCACACTACACCGTGATGTTTTTGTCACTCCTACTAGTGAAAGTAATGTTACACACCCATACAATGTGCACCACCCCGCGAAGTTTTTCAGAAACCTATCCTAAATTGCCACTGCATGTTCCCTAACCTCCCCATGCTGACCAACCCGCGATGCTTATCCCTATCCTTCATTGCCACGCACTGCCTATCCTAATTCAGACCCTCTGATTCACACCACCCCATGATGTTTTTCTCACACCTACTAGTGAATGTAATGTTACACACCCATACAATGCTCACCAACACGTTATGTTTTCTCACTCCTACTAGTGAATGTAATGTTACACATCCATACAATTCCCACCACCCCGCAATGTTTTTCAGAAACCTATCCTACATTGCCACTGCATGTTCCCTGACCTCCTCTTCCTGACCACCCTGCGGTGCTTTTCTCCATCCTACATTGCCACTCACTGCCTATCCTAATTCAGACCCTCCGATTCACACCACCCCGTGATGTTTTTCTCCCTCCTACTAGTGAATGTAATGTTACACACATATACAATGCGCACCACCCCGCGATGTTTTTCAGAAAACTATCCTACATTGCAACTGCATGTTCCCTGACCTCCCCATGCTCACCACCCTGTGGTGCTTTTCTCCATCCTACATTGCCACTCACTGCCTATCCTAATTCAGACCCTCCGATTCACACCACCCCGTGATGTTTTTCTCACTCCTACTAGTGAATGTTATGTTACACACCCATACAATGCGCACACCCCGCGATGTGTTTCAGAAACCTATCCTACATTGCCACTGCACGTTCCCTCTCCTCCCATGTTGACCACCCCGTGGTGCTTCTCTCCATACTACATTGCCACTCACTGCCTATCCTAATTCAGACCCTCCGATTCACACCACCCCGTGATGTTTTTCTCACTCCTACTAGTGAATGTAATGTTACACACCCATACAATGTGCACCACCCCGCGATGTTTTTCAGAAACCTATCCTTCATTGCCACTGCATGTTACATGTTCTCCCCATGCTGACCACCCCGCGGTGCTTTTCTCCATCCTACATTGCCTCTCACTGCCTATTCTAATTCAGACCCTCCGATTCGCACCACCCCGTGATGTTTTTCTCACTCCTACTAGTGAATGTAATGTTACACACCCATACAATGCGCACCACCACGCGATGTTTTTCAGAAACCTATCCTACATTGCCACTGCATGTTCCCTGACTTCCCCATGCGGACCATCCAGTGGTGCTTTTCTCCATCCTACATTACCACTCACTGCCTATTCTAATTCAGACCCTCCAAATCACACCACCCCGTGATGTTTTTCTCACTCATGCTAGTGAATGTAAAGTTACACACCCATACAATGCGCAACACCCCGCGATGTTTTTCTCACTCCTACTCGTGAATGTAATGTTATACGCCCATACAATGCGCACCACCCCGCGATGTTTTTCAGAAACCTATCCTACATTGCCACTGCATGTTCCATGACCTCCCCATGCTGACCACCCCGCAGTGCTTTTCTCAATCCTACATTGCCACTCACTGCCTATCCTATTTAGACCCTCCGATTCACACCACCCCGTTATATTTTTTTCCTCATATTAGTGAATGTAATGTTTTCACACCCATAAAATGTGCACCACCCCGCGATGTTTTTCAGAAACCTATCCTACATTGTCACTGCATGTTCCCTGACTTCCACATGCTGACCACCCCGCGGTGCTTTTCCCCATCCTACATTGCCACTCCATGCCTATCCTAATTCAGACCCTCCGATTCACACCACCCCGTGATGTTTTTCTCAATCCTACGAGTTAATATGATGTTACACACCCATACACTGCGCACCACCCCGCGATGTTTTTCAGAAACCTATCCTACATTGCCACTGCATGTTCCCTGACATCCACATGCTGACCACCCCACGGTGCTTTTCTCCATCCTACATTGCCACTCACTGCCTATCCTAATTCAGATCCTCCGATACACACCACACCGCGATGTTTTTCTCACTCCTACTAGTGAATGTAATGTTACACACCCATAAAATGCGCACCACCCCGTGATGTTTTTCTCACTCCTACTAGTGAACGTAATGTTACACACCCATGCAATGCGCACCAACCCATGATGTGTTTCTCACTCCTACTAGTGAATGTAATGTTACACACCCATACAATACGCACTACCCCGCGATGTTTTTCAGAAACCTATCCTGCATTGCCACTGCATATTCCCTGACCTCCACATGCTGACCACCCCGCAGTGCTTTTCTCCATCCTACATTGCCACTCACTTCCTATCCTAATTCAGACCCTCCGATTCACACTACCCCGTGATGTTTTTCTCACTCCTACTAGTGAATGTAATGTAACACACCCATACAATGCGCACCACCCCGCAATGTTTTTCAGAAACCTATCCTTCATAGCCACTGCATGTTCCCTGACCTCCCCATGCTGAACATCCAGCAGTGCTTTTCTCCAACCTACAATGCCATTCACTGACTATCCTAATTCAGACCCTCCGATTCAAACCACCCCGTGATGTTTTTCTCACTCCTACTAGTGAATGTAAATTTCACACCCATACAATGCGCAACACCCCGCAATGTTTTTCTCACTCCTACTAGTGAATGTAATATTACACACCCATACAATGTGCACCACCCCGTGATGTTTTTCTCACTCCTACTAGTGAATGTAATGTTACACACCCATACAATGCGCACCACCCCGCGATGTTTTTCAGAAACCTATCCTACATAGCCACTGCATGTTCCCTGACCTCCCCATGCTGACCAAACCTCGGTGCTTTTCCCCATCCTACATTGCCACTCACTGCCTATCCTAATTCAGACCCTCCTATTCACACCAACCCGTGATGTTTTTCTCACTCCTACTAGTGAATGTAATGTTACACACCAATACAATGCGCACCACCCCGCCATATTTTTCAGAACCCTATCCTACATTGCCACTGCATGTTCCCTGACTTCCCCATAATGACCACCCCGCGGTGCTTTTCTCCATCCTACATTGCCAGTCACTGCCTATCCTAATTCACACCCTCCGATTCACACCACCCCCTGATGTTTTTCTCAATCCTACTAGTTAATGTAATGTTACACAGCCATACAATGCGCACCACCCCGCGATGCTTTTCAGAAACCTATCCTACATTGCCACTGCATGTTCCATGACCTCCCCATAATTACCACCCCGCAGTGCTTTTCTCCATCCAACATTGCCACTCACTGCCTATCCTATTTAGACCCTCCGATTCACACCAGCTGGTTATGTTTTTCTCCTCCTACTAGTGAATGTAATGTTACACACCCATACAATGTGCACCACCACGCGATGTTATTCAGAAACCTATCCTACATTGTCACTGCATGTTCCCTGACCTCCACATGCTAACCACCCCGCTGTGCTTTTCCCCATCCTACATTGCCACTCAATGCCTATCCTAATTCAGACCCTCCAATTCACACCACCCCGTGATGTTTTTCTCACTCCTACTAGTGAATGTAATGTTACACACCCATACAATGCGCACCACCCCGCGAAATTTTTCAGAAACCTATCCTACTTTGCCACAGAATGTTCCCTGACTTCCCCATGCTGATCATCCAGCGGTGCTTTTCTCCATCCTACATTGCCTCTCACTGCCTATCCTAATTCAGACCCTCCAAGTCACACCACCCCGTGATGTTTTTCTCACACCTACTAGTGAATGTAAAGTTACAAGGCCATACAAAGCGCAACACCCCGCGATGTTTTTCTCACTCCTACTAGTGAATGTAATGTTACACACCCATACAATGCACACCACCCCGCGATGTTTTTTCAGAAACTTATCCTACTTTGCCACTGCATGTTCCCTGAGATCCCCATGCTTACGACCCCGAGGTGCTTTTTTCCATCCTACATTGCCACTCACTTCCTATCCTAATTCAGATTATCCGATTCACACCACACGCGATGTTTTTCTCACTCCTACTAGTGAATGTAATGTTACACACCCATACAATGTGCACCACCCCGTGATGTTTTCCGAACTCCTACTAGTGAATGTTATGTTACACACCCATACAATGCGCACCAACCCATGATGTGTTTCTCACTCCTACTAGTGAATGTAATGTTACACACCCATACAATGCGCACCACCCCTCGATGTTTTTCAGAAACCTATCCTTCATTGCCACTGCATGTTCCATGACCTCCCCATGCTGACAACCCCGCAGTGCTTTTCTCCATCCTACATTGCCTCTCACTGCCTATCCTAATTCAGACCCTCCGATTCACATCACCCCGTGATGTTTTTCTCACTCCTACTAGTGAATGTAATGTTACACACCCATATAATGCGCACCACCCCGCGATGTTTCTCCGAAACCTATCCTACATTGCCACTGCATGTTCCCTGACTTCCCCCTGCTGACCATCCAGCGGTGCTTTTCTCCATCCTACATTGCCACTCACTCCCTATCCTAATTCAGACCCTCCAAATCACACCACCCCGTGATGTTTTTCTTACACCTACTAGTGAATGTAAAGTTACACACCCATACAATGCGCAACACCCCTCGATGTTTTTCTCGCTCCTACTAGTGAATGTAATGTTATACACCCATACAATGCGCACCACCCCGCGATGTTTTTCAGAAACCTATCCTACATTGCCACTGCATGTTCCATGACCTCCCCATGCTGACCACCCCGCAGTGCTTTTCTCCATCCTACATTGCCACTCACTGTCTATCCTATTTAGACCCTCCGATTCACACCACCCCGTTATATTTTTTTCCTCCTATTAGTGAATGTAATGTTTTCACACCCATAAAATGTGCACCACCCCGCGATGTTTTTCAGAAACCTATTCTTCATTGCCACTGCATATTCCATGACCTCCCCATGCTGACCACCCCGCGGTGCTTTTCCCCATCCTACATTGCCACTCCATGCCTATCCTAATTCAGACCCTCCGATTCACACCACCCCGTGATGTTTTTCTCAATCCTACGAGTTAATGTGATGTTACACACCCATACAATGCGCACCACCCCGCGATGTTTTTCAGAAACCTATCCTACATTGCCACTGCATGTTCCCTGACATCCACATGCTGACCACCCCACGGTGCTTTTCTCCATCCTACATTGCCACTCACTGCCTATCCTAATTCAGATCCTCCGATTCACACCACACCGCGATGTTTTTCTCACTCCTACTAGTGAATGTAATGTTACACACCCATAAAATGCGCACCACCCCGTGATGTTTTTCTCACTCCTACTAGTGAACGTAATGTTACACACCCATACAATGTGCACCAACCCATGATGTGTTTCTCACTCCTACTAGTGAATGTAATGTTACACACCCATACAATACGCACTACCCCGCGATGTTTTTCAGAAAATTATCCTGCATTGCCACTGCATATTCCCTAACCTCCACATGCTGACCACCCCGCAGTGCTTTTCTCCATCCTACATTGCCACTCACTTCCTATCCTAATTCAGACCCTCCGATTCACACTACCCCGTGATGTTTTTCTCACTCCTACTAGTGAATGTAATGTTACACACCCATACAATGCGCACCACCCCGCGCTATTTTTCAGAAACCTATCCTACATTGCCACTGCATGTTCCCTGACCTCCACTTCCTGACCACCCCACGGTGCCTTTCTCCATACTACATTGCCACTCACTGCCTATCCTAATTCAGAACCTCCGATTCACACCACCCCATGATGTTTTTCTCACTCCTACAAGTGAATGTAATGTTACACACCCATATAATGCACACCACCCCGTGATGTTTTTCTCACTCCTACTAGTCAATGTAATGTTACACACCCATACAATGCGCACCACCCCGCGATGTTTTTCAGAAACCTATCCTACATTGCCACTGCATGTTCCCAGACCTCTCCATGCTGACCACCCCACGGTGCTTTTCTCCATCCTACATTGCCACTCACTGCGTATCCTAATTCAGACTCCTCCAATTCACACCACACCGTGATGTTTTTCTCACTCCTACTAGTGAGTGTAATGTTACACACCCCTACAATGAGCACCACCCTGCGATGTTTTTCAGAAACCTATCCTACATTGCCACTGCATGTTCCCTGACTTCCCCATGCCTACCAACCCGCGGTGCTTTACCCCATCCTACATTGCCACACACTGCCTATCCTAATTCAGACCCTCCTATTCACACCAACCCGTGATGTTTTTCTCACTCTTACTAGTGAATGTAATGTTACACACCCAAACAATGCGCACCACCCCGCCATGTTTTTCATAAACCTATCCTACATTGCCACTGCATGTTCCCTGATTCCCCCATGCTGGCCACCCCGTGGTGCTTTTCTCCATCCTACAATGCCACTCACTGCCTATCCTAATTGAGACCCTCCAAATCACACCACCCCGTGATGTTTTTCTCACTCCTACTAGTGAATGTAAAGTTACACACCCATACAATGCGCAACACCCCGTGATGTTTTTCTCACTCCTACTAGTGAATGTAATGTTACACACCCATACAATGCGCACCACTCCACGATGTTTTTCAGAAACCTATCCTGCATTGCAACTGCATATTCCCTGACCTCCCCATGCTGACCACCCCGCAGTGCTTTTCTCCATGCTACATTGCGTCTCACTGCCTATCCTTATTCAGCCCCTCCGATTCACACCACCCCATGATGTTTTTCTCACTCCTACTAGTGAATGTAATATTACACACCCATACAATGCGCACCACCCTGTGATGTTTTTCAGAAACCTGTCCTACATTGCCACTGTATGTTCCCTGACCTCCCCATGCTGACCACCCCGCAGTGCTTTTCTCCATCCTACATTGCCACTCACTGCCTATCCTAATTCAGACCCTATGATTCACACCACCCTGTGATGTATTTCTCACTCCTACTAGTGAATGTAATGTTACACACCCATACAATGCGCACCACCCCGCGATTTTTTTCAGAAACCTATACTACATTGCCACTGCATGTTCCATGACCTCCCCTTGCTGACCACCCCGCAGTGCTTTTCTCCATCCTACATTGACACTCACTGCCTATCCTAATTCAGACCCTCCGATTCACACCACCCCGTGATGTTTTTCTCACTCCTACTAGTGAATGTAATGTTACACACCCATACAATGCGCACACCCCGCGATGTATTTCAGAAACCTGTCCTAAATTGTCACTGCCTGCTCCCTGACCTCCACATGCTGACCAACCCGCTGTGCTTTTCCCCATCCTACATTGCCACTCACTGCCTATCCTAATTCAGACCCTCCTATTCACACCAACCCGTGATGTTTTTTTCACTCCTACTAGTGAATGTAATGTTACACACCCATACAATGCGCACCACCCCGGGATGTTTTTCAGAACCCTATCCTACATTGCCACTGCATGTTATCTGCACTCACCATGCTGTCCACCCCGCGGTGCTTTTCTCCATCCTACATTGCCACTCACTTCCTATCCTAATTCAGATCCTCCGATTCGCACCACACCACGATGTTTTTCTCACTCCTACTAGTGAATGTAACGTTACACACCCATACAATGCGCACCACCCCGTGATGTTTTTCTCACTCCTACTAGTGAATGTAATGTTACACACCCATACAATGTGCAGCAACCCATGATGTGTTTCTCACTCCTACTTGTGTATGTAATGTTACACACCCATACAATGCGCACCACCCCGTGATGTTTCTCAGAAACCTATCCATCATTGCACTGCAGGTTCCCTGACCTCCCCATCTGACCACCCTGCGGTGCTTTTCTCCATCCTACTTTGCCTCTCACTGCCTATTCTAATTCAGACCCTCTGATTCACACCACCACGTGATGTTTTTCTCACTCCTACTAGTGAATGTAATGTTACACACCCATACAATGCGCACCACCCCGCGATGTTTTTCAGAAACCTATCCTACATTGCCACTGCATGTTCCCTGAACTCCCCATGCTGACAACCCCGCGGTGCTTTCTCCATCCTACAATGCCACTCACTGCCTATCCTAATTCAGACCCTCTGATTCACACCACCACATGATGTTTTTCTCACACCTACTGGTGAGTGTAATGTTACACATACATACAATGTGCACCAAACCACGATGTTTTTCAGAAACTTATACTACATTGCCACTGCATGTTCCCTCACCTCCCCTTGCTGACCACCCCGCCGTGCTTTTCTCCATCCTACATTGCCACTCACTGCCTATCCTAATTCAGACCCTCCGATTCACACCACCCCGTTATGTTTTTCTCACTCCTACTAGTGAATGTAATGTTACACACCCATACAATGCGCACACCCCGCGATGTATTTCAGAAACCTATCCTAAATTGTCACTGCCTGCTCCCTGACCTCCACATGCTGACCACCCCGCGGTGCTTTTCTCCATCCTACATTGCCACTCCATGCCTATCCTAATTCAGACTCTCAGATTCACACCACCCCGTGATGTTTTTCTCTCTCCTATTAGTGAATGTAATGTTACACACCCTTACAATGCGCACCACCTCGAGATGTTTTTCAGAAACCTATCCTACATTGCCACTGCATGTTTTCTGACCTCCACATGCTGACCACCCCGCGGGGTTTTTCTCCATCCTACATTGCCACTCACTGCCTATCCTAATTGATGCCCTCCGATACACACCACCCCGTGATGTTTTTCTCACTCCTACTAGTGAATGTAATGTTACACACCCATACAATGCGCACCACTCCGCAAAGTTTTTCAGAAACTTATCCTACATTGCCACTGCACCTTCCCTAACCTCCATATGCTGACCACCTCGCAGTGCTTCTCTCCATACTACATTGCCACTCACTGCCTATCCTATTTAGACCCTCCGATTCACACCAGCCCGTTAAGTTTTTCTCCTCCTACTAGTGAATGTAATGTTACACACCCATACAATGTGCACCACCCCGCGATGTTTTTCAGAAACCTATCCTACATTGTCACTGCATGTTTCCTGACCTCCACATGCTGACCACCCCGCGGGGCTTTTCCCCATCTTACATTGCCACTCCATGCCTATCCTAATTCAGACCCTCCGATTCACACCACCCCCTGATGTTTTGCTCACTCCTACTAGTGAATGTAATGTTACACACCCATACAATGGGCACCACCCCGCGATGTTTTTCAGAAACCTATCCTACATTGCCACTGCATGTTCCCTGACCTCCCCATGCTGACCACCCCACGGTGCTTTTCTCGATCCTACATTGACACTCACTGCCTATCCTAATTCAGACCCTACGATTCACAACACCCCGTGATGTTTTTCTCACTCCTACTAGTGAATGTAATGTTACAAACCCATACAATGCGCACCACCCCCGGATGTTTTTCAGAAACCTATCCTACATTGCAACTGCATGTTCCCTGACTTCCCCATGCTGACCACCCCGCGGTGCTTTTCTCCATCCTACATTGCCTCTCACTGCCTATTCTAATTCAGACCCTCTGATTCGCACCACCCCGTGATGTTTTTCTCACTCCTACTAGTGAATGTAATGTTACACACCCATACAAGGCGCACCACAACGCGATGTTTTTCAGAAACCTATCCTACATTGCCACTGCATGCTCCCTGACTTCCCCATGCTGACCATCCAGCCGTGCTTTTCTCCATCCTACATTGCCACTCCCTGCCTATCCTAATTCAGACCCTCTGATTCACACCACCCCGTGATGTTTTTCTCACTCCTACTAGTGAATGTAATGTTACACACCCATACAATGCTCACCACCCCGCGATGTTTTTCAGAAACCTATCCTACATTGCCACTGCATGTTCCATGACCTCCCCATGCTGACCACCCCGCAGTGCTTTTCTCCATCCTACATTGCCACTCACTGTCTATCCTATTTAGACCCTCCGATTCACACCACCCCGTTATATTTTTTTCCTCCTATTAGTGAATGTAATGTTTTCACACCCATAAAATGTGCACCACCCTGCGATGTTTTTCAGAAACCTATTCTTCATTGCCACTGCATATTCCATGACCTCCCCATGCTGACCACCCTGCGGTGCTTTTCCCCATCCTACATTGCCACTCCATGCCTATCCTAATTCAGACCCTCCGATTCACACCACCCCGTGATGTTTTTCTCAATCCTACGAGTTAATGTGATGTTACACACCCATACAATGCACACCACCCCGCGATGTTTTTCAGAAACCTATCCTACATTGCCACTGCATGTTCCCTGACATCCACATGCTGACCACCCCAAGGTGCTTTTCTCCATCCTACATTGCCACTCACTGCCTATCCTAATTCAGATCCTCCGATTCACACCACACCGCGATGTTTTTCTCACTCCTACTAGTGAATGTAATGTTACACACCCATAAAATGCGCACCACCCCGTGATGTTTTTCTCACTCCTACTAGTGAACGTAATGTTACATACCCATACAATGCGCACCAACCCATGATGTGTTTCTCACTCCTACTAGTGAATGTAATGTTACACACCCATACAATACGCACTACCCCGCGATGTTTTTCAGAAAATTATCCTGCATTGCCACTGCATATTCCCTAACCTCCACATGCTGACCACCCCGCTGTGCTTTTCTCCATCCTACATTGCCACTCACTTCCTATCCTAATTCAGACCCTCCGATTCACACTACCCCGTGATGTTTTTCTCACTCCTACTAGTGAATGTAATGTTACACACCCATACAATGCGCACCACCCCGCGCTATTTTTCAGAAACCTATCCTACATTGCCACTGCATGTTCCCTGACCTCCACTTCCTGACCACCCCACGGTGCCTTTCTCCATACTACATTGCCACTCACTGCCTATCCTAATTCAGAAACTCCGATTCACACCACCCCATGATGTTTTTCTCACTCCTACAAGTGAATGTAATGTTACACACCCATACAATGCACACCACCCCGTGATGTTTTTCTCACTCCTACTCGTCAATGTAATGTTACACACCCATACAATGCGCACCACCCCGCGATGTTTTTCAGAAACCTATCCTACATTGCCACTGCATGTTCCCAGACCTCTCCATGCTGACCACCCCACGGTGCTTTTCTCCATCCTACATTGCCACTCACTGCCTATCCTAATTCAGACTCCTCCAATTCACACCACACCGTGATGTTTTTCTCACTCCTACTAGTGAGTGTAATGTTACACACCCCTACAATGTGCACCACCCTGCGATGTTTTTCAGAAACCTATCCTACATTGCCACTGCATGTTCCCTGACTTCCCCATGCCTACCAACCCGCAGTGCTTTACCCCATCCTACATTGCCACTCACTGCCTATCCTAATTCAGACCCTCTGATTCACACCACCACGTGATGTTTTTCTCACTCCTACTGGTGAATGTAATGTTACACATACATACAATGTGCACCAAACCACGATGTTTTTCAGAAACTTATACTACATTGCCACTGCATGTTCCCTCACCTCCCCTTGCTGACCACCCCGCCGTGCTTTTCTCCATCCTACATTGCCACTCACTGCCTATCCTAATTCAGAACCTCCGATTCACACCACCCCGTTATGTTTTTCTCACTCCTACTAGTGAATGTAATGTTACACACCCATACAATGCGCACACCCCGCGATGTATTTCAGAAACCTATATTAAATTGTCACTGCCTGCTCCCTGACCTCCACATGCTGACCACCCCGCGGTGCTTTTCTCCATCCTACATTGCCACTCCATGCCTATCCTAATTCAGACCCTCAGATTCACACCACCCCGTGATGTTTTTCTCTCTCCTATTAGTGAATGTAATGTTACACACCCTTACAATGCGCACCACCTCGAGATGTTTTTCAGAAACCTATCCTACATTGCCACTGCATGTTTTCTGACCTCCACATGCTGACCACCCCGCATGGTTTTTCTCCATCCTACATTGCCACTCACTGCCTATTCTAATTGAGGCCCTCCGATACAAACCACCCCGTGATGTTTTTCTCACTCCTACTAGTGAATGTAATGTTACACACCCATACAATGCGCACCACTCCGCAAAGTTTTTCAGAAACTTATCCTACATTGCCACTGCACCTTCCCTAACCTCCATATGCTGACCACCTCGCAGTGCTTCTCTCCATACTACATTGCCACTCACTGCCTATCCTATTTAGACCCTCCGATTCACACCAGCCCGTTAAGTTTTTCTCCTCCTACTAGTGAATGTAATGTTACACACCCATACAATGTGCACCACCCCGCGATGTTTTTCAGAAACCTATCCTACATTGTCACTGCATGTTTCCTGACCTCCACATGCTGACCACCCCGCGGTGCTTTTCCACATCTTACATTGCCACTCCATGCCTATCCTAATTCAGACCCTCCGATTCACACCACCCCCTGATGTTTTGCTCACTCCTACTAGTGAATGTAATGTTACACACCCATACAATGCGCACCACCCCGCGATGTTTTTCAGAAACCTATCCTACATTGCCACTGCATGTTCCCTGACCTCCCCATGCTGACCACCCCACGGTGCTTTTCTCGATCCTACATTGACACTCACTGCCTATCCTAATTCAGACCCTACGATTCACAACACCCCGTGATGTTTTTCTCACTCCTACTAGTGAATGTAATGTTACAAACCCATACAATGCGCACCACCCCCAGATGTTTTTCAGAAACCTATCCTACATTGCCACTGCATGTTCCCTGACTTCCCCATGCTGACCACCCCGAGGTGCTTTTCTCCATCCTACATTGCCACACACTTCCTATCCTAATTCAGACTCCGATTCAAACCACCCCGTGATGTTTTTCTCACTCTAACTAGTGAATGTAATGTTACACGCCCATACAATGCGCACTACCCCGTGATGTTTTTCTCACTCTACTAGTGAATGTAATGTTACACACCCATACAATGCGCACCAACCCGCGATGTTTTTCAGAAACCTATCCTACATTGCCACGGCATGTTCCCTGACCTCCCCATGCTGACCACCCCGCGGTGCTTTTCTCCATCCTACATCGCCATTCACTGCCTATCCTAATTCAGACCCACCGAATCACACCACCCCGTGATGTTTTTCTCACTCCTACTAGTGAATGTAATGTTACACACCCATACAATGCGCACCACCCCGCGATGTTTTTTGAAACCTATCCTAATTTGTCACTTCATTTTCCCTGACCTCCCCATGCTGACCAGCCCGCGGTGCATTTCCCCATCCTACATTGCCACTCACTGCCTATACTAATTCAGACCCTCCGATTCACATGACCGCGTGATGTTTTTCTCACTCCTACTAGTGAATGTAATGTTACACACCCATACAATGCGCACCACCCCGCGATGTTTTTCAGAAACCTATCCTTCATGGCCACTGCATGTTCCCTGACCTCCCCATGCTGACCACCCCGCGGTGCTTTTCTCCATCCTACATTGCCTCTCACGGCCTATTCTAATTCAGACCCTCCGATTCGCACCACCCCGTGATGTTTTTCTCACTCCTACTAGTGAATGTAATGTTACACACCCATACAATGCGCACCACAATGCGATGATTTTCAGAAACCTATCCTATATTGCCACTGCATGTTCCCTGACTTCCCCATGCTGACCATCCAGCGGTGCTTTTCTCCAACCTACAATGCCACTCACTGCCTATCCTAATTCAGACCCTCCAAATCACACCACCCCGTGATATTTTTCTCACTCCTACTAGTGAATGTAAAGTTCACACCCATACAATGCGCACCACCCCGTAATGTTTTTCAGAAACCTATCCTACATTGCCACTGCATGTTCCCAGACCTCCCCATGCTGACCACCCCGCGGTGCTTTTCCCCATCCTACATTGCCACTCCATGCCTATCCTAATTCAGACCCTCCGATTCACACCACCCCGTGATGTTTTTCTCACTCTAACTAGTGAATGTAATTTTACACACCCATACAATGCGCAACACCCCGCGATGTTTTTCTCACTCCTACTAGTGAATGTAATGTTACACACCCATAAAATGCGCACCACCCCGTGATGTTTTTCTCACTCCTACTAGTGAACGTAATGTTACACACCCATACAATGCGCACCAACCCATGATGTGTTTCTCACTCCTACTAGTGAATGTAATGTTACACACCCATACAATACGCACTACCCCGCTATGTTTTTCAGAAAATTATCCTGCATTGCCACTGCATATTCCCTAACCTCCACATGCTGACCACCCCGCTGTGCTTTTCTCCATCCTACATTGCCACTCACTTCCTATCCTAATTCAGACCCTCCGATTCACACTACCCCGTGATGTTTTTCTCACTCCTACTAGTGAATGTAATGTTACACACCCATACAATGCGCACCACCCCGCGCTATTTTTCAGAAACCTATCCTACATTGCCACTGCATGTTCCCTGACCTCCACTTCCTGACCACCCCACGGTGCCTTTCTCCATACTACATTGCCACTCACTGCCTATCCTAATTCAGAACCTCCGATTCACACCACCCCATGATGTTTTTCTCACTCCTACTAGTGAATGTAATGTTACACACACATACAATACGCACCACCCCGCGATGTTTTTCAGAAACCAATCCTACATTGCCACTGCATGTTCCCTGACTTCCCCATGCTGACAACCCCGAGGTGCTTTTCTCCATCCTACATTGCCACTCACTTCCTATCCTAATTCAGATCCTCCGATTCACACCACACAGCGATGTTGTTCTCACTTCTACTAGTGAATGTAATTAAACACCCATACAATGTGCCCCACCCCGTTATGTTTTTCTCACTCCTACTAGTGAATGTAATGTTACACACCCATACAATGGCACCTCCCCGCGATGTTTTTCAGAAACCAATCCTACATTGCCACTGCATGTTACATGACCTCCCCATGCTGACCACCCCGCGGTGCTTTTCTCCATCCTACATTGCCTCTCACTGCCTATTCTAATTCAGACCCTCCGATTCGCACCACCCCGTGATGTTTTTCTCACTCCTACTAGTGAATGTAATGTTACACACCCATACAAGGCGCACCACAACGCGATGTTTTTCAGAAACCTATCCTACATTGCCACTGCATGCTCCCTGACTTCCCCATGCTGACCATCCAGCCGTGCTTTTCTCCATCCTACATTGCCACTCCCTGCCTATCCTAATTCAGACCCTCCGATTCACACCACCCCGTGATGTTTTTCTCACTCCTACTAGTGAATGTAATGTTACACACCCATACAATGCTCACCACCCCGCGATGTTTTTCAGAAACCTATCCTACATTGCCACTGCATGTTCCATGACCTCCCCATGCTGACCACCCCGCAGTGCTTTTCTCCATCCTACATTGCCACTCACTGTCTATCCTATTTAGACCCTCCGATTCACACCACCCCGTTATATTTTTTTCCTCCTATTAGTGAATGTAATGTTTTCACACCCATAAAATGTGCACCACCCCGCGATGTTTTTCAGAAACCTATTCTTCATTGCCACTGCATATTCCATGACCTCCCCATGCTGACCACCCCGCGGTGCTTTTCCCCATCCTACATTGCCACTCCATGCCTATCCTAATTCAGACCCTCCGATTCACACCACCCCGTGATGTTTTTCTCAATCCTACGAGTTAATGTGATGTTACACACCCATACAATGCGCACCACCCCGCGATGTTTTTCAGAAACCTATCCTACATTGCCACTGCATGTTCCCTGACATCCACATGCTGACCACCCCACGGTGCTTTTCTCCATCCTACATTGCCACTCACTGCCTATCCTAATTCAGATCCTCCGATTCACACCACACCGCGATGTTTTTCTCACTCCTACTAGTGAATTTAATGTTACACACCCATAAAATGCGCACCACCCCGTGATGTTTTTCTCACCCCTACTAGTGAACGTAATGTTACATACCCATACAATGCGCACCAACCCATGATGTGTTTCTCACTCCTACTAGTGAATGTAATGTTACACACCCATACAATACGCACTACCCCGCGATGTTTTTCAGAAAATTATCCTGCATTGCCACTGCATATTCCCTAACCTCCACATGCTGACCACCCCGCTGTGCTTTTCTCCATCCTACATTGCCACTCACTTCCTATCCTAATTCAGACCCTCCGATTCACACTACCCCGTGATGTTTTTCTCACTCCTACTAGTGAATGTAATGTTACACACCCATACAATGCGCACCACCCCGCGCTATTTTTCAGAAACCTATCCTACATTGCCACTGCATGTTCCCTGACCTCCACTTCCTGACCACCCCACGGTGCCTTTCTCCATACTACATTGCCACTCACTGCCTATCCTAATTCAGAAACTCCGATTCACACCACCCCATGATGTTTTTCTCACTCCTACAAGTGAATGTAATGTTACACACCCATACAATGCACACCGCCCCGTGATGTTTTTCTCACTCCTACTAGTCAATGTAATGTTACACACCCATACAATGCGCACCACCCCGCGATGTTTTTCAGAAACCTATCCTACATTGCCACTGCATGTTCCCAGACCTCTCAATGCTGACCACCCCACAGTGCTTTTCTCCATCCTACATTGCCACTCACTGCCTATCCTAATTCAGACTCCTCCAATTCACACCACACCGTGATGTTTTTCTCACTCCTACTAGTGAGTGTAATGTTACACACCCCTACAATGTGCACCACCCTGCGATGTTTTTCAGAAACCTATCCTACATTGCCACTGCATGTTCCCTGACTTCCCCATGCCTACCAACCCGCGGTGCTTTACCCCATCCTACATTGCCACACACTGCCTATCCTAATTCAGACCCTCCTATTCACACCAACCCGTGATTTTTTTCTCACTCTTACTAGTGAATGTAATGTTACACACCCAAACAATGCGCACCACCCCGCCATGTTTTTCATAAACCTATCCTACATTGCCACTGCATGTTCCCTGATTTCCCCATGCTGGCCACCCCGCGGTGCTTTTCTCCATCCTACAATGCCACTCACTGCCTATCCTAATTGAGACCCTCCAAATCACACCACCCCGTGATGTTTTTCTCACTCCTACTAGTGAATGTAAAGTTACACACCCATACAATGCGCAACACCCCGTGATGTTTTTCTCACTCCTACTAGTGAATGTAATGTTACACACCCATACAATGCGCACCACTCCACGATGTTTTTCAGAAACCTATCCTGCATTGCAACTGCATATTCCCTGACCTCCCCATGCTGACCAACCCGCAGTGCTTTTCTCCATGCTACATTGTGTCTCACTGCCTATCCTAATTCAGAATCTCCGATTCACACCACCCCATGATGTTTTTCTCACTCCTACTAGTGAATGTAATATTACACACCCATACAATGCGCACCACCCTGTGATGTTTTTCAGAAACCTGTCCTACATTGCCACTGCATGTTCCATGACCTCCCCTTGCTGACCACCCCGCAGTGCTTTTCTCCATCCTACATTGACACTCACTGCCTATCCTAATTCAGACCCTCCGATTCACACCACCCCGTGATGTTTTTCTCACTCCTACTAGTGAATGTAATGTTACACACCCATACAATGCGCACACCCCGCGATGTATTTCAGAAACCTGTCCTAAATTGTCACTGCCTGCTCCCTGACCTCCACATGCTGACCAACCCGCTGTGCTTTTCCCCATCCTACATTGCCACTCACTGCCTATCCTAATTCAGACCCTCCTATTCACACCAACCCGTGATGTTTTTTTCACTCCTACTAGTGAATGTAATGTTACACACCCATACAATGCGCACCACCCCGGGATGTTTTTCAGAACCCTATCCTACATTGCCACTGCATGTTATCTGCACTCACCATGCTGACCACCCCGCGGTGCTTTTCTCCATCCTACATTGCCACTCACTTCCTATCCTAATTCAGATCCTCCGATTCGCACCACACCACGATGTTTTTCTCACTCGTACTAGTGAATGTAACGTTACACACCCATACAATGCGCACCACCCTGTGATGTTTTTCTCACTCCTACTAGTGAATGTAATGTTACACACCCATACAATGTGCAGCAACCCATGATGTGTTTCTCACTCCTACTAGTGTATGTAATGTTACACACCCATACAATGCGCACCACCCCGTGATGTTTCTCAGAAACCTATCCATCATTGCACTGCAGGTTCCCTGACCTCCCCATCTGACCACCCTGCGGTGCTTTTCTCCATCCTACTTTGCCTCTCACTGCCTATTCTAATTCAGACCCTCTGATTCACACCACCACGTGATGTTTTTCTCACTCCTACTAGTGAATGTAATGTTACACACCCATACAATGCGCACCACCCCGCGATGTTTTTCAGAAACCTATCCTACATTGCCACTGCATGTTCCCTGAACTCCCCATGCTGACCACCCCGCGGTGCTTTTCTCCATCCTACAATACCACTCACTGCCTATCCTAATTCAGACCCTCTGATTCACACCACCACGTGATGTTTTTCTCACTCCTACTGGTGAATGTAATGTTACACATACATACAATGTGCACCAAACCACGATGTTTTTCAGAAACTTATACTACATTGCCACTGCATGTTCCCTCACCTCCCCTTGCTGACCACCCCGCCGTGCTTTTCTCCATCCTACATTGCCACTCACTGCCTATCCTAATTCAGCACCTCCGATTCACACCACCCCGTTATGTTTTTCTCACTCCTACTAGTGAATGTAATGTTACACACCCATACAATGCGCACACCCCGCGATGTATTTCAGAAACCTATCCTAAATTGTCACTGCCTGCTCCCTGACCTCCACATGCTGACCACCCCGCGGTGCTTTTCTCCATCCTACATTGCCACTCCATGCCTATCCTAATTCAGACCCTCAGATTCACACCACCCCGTGATGTTTTTCTCTCTCCTATTAGTGAATGTAATGTTACACACCCTTACAATGCGCACCACCTCGAGATGTTTTTCAGAAACCTATCCTACATTGCCACTGCATGTTTTCTGACCTCCACATGCTGACCACCCCGCGGGGTTTTTCTCCATCCTACATTGCCACTCACTGCCTATCGTAATTGAGGCCCTCCGATACAAACCACCCCGTGATGTTTTTCTCACTCCTACTAGTGAATGTAATGTTACACACCCATACAATGCGCACCACTCCGCAAAGTTTTTCAGAAACTTATCCTACATTGCCACTGCACCTTCCCTAACCTCCATATGCTGACCACCTCGCAGTGCTTCTCTCCATACTACATTGCCACTCACTGCCTATCCTATTTAGACCCTCCGATTCACACCAGCCCGTTAAGTTTTTCTCCTCCTACTAGTGAATGTAATGTTACACACCCATACAATGTGCACCACCCCGCGATGTTTTTCAGAAACCTATCCTACATTGTCACTGCATGTTTCCTGACCTCCACATGCTGACCACCCCGCGGTGCTTTTCCACATCTTACATTGCCACTCCATGCCTATCCTAATTCAGACCCTCCGATTCACACCACCCCCTGATGTTTTGCTCACTCCTACTAGTGAATGTAATGTTACACACCCATACAATGCGCACCACCCCGCGATGTTTTTCAGAAACCTATCCTACATTGCCACTGCATGTTCCATGACCTCCCCATGCTGACCACCCCGCAGTGCTTTTCTCCATCCTACATTGCCACTCACTGTCTATCCTATTTAGACCCTCCGATTCACACCACCCCGTTATATTTTTTTCCTCCTATTAGTGAATGTAATGTTTTCACACCCATAAAATGTGCACCACCCCGCGATGTTTTTCAGAAACCTATTCTTCATTGCCACTGCATATTCCATGACCTCCCCATGCTGACCACCCCGCGGTGCTTTTCCCCATCCTACATTGCCACTCCATGCCTATCCTAATTCAGACCCTCCGATTCACACCACCCCGTGATGTTTTTCTCAATCCTACGAGTTAATGTGATGTTACACACCCATACAATGCGCACCACCCCGCGATGTTTTTCAGAAACCTATCCTACATTGCCACTGCATGTTCCCTGACATCCACATGCTGACCACCCCACGGTGCTTTTCTCCATCCTACATTGCCACTCACTGCCTATCCTAATTCAGATCCTCCGATTCACACCACACCGCGATGTTTTTCTCACTCCTACTAGTGAATTTAATGTTACACACCCATAAAATGCGCACCACCCCGTGATGTTTTTCTCACCCCTACTAGTGAACGTAATGTTACATACCCATACAATGCGCACCAACCCATGATGTGTTTCTCACTCCTACTAGTGAATGTAATGTTACACACCCATACAATACGCACTACCCCGCGATGTTTTTCAGAAAATTATCCTGCATTGCCACTGCATATTCCCTAACCTCCACATGCTGACCACCCCGCTGTGCTTTTCTCCATCCTACATTGCCACTCACTTCCTATCCTAATTCAGACCCTCCGATTCACACTACCCCGTGATGTTTTTCTCACTCCTACTAGTGAATGTAATGTTACACACCCATACAATGCGCACCACCCCGCGCTATTTTTCAGAAACCTATCCTACATTGCCACTGCATGTTCCCTGACCTCCACTTCCTGACCACCCCACGGTGCCTTTCTCCATACTACATTGCCACTCACTGCCTATCCTAATTCAGAAACTCCGATTCACACCACCCCATGATGTTTTTCTCACTCCTACAAGTGAATGTAATGTTACACACCCATACAATGCACACCGCCCCGTGATGTTTTTCTCACTCCTACTAGTCAATGTAATGTTACACACCCATACAATGCGCACCACCCCGCGATGTTTTTCAGAAACCTATCCTACATTGCCACTGCATGTTCCCAGACCTCTCAATGCTGACCACCCCACAGTGCTTTTCTCCATCCTACATTGCCACTCACTGCCTATCCTAATTCAGACTCCTCCAATTCACACCACACCGTGATGTTTTTCTCACTCCTACTAGTGAGTGTAATGTTACACACCCCTACAATGTGCACCACCCTGCGATGTTTTTCAGAAACCTATCCTACATTGCCACTGCATGTTCCCTGACTTCCCCATGCCTACCAACCCGCGGTGCTT
Organism: Cavia porcellus; assembly: GCF_034190915.1. Taxonomy (NCBI): domain Eukaryota; kingdom Metazoa; phylum Chordata; class Mammalia; order Rodentia; family Caviidae; genus Cavia; species Cavia porcellus. The sequence continues at coordinate 70,971,816 of NW_026947502.1, forward strand.
TACCCCATCCTACATTGCCACACACTGCCTATCCTAATTCAGACCCTCCTATTCACACCAACCCGTGATTTTTTTCTCACTCTTACTAGTGAATGTAATGTTACACACCCAAACAATGCGCACCACCCCGCCATGTTTTTCATAAACCTATCCTACATTGCCACTGCATGTTCCCTGATTTCCCCATGCTGGCCACCCCGCGGTGCTTTTCTCCATCCTACAATGCCACTCACTGCCTATCCTAATTGAGACCCTCCAAATCACACCACCCCGTGATGTTTTTCTCACTCCTACTAGTGAATGTAAAGTTACACACCCATACAATGCGCAACACCCCGTGATGTTTTTCTCACTCCTACTAGTGAATGTAATGTTACACACCCATACAATGCGCACCACTCCACGATGTTTTTCAGAAACCTATCCTGCATTGCAACTGCATATTCCCTGACCTCCCCATGCTGACCAACCCGCAGTGCTTTTCTCCATGCTACATTGTGTCTCACTGCCTATCCTAATTCAGAATCTCCGATTCACACCACCCCATGATGTTTTTCTCACTCCTACTAGTGAATGTAATATTACACACCCATACAATGCGCACCACCCTGTGATGTTTTTCAGAAACCTGTCCTACATTGCCACTGCATGTTCCATGACCTCCCCTTGCTGACCACCCCGCAGTGCTTTTCTCCATCCTACATTGACACTCACTGCCTATCCTAATTCAGACCCTCCGATTCACACCACCCCGTGATGTTTTTCTCACTCCTACTAGTGAATGTAATGTTACACACCCATACAATGCGCACACCCCGCGATGTATTTCAGAAACCTGTCCTAAATTGTCACTGCCTGCTCCCTGACCTCCACATGCTGACCAACCCGCTGTGCTTTTCCCCATCCTACATTGCCACTCACTGCCTATCCTAATTCAGACCCTCCTATTCACACCAACCCGTGATGTTTTTTTCACTCCTACTAGTGAATGTAATGTTACACACCCATACAATGCGCACCACCCCGGGATGTTTTTCAGAACCCTATCCTACATTGCCACTGCATGTTATCTGCACTCACCATGCTGACCACCCCGCGGTGCTTTTCTCCATCCTACATTGCCACTCACTTCCTATCCTAATTCAGATCCTCCGATTCGCACCACACCACGATGTTTTTCTCACTCGTACTAGTGAATGTAACGTTACACACCCATACAATGCGCACCACCCTGTGATGTTTTTCTCACTCCTACTAGTGAATGTAATGTTACACACCCATACAATGTGCAGCAACCCATGATGTGTTTCTCACTCCTACTAGTGTATGTAATGTTACACACCCATACAATGCGCACCACCCCGTGATGTTTCTCAGAAACCTATCCATCATTGCACTGCAGGTTCCCTGACCTCCCCATCTGACCACCCTGCGGTGCTTTTCTCCATCCTACTTTGCCTCTCACTGCCTATTCTAATTCAGACCCTCTGATTCACACCACCACGTGATGTTTTTCTCACTCCTACTAGTGAATGTAATGTTACACACCCATACAATGCGCACCACCCCGCGATGTTTTTCAGAAACCTATCCTACATTGCCACTGCATGTTCCCTGAACTCCCCATGCTGACCACCCCGCGGTGCTTTTCTCCATCCTACAATACCACTCACTGCCTATCCTAATTCAGACCCTCTGATTCACACCACCACGTGATGTTTTTCTCACTCCTACTGGTGAATGTAATGTTACACATACATACAATGTGCACCAAACCACGATGTTTTTCAGAAACTTATACTACATTGCCACTGCATGTTCCCTCACCTCCCCTTGCTGACCACCCCGCCGTGCTTTTCTCCATCCTACATTGCCACTCACTGCCTATCCTAATTCAGCACCTCCGATTCACACCACCCCGTTATGTTTTTCTCACTCCTACTAGTGAATGTAATGTTACACACCCATACAATGCGCACACCCCGCGATGTATTTCAGAAACCTATCCTAAATTGTCACTGCCTGCTCCCTGACCTCCACATGCTGACCACCCCGCGGTGCTTTTCTCCATCCTACATTGCCACTCCATGCCTATCCTAATTCAGACCCTCAGATTCACACCACCCCGTGATGTTTTTCTCTCTCCTATTAGTGAATGTAATGTTACACACCCTTACAATGCGCACCACCTCGAGATGTTTTTCAGAAACCTATCCTACATTGCCACTGCATGTTTTCTGACCTCCACATGCTGACCACCCCGCGGGGTTTTTCTCCATCCTACATTGCCACTCACTGCCTATCGTAATTGAGGCCCTCCGATACAAACCACCCCGTGATGTTTTTCTCACTCCTACTAGTGAATGTAATGTTACACACCCATACAATGCGCACCACTCCGCAAAGTTTTTCAGAAACTTATCCTACATTGCCACTGCACCTTCCCTAACCTCCATATGCTGACCACCTCGCAGTGCTTCTCTCCATACTACATTGCCACTCACTGCCTATCCTATTTAGACCCTCCGATTCACACCAGCCCGTTAAGTTTTTCTCCTCCTACTAGTGAATGTAATGTTACACACCCATAAAATGTGCACCACCCCGCGATGTTTTTCAGAAACCTATCCTACATTGTCACTGCATGTTTCCTGACCTCCACATGCTGACCACCCCGCGGTGCTTTTCCACATCTTACATTGCCACTCCATGCCTATCCTAATTCAGACCCTCCGATTCACACCACCCCCTGATGTTTTGCTCACTCCTACTAGTGAATGTAATGTTACACACCCATACAATGCGCACCACCCCGCGATGTTTTTCAGAAACCTATCCTACATTGCCACTGCATGTTCCCTGACCTCCCCATGCTGACCACCCCACGGTGCTTTTCTCGATCCTACATTGACACTCACTGCCTATCCTAATTCAGACCCTACGATTCACAACACCCCGTGATGTTTTTCTCACTCCTACTAGTGAATGTAATGTTACAAACCCATACAATGCGCACCACCCCCAGATGTTTTTCAGAAACCTATCCTACATTGCCACTGCATGTTCCCTGACTTCCCCATGCTGACCACCCCGAGGTGCTTTTCTCCATCCTACATTGCCACACACTTCCTATCCTAATTCAGACTCCGATTCAAACCACCCCGTGATGTTTTTCTCACTCTAACTAGTGAATGTAATGTTACACACCCATACAATGCGCACTACCCCGTGATGTTTTTCTCACTCTACTAGTGAATGTAATGTTACACACCCATACAATGCGCACCAACCCGCGATGTTTTTCAGAAACCTATCCTACATTGCCACGGCATGTTCCCTGACCTCCCCATGCTGACCACCCCGCGGTGCTTTTCTCCATCCTACATCGCCATTCACTGCCTATCCTAATTCAGACCCACCGAATCACACCACCCCGTGATGTTTTTCTCACTCCTACTAGTGAATGTAATGTTACACACCCATACAATGCGCACCACCCCGCGATGTTTTTTGAAACCTATCCTAATTTGTCACTTCATTTTCCCTGACCTCCCCATGCTGACCAGCCCGCGGTGCTTTTCCCCATCCTACATTGCCACTCACTGCCTATCCTAATTCAGACCCTCCGATTCACATGACCGCGTGATGTTTTTCTCACTCCTACTAGTGAATGTAATGTTACACACCCATACAATGCGCACCACCCCGCGATGTTTTTCAGAAACCTATCCTTCATTGCCACTGCATGTTCCCTGACCTCCCCATGCTGACCACCCCGCGGTGCTTTTCTCCATCCTACATTGCCTCTCACGGCCTATTCTAATTCAGAGCCTCCGATTTACACCACCCCGTGATGTTTTTCTCACTCCTACTAGTGAATGTAATGTTACACACCCATACAATGCGCACCACAATGCGATGATTTTCAGAAACCTATCCTATATTGCCACTGCATGTTCCCTGACTTCCCCATGCTGACCATCCAGCGGTGCTTTTCTCCAACCTACAATGCCACTCACTGCCTATCCTAATTCAGACCCTCCGATTCACACCACCCCGTGATGTTTTTCTCAATCCTACGAGTTAATGTGATGTTACACACCCATACAATGCGCACCACCCCGCGATGTTTTTCAGAAACCTATCCTACATTGCCACTGCATGTTCCCTGACATCCACATGCTGACCACCCCACGGTGCTTTTCTCCATCCTATATTGCCACTCACTGCCTATCCTAATTCAGATCCTCCGATTCACACCACACCGCGATGTTTTTCTCACTCCTACTAGTGAATGTAATGTTACACACCCATAAAATGCGCACCACCCCGTGATGTTTTTCTCACTCCTACTAGTGAACGTAATGTTACACACCCATACAATGCGCACCAACCCATGATGTGTTTCTCACTCCTACTAGTGAATGTAATGTTACACACCCATACAATACGCACTACCCCGCGATATTTTTCAGAAAATTATCCTGCATTGCCACTGCATATTCCCTAACCTCCACATGCTGACCACCCCGCTGTGCTTTTCTCCATCCTACATTGCCACTCACTTCCTATCCTAATTCAGACCCTCCGATTCACACTACCCCGTGATGTTTTTCTCACTCCTACTAGTGAATGTAATGTTACACACCCATACAATGCGCACCACCCCGCGCTATTTTTCAGAAACCTATCCTACATTGCCACTGCATGTTCCCTGACCTCCACTTCCTGACCACCCCAGGGTGCCTTTCTCCATACTACATTGCCACTCACTGCCTATCCTAATTCAGAACCTCCGATTCCCACCACCCCATGATGTTTTTCTCACTCCTACAAGTGAATGTAATGTTACACACCCATACAATGCACACTACCCCGTGATGTTTTTCTCACTCCTACTAGTCAATGTAATGTTACACACCCATACAATGCGCACCACCCCGCGATGTTTTTCAGAAACCTATCCTACATTGCCACTGCATGTTCCCAGACCTCTCCATGCTGACCACCCCACGGTGCTTTTCTCCATCCTACATTGCCACTCACTGCCTATCCTAATTCAGACTCCTCCAATTCACACCACACCGTGATGTTTTTCTCACTCCTACTAGTGAGTGTAATGTTACACACCCCTACAATGTGCACCACCCTGCGATGTTTTTCAGAAACCTATCCTACATTGCCACTGCATGTTCCCTGACTTCCCCATGCCTACCAACCCGCGGTTCTTTACCCCATCCTACATTGCCACACACTGCCTATCCTAATTCAGACCCTCCTATTCACACCAACCCGTGATGTTTTTCTCACTCTTACTAGTGAATGTAATGTTACACACCCAAACAATGCGCACCACCCCGCCATGTTTTTCATAAACCTATCCTACATTGCCACTGCATGTTCCCTGATTTCCCCATGCTGGCCACCCCGCGGTGCTTTTCTCCATCCTACAATGCCACTCACTGCCTATCCTAATTGAGACCCTCCAAATCACACCACCCCGTGATGTTTTTCTCACTCCTACTAGTGAATGTAATGTTACACACCCATACAATGCGCACCACTCCACGATGTTTTTCAGAAACCTATCCTGCATTGCAACTGCATATTCCCTGACCTCCCCATGCTGACCAACCCGCAGTGCTTTTCTCCATGCTACATTGCGTCTCACTGCCTATCCTAATTCAGACCCTCCGATTCACACCACCCCATGATGTTTTTCTCACTCCTACTAGTGAATGTAATATTACACACCCATACAATGCGCACCACCCTGTGATGTTTTTCAGAAACCTGTCCTACATTGCCACTGCATGTTCCATGACCTCCCCTTGCTGACCACCCCGCAGTGCTTTTCTCCATCCTACATTGACACTCACTGCCTATCCTAATTCAGACCCTCCGATTCACACCACCCCGTGATGTTTTTCTCACTCCTACTAGTGAATGTAATGTTACACACCCATACAATGCGCACACCCCGCGATGTATTTCAGAAACCTGTCCTAAATTGTCACTGCCTGCTCCCTGACCTCCACATGCTGACCAACCCGCTGTGCTTTTCCCCATCCTACATTGCCACTCACTGCCTATCCTAATTCAGACCCTCCTATTCACACCAACCCGTGATGTTTTTTTCACTCCTACTAGTGAATGTAATGTTACACACCCATACAATGCGCACCACCCCGGGATGTTTTTCAGAACCCTATCCTACAATGCCACTGCATGTTATCTGCACTCACCATGCTGACCACCCCGCGGTGCTTTTCTCCATCCTACATTGCCACTCACTTCCTATCCTAATTCAGATCCTCCGATTCGCACCACACCACGATGTTTTTCTCACTCCTACTAGTGAATGTAACGTTACACACCCATACAATTCGCACCACCCCGTTATGTTTTTCTCACTCCTACTAGTGAATGTAATGTTACACAACCATACAATGTGCAGCAACCCATGATGTGTTTCTCACTCCTACTAGTGTATGTAATGTTACACACCCATACAATGCGCACCACCCCGTGATGTTTCTCAGAAACCTATCCATCATTGCACTGCAGGTTCCCTGACCTCCCCATCTGACCACCCTGCGGTGCTTTTCTCCATCCTACTTTGCCTCTCACTGCCTATTCTAATTCAGACCCTCTGATTCACACCACCACGTGATGTTTTTCTCACTCCTACTAGTGAATGTAATGTTACACACCCATACAATGCGCACCACCCCGCGATGTTTTTCAGAAACCTATCCTACATTGCCACTGCATGTTCCCTCACCTCCCCTTGCTGACCACCCCGCCGTGCTTTTCTCCATCCTACATTGCCACTCACTGCCTATCCTAATTCAGACCCTCCGATTCACACCACCCCGTTATGTTTTTCTCACTCCTACTAGTGAATGTAATGTTACACACCCATACAATGCGCACACCCCGCGATGTATTTCAGAAACCTATCCTAAATTGTCACTGCCTGCTCCCTGACCTCCACATGCTGACCACCCCGCGGTGCTTTTCTCCATCCTACATTGCCACTCCATGCCTATCCTAATTCAGACCCTCAGATTCACACCACCCCGTGATGTTTTTCTCTCTCCTATTAGTGAATGTAATGTTACACACCCTTACAATGCGCACCACCTCGAGATGTTTTTCAGAAACCTATCCTACATTGCCACTGCATGTTTTCTGACCTCCACATGCTGACCACCCCGCGGGGTTTTTCTCCATCCTACATTGCCACTCACTGCCTATCCTAATTGAGGCCCTCCGATACAAACCACCCCGTGATGTTTTTCTCACTCCTACTAGTGAATGTAATGTTACACACCCATACAATGCGCACCACCCCGCGATGTTTTTCTGAAACCTATCCTAATTTGTCACTTCATTTTCCCTGACCTCCCCATGCTGACCAGCCCGCGGTGCTTTTCCCCATCCTACATTGCCACTCACTGCCTATCCTAATTCAGACCCTCCGATTCACATGACCGCGTGATGTTTTTCTCACTCCTACTAGTGAATGTAATGTTACACACCCATACAATGCGCACCACCCCGCGATGTTTTTCAGAAACCTATCCTTCATTGCCACTGCATGTTCCCTGACCTCCCCATGCTGACCACCCCGCGGTGCTTTTCTCCATCCTACATTGCCTCTCACGGCCTATTCTAATTCAGAGCCTCCGATTTACACCACCCCGTGATGTTTTTCTCACTCCTACTAGTGAATGTAATGTTACACACCCATACAATGCGCACCACAATGCGATGATTTTCAGAAACCTATCCTATATTGCCACTGCATGTTCCCTGACTTCCCCATGCTGACCATCCAGCGGTGCTTTTCTCCAACCTACAATGCCACTCACTGCCTATCCTAATTCAGACCCTCCAAATCACACCACTCCGTGATATTTTTCTCACTCCTACTAGTGAATGTAAAGTTCACACCCATACAATGCGCACCACCCCGTGATGTTTTTCAGAAACCTATCCTACATTGCCACTGCATGTTCCCAGACCTCCCCATGCTGACCACCCCGCGGTGCTTTTCTCCATCCTACATCGCCATTCCCTGCCTATCGTAATTCAGACCCTCCGAATCACACCACCCCGTTATGTTTTTCTCACTCCTACTAGTGAATGTAATGTTGCACAGCCATACAATTCGCACCACCCCATGATGTGTTTCTCACTACTACTAGTGATTGTAATGTTAGACGCCCATACAATGCGCACCACCCTGCGATGTTTTTCAGAAACATATCCTTCATTGCCACTGCATGTTCCATGACCTCCCCATGCTGACCACCCCGCGGTGCTTTTCTCCATCCTACATTGCCTCTCACTGCCTATCCTAATTCAGAGCCTCCGATTCACACCACCCCGTGATGTTTTTCTCACTCCTACTAGTGAATGTAATGTTACACACCCATACAATGCGCACCACCCCGCGATGTTTTTCAGAAACCTATCCTACATTGCCACTGCATGTTTCCTGACTTCCCCATGCTGACCACCCCGAGGTGGTTTTCTCCATCCTACATTGCCACTCACTTCCTATCCTCATTCAGATCCTCCGATTCACACCACACCGCGATGTTTTTCTCACTCCTACTAGTGAATGTAATGTTACAAACCCATACAATGTGCACGACCCTGTGATGTTTTTCTCACTCCTACTAGTGAATGTAATGTTACACACCCATACAATGCGCACCAACCCATGATGTGTTTCTCACTCCTACTAGTGAATGTAATGTTACACACCCATACAATGCGCACCACCCCGCGATGTTTTTCAGAAACCTATCCTCATTGCCACTGCATGTTCCCTGAATTCCCCATGCTGACCAGCCCGAGGTGCTTTTCTCCATCCTACATTGCCACTCACTTCCTATCCTAATTCTGATCCTCAGATTGACACCACACCGCGATGTTTTTCTCACTCGTACTAGTGAATGTAATGTTACACACCCATACAATGCGCACCACCCCGCGATGTTTTTCAGAAACCTATCTTATATTGCCACTGCATGTTCCATGACCTCCCCATGCTGACCACTTTGCAGTGCTTTTCTCCATCCTACATTGCCACTCACTGCCTATCCTATTTAGACCCTACGATTCACACCAGCCCATTATTTTTTTCTCCTCGTACTAGTGAATGTAAAGTTACACACCCATACAATGCGCACCACCCCGCGATGTTTTTCAGAAACCTATCGTACATTGCCACTGCATGTTCCCGGACTTCCCCCTGCTGACCATCCAGCGGTGCTTTTCTCCATCCTACAATGCCACTCACTGCCTATCCGAATTCAGACCCTCCAAATCACACCACCCCGTGATGTTTTTCTCACTGCTACTAGTGAATGTAAAGTTACACACCCATACAATGTGCAACACCCTGCGATGTTTTTCTCACTCATACCAGTGAATGTAATGTTACACACCCATACAATGCGCACCACCCCGCAATGTTTTTCAGAATCCTATCCTGCATTGCCACTGCATTTTCCCAGACCTCCCAATTGACCACCCCTAGGTGCTTTTCTCCATCCTACATTGCCACTCACTGCCTATCCTAATTCAGACCCTCCAATTCACACCACACCGTGATGTTTTTCTCACGCCTACTAGTGAATGTAATGTTACACACCCATACAATGTGCACCACAACGCGATGTTTTTCGGAAACCTATCCTACATTGCCATTGCATGTTCCCTGACCTCCCCATGCTGACCAACCCGCGGTGCTTTTCCCCATCCTACATTGCCACTCACTGCCTATCCTAATTCAGACCCTCCTATTCACACCAACCCATGATGTTTTTCTCACTCCTACTAGTGAATGTAATGTTACACAACCATACAATGCACACCACCCCGAGATGTTTTTCAGAACCCTATCCTACATTGCCACTGCATGTTCCCTGACTTCCCCATGCTGACAACCCCGCGATGCTTTTCTCCATCCTACATTGCCAGTGACTGCCTATCCTAATTCACACCCTCCGATTCACACCACCCCCTGATGTTTTTCTCACTCCTACTAGTGAATGTAATGTTACACACCCATACAATGCTCACCACCCCGCGATGTTTTTCAGAAACCTATCCTACATTGCCACTGCATGTTCCAAGACCTCCCCATGCTGACCAACCCACAGTGCTTTTCTCCATCCAACAGTGCCACTCACTGCCTATCCTATTTAGACCCTCCGATTCACACCAGCCCGTTATGTTTTTCTCCTCCTACTAGTGAATGTAATGTTACACACCCATGCAATGTGCACGACCCCGCGATGTTTTTCAGAAACCTATCCTATATTGTCACTACATGTTCCCTGACCTCCACATGCTGACCACCCGCTGTGCTTTAACCCATCCTACATTGCGACTCAATGCCTATCCTAATTCAGACCCTCCGATTCACACCACCCCGTGATGTTTTTCTCACTCCTAATAGTGAATGTAATGTTACACACCCATACAATGCGCACCACCCCGTGATGTTTTTCAGAAACCTGTCCTACATTGCCACTGCATGTTCCCTGACCTCCCCATGCTGAACACCCCATGGTGCTTTTCTCCATCCTAAATTGCCACTCACTGCCTATCCTAATTCAGACCCTCCGATTCACACCACCCCGTGATGTTTTTCTCACTCTAACTAGTGAATGTAATTTTACACACCCATACAATGCGCAACACCCCGCGATGTTTTTCTCACTCCTACTAGTGAATGTAATGTTACACACACATACAATACGCACCACCCCGCGATGTTTTTCAGAAACCTATCCTACATTGCCACTGCATGTTCCCTGAATTCCCCATGCTGACCACCCCGAGGTGCTTTTCTCCATCCTACATTGCCACTCACTTCCTATCTTAATTCAGATCCTCCGATTCACACCACACAGCGATGTTGTTCTCACTTCTACTAGTGAATGTAATTAAACACCCATACAATGTGCCCCAGCCCGTTATGTTTTTCTCACTCCTACTAGTGAATGTAATGTTACACACCCATACAATGGCACCTCCCCGCGATGTTTTTCAGAAACCAATCCTACATTGCCACTGCATGTTACATGACCTCCCCATGCTGACCACCCCGCGGTGCTTTTCTCCATCCTACATTGCCTCTCACTGCCTATTCTAATTCAGACCCTCCGATTCGCACCACCCCGTGATGTTTTTCTCACTCCTACTAGTGAATGTAATGTTACACACCCATACAAGGCGCACCACAACGCGATGTTTTTCAGAAACCTATCCTACATTGCCACTGCATGCTCCCTGACTTCCCCATGCTGACCATCCAGCCGTGCTTTTCTCCATCCTACATTGCCACTCCCTGCCTATCCTAATTCAGACCCTCCGATTCACACCACCCCGTGATGTTTTTCTCACTCCTACTAGTGAATGTAATGTTACACACCCATACAATGCTCACCACCCCGCGATGTTTTTCAGAAACCTATCCTACATTGCCACTGCATGTTATCTGACGTCACCATGCTGACCACCCCGCGGTGTTTTTTTCCATCCTAAATTGCCACTCACTTCGTATCCTAATTCAGACCCTCCGATTCAGACCACCCCGTGATGTTTTTCTCACTCCTCCTAATGAATGTAATGTTACACACCCATACAATTCGAACCACCCCATGATGTGTTTCTCACTACTACTAGTGAATGTAATGTTACACACCCATACAATGCGCACCACACAGCGATGTTTTTCAGAAACCTATCCTTCATTGCCACTGCATGTTACATGACCTCCCCATGCTGACCACCCCACGGTGCTTTTCTCCATCCTACATTGCCTCTCACTGCCTATTCTAATTCAGACCCTCCGATTCGCACCACCCCGTGATGTTTTTCTCACTCCTACTAGTGAATGTAATGTTACACACCCATACAAGGCGCAACACCCCGCGATGTTTTTCTCACTCCTACTAGTGAATGTAATGTTACACACCCATACAATGCGCACCACCCCGCGATGTTTTTGAGAAACCTATCCTACATTGCCACTGCATTTTCCCTGACTTCCCCATGCGGACCATCCAGCGGTTCTTTTCTCCATCCTACATTGCCACTCACTTCCTATCCTAATTTAGATCCTCCGATTCACACCACACCGCGATGTTTTTCTCACTCCTACTAGTGAATGTAATGTTACACACCCATACAATGCGCACAACCCCATGATGTTTTTGTCACTCCTACTAGTGAATGTAATGTTACACACCCATACAATGCGCACCACCCCGCGATGTTTTTCAAAAACCTATCCTACATTGCCACTGCATGTTCCCTCACCTCCCATTGCTGACCACCCCGCGGTTCTTTTCTCCATCCTACATTGCCACTCACTGCCTCTCCTAATTCAGACCCTCTGATTCACACCACCCCGTGATGTTTTTCTCACTCCTACTGGTGAATGTAATGTTACAAACCCATACAATGCGCACCACCCCGCGATGTTTTTCAGAAACCTATCCTACATTGACAATGCATGTTCCCTGACCTCACCATGCTGACCAACCAACGGTGCTTTTATCCATCCTTAATTGCCACTCACTGTCTATCCTAATTCAGACCCTCCAATTCAAACCACCCTGTGATGTTTTTCTCACTCCTACTAGTGAATGTAATGTTACACACCCATACAATGGGCACCAACCCATGATGTGTTTCTCACTCCTACTAGTGAATGTAATGTTACACACCCATACAATGCGCACCACCCCGCGATGTTTTTCAGAAACCTATCCTATATTGCCACTGTATGTTCCATGACTTCCCCATGCTGACCACCCCGCGGTGCTTTTCTCCATCCTACATTGCCACACACTGCCTATCCTAATTCAGACCATCCAATTCACACCACACCGTGATGTTTTTCTCACTCCTACTAGTGAATGTAATGTTACACACCCATACAATGCACAACACCCCGCGATGTTTTTCAGAAACCTATCCTACATTGCCACTGCATATTCCCTGAATTCCCCATGCTGACCACCCCGAGGTGCTTTTCTCCATCCTACATTGCCACTCACTTCCTATCCTAATTCCGATCCTCCGATTCACACCACACCGCGATGTTTTTCTCACTCCTACTAGTGAATGTAATGTTACACATCCATACAATTCCCACCACCCCGCAATGTTTTTCAGAAACCTATCCTACATTGCCACTGCATGTTCCCTGACCTCCCCTTCCTGACCACCCTGCGGTGCTTTTCTCCATCCTACATTGTCACACACTGCCTATCCTAATTCACAGCCTCCGATTCACACCCCCCCTGATGTTTTTCTCCCTCCTACTAGTGAATGTAATGTTACACACATATAAAATGCGCACCACCCCGCGATGTTTTTCAGAAAACTATCCTACATTGCAACTGCATGTTCCCTGACCTCCCCATGCTGACCACTCTGTGGTGCTTTTCTCCATCCTACATTGCCACTCACGGCCTATCCTAATTCAGAACCTCTGATTCACAGCACCCCGTGATGTTTTTCTCACTCCTACTAGTGAATGTAATGTTACACACCCATACAATGCGCACCACCCCGCGATGTTTTTCTCACTCCTACTAGTGAATGTAATGTTACACACCCATACAATGCGCACCTCCCCGCGATGATTTTCAGAAACCTATCCTACATTGCCACTGCATTTTCCCTGACTTCCCCATGCTGACCACCCTGAGGTGCTTTTCTCCATCCTACATTACCACTCACTTCCTATCCTAATTAAGACCCTCCGATTCACACCACCCCGTGATGTTTTTCTGACTCCTACTAGTGAATGTAATGTTACACACCCATACAATGCTCACCACCCCGCGATGTTTTTCAGAAACCTATCCTACATTGCCACTGCATGTTATCTAACCTCACCATGCTGACCACCCCGCGGTGTTTTTTTCCATCCTAAATTGCCACTCACTTCGTATCCTAATTCAGACCCTCCGATTCAAACCACCCCGTGATGTTTTTCTCACTCCTCCTAATGAATGTAATGTTACACACCCATACAATTCGAACCACCCCATGATGTGTTTCTCACTCCTACTAGTGAATGTAATGTTACACACCCATACAATGCGCACCACACAGCGATGTTTTTCAGAAACCTATCCTTCATTGCCATTGCATGTTACATGACTTCCCCATGCTGACCACCCCGCGGTGCTTTTCTCCATCCTACATTGCCTCTCACTGCCTATTCTAATTCAGACCCTCCGATTCGCACCACCCCGTGATGTTTTTCTCACTCCTACTAGTGAATGTAATGTTACACACCCATACAATGCGCACCACCACGCGATGTTTTTCAGAAACCTATCCTACATTGCCACTGCATGTTCCCTGACTTCCCCATGCTGACCATCCAGCCGTGCTTTTCTCCATCCTACATTGCCACTCCCTGCCTTTCCTAATTCAGACCCTCCAAATCACACCACCCCGTGATGTTTTTCTCACACCTACTAGTGAATGTAAAGTTACACACCCATACAATGCGCAACACCCCGCGATGTTTTTCTCACTCCTACTAGTGAATGTAATGTTACACACCCGTACAATGCGAACCACCCCGCGATGTTTTTCAGAAACCTATCCTACATTGCCACTGCATGTTCCCTGACCTTCCATTGCTGACCACCCCGCGGTGCTTTTCTCCATCCTACATTGCCACTCACTGCCTCTCCTAATTCAGACCCTCCGATTCACACCACCCCGTGATGTTTTTCTCACTCCTATTAGTGAATGTAATGTTACACACCCATACAATGCGCACAACCCCGCGATGTTTTTCAGAAACCTATCCGACATTGCCACTGCATAATCCCTGACCTCCCCATGCTGACCACCCCGCGGTGCTTTTCCCCATCCTACATTGCCAGTCACTGCCTATCCTAAATCAGACCCTCCGATTCACACCACCCCGTGAGGTTTTTCTCACTCCTACTAATGAATGTAATGTTACACACCCATACAATGCTCACCACCCCGCGATGTTTTTCAGAAACCTATCCTACATTGACACTGCATGTTCCCTGACCTCACCATGCTGACCGACCAACGGTGCTTTTATCCATCCTAAATTGCCACTCACTGTCTATCCTAATTCAGACCCTCCAATTCAAACCACCCTGTGATGTTTTTCTCACTCCTACTAGTGAATGTAATGTTACACACCCATACAATGCGCACCAACCCATGATGTGTTTCTCACTCCTACTAGTGAATGTAATGTCACACACCCATACAATGCGCACCACTCCGTGATGTTTTTCAGAAACCTATTCTTCATTGCCACTGCATATTCCATGACCTCCCCATGCTGACCATCCTGTGGTGCTTTTCTCCATCCTACATTGCCACTCACTGCCTATCCTAATTCAGACCCTACGATTCACACCACCCCGAGATGTTTTTCTCACTCCTACTAGTGAATGTAATGTTACACACCCGTACAATGCGCACACCCCGCGATGTGTTTCAGAAACCTATCCTAAATTGTTACTGCCTGTTCCCTGACCTCCCCATGCTGACCACCCCGCGGTGCTTTTCTCCATCCTACATTGCCACACACTGCCTATCCTAATTCAGACCATCCAATTCACACCACACCGTGATGTTTTTCTCACTATTACTAGTGAATGTAATGTTACACACTCATAAAATGCACACCACCCCGCGATGTTTTTCAGAAACCTATCCTACATTGCCACTGCATGTCCCCCGAATTCCCCATGCTGACCAGCCCGAGGTGCTTTTCTCCATCCAACATTGCCACTCACTTCCTATCCTAATTCCGATCCTCCGATTCACACCACACCGCGATGTTTTTCTCACTCGTACTAGTGAATGTAATGTTACACACCCATACAATGCGCACCACCCCGCGATGTTTATCAGAAACCTATCCTATATTGCCACTGCATGTTCCATGACCTCCACATGCTGACCACCCGCTGTGCTTTTCCCCATCCTACATTGCCACTCAATGCCTATCCTAATTCAGACCCTCCGATTCACACCACCCCGTGATGTTTTTCTCACTCCTAATAGTGAATGTAATGTTACACACCCATACAATGCGCACCACCACGTGATGTTTTTCAGAAACCTGTCATACATTGCCACTGCATGTTCCCTGACCTCCCCATGCTGACCACCCCATGGTGCTTTTCCCCATCCTAAATTGCCACTCACTGCCTATCTTAATTCAGACCCTCCGATTCACACCACCCCGTGATGTTTTTCTCACTCTAACTAGTGAATGTAATTTTACACACCCATACAATGCGCACCACCCCGTGATGTTTTTCTCACTCTACTAGTGAATGTAATGTTACACACCCATACAATGCGCACCACCCCGTGTTGTTTTTCAGAAACCTATCCTACATTGCCACTGCATGTTCCCTGACCTCCCCAAGCTGACCACCCCGCGGTGCTTTTCTCCATCCTACATCGCTATTCACTGCCTATACTAATTCAGACCCTCCGAATCACACCACCCCGTGATGTTTTTCTCACTCCTACTAGTGAATGTAATATTACACACCCATACAATGCACACCAACCCATGATGTGTTTCTCACTCCGACTAGTGAATGTAATGTTACACACCCATACAATGCGCACCACCCCGCGATGTTTTTCAGAAACCTATCCTTCATTGCCACTGCATGTTACATGTCCTCCCCATGCTGACCACCCCGCGGTGCTTTTCTCCATCCTACATTGCCTCTCACTGCCTATTCTAATTCAGACCCTCAGATTCGCACCACCGCGTGATGTTTTTCTCACTCCTACTAGTGAATGTAATGTTACACACCCATTCAATGCGCACCACCACGCGATGTTTTTCAGAAACCTATCCTACATTGCCACTGCATGTTCCCTGACTTCCCCATTCGGACCATCCAGCGGTATTTTTCTCCATCCTACATTACCACTCACTGCCTATTCTAATTCAGACACTCCAAATCACACCACCCCGTGATGTTTTTCTCACTCATGCTAGTGAATGTAAAGTTACACACCCATACAATGCGCAACACCCCGCGATGTTTTTCTCACTCCTAGTAGTGAATGTAATGTTACACACCCGTACAATGCGCACCACCCCGCAATGTTTTTCAGAAACCTATCCTACATTGGCACTGCATGATCCCTGACTTCCCCATGCTGACCACCCTGCGGTGCTTTTCTCCATCCTACATTGCCACTCAATGCCTATCCTAATTCAGACCCTCCTATTCACACCACCCCTTGATGTTTTTCTCACTCCTACTAGTGAATGTAATGTTACACACCCATACAATGCGCACCACCCCGCGATGTTTTTCAGAAACCTATCCTGCATTGCCACTGCATATTCCCTGACCTCCCCATGCTGACCACCCCGCAGTGCTTTTCTCCATCCTACATTGCCACTCACTTCCTATCCTAATTCAGACCCTCTGATTCACACCACCCCTTTATGTTTTTCTCAAACTTACTAGTGAATGTAATGTTACACACACATACAATGCGCACCACCCCGCGCTGTTTTTCAGAAACCTATCCTACATTGCCACTGCATGTTCCATGACCTCCCCTTGCTGACCACCCCGTGGTGCCTTTCTCCATACTACATTGCCACTCACTGCCTATCCTAATTCAGACCCTCCGATTCACACCACCCCATGATGTTTTTCTCACTCCTACTAGTTGATATAATGTTACACAACCATACAATGCGCACCACCCCGTGATGTTTTTCTCACTCCTACTAGTGAATGTAATGTTACACACCCATACAATGCGCACCACTCCGCGAAGTTTTTCAGAAACTTATCCTACATTGCCACTGCACCTTCCCTAACCTCCCCTTGCTGACCACCACGCGGTGCCTTTCTCCATAATTCATTGCCACTCACTGCCTATCCTAATTCAGACCCTCCGATTCACACCACCCCATGATGTTTTTCTCACTCCTACTAGTGAATGTAATGTTACACATCCATACAATTCCCACCACCCCGCAATGTTTTTCAGAAACGTATCATACATTGCCACTGCATGTTCCCTGACCTCCACATGCTGACCATCCCGCGGTGCTTTTCCCCATGCTACATTGCCACACAATGCCTATCCTAATTCACACCCTCCAATTCACACCACCCCGTGATGTTTTTCTCACTCCTACTAGTGAATGCAATTTTACACACCCATACAATGCTCACGACCCCGTGATGTTTTTTCTCATTCCTACTAGTGAATGTAATGTTACACACCCATACAATGTGCACCACCCCGCGATGTTTTTCAGAAACCTATCCTACATTGCCACTGCATGTTCCCAGACCACCACATGCTGACCACCTCGTGGTGCTTTTCTCCATCCTACATTGCCTCTCACTGCCTATCCTAATTCAGACCCTCCAATTCACACTACACCGTGATGTTTTTCTCACTCCTACTAGTGAAAGTAATGTTACACACCCATACAATGTGCACCACCCCGCGAAGTTTTTCAGAAACCTATCCTAAATTGCCACTGCATGTTCCCTGACCTCCCCATGCTGACTAACCCGCGGTGCTTATCCCTATCCTTCATTGCCACTCACTGCCTATCCTAATTCAGACCCTCTGATTCACAACACCCCGTGATGTTTTTCTCACTCCTACTAGTGAATGTAATGTTACACACCCATACAATGCTCACCAACACGTTATGTTTTTCTCACTCCTACTAGTGAATGTAATGTTACACATCCATACAATTCCCAAACCCCGCAATGTTTTTCAGAAACCTATCCTACATTGCCACTGCATGTTCCCTGACCTCCCCTTCCTGACCACCCTGCGGTGCTTTTCTCCATCCTACATTGCCACTCACTTCCTATCCTAATTCAGACCCTCCGATTCACACCACCCCGTGATGTTTTTCTCCCTCCTACTAGTGAATGTAATGTTACACACATATACAATGCGCACCACCCCGCGATGTTTTTCAGAAAACTATCCTACATTGCAACTGCATGTTCCCTGACCTCCCCATGCTCACCACCCTGTGGTGCTTTTCTCCATCCTACATTGCCACTCACTGCCTATCCTAATTCAGACCCTCCGATTCACACCACCCCGTGATGTTTTTCTCACTCCTACTAGTGAATGTAATGTTACACACCCATACAATGCGCACACCCCGCGATGTGTTTCAGAAACCTATCCTACATTGCCACTGCACGTTCCCTCTCCTCCCATGTTGACCACCCCGTGGTGCTTCTCTCCATACTACATTGCCACTCACTGCCTATCCTAATTCAGACCCTCCGATTCACACCACCCCGTGATGTTTTTCTCACTCCTACTAGTGAATGTAATGTTACACACCCATACAATGCGCACCACCCCGCGATGTTTTTCAGAAACCTATCCTTCATTGCCACTGCATGTTACATGTCCTCCCCATGCTGACCACCCCGCGGTGCTTTTTTCCATCCAACATTGCCTCTCACTGCCTATTCTAATTCAGACCCTCCGATTCGCACCACCCCGTGATGTTTTTCTCACTCCTAATAGTGAATGTAATGTTACACACCCATACAATGCGCACCACCCCGCGATGTTTTTCAGAAACCTATCCTACATTGCCACTGCATGTTATCTAACCTCACCATGCTGACCACCCCGCGGTGTTTTTTTCCATCCTAAATTGCCACTCACTTCGTATCCTAATTCAGACCCTCCGATTCAAACCACCCCGTGATGTTTTTCTCACTCCTCCTAATGAATGTAATGTTACACACCCATACAATTCGAACCACCCCATGATGTGTTTCTCACTCCTACTAGTGAATGTAATGTTACACACCCATACAATGCGCACCACACAGCGATGTTTTTCAGAAACCTATCCTTCATTGCCATTGCATGTTACATGACTTCCCCATGCTGACCACCCCGCGGTGCTTTTCTCCATCCTACATTGCCTCTCACTGCCTATTCTAATTCAGACCCTCCGATTCGCACCACCCCGTGATGTTTTTCTCACTCCTACTAGTGAATGTAATGTTACACACCCATACAATGCGCACCACCACGCGATGTTTTTCAGAAACCTATCCTACATTGCCACTGCATGTTCCCTGACTTCCCCATGCTGACCATCCAGCCGTGCTTTTCTCCATCCTACATTGCCACTCCCTGCCTATCCTAATTCAGACCCTCCAAATCACACCACCCCGTGATGTTTTTCTCACACCTACTAGTGAATGTAAAGTTACACACCCATACAATGCGCAACACCCCGCGATGTTTTTCTCACTCCTACTAGTGAATGTAATGTTACACACCCGTACAATGCGAACCACCCCGCGATGTTTTTCAGAAACCTATCCTACATTGCCACTGCATGTTCCCTGACCTTCCATTGCTGACCACCCCGCGGTGCTTTTCTCCATCCTACATTGCCACTCACTGCCTCTCCTAATTCAGACCCTCCGATTCACACCACCCCGTGATGTTTTTCTCACTCCTATTAGTGAATGTAATGTTACACACCCATACAATGCGCACAACCCCGCGATGTTTTTCAGAAACCTATCCGACATTGCCACTGCATAATCCCTGACCTCCCCATGCTGACCACCCCGCGGTGCTTTTCCCCATCCTACATTGCCAGTCACTGCCTATCCTAAATCAGACCCTCCGATTCACACCACCCCGTGAGGTTTTTCTCACTCCTACTAATGAATGTAATGTTACACACCCATACAATGCTCACCACCCCGCGATGTTTTTCAGAAACCTATCCTACATTGACACTGCATGTTCCCTGACCTCACCATGCTGACCGACCAACGGTGCTTTTATCCATCCTAAATTGCCACTCACTGTCTATCCTAATTCAGACCCTCCAATTCAAACCACCCTGTGATGTTTTTCTCACTCCTACTAGTGAATGTAATGTTACACACCCATACAATGCGCACCAACCCATGATGTGTTTCTCACTCCTACTAGTGAATGTAATGTCACACACCCATACAATGCGCACCACTCCGTGATGTTTTTCAGAAACCTATTCTTCATTGCCACTGCATATTCCATGACCTCCCCATGCTGACCATCCTGTGGTGCTTTTCTCCATCCTACATTGCCACTCACTGCCTATCCTAATTCAGACCCTACGATTCACACCACCCCGAGATGTTTTTCTCACTCCTACTAGTGAATGTAATGTTACACACCCGTACAATGCGCACACCCCGCGATGTGTTTCAGAAACCTATCCTAAATTGTTACTGCCTGTTCCCTGACCTCCCCATGCTGACCACCCCGCGGTGCTTTTCTCCATCCTACATTGCCACACACTGCCTATCCTAATTCAGACCATCCAATTCACACCACACCGTGATGTTTTTCTCACTATTACTAGTGAATGTAATGTTACACACTCATAAAATGCACACCACCCCGCGATGTTTTTCAGAAACCTATCCTACATTGCCACTGCATGTCCCCCGAATTCCCCATGCTGACCAGCCCGAGGTGCTTTTCTCCATCCAACATTGCCACTCACTTCCTATCCTAATTCCGATCCTCCGATTCACACCACACCGCGATGTTTTTCTCACTCGTACTAGTGAATGTAATGTTACACACCCATACAATGCGCACCACCCCGCGATGTTTATCAGAAACCTATCCTATATTGCCACTGCATGTTCCATGACCTCCACATGCTGACCACCCGCTGTGCTTTTCCCCATCCTACATTGCCACTCAATGCCTATCCTAATTCAGACCCTCCGATTCACACCACCCCGTGATGTTTTTCTCACTCCTAATAGTGAATGTAATGTTACACACCCATACAATGCGCACCACCACGTGATGTTTTTCAGAAACCTGTCATACATTGCCACTGCATGTTCCCTGACCTCCCCATGCTGACCACCCCATGGTGCTTTTCCCCATCCTAAATTGCCACTCACTGCCTATCTTAATTCAGACCCTCCGATTCACACCACCCCGTGATGTTTTTCTCACTCTAACTAGTGAATGTAATTTTACACACCCATACAATGCGCACCACCCCGTGATGTTTTTCTCACTCTACTAGTGAATGTAATGTTACACACCCATACAATGCGCACCACCCCGTGTTGTTTTTCAGAAACCTATCCTACATTGCCACTGCATGTTCCCTGACCTCCCCAAGCTGACCACCCCGCGGTGCTTTTCTCCATCCTACATCGCTATTCACTGCCTATACTAATTCAGACCCTCCGAATCACACCACCCCGTGATGTTTTTCTCACTCCTACTAGTGAATGTAATATTACACACCCATACAATGCACACCAACCCATGATGTGTTTCTCACTCCGACTAGTGAATGTAATGTTACACACCCATACAATGCGCACCACCCCGCGATGTTTTTCAGAAACCTATCCTTCATTGCCACTGCATGTTACATGTCCTCCCCATGCTGACCACCCCGCGGTGCTTTTCTCCATCCTACATTGCCTCTCACTGCCTATTCTAATTCAGACCCTCAGATTCGCACCACCGCGTGATGTTTTTCTCACTCCTACTAGTGAATGTAATGTTACACACCCATTCAATGCGCACCACCACGCGATGTTTTTCAGAAACCTATCCTACATTGCCACTGCATGTTCCCTGACTTCCCCATTCGGACCATCCAGCGGTATTTTTCTCCATCCTACATTACCACTCACTGCCTATTCTAATTCAGACACTCCAAATCACACCACCCCGTGATGTTTTTCTCACTCATGCTAGTGAATGTAAAGTTACACACCCATACAATGCGCAACACCCCGCGATGTTTTTCTCACTCCTAGTAGTGAATGTAATGTTACACACCCGTACAATGCGCACCACCCCGCAATGTTTTTCAGAAACCTATCCTACATTGGCACTGCATGATCCCTGACTTCCCCATGCTGACCACCCTGCGGTGCTTTTCTCCATCCTACATTGCCACTCAATGCCTATCCTAATTCAGACCCTCCTATTCACACCACCCCGTGATGTTTTTCTCACTCCTACTAGTGAATGTAATGTTACACACCCATACAATGCGCACCACCCCGCGATGTTTTTCAGAAACCTATCCTGCATTGCCACTGCATATTCCCTGACCTCCCCATGCTGACCACCCCGCAGTGCTTTTCTCCATCCTACATTGCCACTCACTTCCTATCCTAATTCAGACCCTCTGATTCACACCACCCCTTTATGTTTTTCTCAAACTTACTAGTGAATGTAATGTTACACACACATACAATGCGCACCACCCCGCGCTGTTTTTCAGAAACCTATCCTACATTGCCACTGCATGTTCCATGACCTCCCCTTGCTGACCACCCCGTGGTGCCTTTCTCCATACTACATTGCCACTCACTGCCTATCCTAATTCAGACCCTCCGATTCACACCACCCCATGATGTTTTTCTCACTCCTACTAGTTGATATAATGTTACACAACCATACAATGCGCACCACCCCGTGATGTTTTTCTCACTCCTACTAGTGAATGTAATGTTACACACCCATACAATGCGCACCACTCCGCGAAGTTTTTCAGAAACTTATCCTACATTGCCACTGCACCTTCCCTAACCTCCCCTTGCTGACCACCACGCGGTGCCTTTCTCCATAATTCATTGCCACTCACTGCCTATCCTAATTCAGACCCTCCGATTCACACCACCCCATGATGTTTTTCTCACTCCTACTAGTGAATGTAATGTTACACATCCATACAATTCCCACCACCCCGCAATGTTTTTCAGAAACGTATCATACATTGCCACTGCATGTTCCCTGACCTCCACATGCTGACCATCCCGCGGTGCTTTTCCCCATGCTACATTGCCACACAATGCCTATCCTAATTCACACCCTCCAATTCACACCACCCCGTGATGTTTTTCTCACTCCTACTAGTGAATGCAATTTTACACACCCATACAATGCTCACGACCCCGTGATGTTTTTTCTCATTCCTACTAGTGAATGTAATGTTACACACCCATACAATGTGCACCACCCCGCGATGTTTTTCAGAAACATATCCTACATTGCCACTGCATGTTCCATGACCTCCACATGCTGACCACCCGCTGTGCTTTTCCCCATCCTACATTGCCACTCAATGCCTATCCTAATTCAGACCCTCCGATTCACACCACCCCGTGATGTTTTTCTCACTCCTAATAGTGAATGTAATGTTACACACCCATACAATGCGCACCACCACGTGATGTTTTTCAGAAACCTGTCATACATTGCCACTGCATGTTCCCTGACCTCCCCATGCTGACCACCCCATGGTGCTTTTCCCCATCCTAAATTGCCACTCACTGCCTATCTTAATTCAGACCCTCCGATTCACACCACCCCGTGATGTTTTTCTCACTCTAACTAGTGAATGTAATTTTACACACCCATACAATGCGCACCACCCCGTGATGTTTTTCTCACTCTACTAGTGAATGTAATGTTACACACCCATACAATGCGCACCACCCCGTGTTGTTTTTCAGAAACCTATCCTACATTGCCACTGCATGTTCCCTGACCTCCCCAAGCTGACCACCCCGCGGTGCTTTTCTCCATCCTACATCGCTATTCACTGCCTATACTAATTCAGACCCTCCGAATCACACCACCCCGTGATGTTTTTCTCACTCCTACTAGTGAATGTAATATTACACACCCATACAATGCACACCAACCCATGATGTGTTTCTCACTCCGACTAGTGAATGTAATGTTACACACCCATACAATGCGCACCACCCCGCGATGTTTTTCAGAAACCTATCCTTCATTGCCACTGCATGTTACATGTCCTCCCCATGCTGACCACCCCGCGGTGCTTTTCTCCATCCTACATTGCCTCTCACTGCCTATTCTAATTCAGACCCTCAGATTCGCACCACCGCGTGATGTTTTTCTCACTCCTACTAGTGAATGTAATGTTACACACCCATTCAATGCGCACCACCACGCGATGTTTTTCAGAAACCTATCCTACATTGCCACTGCATGTTCCCTGACTTCCCCATTCGGACCATCCAGCGGTATTTTTCTCCATCCTACATTACCACTCACTGCCTATTCTAATTCAGACACTCCAAATCACACCACCCCGTGATGTTTTTCTCACTCATGCTAGTGAATGTAAAGTTACACACCCATACAATGCGCAACACCCCGCGATGTTTTTCTCACTCCTAGTAGTGAATGTAATGTTACACACCCGTACAATGCGCACCACCCCGCAATGTTTTTCAGAAACCTATCCTACATTGGCACTGCATGATCCCTGACTTCCCCATGCTGACCACCCTGCGGTGCTTTTCTCCATCCTACATTGCCACTCAATGCCTATCCTAATTCAGACCCTCCTATTCACACCACCCCTTGATGTTTTTCTCACTCCTACTAGTGAATGTAATGTTACACACACATACAATGCGCACCACCCCGCGATGTTTTTCAGAAACCTATCCTGCATTGCCACTGCATATTCCCTGACCTCCCCATGCTGACCACCCCGCAGTGCTTTTCTCCATCCTACATTGCCACTCACTTCCTATCCTAATTCAGACCCTCTGATTCACACCACCCCTTTATGTTTTTCTCAAACTTACTAGTGAATGTAATGTTACACACACATACAATGCGCACCACCCCGCGCTGTTTTTCAGAAACCTATCCTACATTGCCACTGCATGTTCCATGACCTCCCCTTGCTGACCACCCCGTGGTGCCTTTCTCCATACTACATTGCCACTCACTGCCTATCCTAATTCAGACCCTCCGATTCACACCACCCCATGATGTTTTTCTCACTCCTACTAGTTGATATAATGTTACACAACCATACAATGCGCACCACCCCGTGATGTTTTTCTCACTCCTACTAGTGAATGTAATGTTACACACCCATACAATGCGCACCACTCCGCGAAGTTTTTCAGAAACTTATCCTACATTGCCACTGCACCTTCCCTAACCTCCCCTTGCTGACCACCACGCGGTGCCTTTCTCCATAATTCATTGCCACTCACTGCCTATCCTAATTCAGACCCTCCGATTCACACCACCCCATGATGTTTTTCTCACTCCTACTAGTGAATGTAATGTTACACATCCATACAATTCCCACCACCCCGCAATGTTTTTCAGAAACGTATCATACATTGCCACTGCATGTTCCCTGACCTCCACATGCTGACCATCCCGCGGTGCTTTTCCCCATGCTACATTGCCACACAATGCCTATCCTAATTCACACCCTCCAATTCACACCACCCCGTGATGTTTTTCTCACTCCTACTAGTGAATGCAATTTTACACACCCATACAATGCTCACGACCCCGTGATGTTTTTTCTCATTCCTACTAGTGAATGTAATGTTACACACCCATACAATGTGCACCACCCCGCGATGTTTTTCAGAAACCTATCCTACATTGCCACTGCATGTTCCCAGACCACCACATGCTGACCACCTCGTGGTGCTTTTCTCCATCCTACATTGCCTCTCACTGCCTATCCTAATTCAGACCCTCCAATTCACACTACACCGTGATGTTTTTCTCACTCCTACTAGTGAAAGTAATGTTACACACCCATACAATGTGCACCACCCCGCGAAGTTTTTCAGAAACCTATCCTAAATTGCCACTGCATGTTCCCTGACCTCCCCATGCTGACTAACCCGCGGTGCTTATCCCTATCCTTCATTGCCACTCACTGCCTATCCTAATTCAGACCCTCTGATTCACAACACCCCGTGATGTTTTTCTCACTCCTACTAGTGAATGTAATGTTACACACCCATACAATGCTCACCAACACGTTATGTTTTTCTCACTCCTACTAGTGAATGTAATGTTACACATCCATACAATTCCCAAACCCCGCAATGTTTTTCAGAAACCTATCCTACATTGCCACTGCATGTTCCCTGACCTCCCCTTCCTGACCACCCTGCGGTGCTTTTCTCCATCCTACATTGCCACTCACTTCCTATCCTAATTCAGACCCTCCGATTCACACCACCCCGTGATGTTTTTCTCCCTCCTACTAGTGAATGTAATGTTACACACATATACAATGCGCACCACCCCGCGATGTTTTTCAGAAAACTATCCTACATTGCAACTGCATGTTCCCTGACCTCCCCATGCTCACCACCCTGTGGTGCTTTTCTCCATCCTACATTGCCACTCACTGCCTATCCTAATTCAGACCCTCCGATTCACACCACCCCGTGATGTTTTTCTCACTCCTACTAGTGAATGTAATGTTACACACCCATACAATGCGCACACCCCGCGATGTGTTTCAGAAACCTATCCTACATTGCCACTGCACGTTCCCTCTCCTCCCATGTTGACCACCCCGTGGTGCTTCTCTCCATACTACATTGCCACTCACTGCCTATCCTAATTCAGACCCTCCGATTCACACCACCCCGTGATGTTTTTCTCACTCCTACTAGTGAATGTAATGTTACACACCCATACAATGCGCACCACCCCGCGATGTTTTTCAGAAACCTATCCTTCATTGCCACTGCATGTTACATGTCCTCCCCATGCTGACCACCCCGCGGTGCTTTTTTCCATCCTACATTGCCTCTCACTGCCTATTCTAATTCAGACCCTCCGATTCGCACCACCCCGTGATGTTTTTCTCACTCCTAATAGTGAATGTAATGTTACACACCCATACAATGCGCACCACCACGCGATGTTTTTCAGAAACCTATCCTACATTGCCACTGCATGTTCCCTGACTTCCACATGCGGACCATCCAGCGGTGCTTTTCTCCATCCTACATTACCACTCACTGCCTATTCTAATTCAGACCCTCCAAATCACACCACCCCGTGATGTTTTTCTCACTCATGCTAGTGGATGTAAAGTTACACACCCATACAATGCGCAACACCCCGCGATGTTTTTCTCACTCCTAGTAGTGAATGTAATGTTACACACCCGTACAATGCGCACCACCCCGCGATGTTTTTCAGAAACCTATCCTACATTGGCACTGCATGATCCCTGACTTCCCCATGCTGACCACCCTGCGGTGCTTTTCTCCATCCTACATTGCCACTCAATGCCTATCCTAATTCAGACCCTCTAATTCACACCACCCCGTGATGTTTTTCTCACTCCTACTAGTGAATGTAATGTTACAAACCCATACATTGCGCACCACCCCGCGATGTTTTTCAGAAACCTATCCTGCATTGCCACTGCATATTCCCTGACCTCCCCATGCTGACCACCCCGCAGTGCTTTTCTCCATCCTACATTGCCACTCACTTCCTATCCTAATTCAGACCCTCCGATTCACACCACCCCTTTATGTTTTTCTAAAACTTACTAGTGAATGTAATGTTACACACACATACAATGCGCACCACCCCGCGCTGTTTTTCAGAAAACTATCCTACATTGCAACTGCATGTTCCCTGACCTCCCCATGCTCACCACCCTGTGGTGCTTTTCTCCATCCTACATTGCCACTCACTTCCTATCCTAATTCAGACCCTCTGATTCACACCACCCCGTGATGTTTTTCTCACTCCTACTAGTGAATGTAATGTTACACACCCATACAATGCTCACCAACACGTTATGTTTTTCTCACTCCTACTAGTGAATGTAATGTTACACATCCATACAATTCCCACCACCCTGCAAAGTTTTTCAGAAAACTATCCTACATTGCCACTGCATGTTCCCTGACCTCCTCTTCCTGACCACCCTGCGGTGCTTTTCTCCATCCTACATTGCCACTCCCTGCCTATCCTAATTCAGACCCTCCGATTCACACCACCCCGTGATGTTTTTCTCCCTCCTACAGTGAATGTAATGTTACACACATATACAATGCGCACCACCCTGCGATGTTTTTCAGAAAACTATCCTACATTGCAACTGCATGTTCCCTGACCTCCCCATGCTCACCACCCTGTGGTGCTTTTCACCATCCTACATTGCCACTCACTGCCTATCCTAATTCAGACCCTCCGATTCACACCACCCCGTGATGTTTTTCTCACTCCTACTAGTGAATGTAATGTTACACACCCATACAATGCGCACACCCCGCGATGTGTTTCAGAAACCTATCCTACATTGCCACTGCACGTTCCCTCTCCTCCCATGTTGACCACCCCGTGGTGCTTCTCTCCATACTACATTGCCACTCACTGCCTATCCTAATTTAGACCCTCCGATTCACACAACCCCGTGATGTTTTTCTCACTCCTACTAGTGAATGTAATGTTACACACCCATACAATGCGCACCACCCCGCGATGTTTTTCTGAAACCTATCCTTCATTGCCACTGCATGTTACATGTCCTCCCCATGCTGACCACCCCGCGGTGCTTTTCTTCATCCTACATTGCCTCTCACTGCCTATTCTAATTCAGACCCTCCGATTCGCACCACCCCGTGATGTTTTTCTCACTCCCACACCCATACAATGCGCACCACCCCGCGATGTTTTTCAGAAACCTATCCTGCATTGCCACTGCATATTCCCTGACCTCCCCATGCTGACCACCCCGCAGTGCTTTTCTCCATCCTACATTGCCACTCACTTCCTATCCTAATTCAGACCCTCTGATTCACACCACCCCTTTATGTTTTTCTCAAACTTACTAGTGAAAGTAATGTTACACACACATACAATGCGCACCACCCCGCGCTGTTTTTCAGAAACCTATCCTACATTGCCACTGCATGTTCCATGACCTCCCCTTGCTGACCACCCCGCGGTGCCTTTCTCCATACTACATTGCCACTCACTGCTTATCCTAATTCAGACCCTCCGATTCACACCACCCCATGATGTTTTTCTCACTCCTACTAGTTGATATAATGTTACACAACCATACAATGCGCACCACCCCGTGATGTTTTTCTCACTCCTACTAGTGAATGTAATGTTACACACCCATACAATGCGCACCACTCCGCGAAGTTTTTCAGAAACTTATCCTACATTGCCACTGCACCTTCCCTAACCTCCCCTTGCTGACCACCACGCGGTGCCTTTCTCCATAATTCATTGCCACTCACTTCCTATCCTAATTCAGACCCTCCGTTTCACACCACCCCATGATGTTTTTCTCACTCCTACTAGTGAATGTAATGTTACACATCCATACAATTCCCACCACCCCGCAATGTTTTTCAGAAACGTATCATACATTGCCACTGCATGTTCCCTGACCTCCACATGCTGACCATCCCGCGGTGCTTTTCCCCATGCTACATTGCCACACAATGCCTATCCTAATTCACACCCTCCGATTCACACCACCCCGTGATGTTTTTCTCACTCCTACTAGTGAATGCAATTTTACACACCCATACAATGCTCACGACCCCGTGATGTTTTTCTCATTCCTACTAGTGAATGTAATGTTACACACCCATACAATGTGCACCACCCCGCGATGTTTTTCAGAAACCTATCCTACATTGCCACTGCATGTTCCCAGACCACCACATGCTGACCACCTCGTGGTGCTTTTCTCCATCCTACATTGCCTCTCACTGCCTATCCTAATTCAGACCCTCCAATTCACACTACACCGTGATGTTTTTCTCACTCCTACTAGTGAAAGTAATGTTACACACCCATACAATGTGCACCACCCCATGAAGTTTTTCAGAAACCTATCCTAAATTGCCACTGCACGTTCCCTCTCCTCCCATGTTGACCACCCCGTGGTGCTTCTCTCCATACTACATTGCCACTCACTGCCTATCATAATTCAGACCCTCCGATTCACACCACCCCGTGATGTTTTTCTCACTCCTACTAGTGAATGTAATGTTACACACCCATACAATGCGCACCACCCCGCGATGTTTTTCAGAAACCTATCCTTCATTGCCACCGCATGTTACATGTCCTCCCCATGCTGACCACCCCGCGGTGCTTTTTTCCATCCTACATTGCCTCTCACTGCCTATTCTAATTCAGACCCTCCGATTCGCACCACCCCGTGATGTTTTTCTCACTCCTAATAGTGAATGTAATGTTACACACCCATACAATGCGCACCACCACGCGATGTTTTTCAGAAACCTATCCTACATTGCCACTGCATGTTCCCTGACTTCCCCATGCGGACCATCCAGCGGTGCTTTTCTCCATCCTACGTTACCACTCACTGCCTATTCTAATTCAGACCCTCCAATCACACCACCCCGTGATGTTTTTCTCACTCATGCTAGTGGATGTAAAGTTACACACCCATACAATGCGCAACACCCCGCGATGTTTTTCTCACTCCTAGTAGTGAATGTAATGTTACACACCCGTACAATGCGCACCACCCCGCGATGTTTTTCAGAAACTTACCCTACATTGGCACTGCATGATCCCTGACTTCCCCATGCTGACCACCCTGCGGTGCTTTTCTCCATCCTACATTGCCACTCAATGCCTATCCTAATTCAGACCCTCTAATTCACACCACCCCGTGATGTTTTTCTCACTCCTACTAGTGAATGTAATGTTACAAACCCATACATTAGGCACCACCCCGCGATGTTTTTCAGAAACCTATCCTGCATTGCCACTGCATATTCCCTGACCTCCCCATGCTGACCACCCCGCAGTGCTTTTCTCCATCCTACATTGCCACTCACTTCCTATCCTAATTCAGACCCTCCGATTCACACCACCCCTTTATGTTTTTCTCAAACTTACTAGTGAATGTAATGTTACACACACATACAATGCGCACCACCCCGCGCTGTTTTTCAGAAAACTATCCTACATTGCAACTGCATGTTCCCTGACCTCCCCATGCTCACCACCCTGTGGTGCTTTTCTCCATCCTACATTGCCACTCACTTCCTATCCTAATTCAGACCCTCTGATTCACACCACCCCGTGATGTTTTTCTCACTCCTACTAGTGAATGTAATGTTACACACCCATACAATGCTCACCAACACGTTATGTTTTTCTCACTCCTACTAGTGAATGTAATGTTACACATCCATACAATTCCCACCACCCTGCAATGTTTTTCAGAAACCTATCCTACATTGCCACTGCATGTTCCCTGACCTCTTCTTCCTGACCAACCTGCGGTGCTTTTCTCCATCCTACATTGCCACTCACTGCCTATCCTAATTCAGACCCTCCGATTCACACCACCCCGTGATGTTTTTCTCCCTCCTACAGTGAATGTAATGTTACACACATATACAATGCGCACCACCCTGCGATGTTTTTCAGAAAACTATCCTACATTGCAACTGCATGTTCCCTGACCTCCCCATGCTCACCACCCTGTGGTGCTTTTCACCATCCTACATTGCCACTCACTGCCTATCCTAATTCAGACCCTCCGATTCACACCACCCCGTGATGTTTTTCTCACTCCTACTAGTGAATGTAATGTTACACACCCATACAATGCGCACACCCCGCGATGTGTTTCAGAAACCTATCCTACATTGCCACTGCACGTTCCCTCTCCTCCCATGTTGACCACCCCGTGGTGCTTCTCTCCATACTACATTGCCACTCACTGCCTATCCTAATTCAGACCCTCCGATTCACACCACAACGTGATGTTTTTCTCACTCCTACTAGTGAATGTAATGTTACACACCCATACAATGCGCACCACCCCGCGATGTTTTTCAGAAACCTATCCTTCATTGCCACTGCATGTTACATGTCCTCCCCATGCTGACCACCCCGCGGTGCTTTTCTCCATCCTACATTGCCTCTCACTGCCTATTCTAATTCAGACCCTCCGATTCGCACCACCCCGTGATGTTTTTCTCACTCCTACTAGTGAATGTAATGTTACACACCCATACAATGCGCACCACCCCGCGATGTTTTTCAGAAACCTATCCTGCATTGCCACTGCATATTCCCTGACCTCCCCATGCTGACCACCCCGCAGTGCTTTTCTCCATCCTACATTGCCACTCACTTCCTATCCTAATTCAGACCCTCTGATTCACACCACCCCTTTATGTTTTTCTCAAACTTACTAGTGAATGTAATGTTACACACACATACAATGCGCACCACCCCGCGCTGTTTTTCAGAAACCTATCCTACATTGCCACTGCATGTTCCATGACCTCCCCTTGCTGACCACCCCGCGGTGCCTTTCTCCATACTACATTGCCACTCACTGCCTATCCTAATTCAGACCCTCCGATTCACACCACCCCATGATGTTTTTCTCACTCCTACTAGTTGATATAATGTTACACAACCATACAATGCGCACCACCCCGTGATGTTTTTCTCACTCCTACTAGTGAATGTAATGTTACACACCCATACAATGCGCACCACTCCGCGAAGTTTTTCAGAAACTTATCCTACATTGCCACTGCACCTTCCCTAACCTCCACTTGCTGACCACCACGCGGTGCCTTTCTCCATAATTCATTGCCACTCACTGCCTATCCTAATTCAGACCCTCCGATTCACACCACCCCATGATGTTTTTCTCACTCCTACTAGTGAATGTAATGTTACACATCCATAAAATTCCCACCACCCCGTAATGTTTTTCAGAAACGTATCATACATTGCCACTGCATGTTCCCTGACCTCCACATGCTGACCATCCCGCGGTGCTTTTCCCCATGCTACATTGCCACACAATGCCTATCCTAATTCACACCCTCCGATTCACACCACCCCGTGAAGTTTTTCTCACTCCTACTAGTGAATGCAATTTTACACACCCATACAATGCTCACGACCCCGTGATGTTTTTCTCATTCCTACTAGTGAATGTAATGTTACACACCCATACAATGTGCAACACCCCGCGATGTTTTTCAGAAACCTATCCTACATTGCCACTGCATGTTCCCAGACCACCACATGCTGACCACCTCGTGGTGCTTTTCTCCATCCTACATTGCCTCTCACTGCCTATCCTAATTCAGACCCTCCAATTCACACTACACCGTGATGTTTTTCTCACTCCTACTAGTGAAAGTAATGTTACACACCCATACAATGTGCACCACCCCGCGAAGTTTTTCAGAAACCTATCCTAAATTGCCACTGCATGTTCCCTGACCTCCCCATGCTGACCAACCCGCGGTGCTTATCCCTATCCTTCATTGCCACTCACTGCCTATCCTAATTCAGACCCTCTGATTCACACCACCCCGTGATGTTTTTCTCACTCCTACTAGTGAATGTAATGTTACACACCCATACAATGCTCACCAACACGTTATGTTTTTCTCACTCCTACTAGTGAATGTAATGTTACACATCCATACAATTCCCAAACCCCGCAATGTTTTTCAGAAACCTATCCTACATTGCCACTGCATGTTCCCTGACCTCCCCTTCCTGACCACCCTGCGGTGCTTTTCTCCATCCTACATTGCCACTCACTTCCTATCCTAATTCAGACCCTCCGATTCACACCACCCCGTGATGTTTTTCTCCCTCCTACTAGTGAATGTAATGTTACACACATATACAATGCGCACCACCCCGCGATGTTTTTCAGAAAACTATCCTACATTGCAACTGCATGTTCCCTGACCTCCCCATGCTCACCACCCTGTGGTGCTTTTCTCCATCCTACATTGCCACTCACTGCCTATCCTAATTCAGACCCTCCGATTCACACCACCCCGTGATGTTTTTCTCACTCCTACTAGTGAATGTAATGTTACACACCCATACAATGCGCACACCCCGCGATGTGTTTCAGAAACCTATCCTACATTGCCACTGCATGTTACATGTCCTCCCCATGCTGACCACCCCGCGGTGCTTTTTTCCATCCTACATTGCCTCTCACCGCCTATTCTAATTCAGACCCTCCGATTCGCACCACCCCGTGATGTTTTTCTCACTCCTAATAGTGAATGTAATGTTACACACCCATACAATGCGCACCACCACGCGATGTTTTTCAGAAACCTATCCTACATTGCCACTGCATGTTCCCTGACTTCCCCATGCGGACCATCCAGCGGTGCTTTTCTCCATCCTACATTACCACTCACTGCCTATTCTAATTCAGACCCTCCAAATCACACCACCCCGTGATGTTTTTCTCACTCATGCTAGTGGATGTAAAGTTACACACCCATACAATGCGCAACACCCCGCGATGTTTTTCTCACACCTAGTAGTGAATGTAATGTTACACACCCGTACAATGCGCACCACCCCGCGATGTTTTTCAGAAACCTATCCTACATTTGCACTGCATGATCCCTGACTTCCCCTTGCTGACCACCCTGCTGTGCTTTTCTCCATCCTACATTGCCACTCAATGCCTATCCTAATACAGACCCTCTAATTCACACCACCCCGTGATGTTTTTCTCACTCCTACTAGTGAATGTAATGTTACAAACCCATACATTGCGCACCACCCCGCGATGTTTTTCAGAAACCTATCCTGCATTGCCACTGCATATTCCCTGACCTCCCCATGCTGACCACCCCGCAGTGCTTTTCTCCATCCTACATTGCCACTCACTTCCTATCCTAATTCAGACCCTCCGATTCACACCACCCCTTTATGTTTTTCTCAAACTTAATAGTGAATGTAATGTTACACACACATACAATGCACACCACCCCGCGCTGTTTTTCAGAAAATTTTCCTACATTGCAACTGCATGTTCCCTGACCTCCCCATGCTCACCACCCTGTGGTGCTTTTCTCCATCCTACATTGCCACTCACTTCCTATCCTAATTCAGACCCTCTGATTCACACCACCCCGTGATGTTTTTCTCACTCCTACTAGTGAATGTAATGTTACACACCCATACAATGCTCACCAACACGTTATGTTTTTCTCACTCCTACTAGTGAATGTAATGTTACACATGCATACAATTCCCACCACCCTGCAATGTTTTTCAGAAACCTATCCTACATTGCCACTGCATGTTCCCTGACCTCCTCTTCCTGACCACCCTGCGGTGCTTTTCTCCATCCTACATTGCCACTCACTGCCTATCCTAATTCAGACCCTCCGATTCACACCACCCCGTGATGTTTTTCTCCCTCCTACAGTGAATGTAATGTTACACACATATACAATGCGCACCACCCTGCGATGTTTTTCAGAAAACTATCCTACATTGCAACTGCATGTTCCCTGACCTCCCCATGCTCACCACCCTGTGGTGCTTTTCACCATCCTACATTGCCACTCACTGCCTATCCTAATTCAGACCCTCCGATTCACACCACCCCGTGATGTTTTTCTCACTCCTACTAGTGAATGTAATGTTACACACCCATACAATGCGCACACCCCGCGATGTGTTTCAGAAACCTATCCTACATTGCCACTGCACGTTCCCTCTCCTCCCATGTTGACCACCCCGTGGTGCTTCTCTCCATACTACATTGCCACTCACTGCCTATCCTAATTCAGACCCTCCGATTCACACCACAACGTGATGTTTTTCTCACTCCTACTAGTGAATGTAATGTTACACACCCATACAATGCGCACCACCCCGCGATGTTTTTCAGAAACCTATCCTTCATTGCCACTGCATGTTACATGTCCTCCCCATGCTGACCACCCCGCGGTGCTTTTCTCCATCCTACATTGCCTCTCACTGCCTATTCTAATTGAGACCCTCCGATTCGCACCACCCCGTGATGTTTTTCTTACTCCTACTAGTGAATGTAATGTTACACACCCATACAATGCGCACCACCACACGATGTTTTTCAGAAACCTATCCTACATTGCCACTGCATGTTCCCTGACTTCCCCATGCGGACCATCCAGCGATGCTTTTCTCCATCCTACATTACCACTCACTGCGTATTCTAATTCAGACCCTCCAAATCACACCACCCCGTGATATTTTTCTCACTCATGCTAGTGGATGTAAAGTTACACACCCATACAATGCGCAACACCCCGCGATGTTTTTCTCACTCCTAGTAGTGAATGTAATGTTACACACCCGTACAATGCGCACCACCCCGCGATGTTTTTCAGAAACCTATCCTACATTGGCACTGCATGATCCCTGACTTCCCCATGCTGACCACCCTGCGGTGCTTTTCTCCATCCTACATTGCCACTCAATGCCTATCCTAATTCAGACCCTCTAATTCACACCACCCCGTGATGTTTTTCTCACTCCTACTAGTGAATGTAATGTTACAAACCCATACATTGCGCACCACCCCGCGATGTTTTTCAGAAACCTATCCTGCATTGCCACTGAATATTCCCTGACCTCCCCATGCTGACCACCCCGCAGTGCTTTTCTCCATCCTACATTGCCACTCACTTCCTATCCTAATTCAGACCCTCCGATTCACAACACCCCTTTATGTTTTTCTCAAACTTACTAGTGAATGTAATGTTACACACATATACAATGCGCACCACCCCGCGCTGTTTTTCAGAAACCTATCCTACATTGCCACTGCATGTTCCATGACCTCCCCTTGCTGACCACCCCGCGGTGCCATTCTCCATACTACATTGCCACTCACTGCCTATCCTAATTCAGACCCTCCGATTCACACCACCCCATGATGTTTTTCTCACTCCTACTAGTTGATATAATGTTACACAACCATACAATGCGCACCACCCCGTGATGTTTTTCTCACTCCTACTAGTGAATGTAATGTTACACACCCATACAATGCGCACCACTCCGCGAAGTTTTTCAAAAACTTATCCCACATTGCCACTGCACCTTCCCTAACCTCCCCTTGCTGACCACCCCGCGGTGCCTTTCTCCATAATTCATTGCCACTCACTGCCTATCCTAATTCAGACCCTCCGATTCACACCACCCCATGATGTTTTTCTCACTCCTACTAGTGAATGTAATGTTACACATCCATACAATTCCCACCACCCCGCAATGTTTTTCAGAAACGTATCATACATTGCCACTGCATGTTCCCTGACCTCCACATGCTGACCATCCCGCGGTGCTTTTCCCCATGCTACATTGCCACACAATGCCTATCCTAATTCAGACCCTCCGATTCACACCACCCCGTGATGTTTTTCTCACTCCTACTAGTGAATGCAATTTTACACACCCATACAATGCTCATGACCCCGTGATGTTTTTCTCATTCCTACTAGTGAATGTAATGTTACACACCCATACAATGTGCACCACTCCGCGATGTTTTTCAGAAACCTATCCTACATTGCCACTGCATGTTCCCAGACCACCACATGCTGACCACCCCGCGGTGCTTTTCTCCATCCTACATTGCCACTCACTGCGTATCCTAATTCAGACCCTCCAATTCACACTACACCGTGATGTTTTTCTCACTCCTACTAGTGAAAGTAATGTTACACACCCATACAATGTGCACCACCCCGCGAAGTTTTTCAGAAACCTATCCTAAATTGCCACTGCATGTTCCCTGACCTCCCCATGCTGACCAACCGGCGGTGCTTATCCCTATCCTTCATTGCCACTCACTGCCTATCCTAATTCAGACCCTCTGATTCACAACACCCCGTGATGTTTTTCTCACTCCTACTAGTGAATGTAATGTTACACACCCATACAATGCTCACCAACACGTTATGTTTTTCTCACTCCTACTAGTGAATGTAATGTCACACATCCATACAATTCCCACCACCCCGCAATGTTTTTCAGAAACCTATCCTACATTGCCACTGCATGTTCTCTGACCTCCCCTTCCTGACCACCCTGCGGTGCTTTTCTCCATCCTACATTGCCACTCACTGCCTATCCTAATTCAGACCCTCCGATTCACACCACCCCGTGATGTTTTTCTCCCTCCTACTAGTGAATGTAATGTTACACACATATACAATGCGCACCACCCCGCGATGTTTTTCAGAAAACTATCCTACATTGCAACTGCATGTTCCCTGACCTCCCCATGCTCACCACCCTGTGGTGCTTTTCTCCATCCTACATTGCCACTCACTGCCTATCCTAATTCAGACCCTCCGATTCACACCACCCCGTGATGTTTTTCTCACTCCTACTAGTGAATGTAATGTTACACACCCATACAATGCGCACACCCCGCGATGTGTTTCAGAAACCTATCCTACATTGCCACTGCACGTTCCCTCTCCTCCCATGTTGACCACCCCGTGGTGCTTCTCTCCATACTACATTGCCACTCACTGCCTATCCTAATTCAGACCCTCCGATTCACACCACCCCGTGATGTTTTTCTCACTCCTACTAGTGAATGTAATGTTACACACCCATACAATGCGCACCACCCCGCGATGTTTTTCAGAAACCTATCCTTCATTGCCACTGCATGTTACATGTCCTCCCCATGCTGACCACCCCGCGGTGCTTTTCTCCATCCTACATTGCCTCTCACTGCCTATTCTAATTCAGACGCTCCGATTCGCACCACCCCGTGATGTTTTTCTCACTCCTACTAGTGAATGTAATGTTACACACCCATACAATGCGCACCACCACGCGATGTTTTTCAGAAACCTATCCTACATTGCCACTGCATGTTCCCTGACTTCCCCATGCGGACCATCCAGCGGTGCTTTTCTCCATCCTACATTACCACTCACTGCCTATTCTAATTCAGACCCTCCAAATCACACCACCCCGTGATGTTTTTCTCACTCATGCTAGTGAATGTAAAGTTACACACCCATACAATGCGCAACACCCCGCGACGTTTTTCTCACTCCTAGTAGTGAATGTAATGTTACACACCCGTAAAATGCGCACCACCCCGCGATGTTTTTCAGAAACCTATCCTACATTGCCACTGCATATTCCCTGACCTCCCCATGCTGACCACCCCGCAGTACTTTTCTCCATCCTACATTGCCACTCACTTCCTATCCTAATTCAGACCCTCCGATTCACACCACCCCTTTATGTTTTTCTCAAACTTACTAGTGAATGTAATGTTACACACACATACAATGCGCACCACCCCGCGCTGTTTTTCAGAAAACTATCCTACATTGCAACTGCATGTTCCCTGACCTCCCCATGCTCACCACCCTGTGGTGCTTTTCTCCATCCTACATTGCCACTCACTTCCTATCCTAATTCAGACCCTCTGATTCACACCACCCCGTGATGTTTTTCTCACTCCTACTAGTGAATGTAATGTTACACACCCATACAATGCTCACCAACACGTTATGTTTTTCTCACTCCTACTAGTGAATGTAATGTTACACATCCATACAATTCCCACCACCCTGCAATGTTTTTCAGAAACCTATCCTACATTGCCACTGCATGTTCCCTGACCTCCTCTTCCTGACCACCCTGCGGTGCTTTTCTCCATCCTACATTGCCACTCACTGCCTATCCTAATTCAGACCCTCCGATTCACACCACCCCGTGATGTTTTTCTCCCTCCTACAGTGAATGTAATGTTACACACATATACAATGCGCACCACCCTGCGATGTTTTTCGGAAAACTATCCTACATTGCAACTGCATGTTCCCTGACCTCCCCATGCTCACCACCCTGTGGTGCTTTTCACCATCCTACATTGCCACTCACTGCCTATCCTAATTCAGACCCTCCGATTCACACCACCCCGTGATGTTTTTCTCACTCCTACTAGTGAATGTAATGTTACACACCCATACAATGCGCACACCCCGCGATGTGTTTCAGAAACCTATCCTACATTGCCACTGCATGTTCCCTCTCCTCCCATGTTGACCACCCCGTGGTGCTTCTCTCCATACTACATTGCCACTCACTGCCTATCCTAATTCAGACCCTCCGATTCACACCACAACGTGATGTTTTTCTCACTCCTACTAGTGAATGTAATGTTACACACCCATACAATGCGCACCACCCCGCGATGTTTTTCAGAAACCTATCCTTCATTGCCACTGCATGTTACATGTCCTCCACATGCTGACCACCCCGCGGTGCTTTTCTCCATCCTACATTGCCTCTCACTGCCTATTCTAATTCAGACCCTCCGATTCGCACCACCCCGTGATGTTTTTCTCACTCCTACTAGTGAATGTAATGTTACACACCCATACAATGCGCACCACCACGCGATGTTTTTCAGAAACCTATCCTACATTGCCACTGCATGTTCCCTGACTTCCCCATGCGGACCATCCAGCGATGCTTTTCTCCATCCTACATTACCACTCACTGCGTATTCTAATTCAGACCCTCCAAATCACACCACCCCGTGATATTTTTCTCACTCATGCTAGTGGATGTAAAGTTACACACCCATACAATGCGCAACACCCCGCGATGTTTTTCTCACTCCTAGTAGTGAATGTAATGTTACACACCCGTACAATGCGCACCACCCCGCGATGTTTTTCAGAAACCTATCCTACATTGGCACTGCATGATCCCTGACTTCCCCATGCTGACCACCCTGCGGTGCTTTTCTCCATCCTACATTGCCACTCAATGCCTATCCTAATTCAGACCCTCTAATTCACACCACCCCGTGATGTTTTTCTCACTCCTACTAGTGAATGTAATGTTACAAACCCATACATTGCGCACCACCCCGCGATGTTTTTCAGAAACCTATCCTGCATTGCCACTCCATGTTCCATGACCTCCCCTTGCTGACCACCCCGCGGTGCCTTTCTCCATACTACATTGCCACTCACTGCCTATCCTAATTCAGACCCTCCGATTCACACCACCCCATGATGTTTTTCTCACTCCTACTAGTTGATATAATGTTACACAACCATACAATGCGCACCACCCCGTGATGTTTTTCTCACTCCTACTAGTGAATGTAATGTTACACACCCATACAATGCGCACCACTCCGCGAAGTTTTTCAGAAACTTATCCCACATTGCCACTGCACCTTCCCTAACCTCCCCTTGCTGACCACCCCGCGGTGCCTTTCTCCATAATTCATTGCCACTCACTGCCTATCCTAATTCAGACCCTCCGATTCACACCACCCCATGATGTTTTTCTCACTCCTACTAGTGAATGTAATGTTACACATCCATACAATTCCCACCACCCCGCAATGTTTTTCAGAAACGTATCATACATTGCCACTGCATGTTCCCTGACCTCCACATGCTGACCATTCCGCGGTGCTTTTCCCCATGCTACATTGCCACACAATGCCTATCCTAATTCAGACCCTCCGATTCACACCACCCCGTGATGTTTTTCTCACTCCTACTAGTGAATGCAATTTTACACACCCATACAATGCTCATGACCCCGTGATGTTTTTCTCATTCCTACTAGTGAATGTAATGTTACACACCCATACAATGTGCACCACCCCGCGATGTTTTTCAGAAACCTATCCTACATTGCCACTGCATGTTCCTAGACCACCACATGCTGACCACTCCGCGGTGCTTTTCTCCATCCTACATTGCCACTCACTGCCTATCCTAATTCAGACCCTCCAATTCACACTACACCGTGATGTTTTTCTCACTCCTACTAGTGAAAGTAATGTTACACACCCATACAAGGTGCACCACCCCGCGAAGTTTTTCAGAAACCTATCCTAAATTGCCACTGCATGTTCCCTGACCTCCCCATGCTGACCAACCCGCGGTGCTTATCCCTATCCTTCATTGCCACTCACTGCCTATCCTAATTCAGACCCTCTGATTCACACCACCCCGTGATGTTTTTCTCACTCCTACT
Source organism: Cavia porcellus (assembly GCF_034190915.1). Classification (NCBI taxonomy): domain Eukaryota; kingdom Metazoa; phylum Chordata; class Mammalia; order Rodentia; family Caviidae; genus Cavia; species Cavia porcellus. Next base: position 71,014,611 of record NW_026947502.1, read on the forward strand.
AGTGAATGTAATGTTACACACCCATACAATGCTCACCAACACGTTATGTTTTTCTCACTCCTACTAGTGAATGTAATGTTACACATCCATACAATTCCCACCACCCCGCAATGTTTTTCAGAAACCTATCCTACATTGCCACTGCATGTTCCCTGACCTCCCCTTCCTGACCACCCTGCGGTGCTTTTCTCCATTACACATTGCCACTCACTGCCTATCCTAATTCAGACCCTCCGATTCACACCACCCCGTGATGTTTTTCTCCCTCCTACTAGTGAATGTAATGTTACACACATATACAATGCGCACCACCCCGCGATGTTTTTCAGAAAACTATCCTACATTGCAACTGCATGTTCCCTGACCTCCCCATGCTCACCACCCTGTGGTGCTTTTCTCCATCCTACATTGCCACTCACTGCCTATCCTAATTCAGACCCTCCGATTCACACCACCCCGTGATGTTTTTCTCACTCCTACTAGTGAATGTAATGTTACACACCCATACAATGCGCACACCCCGCGATGTGTTTCAGAAACCTATCCTACATTGCCACTGCACGTTCCCTCTCCTCCCATGTTGACCACCCCGTGGTGCTTCTCTCCATACTACATTGCCACTCACTGCCTATCCTAATTCAGACCCTCCGATTCACACCACCCCGTGATGTTTTTCTCACTCCTACTAGTGAATGTAATGTTACACACCCATACAATGCGCACCACCCCGCGATGTTTTTCAGAAACCTATCCTTCATTGCCACTGCATGTTACATGTCCTCCCCATGCTGACCACCCCGCGGTGCTTTTCTCCATCCTACATTGCCTCTCACTGCCTATTCTAATTCAGACCCTCCGATTCGCACCAACCCGTGATGTTTTTCTCACTCCTACTAGTGAATGTAATGTTACACACCCATACAATGCGCACCACCACGCGATGTTTTTCAGAAACCTATCCTACATTGCCACTGCATGTTCCCTGACTTCCCCATGCGGACCATCCAGCGGTGCTTTTCTCCATCCTACATTACCACTCACTGCCTATTCTAATTCAGACCCTCCAAATCACACCACCCCGTGATGTTTTTCTCACTCATGCTAGTGAATGTAAAGTTACACACCCATACAATGCGCAACACCCCGCGACGTTTTTCTCACTCCTAGTAGTGAATGTAATGTTACACACCCGTAAAATGCGCACCACCCCGCGATGTTTTTCAGAAACCTATCCTACATTGCCACTGCATATTCCCTGACCTCCCCATGCTGACCACCCCGCAGTACTTTTCTCCATCCTACTTTGCCACTCACTTCCTATCCTAATTCAGACCCTCCGATTCACACCACCCCTTTATGTTTTTCTCAAACTTACTAGTGAATGTAATGTTACACACACATACAATGCGCACCACCCCGCGCTGTTTTTCAGAAAACTATCCTACATTGCAACTGCATGTTCCCTGACCTCCCCATGCTCACCACCCTGTGGTGCTTTTCTCCATCCTACATTGCCACTCACTTCCTATCCTAATTCAGACCCTCTGATTCACACCACCCCGTGATGTTTTTCTCACTCCTACTAGTGAATGTAATGTTACACACCCATACAATGCTCACCAACACGTTATGTTTTTCTCACTCCTACTAGTGAATGTAATGTTACACATGCATACAATTCCCACCACCCTGCAATGTTTTTCAGAAACCTATCCTACATTGCCACTGCATGTTCCCTGACCTCCTCTTCCTGACCACCCTGCGGTGCTTTTCTCCATCCTACATTGCCACTCACTGCCTATCCTAATTCAGACCCTCCGATTCACACCACCCCGTGATGTTTTTCTCCCTCCTACAGTGAATGTAATGTTACACACATATACAATGCGCACCACCCTGCGATGTTTTTCGGAAAACTATCCTACATTGCCACTGCATGTTCCCTGACTTCCCCATGCGGACCATCCAGCAATGCTTTTCTCCATCCTACATTACCACTCACTGCGTATTCTAATTCAGACCCTCCAAATCACACCACCCCGTGATATTTTTCTCACTCATGCTAGTGGATGTAAAGTTACACACCCATACAATGCGCAACACCCCGCGATGTTTTTCTCACTCCTAGTAGTGAATGTAATGTTACACACCCGTACAATGCGCACCACCCCGCGATGTTTTTCAGAAACCTATCCTACATTGGCACTGCATGATCCCTGACTTCCCCATGCTGACCACCCTGCGGTGCTTTTCTCCATCCTACATTGCCACTCAATGCCTATCCTAATTCAGACCCTCTAATTCACACCACCCCGTGATGTTTTTCTCACTCCTACTAGTGAATGTAATGTTACAAACCCATACATTGCGCACCACCCCGCGATGTTTTTCAGAAACCTATCCTGCATTGCCACTCCATGTTCCATGACCTCCCCTTGCTGACCACCCCGCGGTGCCTTTCTCCATACTACATTGCCACTCACTGCCTATCCTAATTCAGACCCTCCGATTCACACCACCCCATGATGTTTTTCTCACTCCTACTAGTTGATATAATGTTACACAACCATACAATGCGCACCACCCCGTGATGTTTTTCTCACTCCTACTAGTGAATGTAATGTTACACACCCATACAATGCGCACCACTCCGCGAAGTTTTTCAGAAACTTATCCCACATTGCCACTGCACCTTCCCTAACCTCCCCTTGCTGACCACCCCGCGGTGCCTTTCTCCATAATTCATTGCCACTCACTGCCTATCCTAATTCAGACCCTCCGATTCACACCACCCCATGATGTTTTTCTCACTCCTACTAGTGAATGTAATGTTACACATCCATACAATTCCCACCACCCCGCAATGTTCTTCAGAAACGTATCATACATTGCCACTGCATGTTCCCTGACCTCCACATGCTGACCATCCCGCGGTGCTTTTCCCCATGCTACATTGCCACACAATGCCTATCCTAATTCAGACCCTCCGATTCACACCACCCCGTGATGTTTTTCTCACTCCTACTAGTGAATGCAATTTTACACACCCATACAATGCTCATGACCCCGTGATGTTTTTCTCATTCCTACTAGTGAATGTAATGTTACACACCCATACAATGTGCACCACCCCGCGATGTTTTTCAGAAACCTATCCTACATTGCCACTGCATGTTCCCAGACCACCACATGCTGACCACTCCGCGGTGCTTTTCTCCATCCTACATTGCCACTCACTGCCTATCCTAATTCAGACCCTCCAATTCACACTACACCGTGATGTTTTTCTCACTCCTACTAGTGAAAGTAATGTTACACACCCATACAAGGTGCACCACCCCGCGAAGTTTTTCAGAAACCTATCCTAAATTGCCACTGCATGTTCCCTGACATCCCCATGCTGACCAACCCGCGGTGCTTATCCCTATCCTTCATTGCCACTCACTGCCTATCCTAATACAGACCCTCTGATTCACACCACCCCGTGATGTTTTTCTCACTCCTACTAGTGAATGTAATGTTACACACCCATACAATGCTCACCAACACGTTATGTTTTTCTCACTCCTACTAGTGAATGTAATGTTACACATCCATACAATTCCCACCACCCCGCAATGTTTTTCAGAAACCTATCCTACATTGCCACTGCATGTTCCCTGACCTCCCCTTCCTGACCACCCTGCGGTGCTTTTCTCCATCCTACATTGCCACTCACTGCCTATCCTAATTCAGACCCTCCGATTCACACCACCCCGTGATGTTTTTCTCCCTCCTACTAGTGAATGTAATGTTACACACATATACAATGCGCACCACCCCGCGATGTTTTTCAGAAAACTATCCTACATTGCAACTGCATGTTCCCTGACCTCCCCATGCTCACCACCCTGTGGTGCTTTTCTCCATCCTACATTGCCACTCACTGCCTATCCTAATTCAGACCCTCCGATTCACACCACCCCGTGATGTTTTTCTCACTCCTACTAGTGAATGTAATGTTACACACCCATACAATGCGCACACCCCGCGATGTGTTTCAGAAACCTATCCTACATTGCCACTGCACGTTCCCTCTCCTCCCATGTTGACCACCCCGTGGTGCTTCTCTCCATACTACATTGCCACTCACTGCCTATCCTAATTCAGACCCTCCGATTCACACCACCCCGTGATGTTTTTCTCACTCCTACTAGTGAATGTAATGTTACACACCCATACAATGCGCACCACCCCGCGATGTTTTTCAGAAACCTATCCTTCATTGCCACTGCATGTTACATATCCTCCCCATGCTGACCACCCCGCGGTGCTTTTCTCCATCCTACATTGCCTCTCACTGCCTATTCTAATTCAGACCCTCCGATTCGCACCACCCCGTGATGTTTTTCTCACTCCTACTAGTGAATGTAATGTTACACACCCATACAATGCGCACCACCACGCGATGTTTTTCAGAAACCTATCCTACATTGCCACTGCATGTTCCCTGACTTCCCCATGCGGACCATCCAGCGGTGCTTTTCTCCATCCTACATTACCACTCACTGCCTATTCTAATTCAGAACCTCCAAATCACACCACCCCGTGATGTTTTTCTCACTCATGCTAGTGAATGTAAAGTTACACACCCATACAATGCGCAACACCCCGCGACGTTTTTCTCACTCCTAGTAGTGAATGTAATGTTACACACCCGTAAAATGCGCACCACCCCGCGATGTTTTTCAGAAACCTATCCTACATTGGCACTGCATGATCCCTGACTTCCCGATGCTGACCACCCTGCGGTGCTTTTCTCCATCCTACATTGCCACTCAATGCCTATCCTAATTCAGACCCTCCAATTCACACCACCCCGTGATGTTTTTCTCACTCCTACTAGTGAATGTAATGTTACACACCCATACAATGCGCACCACCCCGCGATGTTTTTCAGAAACCTATCCTGCATTGCCACTGCACATTCCCTGACCTCCCCATGCTGACCACCCCGCAGTACTTTTCTCAATCCTTCATTGCCACTCACTTCGTATCCTAATTCAGACCCTCCGATTCACACCACCCCTTTATGTTTTTCTCAAAGTTACTAGTGAATGTAATGTTACACACACATACAATGCGCACCATCCCGCGCTGTTTTTCAAAAACCTATCCTACATTGCCACTGCATGTTCCATGACCTCCCCTTGCTGACCACCCCGCGGTGCCTTTCTCCATACTACATTGCCACTCACTGCCTATCCTAATTCAGACCCTCCGATTCACACCACCCCATGATGTTTTTCTCACTCCTACTAGTTGATATAATGTTACACAACCATACAATGCGCACCACCCCGTGATGTTTTTCTCACTCCTACTAGTGAATGTAATGTTACACACCCATACAATGCGCACCACTCCACGAAGTTTTTCAGAAACTTATCCTACATTGCCACTGCACCTTCCCTAACCTCCCCTTGCTGACCACCCCGCGGTGCCTTTCTCCATAATTCATTGCCACTCACTGCCTATCCTAATTCAGACCCTCTGATTCACACCACCCCATGATGTTTTTCTCACTCCTACTAGTGAATGTAATGTTACACATCCATACAATTCCCACCACCCCGCAATGTTTTTCAGAAACGTATCATACATTGCCACTGCATGTTCCCTGACCTCCACATGCTGACCATCCCGCGGTGCTTTTCCCCATGCTACATTGCCACACAATGCCTATCCTAATTCAGACCCTCCGATTCACACCACCTCGTGATGTTTTTCTCACTCCTACTAGTGAATGCAATTTTACACACCCATACAATGCTCACGACCCCGTGATGTTTTTCTCATTCCTACTAGTGAATGTAATGTTACACACACATACAATGTGCACCACTCCGCGATGTTTTTCAGAAACCTATCCTACATTGCCACTGCATGTTCCCAGACCACCCCATGCTGACCACCCCGCGGTGCTTTTCTCCATCCTACATTGCCACTCACTGCCTATCCTAATTCAGACCCTTCAATTCACACTACACCGTGATGTTTTTCTCACTCCTACTAGTGAAAGTAATGTTACACACCCATACAATGTGCACCACACCGCGAAGTTTTTCAGAAACCTATCCTAAATTGCCACTGCATGTTCCCTGACCTCCCCATGCTGACCAACCCGCGGTGCTTATCCCTATCTTTCATTGCCACTCACTGCCTATCCTAATTCAGACCCTCTGATTCACACCACCCCGTGATGTTTTTCTCACTCCTACTAGTGAATGTAATGTTACACACCCATACAATGCTCACCAACACGTTATGTTTTTCTCACTCCAGTAGTGAATGTAATGTTACACATCCATACAATTCCCACCACCCCGCAATGTTTTTCAGAAACCTATCCTACATTGCCACTGCATGTTCCCTGTCCTCCCCTTCCTGACCACCCTGCGGTGCTTTTCTCCATCCTACATTGCCACTCACTGCCTATCCTAATTCAGACCCTCCGATTCACACCACCCCGTGATGTTTTTCTCCCTCCTACTAGTGAATGTAATGTTACACACATATACAATGCGCACCACCCCGCGATGTTTTTCAGAAAACTCTCCTACATTGCAACTGCATGTTCCCTGACCTCCCCATGCTCACCACCCTGTGGTGCTTTTCTCCATCCTACATTGCCACTCACTGCCTATACTAATTCAGACCCTCTGATTCACACCACCCCGTGATGTTTTTCTCACTCCTACTAGTGAATGTAATGTTACACACCCATACAATGCGCACACCCCCCGATGTGTTTCAGAATCCTATCCTACATTGCCAGTGCACGTTTCCTCTCCTCCCATGCTGACAACCCCGTGGTGCTTCTCTCCATACTACATTGCCACTCACTGCCTATCCTAATTCAGACCCTCCGATTCACACCACCCCGTGATGTTTTTCTCACTCCTACTAGTGAATGTAATGTTACACACCCATACAATGCGCACCACCCCGCGATGTTTTTCAGAAACCTATCCTTCATTGCCACTGCATGTTACATGATCTCCCCATGCTGACCACCCCGCGGTGCTTTTCTCCATCCTACATTGCCACTCACTGCCTATCCTAATTCAGACCCTCCAATTCACACTACACCGTGATGTTTTTCTCACTCCTACTAGTGAAAGTAATGTTACACACCCATACAATGTGCACCACCCCGCGAAGTTTTTCAGAAACCTATCCTAAATTGCCACTGCATGTTCCCTGACCTCCCCATGCTGACCAACCCGCGGTGCTTATCCCTATCCTTCATTGCCACTCACTGCCTATCCTAATTCAGACCCTCTGATTCACACCACCCCGTGATGTTTTTCTCACTCCTACTAGTGAATGTAATGTTACACACCCATACAATGCTCACCAACACGTTATGTTTTTCTCACTCCTACTAGTTAATGTAATGTTACACATCCATACAATTCCCACCACCCCGCAATGTTTTTCAGAAACCTATCCTACATTGCCACTGCATGTTCCCTGACCTCCCCTTCCTGACCACCCTGCGGTGCTTTTCTCCATCCTACATTGCCACTCACTGCCTATCCTAATTCAGACCCTCCGATTCACACCACCCCGTGATGTTTTTCTCACTCCTACTAGTGAATGTAATGTTACACACCCATACAATGCGCACACCCCGCGATGTGTTTCAGAAACCTATCCTACATTGCCACTGCACGTTCCCTCTCCTCCCATGTTGACCACCCCGTGATGCTTCTCTCCATACTACATTGCCACTCACTGCCTATCCTAATTCAGACCCTCCGATTCACACCACCCCGTGATGTTTTTCTCACTCCTACTAGTGAATGTAATGTTACACACCCATACAATGCGCACCACCCCGCGATGTTTTTCAGAAACCTATCCTTCATTGCCACTGCATGTTACATGTCCTCCCCATGCTGACCACCCCGCGGTGCTTTTCTCCATCCTACATTGCCTCTCACTGCCTATTCTAATTCAGACCCTCCGATTCGCACCACCCCGTGATGTTTTTCTCACTCCTACTAGTGAATGTAATGTTACACACCCATACAATGCGCACCACCACGCGATGTTTTTCAGAAACCTATCCTACATTGCCACTGCATGTTCCCTGACTTCCCCATGCGGACCATCCAGCGGTGCTTTTCTCCATCCTACATTACCACTCACTGCCTATTCTAATTCAGACCCTCCAAATCACACCACCCCGTGATGTTTTTCTCACTCATGCTAGTGAATGTAAAGTTACACACCCATACAATGCGCAACACCCCGCGATGTTTTTCTCACTCCTAGTAGTGAATGTAATGTTACACACCCGTAAAATGCGCACCACCCCGCGATGTTTTTCAGAAACCTATCCTACATTGGCACTGCATGATCCCTGACTTCCCGATGCTGACCACCCTGCGGTGCTTTTCTCCATCCTACATTGCCACTCAATGCCTATCCTAATTCAGACCCTCCAATTCACACCACCCCGTGATGTTTTTCTCACTCCTACTAGTGAATGTAATGTTACACACCCATACAATGCGCACCACCCCGCGATGTTTTTCAGAAACCTATCCTGCATTGCCACTGCATATTCCCTGACCTCCCCATGCTGACCACCCCGCAGTGCTTTTCTCAATCCTTCATTGCCACTCACTTCCTATCCTAATTCAGACCCTCCGATTCACACCACCCCTTTATGTTTTTCTCAAAGTTGCTAGTGAATGTAATGTTACACACACATACAATGCGCACCATCCCGCGCTGTTTTTCAGAAACCTATCCTACATTGCCACTGCATGTTCCATGACCTCCCCTTGCTGACCAACCCGCGGTGCCTTTCTCCATACTACATTGCCACTCACTGCCTATCCTAATTCAGACCCTCCGATTCACACCACCCCATGATGTTTTTCTCACTCCTACTAGTTGATATAATGTTACACAACCATACAATGCGCACCACCCCGTGATGTTTTTCTCACTCCTACTAGTGAATGTAATGTTACACACCCATACAATGCGCCCCACTCCACGAAGTTTTTCAGAAACTTATCCTACATTGCCACTGCACCTTCCCTAACCTCCCCTTGCTGACCACCCCGCGGTGCCTTTCTCCATAATTCATTGCCACTCACTGCCTATCCTAATTCAGACCCTCTGATTCACACCACCCCATGATGTTTTTCTCACTCCTACTAGTGAATGTAATGTTACACATCCATACAATTCCCACCACCCCGCAATGTTTTTCAGAAACGTATCATACATTGCCACTGCATGTTCCCTGACGTCCACATGCTGACCACCCCGCGGTGCTTTTCCCCATGCTACATTGCCACACAATGCCTATCCTAATTCAGACCCTCCGATTCACACCACCCCGTGATGTTTTTCTCACTCCTACTAGTGAATGCAATTTTACACACCCATACAATGCTCACGACCCCGTGATGTTTTTCTCATTCCTACTAGTGAATGTAATGTTACACACCCATACAATGTGCACCACCCCGCGATGTTTTTCAGAAACCTATCCTACATTGCCACTGCATGTTCCCAGACCACCCCATGCTGACCACCCCGCGGTGATTTTCTCCATCCTACATTGCCACTCACTGCCTATCCTAATTCAGACCCTCCAATTCACACTACACCGTGATGTTTTTCTCACTCCTACTAGTGAAAGTAATGTTACACACCCATGCAATGTGCACCACCCCGCGATGTTTTTCAGAAACCTATCCTACATTGCCACTGCATGTTCCATGACTTCCCCATGCTGACCAACCCCCGGTGCTTTTCCCCATCCTACATTGCCACTCAATGCCTATCCTAATTCAGACCCTCCGATTCACACCACCCCGTGATGTTTTTCTCACTCCTCCTAATGAATGTAATGTTACACACCCATACAATTCGAACCACCCCATGATGTGTTTCTCACTCCTACTAGTGAATGTAATGTTACACACCCATACAATGCGCACAACACAGCGATGTTTTTCAGAAACCTATCCTTCATTGCCACTGCATGTTACATGACCTCCCCATGCTGACCACCCCGCGGTGCTTTTCTCCATCCTACATTGCATCTCACTGCCTATTCTAATTCAGACCCTCCGATTCACACCACCCCGTGATGTTGTTCTCACTCCTACTAGTGAATGTAATGTTACACACCCATACAATGCGCACCACCACGCAATGTTTTTCAGAAACCTATCCTACATTGCCACTGCATGTTCCCTGACTTCCCCATGCTGACCATCCAGCCGTGCTTTTCTCCATCCTACATTGCCAATCCCTGCCTATCCTAATTCAGACCCTCCAAATCACACCACCCCGTGATGTTTTTCTCACACCTACTAGTGAATGTAAAGTTACACACCCATACAATTCGCAACACCCCGCGATGTTTTTCTCACTCCTACTAGTGAATGTAATGTTACACAACCATACAATGCGCACCACCCCGCGATGTTTTTCAGAAACTTATCCTACATGGCCACTGCATTTTCCCTGACTTCCCCATGCTGACCACCCCGAGGTGCTTTTCTCCATCCTACATTGCCACTCACTTCCTATCCTAATTCAGATCCTCCGATTCACACCACACCGCGATGGTTTTCTCACTCCTACTAGTGAATGTAATGTTACACACCCATACAATGCGCACAACCCCGTGATGTTTTTGTCACTCCTACTAGTGAATGTAATGTTACACACCCATACAATGCGCACCACCCCGCGATGTTTTTTAGAAACCTATCCTACATTGCCACTGCATGTTCCCTGACCTCCCATTGCTGACCACCCCGCGGTGCTTTCCTCCATCCTACATTGCCACTCACTGCCTCTCCTAATTCAGACCCTCCGATTCACACAACCCCGTGATGTTTTTCTCACTCCTACTAGTGAATGTAATGTTACACACCCATACAATGCGCACCACCCCGCGATGTTTTTCAGAAACCTATCCTACATTGCCACTGAATGTTCCCCGACCTCCCCATGCTGACCACACCGCGGTGCTTTTCTCCATCCTACATCGCCACTCACTGCCTATACTAATTCCCACCCTCCGAATCACACCACCCCGTGATGTTTTTCTCACTCCTACTAGTGAATGTAATGTTTCACACCCACACAATTCGCACCACCCCATGATGTGTTTCTCACTCTTACTAGTGAATGTAATGTTAAACACCCATACAATGCTCAGCACCCCGCGATGTTTTTCAGAAACCTATCCTTCATTGCCACTGCATGTTCCATGACCTCCCAATGCTGACCACCCCGCGGTGCTTTTCTCCATCCTACATTGCCTCTCACTGCCTATCCTAATTCAGACCCTCCGATTCACAAAACCACGTGATGTTTTTCTCACTCCTACTAGTGAATGTAATGTTACACACCCATACAATACTCACCACCCCGCGATGTTTTTCAGAAACCTATCCTACATTGTTACTGCATGTTCCCTGACTTCCCCATGCAGACCATCCAGCGGTTCTTTTCTCCATCCTACATTGCAACTCACTGCCTATCCTAATTCAGACCCTCCAAATCACACCACCCGGTGATGTTTTTCTCACACCTACTAGTGAATGTAAAGTTACACACCCATACAATGCGCAACACCCCGCGATGTTTTTCTCACTCCTACTAGTGAATGTAATGTTACACATGCATACAATGCGCACCACCCCGCGATGTTTTTTAGAAACCTATCCTACATTGCCACTGCATTTTCCCTGACTTCCCCATGCTGACCACTCCGAGGTGCTTTTCTCCATCTTACATAGCCACTCACTTCCTATCCTAATTCAGATCCTCCGATTCACACCACACCGCGAAGTTTTTCTCACTCCTACTAGTGAATGTAATGTTTCACACCCATACAATGCTCACCACCCCGCGATGTTTTTCAGAAACCTATCCTACATTGCCACTGCATCTTCCCTGACCTCCAATGCTGATCAGCCCGCGGTGCTTTTCCCCATCCTACATTGCCACTCACTGCCTATCCTAATTCAGACACTCCGATTCACACGACCCCGTGTTGTTTTTCTCACTCCTACTAGTGAATATAATATTACACAACCATACAATGCGCACCAATCCATGATGTGTTTCTCACTCCTACTAGTGAATGTAATATTACACACCCATACAATGCGCACCACCCCGCGATGTTTTTCAGAAACCTATCCTTCATTGCCACTGCATGTTACATGACCTCCCCATGCCGACCACCCCGCAGTGCTTTTCTCCATCCTACATTGCCTCTCACTGCCTATTCTAATTCAGACCCTCCGATTCGCACCACCCCGTGATGTTTTTCTCACTCCTACTAGTGAATGTAATGTTACACACCCATACAATGCGCACCACCACGCGATGTTTTTCAGAAACCTATCCTACATTGCCACTGCATGTTCCCTGACTTCCCCATGCGGACCATCCAGCGGTGCTTTTCTCCATCCTACATTACCACTCACTGCCTATTCTAATTCAGACCCTCCAAAGCACACCACCCCGTGATGTTTTTCTCACTCATGCTAGTGAATGTAAAGTTTCACACCCATAAAATGCGCATCACCCCGCGATGTTTTTCTCACTCCTACTAGTGAATGTAATGTTACACACCCGTACAATGCTCACCACCCCGCGATGTTTTTCAGAAACCTATCCTACATTGGCACTGCATGATCCCTGACTTCCCCATGCTGACCACCCTGCGGTGCTTTTCTCCATCCTACATTGCCACTCAATGCCTATCCTAATTCAGACCCTCCAATTCACACCACCCCGTGATGTTTTTCTCACTCATTCTAGTGAATGTAATGTTACACACCCATACAATGCGCACCACCCCGCGATGTTTTTCAGAAACCTATCCTGCATTGCCACTGCATATTCCCTGACCTCCCCATGCTGACCACCCCGCAGTGCTTTTCTCCATCCTACATTGCCACTCACTTCCTATCCTAATTCAGACCCTCCGATTCACACCACCCCTTTATGTTTTTCTCAAACTTACTAGTGAATGTAATGTTACACACACATACAATGCGCACCACCCCGCGCTGTTTTTCAGAAACCTATCCTACATTGCCACTGCATGTTCCCTGACCTCCCCTTGCTGACTACCCCGCGGTGCTTTTCTCCATACTACATTGCCACTCACTGCCTATCCTAATTCAGACCCTCCGATTCACACCAACTCATGATGTTTTTTTCACTCCTACTAGTTGATGTAATGTTACACAACCATACAATGCGCACCACCCCATGATGTTTTTCTCACTCCTACTAGTGAATGTAATGTTACACACCCATACAATGCGCACCACTCCGCGAAGTTTTTCAGAAACTTATTCTACATTGCCACTGCACCTTCCCTAACCTCCCCTTGCTGACCACCCCGCGGTGCCTTTCTCCATAATTCATTGCCACTCACTGCCTATCCTAATTCAGACCCTCTGATTCACACCACCCCATGATGTTTTTCTCACTCCTACTAGTGAATGTGATGTTACACATCCATACAATTCCCACCACCCCGCAATGTTTTTCAGAAACGTATCATACATTGCCACTGCATGTTCCCTGACCTCCACATGCTGAGCATCCCGCGGTGCTTTTCCCCATGCTACATTGCCACACAATGCCTATCCTAATTCAGACCCTCCAATTCACACCACCCCGTGATGTTTTTCTCACTCCTACTGGTGAATGTAATATTACACATCCATACAATTCCCACCACCCCGCAATGTTTTTCAGAAACCTATCATACATTGCCACTGCATGTTCCCTGACCTCCCCATGCTGACCATCCCGCGGTGCTTTTCCCCATGCTGCATTGCCACACACTGCCTATCCTAATTCAGACCCTCCGATTCACACCACCCCATGATGTTTTTCTAACTCCTACTAGTTAATGTAATGTTACACACCCATACAATGCTCACCACCCCGCGATGTTTTTCAGAAACCTATCCTACATTGCCACTGCATGTTCACTGACCTCACCATGCTGACTACCCCACGGTGCTTTTATCCATCCTAAATTGCCACTCAATGCCTATCCTAATTCAGACACTCCGATTCACACTACTCCATGATTTTTTTCTCACTCCTACTAGTGAATGTCATGTTACACACCCTTACAATGCGCACCACCCGGAGATGTTTTTCAGAAACCTATGCTACATTGCCACTGCATGTTTCCTGACCTCCACATGCTGACCACCCCGCGGTGTTTTTCTCCATCCTACATTGCACTCACTGCCTATCCTAATTCAGGCCCTCCGATTCACACCACCCCGTGATGTTTTTCTCACTCCTACTAGTGAATGTAATGTTACACACCCATACAATGCGCACCACTCCACGAAGTTTTTCAGAAACTTATCCTACATTGCCACTGCACCTTCCCTAACCTCCCCTTGCTGACAACCACGCGGTGCCTTTCTCCATACTACATTGCCACTCACTGCCTATCCTAATTCAGACCCTCCGATTCACACCACCACATGATGTTTTTCTCACTCCTACTAGTGAATGTAATGTTACACAACCATACAATGCGCACCACCCCGTGATGTTTTTCTCACTCCTACTAGTGAATGTAATGTTACACACCCATACAATGCGCACCAACACGTTATGTTTTTCTCACTCCTACTATTGAATGTAATGTTACACATCCATACAATTCCCACCACCCCGCCATGTGTTTCAGAAACCTATCCTACATTGCCACAGCATGTTCCCTGACCTCCCCATGGTGACCACCCCGCGGTGCTTTTCTCCATCCTACATTGCCACTCACTGCCTATACTTATTCAGACCCTCCGATTCACACCACCCAGTGATGTTTTTCTCACTCCTACTAGTGAATGTAATGTTACACACCCATACAATGCGCATCACCCCGCGATGTTTTTCAGAAACCTATCATACATTGCCACTGCATGTTCCCTGACATCCCCATGCTGACCACCCCGCGGTGCTTTTCCCCATGCTACATTGCCACACACTGCCTATGCTAATTCAGACCCTCCGATTCACACCACCCCGTGATGTTTTTCTCACTCCTACTAATTAATGTAATGTTACACACCCATACAATGTTCACCATCCAGCGATGTTTTTCAGTAACCTATCCTACATTGCCACTGCATGTTCCCTGACCTCATCATGCTGACCACCCCACGGTGCTTTTATCCATCCTAAATTGCCACTCACTGTCTATCCTAATTCAGACCCTCCGATTCAAACCACCCTGTGATGTTTTTCTCACTCCTACTAGTGAATGTAATGTTACACACCCATACAATGCGCACCAACCCATGATGTGTTTCTCACTCCTACTAGTAAATGTAATGTTACACACCCATACAATGCGCACCACCCCGCGATGTTTTTCAGAAACCTATCCTACATTGCCACTGCATGTTCCCTGACTTCCCCATGCTGACCAACCCGCGGTGCTTTTCTCCATCCTACATTGCCTCTCACTGCCTATTCTAATTCAGACCCTGTGGTTCGCACCACCCCGTGTTGTTTTTCTCACTCCTTCTAGTGATTGTAATGTTACACACCCATACAATGCGCACCACCCCGTGGTGTTTTTCAGAAACCTATCCTACATTGCCACTGCATGTTCCCTGACTTCCCCATGCTGACCATCCAGCGGTGCTTTTCGCCATCCTACATTGCCACTCACTGCGTATCCTAATTCAGACCCTCCAAATCACACCACCCCGTGATGTTTTTCTCACTCCTACTAGTGAATGTAAAGTTACACACCCATACAATGCGCAACACCGCGCGATGTTTTTCTCACTCCTACTAGTGAATGTAATGTTACACACCCAAACAATGCGCACCACCCCGTGATGTTTTTCAGAAACCTATCCTACATTGCCACTGCATGTTCCCTGACTTCCCCATGCTGACCACCCCGCGGTGCTTTTCTCCATCCTACATTGCCACTCACTGCCTATCCTAATTCAGACACTCCGATTCACTCCACCCCGTGATGTTTTTCTCACTCCAATAGTGAATGTAATATTATACACCCATACAATGCGCACCACCCCGCGATATTTTTCAGAAACCTATCCTACATTGCCACTGCATGTTCCCTGACCTCCCCATGCTGACCATCCCGCGGTGCTTTTCTCCATCCTACATTGCCACTCACTGCCTATCCTAATTCAGACCTTCCGATTCACACGACCCTGTGATGTTTTTCTCACTCCTACTAGTGAATGTAATATTACACACCCATACAACGCGCACCACCCCCGGATGTTTTTCAGAAACCTATCATACATTGGCACTGCATGTTCCCTGAATTCCCCATGCTGACCACCCCGAGGTGCTTTTCTCCATCCTACATTGCCACTCACT
Source organism: Cavia porcellus (assembly GCF_034190915.1). Taxonomy (NCBI): domain Eukaryota; kingdom Metazoa; phylum Chordata; class Mammalia; order Rodentia; family Caviidae; genus Cavia; species Cavia porcellus. The sequence continues at coordinate 71,031,060 of NW_026947502.1, forward strand.
GCCTAACCTATTTCAGACCCTCCGATTCACACCACCCCGTTATGTTTTTCTCCTCCTACTAGTGAATGTAATGCTACACACCCATACAATGTGCACCACCCCGCGATGTTTTTCAGAAAACTATCCTACATTGTCACTGCATGTTCCCTGACCTCCACATGCTGACAACCCCGCGGTGCTTTTCCCCATCCTACATTGCCACTCAATGCCTATCCTAATTCAGACCCTATGATTCACACCACCCCGTGATGTTTTTCTCACTCCTACTAGTGAATATAATGTTACACACCCATACAATGGGCACCACTCCCGGATGTTTTTCAGAAACCTATCCTACATTGCCACTGCATGTTCCCTGACTTCCCCATGCTGACCACACCGAGGTGCTTTTCTCCATCCTACATTGCCACTCACGGCCTATCCTAATTCAGGCCCTCCGATTCACACCACCCCGTGATGTTTTTCTCACTCCTACTAGTGATTGTAATGTTACACACCCATACAATGCGCAACACCCCGTGATGTTTTTCAGAAACCTATGCTACATTGCCACAGCATGTTCCCTGACTTCCCCATGCTGACCATCCAGCGGTTCTTTTCGCCATCCTACATTGCCACTCACTGCGTATCCTAATTCAGACCCTCCAAATCACACCACCCCGTGATGTTTTTCTCACTCCTACTAGTGAATGTAAAGTTACACACCCATACAATGTGCAACACCCCACGATGTTTTTCTCACTCCTACTAGTGAATGTAATGTTACACACCCAACCAATGCGCACTACTCCGCGAAGTTTTTCAGAAACTTATCCTACATTGCCACTGCACCTTCCCTCACCTCCACATTCTGACCACTCCGCGGTGCTTTTCCCCATCCTACATTGCCACTCAATGCCTATCCTAATTCAGACCCTATGATTCACACGACCCCGTTATGTTTTTCTCCTCCTACTAGTGAATGTAATGCTACACACCCATACAATGCGCACCACCCCGCGATGTTTTTCTCACTCCTACTAGTGAATGTAATGTTAAACACCCATACAATGCGCACCACTCCGCAATGTTTTTCAGAAACTTATCCTACATTGCCACTGTACGTTCCCTAACCTCCACATGCTGACCACCCCGCGGTGCTGCTCTCCATACTACATTGCCACTCACTGCCTATCCTAATTCAGACACTCCGATTCACTCCACCCTGTGATGTTTTTCTCACTCCTACTAATGAATGTAATGTTACACCCCCATACAGTGCGCACCACCCCGCGATGTTTTTCAGAAACCTATCCTACATTGACACTGCATGTTTCCTGACCTCCCCATGCTGACCACACCGCGGTGCTTTTCTCCATCCTACATTGCCACTCACTGCCTATCCTAATTCAGACCCTCTGATTCACACCACCCCGTTATGTTTTTCTCCTCCTACTAGTGAACGTAATGCTACACACCCATACAATGTGCACCACCCCGCGATGTTTTTCAGAAAACTATCCTACATTGTCACTGCATGTTCCCTGACCTCCACATGCGGACCACCCCGCGGTGCTTTTCCCCGTCCTACATTGCCACTCAATGCCTATCCTAATTCAGACCCTCCGATTCACACCACTCCGTGATGTTTTTCTCACTCCTAGTAGTGAATGTTATGTTACACACCCGTGCAATGCGCACCACCCCGCGATGTTTTTCAGAAACCTATCCTACATGGCCACTGCATGTTCCCTGACCTCCCCATGCTGACCAGCCCACGGTGCTTTTCTCCATCCTACATTGCCACTCACTGCCTATCCTAATTCAGACCCTATGATTCACACCACCCCGTGATGTTTTTCTCACTCCTACTCGTGAATATAATGTTACACACCCATACAATGGGCACCACCCCCGGATATTTTTCAGAAACCTATCCTACATTGCCACTGCATGTTCCCTGACTTCCCCATGCTGACCACCCCGAGGAGCTTTTCTCCATCCTGCATTGCCACTGACTTCCTATCCTAATTCAGACCCTCCGATTCACACCATCCCGTGAATTTTTTCTCACTCTTACTTGTGAATGAAATGTTACACACCCATACAATGCGCACCACTCCGTTATGTTTTTCTCACTCCTACTAGTGAATGTAATGTTACACACCCATACAATGCGCACCACCCCATGATGTGTTTCTCACTCCTAGTAGTGAATGTAATGTTACACACCCATACAATGCGCACCACTCCGCGATGTTTTTCAGAAACCTATCCTTCATTGCCACTGCATATTCCCTGACTTCCCCATGCTGACCATCCAGCGGTGCTTTTCTCCATCCTACATTGCCACTCACTGCGTATCCTAATTCAGGCCCTCCGATTCACACCACCCCGTGATGTTTTTCTCACTCCTACTAGTGAATGTAATGTTACACACCCATACAATGCGCACCACTCCACGAAGTTTTTCAGAAACTTATCCTACATTGCCACTGCACCTTCCCTAACCTCCCCTTGCTGACAACCACGCGGTGCCTTTCTCCATACTACATTGCCACTCACTGCCTATCCTAATTCAGACCCTCCGATTCACACCACCACATGATGTTTTTCTCACTCCTACTAGTGAATGTAATGTTACACAACCATACAATGCGCACCACCCCGTGATGTTTTTCTCACTCCTACTAGTGAATGTAATGTTACACACCCATACAATGCGCACCAACACGTTATGTTTTTCTCACTCCTACTATTGAATGTAATGTTACACATCCATACAATTCCCACCACCCCGCCATGTGTTTCAGAAACCTATCCTACATTGCCACAGCATGTTCCCTGACCTCCCCATGGTGACCACCCCGCGGTGCTTTTCTCCATCCTACATTGCCACTCACTGCCTATACTTATTCAGACCCTCCGATTCACACCACCCAGTGATGTTTTTCTCACTCCTACTAGTGAATGTAATGTTACACACCCATACAATGCGCATCACCCCGCGATGTTTTTCAGAAACCTATCATACATTGCCACTGCATGTTCCCTGACATCCCCATGCTGACCACCCCGCGGTGCTTTTCCCCATGCTACATTGCCACACACTGCCTATGCTAATTCAGACCCTCCGATTCACACCACCCCGTGATGTTTTTCTCACTCCTACTAATTAATGTAATGTTACACACCCATACAATGTTCACCATCCAGCGATGTTTTTCAGTAACCTATCCTACATTGCCACTGCATGTTCCCTGACCTCATCATGCTGACCACCCCACGGTGCTTTTATCCATCCTAAATTGCCACTCACTGTCTATCCTAATTCAGACCCTCCGATTCAAACCACCCTGTGATGTTTTTCTCACTCCTACTAGTGAATGTAATGTTACACACCCATACAATGCGCACCAACCCATGATGTGTTTCTCACTCCTACTAGTAAATGTAATGTTACACACCCATACAATGCGCACCACCCCGCGATGTTTTTCAGAAACCTGTCCTACATTGCCACTGCATGTTCCCTGACTTCCCCATGCTGACCAACCCGCGGTGCTTTTCTCCATCCTACATTGCCTCTCACTGCCTATTCTAATTCAGACCCTTTGGTTCGCACCACCCCGTGTTGTTTTTCTCACTCCTTCTAGTGATTGTAATGTTACACACCCATACAATGCGCACCACCCCGTGATGTTTTTCAGAAACCTATCCTACATTGCCACTGCATGTTCCCTGACTTCCCCATGCTGACCATCCAGCGGTGCTTTTCGCCATCCTACATTGCCACTCACTGCGTATCCTAATTCAGACCCTCCAAATCACACCACCCCGTGATGTTTTTCTCACTCCTACTAGTGAATGTAAAGTTACACACCCATACAATGCGCAACACCGCGCGATGTTTTTCTCACTCCTACTAGTGAATGTAATGTTACACACCCAAACAATGCGCACCACCCCGTGATGTTTTTCAGAAACCTATCCTACATTGCCACTGCATGTTCCCTGACTTCCCCATGCTGACCACCCCGCGGTGCTTTTCTCCATCCTACATTGCCACTCACTGCCTATCCTAATTCAGACACTCCGATTCACTCCACCCCGTGATGTTTTTCTCACTCCAATAGTGAATGTAATATTATACACCCATACAATGCGCACCACCCCGCGATATTTTTCAGAAACCTATCCTACATTGCCACTGCATGTTCCCTGACCTCCCCATGCTGACCATCCCGCGGTGCTTTTCTCCATCCTACATTGCCACTCACTGCCTATCCTAATTCAGACCTTCCGATTCACACGACCCTGTGATGTTTTTCTCACTCCTACTAGTGAATGTAATATTACACACCCATACAACGCGCACCACCCCCGGATGTTTTTCAGAAACCTATCATACATTGGCACTGCATGTTCCCTGAATTCCCCATGCTGACCACCCCGCGGTGCTTTTCTCCATCCTACATTGCCACTCACTGCCTATCCTAATTCAGACACTCCGATTCACTCCACCCCGTGATGTTTTTCTCACTCCAATAGTGAATGTAATATTATACACCCATACAATGCGCACCACCCCGCGATATTTTTCAGAAACCTATCCTACATTGCCACTGCATGTTCCCTGACCTCCCCATGCTGACCATCCCGCGGTGCTTTTCTCCATCCTACATTGCCACTCACTGCCTATCCTAATTCAGACCTTCCGATTCACACGACCCTGTGATGTTTTTCTCACTCCTACTAGTGAATGTAATATTACACACCCATACAACGCGCACCACCCCCGGATGTTTTTCAGAAACCTATCATACATTGGCACTGCATGTTCCCTGAATTCCCCATGCTGACCACCCCGAGGTGCTTTTCTCCATCCTACATTGCCACTCACTGCCTAACCTATTTCAGACCCTCCGATTCACACCACCCCGTTATGTTTTTCTCCTCCTACTAGTGAATGTAATGCTACACACCCATACAATGTGCACCACCCCGCGATGTTTTTCAGAAAACTATCCTACATTGTCACTGCATGTTCCCTGACCTCCACATGCTGACAACCCCGCGGTGCTTTTCCCCATCCTACATTGCCACTCAATGCCTATCCTAATTCAGACCCTATGATTCACACCACCCCGTGATGTTTTTCTCACTCCTACTAGTGAATATAATGTTACACACCCATACAATGGGCACCACTCCCGGATGTTTTTCAGAAACCTATCCTACATTGCCACTGCATGTTCCCTGACTTCCCCATGCTGACCACACCGAGGTGCTTTTCTCCATCCTACATTGCCACTCACGGCCTATCCTAATTCAGGCCCTCCGATTCACACCACCCCGTGATGTTATTCTCACTCCTACTAGTGATTGTAATGTTACACACCCATACAATGCGCAACACCCCGTGATGTTTTTCAGAAACCTATGCTACATTGCCACAGCATGTTCCCTGACTTCCCCATGCTGACCATCCAGCGGTTCTTTTCGCCATCCTACATTGCCACTCACTGCGTATCCTAATTCAGACCCTCCAAATCACACCACCCCGTGATGTTTTTCTCACTCCTACTAGTGAATGTAAAGTTACACACCCATACAATGTGCAACACCCCACGATGTTTTTCTCACTCCTACTAGTGAATGTAATGTTACACACCCAACCAATGCGCACTACTCCGCGAAGTTTTTCAGAAACTTATCCTACATTGCCACTGCACCTTCCCTCACCTCCACATTCTGACCACTCCGCGGTGCTTTTCCCCATCCTACATTGCCACTCAATGCCTATCCTAATTCAGACCCTATGATTCACACGACCCCGTTATGTTTTTCTCCTCCTACTAGTGAATGTAATGCTACACACCCATACAATGCGCACCACCCCGCGATGTTTTTCTCACTCCTACTAGTGAATGTAATGTTAAACACCCATACAATGCGCACCACTCCGCAATGTTTTTCAGAAACTTATCCTACATTGCCACTGTACGTTCCCTAACCTCCACATGCTGACCACCCCGCGGTGCTGCTCTCCATACTACATTGCCACTCACTGCCTATCCTAATTCAGACACTCCGATTCACTCCACCCTGTGATGTTTTTCTCACTCCTACTAATGAATGTAATGTTACACCCCCATACAGTGCGCACCACCCCGCGATGTTTTTCAGAAACCTATCCTACATTGACACTGCATGTTTCCTGACCTCCCCATGCTGACCACACCGCGGTGCTTTTCTCCATCCTACATTGCCACTCACTGCCTATCCTAATTCAGACCCTCTGATTCACACCACCCCGTTATGTTTTTCTCCTCCTACTAGTGAACGTAATGCTACACACCCATACAATGTGCACCACCCCGCGATGTTTTTCAGAAAACTATCCTACATTGTCACTGCATGTTCCCTGACCTCCACATGCGGACCACCCCGCGGTGCTTTTCCCCGTCCTACATTGCCACTCAATGCCTATCCTAATTCAGACCCTCCGATTCACACCACCCCGTGATGTTTTTCTCACTCCTAGTAGTGAATGTTATGTTACACACCCGTGCAATGCGCACCACCCCGCGATGTTTTTCAGAAACCTATCCTACATGGCCACTGCATGTTCCCTGACCTCCCCATGCTGACCAGCCCACGGTGCTTTTCTCCATCCTACATTGCCACTCACTGCCTATCCTAATTCAGACCCTATGATTCACACCACCCCGTGATGTTTTTCTCACTCCTACTCGTGAATATAATGTTACACACCCATACAATGGGCACCACCCCCGGATATTTTTCAGAAACCTATCCTACATTGCCACTGCATGTTCCCTGACTTCCCCATGCTGACCACCCCGAGGAGCTTTTCTCCATCCTGCATTGCCACTGACTTCCTATCCTAATTCAGACCCTCCGATTCACACCATCCCGTGAATTTTTTCTCACTCTTACTTGTGAATGAAATGTTACACACCCATACAATGCGCACCACTCCGTTATGTTTTTCTCACTCCTACTAGTGAATGTAATGTTACACACCCATACAATGCGCACCACCCCATGATGTGTTTCTCACTCCTAGTAGTGAATGTAATGTTACACACCCATACAATGCGCACCACTCCGCGATGTTTTTCAGAAACCTATCCTTCATTGCCACTGCATATTCCCTGACTTCCCCATGCTGACCATCCAGCGGTGCTTTTCTCCATCCTACATTGCCACTCACTGCGTATCCTAATTCAGGCCCTCCGATTCACACCACCCCGTGATGTTTTTCTCACTCCTACTAGTGAATGTAATGTTACACACCCATACAATGCGCACCACTCCACGAAGTTTTTCAGAAACTTATCCTACATTGCCACTGCACCTTCCCTAACCTCCCCTTGCTGACAACCACGCGGTGCCTTTCTCCATACTACATTGCCACTCACTGCCTATCCTAATTCAGACCCTCCGATTCACACCACCACATGATGTTTTTCTCACTCCTACTAGTGAATGTAATGTTACACAACCATACAATGCGCACCACCCCGTGATGTTTTTCTCACTCCTACTAGTGAATGTAATGTTACACACCCATACAATGCGCACCAACACGTTATGTTTTTCTCACTCCTACTATTGAATGTAATGTTACACATCCATACAATTCCCACCACCCCGCCATGTGTTTCAGAAACCTATCCTACATTGCCACAGCATGTTCCCTGACCTCCCCATGGTGACCACCCCGCGGTGCTTTTCTCCATCCTACATTGCCACTCACTGCCTATACTTATTCAGACCCTCCGATTCACACCACCCAGTGATGTTTTTCTCACTCCTACTAGTGAATGTAATGTTACACACCCATACAATGCGCATCACCCCGCGATGTTTTTCAGAAACCTATCATACATTGCCACTGCATGTTCCCTGACATCCCCATGCTGACCACCCCGCGGTGCTTTTCCCCATGCTACATTGCCACACACTGCCTATGCTAATTCAGACCCTCCGATTCACACCACCCCGTGATGTTTTTCTCACTCCTACTAATTAATGTAATGTTACACACCCATACAATGTTCACCATCCAGCGATGTTTTTCAGTAACCTATCCTACATTGCCACTGCATGTTCCCTGACCTCATCATGCTGACCACCCCACGGTGCTTTTATCCATCCTAAATTGCCACTCACTGTCTATCCTAATTCAGACCCTCCGATTCAAACCACCCTGTGATGTTTTTCTCACTCCTACTAGTGAATGTAATGTTACACACCCATACAATGCGCACCAACCCATGATGTGTTTCTCACTCCTACTAGTAAATGTAATGTTACACACCCATACAATGCGCACCACCCCGCGATGTTTTTCAGAAACCTATCCTACATTGCCACTGCATGTTCCCTGACATCCCCATGCTGACCAACCCGCGGTGCTTTTCTCCATCCTACATTGCCTCTCACTGCCTATTCTAATTCAGACCCTGTGGTTCGCACCACCCCGTGTTGTTTTTCTCACTCCTTCTAGTGATTGTAATGTTACACACCCATACAATGCGCACCACCCCGTGATGTTTTTCAGAAACCTATCCTACATTGCCACTGCATGTTCCCTGACTTCCCCATGCTGACCATCCAGCGGTGCTTTTCGCCATCCTACATTGCCACTCACTGCGTATCCTAATTCAGACCCTCCAAATCACACCACCCCGTGATGTTTTTCTCACTCCTACTAGTGAATGTAAAGTTACACACCCATACAATGCGCAACACCGCGCGATGTTTTTCTCACTCCTACTAGTGAATGTAATGTTACACACCCAAACAATGCGCACCACCCCGTGATGTTTTTCAGAAACCTATCCTACATTGCCACTGCATGTTCCCTGACTTCCCCATGCTGACCACCCCGCGGTGCTTTTCTCCATCCTACATTGCCACTCACTGCCTATCCTAATTCAGACACTCCGATTCACTCCACCCCATGATGTTTTTCTCACTCCAATAGTGAATGTAATATTATACACCCATACAATGCGCACCACCCCGCGATATTTTTCAGAAACCTATCCTACATTGCCACTGCATGTTCCCTGACCTCCCCATGCTGACCATCCCGCGGTGCTTTTCTCCATCCTACATTGCCACTCACTGCCTATCCTAATTCAGACCTTCCGATTCACACGACCCTGTGATGTTTTTCTCACTCCTACTAGTGAATGTAATATTACACACCCATACAACGCGCACCACCCCCGGATGTTTTTCAGAAACCTATCATACATTGGCACTGCATGTTCCCTGAATTCCCCATGCTGACCACCCCGAGGTGCTTTTCTCCATCCTACATTGCCACTCACTGCCTAACCTATTTCAGACCCTCCGATTCACACCACCCCGTTATGTTTTTCTCCTCCTACTAGTGAATGTAATGCTACACACCCATACAATGTGCACCACCCCGCGATGTTTTTCAGAAAACTATCCTACATTGTCACTGCATGTTCCCTGACCTCCACATGCTGACAACCCCGCGGTGCTTTTCCCCATCCTACATTGCCACTCAATGCCTATCCTAATTCAGACCCTATGATTCACACCACCCCGTGATGTTTTTCTCACTCCTACTAGTGAATATAATGTTACACACCCATACAATGGGCACCACTCCCGGATGTTTTTCAGAAACCTATCCTACATTGCCACTGCATGTTCCCTGACTTCCCCATGCTGACCACACCGAGGTGCTTTTCTCCATCCTACATTGCCACTCACGGCCTATCCTAATTCAGGCCCTCCGATTCACACCACCCCGTGATGTTTTTCTCACTCCTACTAGTGATTGTAATGTTACACACCCATACAATGCGCAACACCCCGTGATGTTTTTCAGAAACCTATGCTACATTGCCACAGCATGTTCCCTGACTTCCCCATGCTGACCATCCAGCGGTTCTTTTCGCCATCCTACATTGCCACTCACTGCGTATCCTAATTCAGACCCTCCAAATCACACCACCCCGTGATGTTTTTCTCACTCCTACTAGTGAATGTAAAGTTACACACCCATACAATGTGCAACACCCCACGATGTTTTTCTCACTCCTACTAGTGAATGTAATGTTACACACCCAACCAATGCGCACTACTCCGCGAAGTTTTTCAGAAACTTATCCTACATTGCCACTGCACCTTCCCTCACCTCCACATTCTGACCACTCCGCGGTGCTTTTCCCCATCCTACATTGCCACTCAATGCCTATCCTAATTCAGACCCTATGATTCACACGACCCCGTTATGTTTTTCTCCTCCTACTAGTGAATGTAATGCTACACACCCATACAATGCGCACCACCCCGCGATGTTTTTCTCACTCCTACTAGTGAATGTAATGTTAAACACCCATACAATGCGCACCACTCCGCAATGTTTTTCAGAAACTTATCCTACATTGCCACTGTACGTTCCCTAACCTCCACATGCTGACCACCCCGCGGTGCTGCTCTCCATACTACATTGCCACTCACTGCCTATCCTAATTCAGACACTCCGATTCACTCCACCCTGTGATGTTTTTCTCACTCCTACTAATGAATGTAATGTTACACCCCCATACAGTGCGCACCACCCCGCGATGTTTTTCAGAAACCTATCCTACATTGACACTGCATGTTTCCTGACCTCCCCATGCTGACCACACCGCGGTGCTTTTCTCCATCCTACATTGCCACTCACTGCCTATCCTAATTCAGACCCTCTGATTCACACCACCCCGTTATGTTTTTCTCCTCCTACTAGTGAACGTAATGCTACACACCCATACAATGTGCACCACCCCGCGATGTTTTTCAGAAAACTATCCTACATTGTCACTGCATGTTCCCTGACCTCCACATGCGGACCACCCCGCGGTGCTTTTCCCCGTCCTACATTGCCACTCAATGCCTATCCTAATTCAGACCCTCCGATTCACACCACCCCGTGATGTTTTTCTCACTCCTAGTAGTGAATGTTATGTTACACACCCGTGCAATGCGCACCACCCCGCGATGTTTTTCAGAAACCTATCCTACATGGCCACTGCATGTTCCCTGACCTCCCCATGCTGACCAGCCCACGGTGCTTTTCTCCATCCTACATTGCCACTCACTGCCTATCCTAATTCAGACCCTATGATTCACACCACCCCGTGATGTTTTTCTCACTCCTACTCGTGAATATAATGTTACACACCCATACAATGGGCACCACCCCCGGATATTTTTCAGAAACCTATCCTACATTGCCACTGCATGTTCCCTGACTTCCCCATGCTGACCACCCCGAGGAGCTTTTCTCCATCCTGCATTGCCACTGACTTCCTATCCTAATTCAGACCCTCCGATTCACACCATCCCGTGAATTTTTTCTCACTCTTACTTGTGAATGAAATGTTACACACCCATACAATGCGCACCACTCCGTTATGTTTTTCTCACTCCTACTAGTGAATGTAATGTTACACACCCATACAATGCGCACCACCCCATGATGTGTTTCTCACTCCTAGTAGTGAATGTAATGTTACACACCCATACAATGCGCACCACTCCGCGATGTTTTTCAGAAACCTATCCTTCATTGCCACTGCATATTCCCTGACTTCCCCATGCTGACCATCCAGCGGTGCTTTTCTCCATCCTACATTGCCACTCACTGCGTATCCTAATTCAGACCCTCCAAATCACACCACCCCGTGATGTTTTTCTCACTCCTACTAGTGAATGTAAAGTTACACACCCATACAATGCGCAACACCCCGTGATGTTTTTCTCACTCCTACTAGTGAATGTAATATTACACACCCATACAATGCGCACCACCACGCGATGTTTTTCAGAAACCTATCCTACATTGGCACTGCATGATTCCTGTCTTCCCCATGCTGACCACCCCGCGGTGCTTTTCTCCATCCTACATTGCCACTCACTTCCTATCCTAATTCAGACCCTCCGATTCACACCACCCCGTGATGTTTTTCTGACTCCTACTATTGAATGTAATGTTACACACCTATACAATGACCACCACCGGGCGATGTTTTTCAGAACCCTATCCTACATTGCCACTGCATGTTCCCTGACCTCCCATTGCTGACCACCCCGCGGTTCTTTTCTCCATCCTACATTGCCACTCACTGCCTATCCTAATTCACACCCTCCGATTCACACCACCCAATGATGTTTTTCTCACTCCTACTAGTGAATGTAATGTTACACACCCATACAATGCGCACCACCCCATGATGTTTTTCTCACTCCTACTAGTGAATGTAATGTTACACACCCATACAATGCGCACCACTCCGCGATGTTTTTCAGAAACTTATCCTACATTGCCACTGCATGTTCCCTAACATCCACATGCTGACCACCCCGCAGTGCTTCTCTCCATACTACATTGCCACTCACTGCGTATCCTAATTCAGACCCTCCGATTAACACCACCCCGTGATGTTTTTCTCACTCTTACTAGTGAATGTAATGTTACACACCCATACAATGCACACCACCACGTGATGTTTTTCTCACTCCTACTAATGAATGTAATGTTACACACCCATACAATGCGCACCACCCCGTGATGTTTTTCTCACTCCTACTAGTGAATGTAATGTTACACACCCATACAATGCGCACCCCTCCGCGATGTTTTTCAGAAACTTATCCTACATTGCCACTGCACGTTCCCTAACCTTCACATGCTGACCACCCCGCGGTGCTTCTCTCCATACTACATTGCCACTCACTGCCTATCCTAATTCAGACACTCCGATTCACTCCACCCCGTGATGTTTTTCTCACTCCTACTAGTGAATGTAATGTTACACACCCATACAATGCGCACCACCCCGCGAAGTGTTTCAGAAACCTATCCTACCTTGCCGCTGCATGTTCCCTGACCTCCCCATGCTGACCATCCCGCGGTGCTTTTCTCCATCCTACATTGCAACTCACTGCCTAAACTATTTCAGACCCTCCGATTCACACCACCCCGTTATGTTTTTTTCCTCCTACTAGTGAATGTAATGCTACACACCCATACAATGTGCACCACCCCGCGATGTTTTTCAGAAACCTATCCTACAGTGTCACTGCATGTTCCCTGACCTCCACATGCTGACCACCACATCCTACATTGGCATCCTACATTGCCACTAACTTCCTATCCTAATTCAAACCCTCCGATTCACACCACCCCGTGAATTTTTTCTCACTCTTACTAGTGAATGTAATGTTACACACCCATACAATGCGCACCACCCCGTGATGTTTTTCTCACTCCTACTAGTGAATGTAATGTTACACACCCATACAATGCTCACAACCCAGCGATGTTTTTCAGAAACCTATCCTACATTGCTACTGCATGTTCCCTGACTTCCCCATGCTGACCATCCAGCGGTGCTTTTCTCCATCCTACATTGCCACTCACTGCGTATCCTAATTCAGACACTCCGATTCACTCCACCCCGTGATGTTTTTCTCACTCCTACTAGTGAATGTAATGTTACACACCCATACAATGCGCACCACCCCGCGATGTTTTTCAGAAACCTATCCTACATTGCCACAGCATGTTTCTTGACCTCATCATGCTGACCACCCCGCGGTGCTTTTCTCCATCCTACATTGCCACTCACTGCCTATCCTAATTTAGACCCTCCGATTCACACCACCCTGTGATGTTTTTCTCACTCCTACTAGTGAATGTAATGTTACACACCCATACAACGCGCACCAACCCCGGATGTTTTTCAGAAACCTATCCTACATTACCACTGCATGTTCCCTGACTTCCCCATGCTGAACACCCCGAGGTGCTTTTCTCCATCCTACATTGCCTCTCACTGTCTATTCTAATTCAGACCCTCCGATTCGCACCACCCCGTGATGTTTTTCTAACTCCTACTAGTGAATGTAATGTTACACACCCATACAGTGCGCACCACCCCGCGATGTTTTTCAGAAACCTATACTACATTGCCACTGCATGTTCCCTGACTTCCCCATGATGACCATCCAGTGGTGCTTTTCTCAATCCTACATTGCCACTCACTGCGTATCCTAATTCAGACCCTCCAAATCACACCAACCCGTGATGTTTTTCTCACTCCTACTAGTGAATGTAAAGTTACACACCCATACAATGCGAAACACCCCGCGATGTTTTTCTCACTCCTACTAGTGAATGTAATGTTACACACCCATACAATGCGCACCACCCCGCGATGTTTTTCAGAAACCTATCCTACATTGGCACTGCATGATCCCTGACTTCCCCATGCTGACCACCCCGCGGTGCTTTTCTCCATCTTACATTGCCACTCACTGCCTATCCTAATTCAGACCCTCCGATTCACACCACCCCGTGATGTTTTTCTGACTCCTACTATTGAATATAATGTTACACACCCATACAATGCGCACACCCCGCGATGTGTTTCAGAAACCTATGCAAAATTGTCACTGCCTGTTCCCTGACCTCCCCATGCTGACCACCCCGCGGTGCTTTTCTCCATCCTACATTGCTACTCACTGCCTATCCTAATTCAGACCCTCCTATTCACACCATTCCATGATGTTTTTCTCACTCCTACTAGTGAATGTAATGTTACACACCATTACAATGCGCACCACCCGGACATGTTTTTCACAAACCTATCCTACATTGCCACTGCGTGTTTCCTGACCTCCACATACTGACCACCCCGCGGTGTTTTCTCCATCCTACATTGCCACTCACTGCCTATCCTAATTCAGGCCCTCCGATTCACACCACCCCGTGATGTTTTTCTCACTCCTACTAGTGAATGTAATGTTACACACCCATACAATGCGCACCACCCCCGGATGTTTTTCAGAAACCAATCCTACATTGCCACTGCATGTTCCCTGACTTCCTCATGCTTACCACCCCGAGGAGCTTTTCTCCATCCTACATTGCCACTCAATTCCTATCCTAATTCAGACCCTCCGATTCACACCACTCCGTGATGTTTTTCTCACTCTTACTAGTGAATGTAATGTTACATACCCATACAATGCACACCACCCCGTGATGTTTTTCTCACTCTTACTAGTGAATGTAATGTTACACACCCATACAATACGCACCACCCCGTGATGTTTTTCTCACTCCTACTAGTGAATGTAATGTTACACACCCATACAATGCGAACCTATTTCAGACCCTCTGATTCACACCACCCCGTTATGTTTTTCTCCTCCTACTAGTGAATGTAATGCTACACACCCATACAATGTGCACCACCCCGCGATGTTTTTCAGAAACCTATCCTACATTGCCACTGCATGTTCCCTGACCTCCACATGCTGACCACCCCACGGTGCTTTTCTCCATCCTACATTGCCACTACATGCCTATCCTAATTCAGACCCTACGATTCACACCACCCCGTGATGTTTTTCTCACTCCTACTAGTGAATGTAATGTTACACACCCATACAATGCGCACGACCCCCGGATGTTTTTCAGAAACCTATCCTACATTGCCACTCCATGTTCCCTGACTTCCCCATGCTGACCACCCCGAGGTTCTTTTCTCCATCCTACATTGCCACTAACTTCCTATCCTAATTCAAACCCTCCGATTCACACCACACCATGAATTTTTTCTCACTCTTACTAGTGAATGTAATGTTACCCACCCATACAATGCGCACCACCCCGTGATGTATTTCTCACTCCTACTACTGAATGTAATGTTACACACCTTTACAATGTGCACCACACCGAGATGTTTTTCAGAAACCTATCCTACATTGCCCCTGCATGTTTCCTCACCTCCACATGCTGACCACCCCGCGGTGTTTTTCTCCATCCTACATTGCCACTCACTGCCGATCCTAATTCAGGCCCACCGATTCACAACACCCTGTGATGTTTTCCTCACTCCTACTAGTGAATGTAATGTTACACACCCATACAATGCGCACCACCCCGCGATGTTTTTCAGAAACCTATCCTACATTGCCACTGCATGTTTCCTGACCTCCCCATGCTGACCACCCCGCGGCGCTTTTCTCCATCCTACATTGCCACTCACTGCCTATCCTAATTCAGACCCTCTGATTCACAACACCCCGTGATGTTTTTCTCCTCCTACTAGTGAATGTAATGCTACACACCCATACAATGTGCACCAACCCGCGATGTTTTTCAGAAACCTATCCTACATTTTCACTGCATGTTCCCTGACCTCCACATGCTGACCACCCCGCGGTGCTTTTCCCCATCCTACATTACCACTCAATGCCTATACTAATGCACACCCTCCGTTTCACACCACCCCGTGATGTTTTTCTCACTCCTACTAGTGAATGTAATGTTACACAGCCATGCAATGCGCACCACCCCGCGATGTTTTTCAGAAACCTATCCTACATTGCCACTGCATGTTCCCTGACCTCCCCATGCTGACCACCCCACGGTGCTTTTCTCCATCCTACATTGCAACTCACTGCCTATCCTAATTCAGACGCTACGATTCACAATACCCCATGATGTTTTTCTCACTCCTACTAGTGAATGTAATGTTACACACCCATACAATGCGCACCACCGCCGGATGTTTTTCAGAAACCTATCCTACATTGCCTCTGCATGTTCTCTGACTTCCCCATGCTGACCACCACGAGTTGCTTTTCTCCATCCTGCATTGCCACTAACTTCCTATCCTAATTCAGACCCTCCGATTCACACCACCCAGTGAAATTTTTCTCACTCTTACTAGTGAATGTAATGTTACACACCCATACAATGCGCACCACCCCGTGATGTTTTTCTCACTCCTACTAGTGAATGTAATGTTAAACACCCATACAATGCGCACCACAACGCGATGTTTTTCAGAAACCTATCCTACATAGCCACTGAATGTTCCCTGACCTCCCCATGCTGACCAGCCCGCGGTGCTTTTCTCCATCCTACATCGCCACTCACTGCCAATCCTAATTCAGACCCTCCGAATCACACCACCCCATGATGTTTTTCTCACTCCTACTAGTGAATGTAATGTTTCACACCCATACAATGCGCACCACCCCATGATGTTTTTCTCACTCCTACTAGTGAATGTAATGTTACCCACCCATACAACGCGCACCAACCCATGATATGTTTCTCACTCCTACTAGTGAATGTGATGTTACACACCCATACAATGCGCACCACTCCGCGAAGTTTTTGAGAAACCTATCCTTCATTGCCACGGCATGTTCCCTGACTTCCCCATGCTGACCACCCCGAGGTGCTTTTCTCCAACCTACATTGCCACTCACTTCCTATCCTAATTCAGACCCTCCGATTCACACCACCCCGTGATGTTTTTCTCACTCCTACTAGTGAATGTAAAGTTACACACCCATACTATGCGCACCAATCCATGATGTGTTTCTCACTCCTACTAGTGAATGTGATGTTACACACCCATACAATGCGCACCACTCCGCGAAGTTTTTCAGAAACCTATCCTTCATTGCCACTGCATGTTACCTGACTTCCCCATGCGGACCACCCCGCGGTGCTTTTCTGCATTCTACATTGCCTCTCACTGCCTATTCTAATTCAGACCCTCCGATTTGCACCACCCCGTGATGTTTTTCTAACTCCTACTAGTGAATGTAATGTTACACACCCATACAATGCGCACCACCCCGCGATGTTTTTCAGAAACCTATCCTACATTGCCACTGCATGTTCCCTGACTTCCCCATGATGACCATCCAGCGGTGCTTTTCTCAATCCTACATTGCCACTCACTGCGTATCCTAATTCAGACCCTCCAAATCACACCAACCCGTGATGTTTTTCTCACTCCTACTAGGGAATGTAAAGTTACACACCCATACAATGCGAAACACCCCGCGATGTTTTTCTCACTCCTACTAGTGAATGTAATGTTACACACCCATACAATGCGCACCACCCCGCGATGTTTTTCAGAAACCTATCCTACATTGGCACTGCATGATCCCTGACTTCCCCATGCTGACCACCCCGCGGTGCTTTTCTCCATCCTACATTGCCCCTCACTGCCTATCCTAATTCAGACCCTCCGATTCACACCACCCCGTGATGTTTTTCTGACTCCTACTATTGAATGTAATGTTACAAACCCATACAATGCCCACCACCCCGCGATGTTTTTCAGAAACCTATCCTACATTGCCACTGCATGTTCCCTGACCTCCCCTTGCTGACCACCCCGCGGTTCTTTTCTCCATCCTACATTGCCACTCACTGCCTATCCTAATTAACACCCTCCGATTCACACCACCCCGTGATGTTTTTCTCACTCCTACTAGTGAATGTAATGTTACACACCCATACAATGCGCACACCCCGCGATGTGTTTCAGAAACCTATGCTAAATTGTCACTGCCTGTTCCCTGACCTCCCCATGCTGACCACCCCGCGGTGCTCTTCTCCATCCTAATTTGCCACTCACTGCCTATCCTAATTCAGACCCTCCGATTCACACAATTCCATGATGTTTTTCTCACTCCTACTAGTGAATGTAATGTTACACACCCTTACAATGCGCACCACCCAGAGATGTTTTTCACAAACCTATCCTACATTGCCACTGCGTGATTCCTGACCTCCACATACTGACCACCCCGCGGTGTTTTTCTCCATCCTACATTGCCACTCACTGCCTATCCTAATTCAGGCCCTCCGATTCACACCACCCCGTGATGTTTTTCTCACTCCTACTAGTGAATGTAATGTTACACACCCATACAATGCGCACCACTCCGCGAAGATTTACAGAAACTTATACTACATTGCCAATGCACCTTCCCTAACCTCCACATGCTGACCACCCCGCGGTGCTTCTCTCCATACTACATTGCCACTCACTGCCTATCCTAATTCAGACACTCCTATTCACTCCACGCAGTGATGTTTTTCACACTCCTACTTGTGAATGTAATGTTACACACCCATACAATGCGCACAACCCCGCGATGTTTTTCAGAAACCTATCCTGCATTGCCACTGCATGTTTCCTGACCTCCCCATGCTGACCACCCCGCGGTGTTTTTCTCCATCCTACATTGCCACTCACTGCCTATCCTAATTCAGACCCTCCGATTCACACCACCCTGTGATGTTTTTCTCACTCCTACTAGTGAATGTAATGTTACACACCCATACAACGCGCACCACCCCCGGATGTTTTTCAGAAACCTATCCTACATTGCCACTGCATGTTCCCTGACTTCCTCATGTTTACCACGCCGAGGAGCTTTTCTCCATACTACATTGCCACTCACTGCCTATCCTAATTCAGACCCTCCGATTCAAAGCACCCCATGATGTTTTTCTCACTCTTACTAGTGAATGTAATGTTACACACCCATACAATGCACACCACCCCGTGATATTTTTCTCACTCTTACTAGTGAATGTAATGTTACACACCCATACAATGCGCACCACCCCGTGCTGTTTTTTTCACTCCTACTAGTGAATGTAATGTTACACACCCATACAATGCGAACCTATTTTAGACCCTCCGATTCACACCACCCTGTTATGTTTTTCTCCTCCTACTAGTGAATGTAATGCTACACACCCATACAATGTGCACCACCCCGCGATGATTTTCAGCAACCTATCCTATATTGTCACTGCATGTTCCCTGACCTCCACATGCTGACTACCCCACGGTGCTTTTCTCCATCCTACATTGCCACTACATGCCTATCCTAATTCAGACCCTACGATTCACACCACTCCGTGATGTTTTTCTCACTCCTACTAGTTAATGTAATGTTACACACCCATACAATGCGCACCACCCCCGGATGTTTTTCAGAAACCTATCCTACATTGCCACTGCATGTTCCCTGACTTCCCCATGCTGACCACCCCGAGGTGCTTTTCTCCATCCTACATTGCCACTAACTTCCTATCCTAATTCAGACCCTCCGATTCACACCACACCCTGAATTTTTTCTCACTCTTACTAGTGAATGTAATGTTACAAACCCATACAATGCGCACCACCCCGTGATGTTTTTCTCACTCCTACTAGTGAATGTAATGTTACACACCCATACAATGCGCACCACCCCGAGATGTTTTTCAGAAACCTGTCCTACATTGCCACTGCATGTTTCCGGACCTCCACATGCTGACCAGCCCGCGGGGTTTTATCCATCCTACCTTGCCACTCACTGCCTATCCTAATTCAGGCCCTCCGATTCACACCACCCCGTGATGTTTTTCTCACTCCTAGTAGTGAATGTAATGTTTCACACCCATACAATTCGCACCACCCCATGATGTGTTTCTCACTCCTACTAGTGAATGTAATGTTACACACCCATACAATGCTCACCACCCCGCGATATTTTTCAGAAACCTACCCTTCATTGCCACTGCATGTTCCATGACCTCCCAATGCTAACCACCCCGCGGTGCTTTTCTCCATCCTACATTGCCTCTCACTGCCTATCCTAATTCAGACCCTCCGATTCACACCACCCCGTGATGTTTTTCTCACTCCTACTAGTGAATGTAATGTTACACACCTATACAATGCTCACCACCCTGCGATGTTTTTCAGAAACCATTCCTACATTGCTACTGCATGTTCCCTGACTTCCCCATGCTGACCATCCAGCGGTGGTTTTCTCCATCCTACATTGCCACTCACTGCCTATCCTAATTCAGACCCTCCGATTCACACCACCCCATGATGTTTTTCTCACTCCTACTAATTAATGTAATGTTACACACCCATACAATGCTCAGCACCCTGCGATGTTTTTCAGAAACCTATCCTACATTGCCACTGCATTTTCCCTGACCTCACCATGCTGACAACCCCACGGTGCTTTTATCCATCCTAAATTGCCACTCACTGTCTATCCTAATTCAGACACTCCGATTCAAACCACCCTGTGATGTTTTTCTAACTCCTACTATTGAATGTAATGTTACACACCCATACAGTGCGCACCAACCCATGATGTGTTTCTCACTCCTACTAGTGAATGTAATGTTACACACCCATACAATGCGCACCACTCCGCGATGTTTTTCAGAAACCTATCCTTCATTGCCACTGCATGTTCCATGACCTCCCAATGCTGACCACCCCGCGGTGCTTTTCTCCATCCTACATTGCCTCTCACTGCCTATCCTAATTCAGACCCTGCGATTCACACCACCCCTTGATGTTTTTCTCACTCCTACTAGTGAATGTAATGTTACACACCCATACAATGCTCACCACCCCGCGATGTTTTTCAGAAACCTATTCTACATTGCTACTTCATGTTCCCTGACTTCCCCATGCGGACCATCCAGCGGTGCTTTTCTCCATCCTACATTGCCACTCACTGCCTATCCTAATTCAGACACTCCGATTCACTCCAACCTGTGATGTTTTTCTCACTCCTACTAGTGAATGTAAAGTTACACACCCATACAATGCGCACCACCCCATGATGTTTTTCTCACTCCTACTAGTGAATGTAATGTTACACACCCATACAATGCGCACCACCCCGCGATGTTTTTCAGAAACCTATCCTACATTGCCACTGAATGTTCCCTGACCTCCCCATGCTGACCACCCCGCGGTGCTTTTCTCCATCCTACATCGCCACTCACTGCCTATCCTAATTCAGACCCTCCGAATCACACCACCCCGTGATGTTTTTCTCACTCCTACTAGTGAATGTAATGTTTCACACCCATACAATTCGCACCACCCCCTGATGTGTTTCTCACTCCTACTAGTGAATGTAATGTTACACACCCATACAATGCTCACCACCACGCGATGTTTTTCAGAAACCTATCCTTCATTGCCACTGCATGTTCCATGACCTCCCAATGCTGACCACCCCGTGGTGCTTTTCTCCATCCAACATTGCCACTCACTGCCTACCCTAATTCAGACACTCTGATTCACACCACCCTGTGATTTTTTTCTCACTCGTACTAGTGAAAGTAATGTTACACACCAATACAACGCGCACCACTCCCGGATGTTTTTCAGAAACCTATCCTACATTGCCACTGCATGTTCCCTGACTTCCCCATGCTGACCACCCCGAGGTGCTTTTCTCCATCCTACATTGCCACTCACTTCCTATCCTAATTCATTCCCTCTGATTCACACCACCCCGTGATGTTTTTCTCACTCTTTGTAGTGAATGTAATGTTACACACCCATACAATGCGCACCACCCCGTGATGTTTTTCTCACTCCTACTAGTGAATGTAATGTTACACACCCTTACAATGCGCACCACCCCGCGATGTGTTTCAGAAACCTATCCTACATTGCCACTGCATGTTCCCTGACCTCCCCATGCTGAACATCCCGCGGTGCTTTTCTCCATCCTACATTGCCACTCACTGCCTAACCTAATTCAGACCCTTCGATTCACACCACCCCGTTATGTTTTTCTCCTCCTACTAGTGAATGTAATGCTACACACCCATACAATGTGCACCACCCCGCGATGTTTTTCAGAAACCTATCCTACATTGTCACTGCATGTTCCCTGACCTCCACATGCTGACCACCCCGCGGTGCTTTTCCCCATCCTACATTGCCACTCAATGCCTATCCTAATTCAGACCGTCCGATTCACACCACCCCATGATGTTTTTCTCACTCTTACTAGTGAATGTAATGTTACACACCCATACAATGCGCACCACCCCGTGATGTTTTTCTCACTCCTACTAGTGAATGTAATGTTACACACCCATACAATGCTCACCACCCCGCGATGTTTTTCAGAAACCTATCCTACATTGCTACTGCATGTTCCCTGACTTCCACATGCTGAACATCCAGCGGTGCTTTTCTCCATCCTACATTGCCACTCACTGCCTATCCTAATTCACACACTCCGATTCACTCCACCCCGTGTTGTTTTTCTCACTCCTACTAGTGAATGTAATGTTACACACCCATACAATGCGCACCACACCGCGATTGTTTCTCAGAAACCTATCCTACATTGCCACTGTATGTTTCCTGACCACCCCATGCTGACCACCCCGCGGTGCTTTTCTCCATCCTACATTGCCACTCACTGCCTATCCTAATTCAGACCCTCCGATTCACACCAACCTGTGATGTTTTTCTCACTCGTACTATTGAATGTAATGTTACACACCCATACAACGCGCACCACCCCCGGATGTTTTTCAGAAAACTATCCTACATTGCCACTGCATGTTCCCTGACTTCCCCATGTTGACCACCCCGAGTTGCTTTTCTCCATCCTACATTGCCACTCACTTCCTATCCTAATTCAAACCCTCCGATTCACACCACCCCGTGATGTTTTTCTCACTCCTACTAGTAAATGTAATGTTACACACACATACAATGCGCACCACCCCGTGATGTTTTTCTCACTCCTACTAGTGAATGTAATGTTACACACCCTTACAATGCGCACAACCCCGAGATGTTTTTCAGAAACCTATCCTACATTGCCACTGCATGTTTCCTGACCTCCCCATGCTGACCACCCCGCGGTGCTTTTCTCCATCCTACATTGACACTCACTGCCTATCCTAATTCAGACCCTCCGATTCACACCACCCCGTGATGTTTTTCTCACTCCTACTAGTGAATGTAATGTTACACACCCATACAATGCGCCCCACCCTGCGATGTTTTTCAGAAACCTATCCTACATTGCCACTGCATGTTTCCTGACCTCCCCATGCTGACCACCCCGCGGTGCTTTTCTCCATCCTACATTGACACTCACTGCCTATCCTAATTCAGACCCTCCGATTCACACCACCCCGTGATGTTTTTCTCACTCCTACTAGTGAATGTAATGTTACACACCCATACAATGCGCACCACCCCGTGATGTGTTTCAGAAACCTATCCTACATTGCCACTGCATGTTCCCTGACTTCCCCATGCTGACCATCCCGCGGAGCTTTACTCCATCCTACATTGCCACTCACTGCCTAACCTAATTCAGACCCTCAGATTTACACCACCCCGTTATGTTTTTTTCCTCCTACTAGTGAATGTAATGTTACACACCCATACAATGTGCACCACCCCGCGATGTGTTTCAGAAACCTATCCTACCTTGCCACTGCATGTTCCCTGACCTCCCCATGCTGTCCATCCCGCGGTGCTTTTCTCCATCCTACATTGCCACTCACTGCCTACCCTATTTCAGACGCTCCTATTCACACCACCCCGTTAGGTTTTTCTCCTCCTACTAGTAAATGTAATGCTACACACCCATACAATGTGCACCACCCCGCGATGTTTTTCAGAAACCTATCCTACATTGTCAGTGCATGTTCCCTGACTTCCACATGCTGACCACCGCGCGGTGCTTTTCCCCTTCCTACATTGCCGCTCAATGCCTATCCTAATTCAGACGGTCCGATTCAAACCACCCCGTGATTTTTTTCTCACTCCTACTAGTGAATGTAATGTTACACACCCATGCAATGCGCACCACCCCGCGATGTTTTTCAGAAACCTATCCTACATTGCCACTGCATGTTCCCTGACTTCCCCGTGCTGACAATCCCGAGGTGCTTTTCTCCATCCTACATTGTCACTCACTTCCTATCCTAATTCAGACCCTCCGATTCACACCACCCCGTGATGTTTTTCTCACTCTTACTAGTGAATGTAATGTTACACACCCATTCCATGCGCACCACTCCGCGATGTTTTTCAGAAACCTATCATACATTGCCACTGCATTTTCCCTGACATCCCCATGCTGAGACCCCGCGGTGCTTCTCTCCATCCTACATTGCCACTCACTGCCTATCCTAATTCAGACCCTCCGATTCACACCACCCCGTGATGTTTTTCTCACTCCTACTAATTAATGTAATGTTACACACCCATAAAATGCTCACCACCCCGCGATGTTTTTCAGAAACCTATCCTACATTGCCACTGCATGTTCCCTGACCTCACCATGCTGACAACCTCACGGTGCTTTTATCCATCCTAAATTGCCACTCACTGTCTATCCTAATTCAGACACTCCGATTCAAACCACCCTGTGATATTTTTCTCACTCCTACTAGTGAAAGTAATGTTACACACCCATACAGTGCGCACCAACCCATGATGTGTTTCTCACTCCTACTAGTGAATGTAATGTTACACACCCATACAATGCGCACCACTCCGCGATGTTTTTCAGAAACCTATCCTTCATTGCCACTGCATGTTCCCTGACTTCCACATGCTGACCACCCCGCAGTGCTTTTCTCCATCCTACATTGCCTCTCACTGCCTATTCTAATTCAGACCCTGCAGTTCGCACCACCCCGTGATGTTTTTCTCACTCCCTCTCGTGAATGTAATGTTACACACCCATACAATGCGCACCACCCCGCGATGTTTTTCAGAAACCTATCCTACATTGCCAATGCATGTTCCCTGACTTCCCCATGCAGACCATCCAGCGGTGCTTTTCTCCATCCTACATTGCCACTCACTGCGTATCCTAATTCAGACCCTCCAAATCACACCACCCCGTTTTGTTTTTCTCACTCCTACTAGTGAATGTAAAGTTACACACCCATACAATTCGCAACACCCCGTGATGTTTTTCTCACTCCTACTAGTGAATGTAATGTTGCGCACCCATACAATGCGCACCACCCTGCGATGTTTTTCAGAAACCTATCCTACATTTGCACTGCATGATCCCTGACTTCCCCATGCTGACCACCCCGCGGTGCTTTTCTCCATCCTACATTGCCACTCACTGCCTATCCTAATTCAGACCCTCCGATTCACACCACCCCGTGATGTTTTTCTGACTCCTACTATTGAATGTAATGTTACACACCCATACAATGCCCACCACCCCGCGATGTTTTTCAGAAAACTATCCTACATTGCCACTGCATGTTCCCTGACCTCCCCTTGCTGACCACACCCCGGTGCTTTTCTCCATCCTACATTGCCTCTCACTGCCTATCCTAATTTACACTCTCCGATTCACACCACCCCGTAATGTTTTTCTCACTCCTACTAGTGAATGTAATGTTACACACCCATACAATGCACACCACCCCGAGATGTTTTACAGAAACCTATCCTACATTGCCACTGCATGTTTCCTTACCTCCACATGCTGACCACCCCGCGGTGTTTTTCTACATCCTACATTGCCACTCACTGCCTATCCTAATTCAGGCCCTCCGATTCACACCACCTCGTGATGTTTTTCTCACTCCTACTAGTGAATGTAATGTTACACACCCATACAATGCGCACCACTCCGCAAAGTTTTTCAGAAACTTATCCTACATTGCCACTGCACCTTCCCTAACCTCCATATCCTGACCACCTCGCAGTGCTTCTCTCCATACTACATTGCCACTCACTGCCTATCCTAATTCAGACACTCCTATTCACTCCACACCGCGATGTTTTTCTCACTCCTACTAGTGAATGTAATGTTACACACCCATACAACGCGCACCACCCCGCGATGTTTTTCAGAAACCTATCCAACATTGCCATTGCATGTTTCCTGACCTCCCCATGATGACCACCCCGCGGTGCTTTTCTCCATCCTACATTGCCACTCACTGCCTAACCTAATTCAGACCCTCCGATTCACACCACCCTGTGATGTTTTCCTCACTCCTACTAGTGAATGTAATGTTACACACCCATACAAGGCGCACCACCCCCGGATGTTTTTCAGAAACCTATCCTACATTGCCACTGCATGTTCCCTGACCTCCCCATGCTGAACATCCCGCGGTGCTTTTCTCCATCCTACATTGCCACTCACTGCCTAACCTAATTCAGACCCTTCGATTCACACCACCCCGTTATGTTTTTCTCCTCCTACTAGTGAATGTAATGCTACACACCCATACAATGTGTACCACCCCGCGATGTTTTTCAGAAACCTATCCTACATTGTCACTGCATGTTCCCTGACCTCCACATGCTGACCACCCCGCGGTACTTTTCCCCATCCTACATTGCCACTCAATACCTATCCTAATTCAGACCGTCCGATTCACACCACCCCATGATGTTTTTCTCACTCTTACTAGTGAATGTAATGTTCCACACCCATACAATGCGCACCACCCCGTGATGTTTTTCTCACTCCTACTAGTGAATGTAATGTTACACACCCATACAATGCTCACCACCCCGCGATGTTTTTCAGAAACCTATCCTACATTGCTACTGCATGTTCCCTGACTTCCACATGCTGAACATCCAGCGGTGCTTTTCTCCATCCTACATTGCCACTCACTGCCTATCCTAATTCACACACTCCGATTCACTCCACCCCGTGTTGTTTTTCTCACTCGTACTATTGAATGTAATGTTACACACCCATACAACGCGCACCACCCCCGGATGTTTTTCAGAAAACTATCCTACATTGCCACTGCATGTTCCCTGACTTCCCCATGTTGACCACCCCGAGTTGCTTTTCTCCATCCTACATTGCCACTCACTTCCTATCCTAATTCAAACCCTCCGATTCACACCACCCCGTGATGTTTTTCTCACTCCTACTAGTAAATGTAATGTTACACACACATACAATGCGCACCACCCCGTGATGTTTTTCTCACTCCTACTAGTGAATGTAATGTTACACACCCTTACAATGCGCACAACCCCGAGATGTTTTTCAGAAACCTATCCTACATTGCCACTGCATGTTTCCTGACCTCCCCATGCTGACCACCCCGCGGTGCTTTTCTCCATCCTACATTGACACTCACTGGCTATCCTAATTCAGACCCTCCGATTCACACCACCCCGTGATGTTTTTCTCACTCCTACTAGTGAATGTAATGTTACACACCCATACAATGCGCCCCACCCTGCGATGTTTTTCAGAAACCTATCCTACATTGCCACTGCATGTTTCCTGACCTCCCCATGCTGACCACCCCGAGGTGCTTTTCTCCATCCTACATTGCCACTCACTTCCTATCCTAATTCAGACCCTCCGATTCACACCACCCCGTGATGTTTTTCTCACTCCTACTAGTGAATGTAATGTTACACACCCATACAATGCGCACCACCCCGTGATGTGTTTCAGAAACCTATCCTACATTGCCACTGCATGTTCCCTGACTTCCCCATGCTGACCATCCCGCGGATCTTTACTCCATCCTACATTGCCACTCACTGCCTAACCTAATTCAGACCCTCAGATTCACACCACCCCGTTATGTTTTTTTCCTCCTACTAGTGAATGTAATGTTACACACCCATACAATGTGCACCACCCCGCGATGTGTTTCAGAAACCTATCCTACCTTGCCACTGCATGTTCCCTGACCTCCCCATGCTGTCCATCCCGCGGTGCTTTTCTCCATCCTACATTGCCACTCACTGCCTACCCTATTTCAGACCCTCCGATTCACACCACCCCGTTAGGTTTTTCTCCTCCTACTAGTAAATGTAATGCTACACACCCATACAATGTGCACCACCCCGCGATGTTTTTCAGAAACCTATCCTACATTGTCAGTGCATGTTCCCTGACTTCCACATGCTGACCACCGCGCGGTGCTTTTCCCCTTCCTACATTGCCGCTCAATGCCTATCCTAATTCAGACGGTCCGATTCAAACCACCCCGTGATTTTTTTCTCACTCCTACTAGTGAATGTAATGTTACACACCCATGCAATGCGCACCACCCCGCGATGTTTTTCAGAAACCTATCCTACATTGCCACTGCATGTTCCCTGACTTCCCCGTGCTGACAATCCCGAGGTGCTTTTCTCCATCCTACATTGTCACTCTCTTCCTATCCTAATTCAGACCCTCCGATTCACACCACCCCGTGATGTTTTTCTCACTCTTACTAGTGAATGTAATGTTACACACCCATTCAATGCGCACCACTCCGCGATGTTTTTCAGAAACCTATCATACATTGCCACTGCATTTTCCCTGACCTCCCCATGCTGAGACCCCGCGGTGCTTCTCTCCATCCTACATTGCCACTCACTGCCTATCCTAATTCAGACCCTCCGATTCACACCACCCCGTGATGTTTTTCTCACTCCTACTAATTAATGTAATGTTACACACCCATAAAATGCTCACCACCCCGCGATGTTTTTCAGAAACCTATCCTACATTGCCACTGCATGTTCCCTGACCTCACCATGCTGACAACCTCACGGTGCTTTTATCCATCCTAAATTGCCACTCACTGTCTATCCTAATTCAGACACTCCGATTCAAACCACCCTGTGATATTTTTCTCACTCCTACTAGTGAAAGTAATGTTACACACCCATACAGTGCGCACCAACCCATGATGTGTTTCTCACTCCTACTAGTGAATGTAATGTTACACACCCATACAATGCGCACCACTCCGCGATGTTTTTCAGAAACCTATCCTTCATTGCCACTGCATGTTCCCTGACTTCCACATGCTGACCACCCCGCAGTGCTTTTCTCCATCCTACATTGCCTCTCACTGCCTATTCTAATTCAGACCCTGCGGTTCGCACCACCCCGTGATGTTTTTCTCACTCGATCTCGTGAATGTAATGTTACACACCCATACAATGCGCATCACCCCGCGATGTTTTTCAGAAACCTATCCTACATTGCCACTGCATGTTCCCTGACTTCCCCATGCAGACCATCCAGCGGTGCTTTTCTCCATCCTACATTGCCACTCACTGCGTATCCTAATTCAGACCCTCCAAATCACACCACCCCGTTTTGTTTTTCTCACTCCTACTAGTGAATGTAAAGTTACACACCCATACAATTCGCAACACCCCGCGATGTTTTTCTCACTCCTACTAATGAATGTAATGTTGCACACCCATACAATGCGCACCACCCTGCGATGTTTTTCAGAAACCTATCCTACATTTGCACTGCATGATCCCTGACTTCCCCATGCTGACCACCCCGCGGTGCTTTTCTCCATCCTACATTGCCACTCACTGCCTATCCTAATTCAGACCCTCCGATTCACACCACCCCGTGATGTTTTTCTGACTCCTACTATTGAATGTAATGTTACACACCCATACAATGCCCACCACCCCGCGATGTTTTTCAGAAAACTATCCTACATTGCCACTGCATGTTCCCTGACCTCCCCTTGCTGACCACACCCCGGTGCTTTTCTCCATCCTACATTGCCTCTCACTGCCTATCCTAATTCACACTCTCCGATTAACACCACCCCGTAATGTTTTTCTCACTCCTACTAGTGAATGTAATGTTACACACCCATACAATGCACACCACCCCGAGATGTTTTTCAGAAACCTATCCTACATTGCCACTGCATGTTTCCTTACCTCCACATGCTGACCACCCCGCGGTGTTTTTCTACATCCTACATTGCCACTCACTGCCTATCCTAATTCAGGCCCTCCGATTCACACCACCTCGTGATGTTTTTCTCACTCCTACTAGTGAATGTAATGTTACACACCCATACAATGCGCACCACTCCGCAAAGTTTTTCAGAAACTTATCCTACATTGCCACTGCACCTTCCCTAACCTCCATATGCTGACCACCTCGCAGTGCTTCTCTCCATACTACATTGCCACTCACTGCCTATCCTAATTCAGACACTCCTATTCACTCCACACCGTGATGTTTTTCTCACTCCTACTAGTGAATGTAATGTTACACACCCATACAACGCGCACCACCCCGCAATGTTTTTCAGAAACCTATCCTACATTGCCATTGCATGTTTCCGGACCTCCCCATGATGACCACCCCGCGGTGCTTTTCTCCATCCTACATTGCCACTCACTGCCTAACCTAATTCAGACCCTCCGATTCACACCACCCTGTGATGTTTTCCTCACTCCTACTAGTGAATGTAATGTTACACACCCATACAAGGCGCACCACCCCCGGATGTTTTTCAGAAACCTATCCTACATTGCCACTGCATGTTCCCTGACTTCCCCATGCTTACGACCCCGAGGTGCTTTTCTCCATCCTACATTGCCACTCACTTCCTATCCTAATTCAAACCCTCCGATTCACACCACCCCGTGATGTTTTTCTCACTCTTACTAGTGAATGTAATGTTACACACCCATACAATGCGCACCACCCCGTGATGTTTTTCTCACTCCTACTAGTGAATGTAATGTTACACACCCTTACAATGCGCACCACCCCAGGATGTTTTTCAGAAACATATCCTACATTGCCACTGCATATTTCCTGACCTCCACATGCTGACCACCCCGCGGTGTTTTTCTCCATCCTACATTGCCACTCACTCCCTATCCTAATTCAGGCCCTCCGATTCACACCACCCCGTGATGTTTTTCTCTCTCCTACTAGTGAATGTAATGTTACACACCCATGCAATGCGCACCACCCCGCGATGTTTTTAGAAACCTATCCTACATTGCCACTACATGTTCCCTGACCTCCCCATGCTGACCACCCCACGGTGGTTTTCTCCATCCTACATTGCCACTCACTGCCTATCCTAATTCAGACCCTACGATTCACACCACCCCGTGATGTTTTTCTCACTCCTACTAGTGAATGTAATGTTACACACCCATACAATGCGCAACACCCCCGGATGTTTTTCAGAAACCTATCCTACATTGCCACTGCATGTTCCCTGACTTCCACATGCTGACCACCCCGAGGTGCTTTTCTCCATCCTACATTGCCACTCACTGCCTAACCTAATTCAGACCCTCCGATTCACACCTCCCCGTTATGTTTTTCTCCTCCTACTAGTGAATGTAATGCTACACACCCATACAATGTGCACCACCCCGCGATGTTTTTCAGAAACCTATCCTACATTGTCACTGCATGTTCCCTGACCTCCACATGCTGACTACCCCGCGGTGCTTTTCCCCATCCTACATTGCCACTCAATGCCTATCCCAATTCAGACCCTCCGATGCACACCACCCCATGATGTTTTTCACACTCCTACTAGTGAATGTAATGTTACACACCCATGTAATGTGCACCACCCCGCGATGTTTTTCAGAAACCTATCCTACATTGCCACTGCATGTTCCCTGACCTCCCCATGCTGCCCACCACACGGTGCTTTTCTCCATCCTACATTGCCATTCACTGCCTATCCTAATTCAGACCCTACGATTCACACCACCCTGTGATGTTTTTCTCACTCCTACTAGTGAATTTAATGTTACACATCCATACAATGCGCACCACCCCCGGATGTTTTTCAGAAACCTATCCTACATTGCCACTGCATGTTCCCTGACTTCCCCATGCTGACAACCCCGAGGTGCTTTACTCCATCCTACATTGCCAATAACTTCCTATCCTAATACAGACCCTCCGATTCACACCACCCCGTGAATTTTTTCTCACTCTTACTAGTGAATGTAATGTTACACACCCATACAATGCGCACCACCCCGTGATGTTTTTCTCACTCCTACTAGTGAATGTAATGTTACACACCCATACAATGCGCACCAGCCCGCGATGTTTTTCAGAAACCTATCCTGCATTGCCACTGAATGTTCCCTGACCTCCCCATGCTGACCAACCCGCGGTGCTTTTCTCCATCCTACATCGCCACTCACTGCCTATCCTAATTCAGACCCTCCGAATCACACCACCCCATGATGTTTTTCTCACTCCTACTAGTGAATGTAATGTTTCACACCCATACAATTCGCACCACCCCATGATGTTTTACTCACTCCTACTAGTGAATGTAATGTTACACACCCATACAAGGCGCACTAGCCCGCAATGTTTTTCAGAAACCTATCCTCCATTGCCACTGAATGTTCCCTGACCTCCCCATGCTGACCACCCTGCGGTGCTTTTCTCCATCCTACATTGCCACTAACTTCCTATCCTAATTCAGACCCTCCGATTCACACCACCCCGTGAATTTTTTCTCACTCTTACTAGTGAATGTAAAGTTACACACCCATACAATGCGCACCACCCCGTGATGTTTTTGTCACTCCTACTAATGAATGTAATGTTACACACCCATACAATGTGCACCACCCCGTGATGTTTTTCAGAAACCTATCCTACATTGCTACTGCATGTTCCCTGACTTACCCATGCTGACCATCCAGCGGTGCTTTTCTCCATGCTACATTGCCACTCACTGCCTATCCTAATTCAGACACTCTGATTCACTCCACCCCATGATGTTTTTCTGCTCCTACTAGTGAATGTAATGTTACACACCCATACAATGCGCACCACCCCACGATGTTTTTCAGAAACCTATCCTACATTGCCACTGCATGTTCCCTGACTTCCCCATGATGACCACCCCGAGGTGCTTTTCTCCATCCTACATTGCCACTAACTTCCTATCCTAATTCAACCCTCTGATTCACACCACCCCGTGAATTTTTTCTCACTCTTACTAGTGAATGTAAAGTTACACACCCATACAATGCGCACCACCCCGTGATGTTTTTGTCACTCCTACTAGTGAATGTAATTTTACACACCCATACAAGGCGCACCACCCCCGGATGTTTTTCAGAAATCTATCCTACATTGCCACTGCATGTTCCCTGACTTCCCCATGCTTACGACCCCGAGGTGCTTTTCTCCATCCTACATTGCCACTCACTTCCTATCCTAATTCAAACCCTCCGATTCACACCACCCCGTGATGTTTTTGTCACTCTTACTAGTGAATGTAATGTTACGCACCCTTACAATTCGCACCACCCCAAGATGTTTTTCAGAAACATATCCTACATTGCCACTGCATGTTTCCTGACCTCCACATGCTGACCACCCCGCGGTGTTTTTCTCCATCCTACATTGCCACTCACTCCCTATCCTAATTCAGCCCCTCCGAATCACACCACCCCGTGATGTTTTTCTCTCTCCTACTAGTGAATGTAATGTTACACACCCATGCAATGCGCACCACCCCGCGATGTTTTTCAGAAACCTATCCTACATTGCCACTACATGTTCCCTGACCTCCCCATGCTGACCACCCCACGGTGCTTTTCTCCATCCTACATTGCCACTCACTGCCTATCCTAATTCAGACCCTACGATTCACACCACCCCGTGATGTTTTTCTCACTCCTACTAGTGAGTGTAATGTTACACACCCATACAATGCGCACCACCCCCGGATGTTTTTCAGAAACCTATCCTACATTGCCACTGCATGTTCCCTGACTTCCCCATGCTGACCACCCCGAGGTGCTTTTCTCCATCCTACATTGCCACACACTGCCTAACCTAATTCAGACCCTCCGATTCACACCACCCCGTTATGTTTTTCTCCTCCTACTAGTGAATGTAATGCTACACACCCATACAATGTGCACCACCCCGCGATGTTTTTCAGAAACCTATCCTACATTGTCACTCTATGTTCCCTGACCTCCACATGCTGACCACCCCGCGGTGCTTTTCCACATCCTACATTGCCACTCAATGCCTATCCTAATTCAGACCCTCCGATTCACACCACCCCATGATGTTTTTCTCACTCCTTCTAGTGAATGTAATGTTACACACCCATGCAATGTGCACCACCCCGCGATGTTTTTCAGAAACCTATCCTACATTGTCACTGCATGTTCCCTGACCTCCACATGCTGACAACCCCGCGGTGCTTTTCCCCATCCTACATTGCCACTCAATGCCTATCCTAATTCAGACCCTCCAATTCACACCACCCCATGATGTTTTTCACACTCCTACTAGTGAATGTAATGTTACACACCCATGCAATGTGCACCACCCCGCGATGTTTTTCAGAAACCTATCCTACATTGCCACTGCATGTTCCCTGACCTCCCCATGCTGCCCACCACACGGTGCTTTTCTGCATCCTATATTGCCACTCACAGCCTATCCTAATTCAGACCCTACGATTCACACCACCCCGTGATGTTTTTCTCACTCCTACTAGTGAATTTAATGTTACACATCCATACAATGCGCACCACCCCCGGATGTTTTTCAGAAACCTATCCTACATTGCCACTGCATGTTCCCTGACTTCCCCATGCTGACAACCCCGAGGTGCTTTACTCCATCCTACATTGCCACTAACTTCCTATTCTAATTCAGACCCTCCGATTCACACCACCCCGTGAATTTTTTCTCACTCTTACTAGTAAATGTAATGTTACACACCCATACAATGCGCACCACCCCGTGATGTTTTTGTCACTCCTACTAGTGAATGTAATGTTACACACCCATACAATGTGCACCACCCCGCGATGTTTTTCAGAAACCTATCCTACATTGCTACTGCATGTTCCCTGACTTACCCATGCTGACCATCCAGCGGTGCTTTTCTCCATCCTACATTGCCACTCACTGCCTATCCTAATTCAGACACTCTGATTCACTCCACCCCGGGATGTTTTTCTGCTCCTACTAGTGAATGTAATGTTACACACCCATACAATGCGCACCACCCCACGATGTTTTTCAGAAACCTATCCTACATTGCCACTGCATGTTCCCTGACTTCCCCATGATGACCACCCCGAGGTGCTTTTCTCCATCCTACATTGCCACTAACTTCCTATCCTAATTCAGACCCTCCGATTCACACCACCCCGTGAATTTTTTCTCACTCTTACTAGTGAATGTAAAGTTACACACCCATACAATGCGCACCACCCCGTGATGTTTTTGTCACTCCTACTAGTGAATGAAATGTTACACACCCATACAAGGCGCACCACCCCCGGATGTTTTTCAGAAACCTATCCTACATTGCCACTGCATGTTCCCTGACTTCCCCATGCTTACGACCCCGAGGTGCTTTTCTCCATCCTACATTGCCACTCACTTCCTATCCTAATTCAAACACTCCGATTCACACCACCCCGTGCTGTTTTTCTCACTCTTACTAGTGAATGTAATGTTACACACCCTTACAATGCGCACCACCCCAAGATGTTTTTCAGAAACATATCCTACATTGCCACTGCATGTTTCCTGACCTCCACATGCTGACCACCCCGCGGTGTTTATCTCCATCCTACATTGCCACTCACTCCCTATCCTAATTCAGGCCCTCCGAATCACACCACCCCGTTATGTTTTTCTCCTCCTACTAGTGAATGTAATGCTACACACCCATACAATGTGCACCACCCCGCGATGTTTTTCAGAAACCTATCCTACATTGTCACTCTATGTTCCCTGACCTATACATGCTGACCACCCCGCGGTGCTTTTCCCCATCCTACATTGCCACTCAATGCCTATCCTAATTCAGACCCTCCGATTCACACCACCCCATGATGTTTTTCTCACTCCTTCTAGTGAATGTAATGTTACACACCCATGCAATGTGCACCACCCCGCGATGTTTTTCAGAAACCTATCCTACATTGCCACTGCATGTTCCCTGACCCCCCCATGCTGACCACCCCGCAGTGCTTTTCTCCATCCTACATCGCCACTCACTGCCTATCCTAATTCAGACCCTCCGATTCACACCACCCCATGATGTGTTTCTCACTCCTACTAGTGAATGTAATGTTACACACCCATACAATGCGCACCACCCCGTGATGTTTTTCTCACTCCTACTAGTGAATGTAATGTTACACACCCATACAATGCGCACCACCCCGCGATGTTTTTCAGAAACCTATCCTACATTGCCACTGCATGTTCCCAGACCTCCCCATGCTGACCACCCCGCTTTGCTTTTCTCCATCCTACATTGCCACTCACTGCCTATCCAAATTCAGAGCCTCGGATTCACACCACCTCGTGATGTTTTTCTCACTACTACTAGTGAATTCAATGTTACACACCAATACAATGGGCAACACCCCGTTATGTTTTTCTCACTCCTACTAGTGAATGTAATTTTACACACCCATACAATGCGCACCACCCCGCGATGTTTTTCAGAAACCTATCCTACATTGCCACTACATGTTCCCTGACCTCCCCATGTTGACCACCCCGCGTGCTTTTCTCCATCCTACATTGCCACTCACTGCCTATCGTAATTCACACCCTACGATTCACACCACCCCGTGATATTTTTCTCACTCTTACTAGTGAATGTAATGTTACACACCCTTACAATGCGCACCTCCCCGTGATGTTTTTCAGAAACTTATTCTACAATCCCACTGGATGTTCCCTGACATCCCCATGCTGACCACCCCACGGTGCTTTTATCCATGCAAATTGCCACTCACGGTCTATCCTAATTCAGACCCTCCGATTCAAACCCCCCTGTGTTGTTTTTCTCACTCCTACTAGTGAATGTAATGTTACACACCCATACAATGCGCATCAATCCATGATGTGTTTCTCACTCATACTAGTGAATGTAATGTTACACACCCATACAATGCACACCACCCCGCGATGTTTTTCAGAAACCTATCCTTCATTGCCACTGCATGTTCCCTGACCTCACCATGCTGACCACCCCGCGGTGCTTTTCTCCATGCTACATTGCCTCTCACTGCCTATCCTAATTCAGACCCTCCGATTCACACCACCCCGTGATGTATTTCTCACTCCTACTAGAGAATGTAATGTTACACACCCATACAATGCGCACCACCCCGCGATGTTTTTCAGAAACCTATCCTACATTGCCACTGCATGTTCCCTGACCTCCCCGTGCTGACCATCTAGCGGTGCTATGCTCCATCCTACATGCCACTCACTGCCTATCCTAATTCAGACCCTCCAAGTCACACCACCCCGTGACGGTTTTCTCAATCTTACTAGTGAATGTAATGTTACACACCCATACAATGCGCACCACCCCACGCTGTTTTTCAGAAACCTATCCTACATTGCCACTGCATGTTCCTTGACGTCCCCTTGCTGACCACCACACGGTGCCTTTCTCCATACTACATTGCCACTCACTGCCTATCCTAATTCAGACCCTCCGATTCACACCACCCCATGATGTGTTTCTCACTCCTACTAGTGAATGTAATGTTACACACCCATACAATGCGCACCACCCCGTGATGTTTTTCTCACTCCTACTAGTGAATGTAATGTTACACACCCATACAATGCGCACCACCCCGCGATGTTTTTCAGAAACCTATCCTACATTGCCACTGCATGTTCCCAGACCTCCCCATGCTGACCACCCCGCTTTGCTTTTCTCCATCCTACATTGCCACTCACTGCCTATTCTAATTGAGACCCTCCAATTCACACCACACTGTGATGTTTTTCTCACTCCTACTAGTGAATGTAATGTTACACACCCATACAATGTGCACCACCCCGCGATGTTTTTCAGAAACCTATCCTACATTGCCACTGCATGTTCCCTGACCTCCCCATGCTGACCAACCCGCGGTGATTTTCCCCATCCTACATTGCCACTCACTGCCTATCCTAATTCAGACCCTCCGATTCACACCACACCGTGATGTTTTTCTCACTCCTACTAGTGAATGTAATGTTACACACCCATACAATGCGCACCAACACGTTATGTTTTTCTCACTCCTACAAGTGAATGTAATGTTCCACACGTATACAATGCGCACCACCCCGCGATGTTTTTCAGAAACCTATCCTAAATTGTCCCTGCCTCTTCCCCGACCTCCCCATGCTGACCACCCCGCGGTGCTTTTCTCCATCCTACATCGCCACTCACTGCCTATCCTAATTCAGACCCTCCGATTCACACCACCCCATGATGTTTTTCTCACTCCTACTAGTGAACGTAATGTTACAGACCCTTACAATGCGCACCACCCCGAGATGTTTTTCAGAAACGTATCCTAAATTGCCACTGCAGGTTTCCTGACTTCCACATGCTGACAACACCGCGGTGTTTTTCTCCATCCTACATTGCCACTCACTGCCTATCCTAATTCAGGCTCTCCGATTCACACCACCCCGTGATGTTTTTCTCACTCCTACTAGTGAATGTAATGTTACACACCCATACAATCCGCACCACTCAGCGATGTTTTTCAGAAACCTCTCCTACATTGCCACTGCATGTTCCCTGACCTCCCCTTGCTGACCACCCCGCGGTTCTTTTCTCCATCCTACATTGCCACTCACTGCCTATCCTAATTCAGACCCTCCGATTCACACCACCCTGTGATGTTTTTCTCACTCCTACAGGTGAATGTAATGTTACACACGTATACAATGCGCACCAACCCGCGATGTTTTTCTGAAACCTATCCTACATTGCAACTGCATGTTCCCTAACCTCACCATGATGACCACCCTGTGGTGCTTTTCTCATCCTACATTGCCACTCACTGCCTATCCTAATTGAGAGCCTCCGATTCACACCACCCCGTGATGTTTTTCTCACTCCTACTAGTGAATGTAATGTTACACACCCATACAATGCGCACCAACACGTTATGTTTTTCTCACTCCTACTAGTGAATGTAATGTTACACACCAATACAATGCGCACCAACACGTTATGTTTTTCTCACTCCTACTAGTGAATGTAATGTTACACATCCATACAATTCCCACCACCCCGCAATGTTTTTCAGAAACATATCATTCATTGTCACTGCATGTTCCCTGACTTCCCCATTCTGTCCACCCCGCGGTGCTTTTCTCCATCCTACATTGCCACTCACTGCCTATTCTAATTCAGACCCTCCAAATCACACCAACCCGTGATGTTTTTCTCACTCCTGCTAGTGAATGTAAAGTTACACACCCATACAATGCTCACCACCCCGCGATGTTTTTCGGAAACCTATCCTACATTGCTACTGCATGTTTCCTGACTTCCCCATGCGTACCATCCAGCGGTGCTTTTCTCCATCCTACATTGCCACTCACTGCCTATACTAATTCAGACCCTCCAAATCACACCACCCCGTGATGTTTTTCTCACACCTACTAGTGAATGTAAAGTTACACACCCATACAATGCGCAACACCCCGCGATGTTTTTCTCACTCCTACTAGTGAATGTAATGTTACACATGCATACAATGCGCACCACCCCGCCATGTTTTTCAGAAACCTATTCTACATTGCTACTGCATTTTCCCTGACTTCCCCATGCTGACCACCCCGAGGTTCTTTTCTCCATCCTACATTGCCACTCACTTCCTATCCTAATTCAGAGACTCCGATTCACACCACACCGCGATGTTTTTCTCACTCCTACTAGTGATTGTTATGTTACACACCCATACAATGCGCACCACCCCGCAATGTTTTTCTGAAACCTATCCTACATTGCCACTGCATGTTCCCTGACTTTTCCATGCTGACCACCCCGCGGTGCTTTTCCCAATCCTATATTGCCACTCACTGCCTATCCTAATTCAGACCCTCCTATTCACACAACCCCGTGATGTTTTTCTCACTCCTACTAGTGAATGTAATGTTACACACCCATACAATGCGCACCACCCTGCGATGTTTTTCAGAAACCTATCCTACATTGCCACTGCATGTTCCCTGACCTCCCCATGCTGACCATCCAGCGGTGCTTTTCTCCATCCTACATTGCCACTCACTGCCTATCCTAATTCAGACCCTCCAAATCTCAACAACCCGTGATGTTTTTCTCACTCCTGCTAGTGAATGTAATGTTACACACCCATACAATGCGTACCACCCCGCGATGTTTTTCTGAATCCTATCCTACATTGGCACTGCATGATCCATGACTTCCGCATGCTGACCACCCCGCGGTGCTTTTCTCCATCCTACTTTGCCACTCAATGCCTATCCTAATTCAGACCCTCAAATTCACACCACCCCGTGATGTTTTTCTCACTCCTTCTAGTGAATGTAATGTTACACACACATACAATGAGCACCACCCCGCAATGATTTTCAGAAACCTATCCTGCATTGCCACTGCATATTCCCTGACCTCCCCATGCTGACCACCCCGCAGTACTTTTCTCCATCCTATGTTGCCACTCACTTCCTATCATAATTCAGACGCTCCGATTCACACCACCCCGTTATGTTTTTCTCAATCTTACTCATGAATGTAATGTTACACACCCATACAATGCGCACCACCCCGTATTGTTTTTCTCATTCCTACTAGTGAATGTAATGTTACACATCCATACAATTCCCACCACCCCGCAATGTTTTTCAGAAACATATCATTCATTGTCACTGCATGTTCCCTGACTTCCCCATTCTGTCCACCCCGCGGTGCTTTTCCCCATCCTACATTGCCAGTCACTGCCTAACCTAATTCAGACCCTCCAATTCACACGACCCCGTGATGTTTTTCTCACTCATACTAGTGAATGTAATGTTACACACACATATATGCTCACCACCCCGCGATGTTTTTCAGAAACCTATCCTACATTGTCACTGCATGTTCCCTATCCTCACCATGCTGACCATCCCACGGTGCTTTTATCCATGCAAATTGCCACTCACTGTCTATCCGAATTCAGACCCTCCGATTCAAACCCCCCTGTGTTGTTTTTCTCACTCCTAAAAGTTAATGTAGTGTTACACACCCATACAATGTGCACCACCCCACGATGTTTTTCAGATACCTATCCTACATTGGCCCTGCATGTTCCCTGACCTCACCATGCTGACAACCCCACGGTGCTTTATCCATCCTAAATTGCCACTCACTGTCTATCCTAATTCAGACCCTCCAATTCAAACCAACCCGTGATGTTTTTCTCACTCCTACTAGTGAATGTAATGTTACTCACCCATAAAATGCGCACCATTCCATGTGTTTCTCACTCCTACTAGTGAATGTAATGTTACACACCCATACAATGCGCACCACCCCGCGATGTTTTTCAGAAACCTATCCTTCATTGCCACTGCATGTTCCCTGACCTCCCCATGCTGACCACCCCGCGGTGCTTTTCTCCATGCTACATTGCCTCTCACTGCCTATTCTAATTCAGACCCTCCGATTCACACCACCCCGTGATGTTTTTCTCACTCCTACTAGTGAATGTAATGTTACACACCCATACAATGTGCATCACCCCGCGATGTTTTTCAGAAACCTATCCTACATTGCCACTGCATGTTCCCTGACTTCCCCATGCTGAACATCCAGCGGTGCTTTTCTCCATCCTACATTGCCACTCACTGCCTATCCTAATTCAGACCCTCCAAATCTCACCACCCCGTGATGCTTTTCTCATTCCTGCTAGTGAATGTAAAGTTACACACCCATACAATGCGCAACACCCCGCGAAGTTTTTCTCACTCCTACTAGTGAATGTAATGTTACACACCCGTACAATGCGTACCACCCCGCGATGTTTTTCTGAAACCTATCCTACATTGGCACTGCATGAACCCTGACTTCCGCATGCTGACCACCCCGCGGTGCTTTTCTCCATCCTACATTGCCACTCAATGCCTATCCTAATTCAGACCCTCCAATTCACACCACCCCGTGATGTTTTTCTCACTCCTACTAGTGAATGTAATGTTACACACCCAT
The DNA here is from genome assembly GCF_034190915.1 of Cavia porcellus. Lineage (NCBI taxonomy): Eukaryota > Metazoa > Chordata > Mammalia > Rodentia > Caviidae > Cavia > Cavia porcellus. Next base: position 71,073,556 of record NW_026947502.1, read on the forward strand.
ACAATGCGCACCACCCCGCAATGTTTTTCAGAAACCTATCCTGCATTGCCACTGCATATTCCCTGACCTCCCCATGCTGACCACCCCGCAGTGCTTTTCTCCATCCTATATTGCCACTCACTTCCTATCATAATTCAGACCCTTCGATTCACACCACCCCGTTATGTTTTTCTCAATCTTACTCGTGAATGTAATGTTACACACCCATAAAATAAGCACCACCCCGCGTTGATTTTCAGAAACCTATCCTACATTGCCACTGCCTGTTCCCTGACCTCCCCTTGCTGACCAACCCACGGTGCTTTTATCCATGCAAATTGCCACTCACTTTCTATCCTAATTCAGACCCTCCGATTCAAACCGCCCTGTGTTGTTTTTCTCACTCCTGCTAGTGAATGTAATGTTACACACCCATACAATGCGCACCAATCCATAATGTGTTTCTCACTCCTACTAGTGAATGTAATGTTACACACCCATACAATGCGCACCACCCCGCGATGTTTTTCAGAAACCTATCCTTCATTGCCACTGCATGTTCCCTGACCTCCCCATGCTGGCCACCCCGCGGTGCTTTTCTCCATGCTACATTGCCTCTCACTGAATATTCTAATTCAGACCCTCCGATTCACACGACCCCGTGATGTTTTTTCTCACTCCTACTAGTGAATGTAATGTTACACACCCATACAATGCGCACCACCCCGCTATGTTGTTCAGAAACCTATCCTACATTGCCACTGCATGGTCCCCATGCTGACCATCCAGCGGTGCTTTTCTCCATCCTACATTGCCACTCACTGCCTATCCTAATTCAGACCCTCCAAATCACACCACCCCGTGATTTTTTTCTCACTCCTGCTAGTGAATGTAAAGTTACACACCCATACAATGCGCAACACCCCGCGAAGTTTTTCTCACTCCTACTAGTGAATGTAATGTTACACACCCGTACAATGCGCACCACTCCGCGATGTTTTTCAGAAAGCTATCCTACATTGGCCCTGCATGATCCCTGACTTCCCCATGCTGACCATCCGGCGGTGCTTTTCTCCATCCTACATTGCCACTCAATGCCTATCCTAATTCAGACCCTCCAATTCACACCACCCCGTGATGTTTTTCTCACTCCTACTAGTGCATGTAATGTTACACACCCATACAATGCGCACCAACCCGCGATGTTTTTCAGAAACCTATCCTGCATTGCCACTGCATATTCCCTGACCTCCCCATGCTGACCACCCCGCAGTGCTTTTCTCCATCCTACATTGCGACTCATTGCCTATCCTAATTCAGGCCCTCCGATTCACACCACCCCATGATGTTTTTCTCACTCCTACTTGTGAATGTAATGTTACACACCCATACAATGAGCACCACTCCGCGATGTTTTTCAGAAACCTATCCTACATTGCCACTGAATGTTCCCTGACCTCCCCTTGCTGACCACCCCGCGGATCTTTTCTCCATCGTACATTGCCACTCACTGCCTATCCTAATTCAGACCCTCCGATTCACATCACCCTGTGATGTTTTTCTCACTCCTACAGGTGAATGTAATATTACACACGTATACAATGCGCACCAACCCGCGATGTTTTTCAGAAACCTATCCTTCATTGCCACTGCATGTTCCCTGACCTCCCCATGCTGACCATCCTGTGGTGCTTTTCTCCATCCTACATTGCCACTCACTGCCTATCCTAATTCATAGCCTCCGATTCACACCACCCCTGATGTTTTTCTCACAACTACTAGTGAATGTAATGTTACACACCCATACAATGTGCACACCCCACGATGTGTTTCAGAAACCTATCCTAAATTGTCACTGCCTGTTCCCCGACCTCCCCATGCTGACCACCCTGCGGTGCTTTTCTCCATCCTACATTGCCACTCACTAGCTATCCTAATTCAGACCCTCCGATTCACACGACCCCATGATGTTTTTCTCACTCCTACTAGTGAATGTAATGTTACACACCCTTACAATGCGCACCACACCAAGATGTTTTTCAGAAACGTCTCCTACATTGCCACTGCATGTTTCCTGACCTCCACATGCTGACCACCTCGCGGTGTTTTACTCCATCCTATATTGCCACTAACTGCCTATCCTAATTCAGGCCCTCCGATTCACACCACCTCATGACTTTTTTCTCACTCCTACTAGTGAATGTAATGTTACACACCCATACAATGCGCACCACCCCCGAAGTTTTTCAGAAACCTATCCTACATTGCCACTGCATGTTCCCTGACCTCCCCGTGCTGAACACGCCGCGGAGCTTTTCTCCATCCTACATTGCCACTCACTGCCTATCCAAATTCAGAGCCTCGGATTCACACCACCTCATGATGTTTTTCTCACTACTACTAGTGAATGCAATGTTACACACCAATACAATGGGCAACACCCCGTTATGTTTTTCTCACTCCTACTAGTGAATGTAATTTTACACACCCATACAATGCGCACCACCCCGCGATGTTTTTCAGAAACCTATCCTACATTGCCACTACATGTTCCCTGACCTCCCCATGTTGACCACCCCGCATGCTTTTCTCCATCCTACATTGCCACTCACTGCCTATCGTAATTCACACCCTACAATTCACACCACCCCGTGATGTTTTTCTCACTCTTACTAGTGAATGTAATGTTACACACACATATATGCTCACCATCCCGCGATGTTTTTCAGAAACCTATCCTATATTGCCCCTGCATGTTCCCTATCCTCACCATGCTGACCATCCCACGGTGCTTTTATCCATGCAAATTGCCACTCACTGTCTATCCTAATTCAGACCCTCCGATTCAAACCCCCCTGTGTTGTTTTTCTCACTCCTACTAGTTAATGTAATGTTACACACCCATACAATGTGCACCACCCCACGATGTTTTTCAGAAACCTATCCTTCATTGCCACTGCATGTTCCCTGACCTCCCCATGCTGACAACCCCGCGGTGATTTTCTCCATGCTACATTGCCACTCACTGACTATTCTAATTCAGACCCTCCGATTCACACCACCCCGTGATGTTTTTCTCACTCCTACTAGTGAATGTAATGTTACACACCCATACAATGCGCACCACCCTGCGATGTTTTTCCGAAACCTATCCTACATTGCCACTGCATGTTCCCTGACCTCCCCATGCTGACCATCCAGCGGTGCTTTTCTCCATCCTACATTGCCACTCACTGCCTATCCTAATTCAGACCCTCCAATCACACCAACCCGTGATGTTTTTGTCACTCCTGCTAGTGAATGTAAAGTTACACACCCGTACAATGCGCAACACCCGTGATGTTTTTCTCACTCCTACTAGTGAATGTAATGTTACACACCCATACAATGCGCACCACCCCGCGATGTTTTTCAGAAACCTATCCTACATTGCCACTGCATGATCCCTGACTTCCCCATGCTGACCACCCCGCGGTGCTTTTCTCCATGCTACATTGCCACTCAATGCCTATCCTAATTCAGACACTCCAATTCACACCACCCCGTGATGTTTTTCTCACTCCTACTAGTGCATGTAATGTTACAACCCATACAATGCGCACCATCCCGCGATGTTTTTCAGAAACCTATCCTGCATTGCCACTGCATATTCCCAGACCTCCCCATGCTGACCACCCCGCAGTGCTTTTCTCCATCCTACATTGCCACTCACTTCCTAACCTAATTCAGACCCTCCGATTCACACCACCCCGTTATGTTTTTCTCAATCTTACTAGTGAATGTAATGTTACACACCCATACAATGCGCAGCACCCCGCGCTGTTTTTGAGAAACCTATCCTACATTGCCACTGCATGTTCCCTGACCTCCCCTTGCTGACCACCCCGCGGTACCTTTCTACGTACTACATTGCCGCTCACTGCCTATCCTAATTCAGACCCTCTGATTCACACCACCCCATGATGTTTTTCTCACTCCTACTAGTGAATGTAATGTTACACACCCATACAATGAGCACCACCCCACGATGTTTTTCAGAAACCTATCCTACATTGCCATTGCATGTTTCCTGACCTCCCCATGCTGACCACCCCGCGGTGCTTTTCTCCATCCTACATTGCCACTCACTGCCTATCCTAATTCAGATCCTCCGATTCACACCACCCTGTGATGTTTTTCTCACTCCTACTAGTGAATGTAATGTTACACACCCATACAATGCGCACCACCCCGCGATGTTTTTCAGAAACCTATCCTACATTGCCACTGCATTTTCCCTGACTTCCCCATGCTGACCACCCCGAGGTGCTTATCTCCATCCTACATTGCCACTCATTTCCTATCCTAATTCAGATCCTCCGATTCACACCAAACCGCGATGTTTTTCTCACTCCTACTAGTGAATGTAATTTTACACACACATACAATGCACACCACCCCACGATGTTTTTCAGAAACCTATCCTACATTGTCACTGCATGTTCCCTGACCTCCCCATGCTGACCACCCCGCTGTGCTTTTCCCCATCCTACATTGCCACTCACTGCCTATCCTAATTCAGACCCTAAGATTCACACGACCCCGAGATGTTTTTCTCACTCCTACTAGTGAATGTAATGTTACCCACCCATATATGCTCACCACCCCGCGATGTTTTTCAGATACCTATCCTACATTGGCCCTGCATGTTCCCTGACCTCACCATGCTGACAACCCCACGGTGCTTTATCCATCCTAAATTGTAACTCACTGTCTATCCTAATTCAGACCCTCCAATTCAAACCAACCCGTGATGTTTTTCTCACTCCTACTAGTGAATGTAATGTTACTCACCCATACAATGCGCACCATTCCATGTGTTTCTCACTCCTACTAGTGAATGTAATGTTACAGACCCATACAATGCGCACCACCCCGCGAGGTTTTTCAGAAACCTATCCTTCATTGCCACTGCATGTTCCCTGACCTCCCCATGCTGACCACCCCGCGGTGCTTTTCTCCATGCTACATTGCCTCTCACTGCCTATTCTAATTCAGACCCTCCGATTCACACCACCCCGTGATGTTTTTCTCACTGCTACTAGTGAATGTAATGTTACACACCCATACAATGTGCATCACCCCGCGATGTTTTTCAGAAACCTATCCTACATTGCCACTGCATGTTCCCTGACTTCCCCATGCTGAACATCCAGCGGTGCTTTTCTCCATCCTACATTGCCACTCACTGCCTATCCTAATCAGACCCTCCAAATCTCACCACCCCGTGATGCTTTTCTCACTCCTGCTAGTGAATGTAAAGTTACACACCCATACAATGCGCAACACCCCGCGAAGTGTTTCTCACTCCTACTAGTGAATGTAATGTTACACACCCGTACAATGCGTACCACCCCGCGATGTTTTTCTGAAACCTATCCTACATTGGCACTGCATGAACTCTGACTTCCGCATGCTGACCACCCCGCGGTGCTTTTCTCCATCCTACATTGCCACTCAATGCCTATCCTAATTCAGACCCTCCAATTCACACCACCCCGTGATGTTTTTCTCACTTCTACTAGTGAATGTAATGTTACACACCCATACAATCCGCACCACCCAGCGATGGTTTTCAGAAACCTATCCTACATTGCCACTGCCTGTTCCCTGACCTCCCCTTGCTGACCAACCCATGGTGCTTTTATCCATGCAAATTGCCACTCACTTTCTATCCTAATTCAGAGCCTCCGATTCAAACCCCCCTGTGTTGTTTTTCTCACTCCTGCTAGTGAATGTAATGTTACACACCCATACAATGCGCACCAATCCATAATGTGTTTCTCACTCCTACTAGTGAATGTAATGTTACACACCCATACAATGCGCACCACCCCGCGATGTTTTTCAGAAACCTATCCTTCATTGCCACTGCATGTTCCCTGACCTCCCCATGCTGACCACGCCGCGGTGCTTTTCTCCATGCTACATTGCCTCTCACTGAATATTCTAATTCAGACCCTCCGATTCACACCACCCCGTGATGTTTTTTCTCACTCCTACTAGTGAATGTAATGTTACACACCCATACAATGCGCACCACCCCGCTATGTTTTTCAGAAACCTATCCTACATTGCCACTGCATGTTCCCTGACCTCCCCATGCTGACCATCCAGCGGTGCTTTTCTCCATCCTACATTGCCATTCCCTGCCTATCCTAATTCAGACCCTCCAAATCACACCACCCCGTGATTTTTTTCTCACTCCTGCTAGTGAATGTAAAGTTACACTCCCATACAATGCGCAACACCCCGCGAAGTTTTTCTTACTCCTACTAGTGAATGTAATGTTACACACCCGTACAATGCGCACCACCCCGCGATGTTTTTCAGAAAGCTATCCTACATTGGCCCTGCATGATCCCTGACCACCCCATGCTGACCACCCCGCGGTGCTTTTCTCCATCCTACATTGCCACTCAATGCCTATCCTAATTCAGACCCTCCAATTCACACCACCCCGTGATGTTTTTCTCACTCCTACTAGTGCATGTAATGTTACACACAAATACAATGCGCACCACTCCGCGATGTTTTTCAGAAACCTATCCTACATTGCCACTGCATGTTCCCTGACCTCCCCTTGCTGACCACTCCGCGGATCTTTTCTCCATCCTACATTGCCACTCACTGCCTATCCTAATTCAGACCCTCCGATTCACATCACCCTGTGATGTTTTTCTCACTCCTACAGGTGAATGTAATATTACACACGTATACAATGCGCACCAACCCGCGAAGTTTTTCAGAAACCTATCCTTCATTGCCACTGCATGTTCCCTGACCTCCCCATGCTGACCATCCTGTGGTGCTTTTCTCCATCCTACATTGCCACACACTGCCTATCCTAATTCAGAGCCTCCGATTCACACCACCCCTGATGTTTTTCTCACAACTACTAGTGAATGTAATGTTACACACCCATACAATGTGCACATCCCGCGATGTGTTTCAGAAACCTATCCTAAATTGTCACTGCCTGTTCCCCGACCTCCCCATGCTGACCACCCCGCGGTGCTTTTCTCCATCCTACATTGCCACTCACTAGCTATCCTAATTCAGACCCTCCGATTCACACGACCCCATGATGTTTTTCTCACTCCTACTAGTGAATGTAATGTTACACACCCTTACAATGCGCACCACACCGAGATGTTTTTCAGAAACGTCTCCTACATTGCCACTGCATGTTTCCTGACCTCCACATGCTGACCACCTCGCGGTGTTTTTCTCCATCCTATATTGCCACTAACTGCCTATCCTAATTCAGGCCCTCCGATTCACACCACCCCATGACTTTTTTCTCACTCCTACTAGTGAATGTAATGTTACACACCCATACAATGCGCAAAACCCCGCGATGTTTTTCAGAAACCTATCCTACATTGCCACTGCATGTTCCCTGACCTCCCCGTGCAAACCACGCCTGGAGCTTTTCTCCATCCTACATTGCCACTCACTGCCTATCCAAATTCAGAGCCTCAGATTCACACCACCTCGTGATGTTTTTCTCACTACTACTAGTGAATGCAATGTTACACACCAATACAATGGGCAACACCCCGTTATGTTTTTCTCACTCCTACTAGTGAATGTAATTTTACACACCCATACAATGCGCACCACCCCGCGATGTTTTTCAGAAACCTATCCTACATTGCCACTGCATGTTCCCTGACCTCCCCATGTTGACCACCCCGCGTGCTTTTCTCCATCCTACATTGCCACTCACTGCCTATCGTAATTCACACCCTACGATTCACACCACCCCGTGATGTTTTTCTCACTCTTACTAGTGAATGTAATGTTACACACCCTTACAATGCGCACCTCATCGCGATGTTTTTCAGAAACTTATCCTACATTGCCACTGCATGTTCCCTGACCTCCCCGTGCTGACCATCCAGCGGTGCTATTCTCCATCCTACATTGCGACTCATTGCCTATCCTAATTCAGGCCCTCCGATTCACACCACCCCATGATGTTTTTCTCACTCCTACTTGTGAATGTAATGTTACACACCCATACAATGAGCACCACTCCGCGATGTTTTTCAGAAACCTATCCTACATTGCCACTGCATGTTCCCTGACCTCCCCTTGCTGACCACCCCGCGGATCTTTTCTCCATCGTACATTGCCACTCACTGCCTATCCTAATTCAGACCCTCCGATTCACATCACCCTGTGATGTTTTTCTCACTCCTACAGGTGAATGTAATATTACACACGTATACAATGCGCACCAACCCGCGATGTTTTTCAGAAACCTATCCTTCATTGCCACTGCATGTTCCCTGACCTCCCCATGCTGACCATCCTGTGGTGCTTTTCTCCATCCTACATTGCCACTCACTGCCTATCCTAATTCATAGCCTCCGATTCACACCACCCCTGATGTTTTTCTCACAACTACTAGTGAATGTAATGTTACACACCCATACAATGTGCACACCCCACGATGTGTTTCAGAAACCTATCCTAAATTGTCACTGCCTGTTCCCCGACCTCCCCATGCTGACCACCCCGCGGTGCTTTTCTCCATCCTACATTGCCACTCACTAGCTATCCTAATTCAGACCCTCCGATTCACACGACCCCATGATGTTTTTCTCACTCCTACTAGTGAATGTAATGTTACACACCCTTACAATGCGCACCACACCAAGATGTTTTTCAGAAACGTCTCCTACATTGCCACTGCATGTTTCCTGACCTCCACATGCTGACCACCTCGCGGTGTTTTACTCCATCCTATATTGCCACTAACTGCCTATCCTAATTCAGGCCCTCCGATTCACACCACCTCATGACTTTTTTCTCACTCCTACTAGTGAATGTAATGTTACACACCCATACAATGCGCACCACCCCCCGAAGTTTTTCAGAAACCTATCCTACATTGCCACTGCATGTTCCCTGACCTCCCCGTGCTGAACACGCCGCGGAGCTTTTCTCCATCCTACATTGCCACTCACTGCCTATCCAAATTCAGAGCCTCGGATTCACACCACCTCATGATGTTTTTCTCACTACTACTAGTGAATGCAATGTTACACACCAATACAATGGGCAACACCCCGTTATGTTTTTCTCACTCCTACTAGTGAATGTAATTTTACACACCCATACAATGCGCACCACCCCGCGATGTTTTTCAGAAACCTATCCTACATTGCCACTACATGTTCCCTGACCTCCCCATGTTGACCACCCCGCGTGCTTTTCTCCATCCTACATTGCCACTCACTGCCTATCGTAATTCACACCCTACAATTCACACCACCCCGTGATGTTTTTCTCACTCTTACTAGTGAATGTAATGTTACACACACATATATGCTCACCATCCCGCGATGTTTTTCAGAAACCTATCCTATATTGCCACTGCATGTTCCCTATCCTCACCATGCTGACCATCCCACGGTGCTTTTATCCATGCAAATTGCCACTCACTGTCTATCCTAATTCAGACCCTCCGATTCAAACCCCCCTGTGTTGTTTTTCTCACTCCTACTAGTTAATGTAATGTTACACACCCATACAATGTGCACCACCCCACGATGTTTTTCAGAAACCTATCCTTCATTGCCACTGCATGTTCCCTGACCTCCCCATGCTGACAACCCCGCGGTGATTTTCTCCATGCTACATTGCCACTCACTGACTATTCTAATTCAGACCCTCCGATTCACACCACCCCGTGATGTTTTTCTCACTCCTACTAGTGAATGTAATGTTACACACCCATACAATGCGCACCACCCTGCGATGTTTTTCCGAAACCTATCCTACATTGCCACTGCATGTTCCCTGACCTCCCCATGCTGACCATCCAGCGGTGATTTTCTCCATCCTACATTGCCACTCACTGCCTATCCTAATTCAGACCCTCCAATCACACCAACCCGTGATGTTTTTGTCACTCCTGCTAGTGAATGTAAAGTTACACACCCGTACAATGCGCAACACCCGCGATGTTTTTCTCACTCCTACTAGTGAATGTAATGTTACACACCCATACAATGCGCACCACCCCGCGATGTTTTTCAGAAACCTATCCTACATTGCCACTGCATGATCCCTGACTTCCCCATGCTGACCACCCCGCAGTGCTTTTCTCCATCCTACATTGCCACTCACTTCCTAACCTAATTCAGACCCTCCGATTCACACCACCCCGTTATGTTTTTCTCAATCTTACTAGTGAATGTAATGTTACACACCCATACAATGCGCAGCACCCCGCGCTGTTTTTGAGAAACCTATCCTACATTGCCACTGCATGTTCCCTGACCTCCCCTTGCTGACCACCCCGCGGTACCTTTCTACGTACTACATTGCCCCTCACTGCCTATCCTAATTCAGACCCTCTGATTCACACCACCCCATGATGTTTTTCTCACTCCTACTAGTGAATGTAATGTTACACACCCGTAAAATGCGCACCACCCCGCGATGTTTTTCAGAAACCTATCCTACATTGCCATTGCATGTTTCCTGACCTCCCCATGCTGACCACCCCGCGGTGCTTTTCTCCATCCTACATTGCCACTCACTGCCTATCCTAATTCAGATCCTCCGATTCACACCACCCTGTGATGTTTTTCTCACTCCTACTAGTGAATGTAATGTTACACACCCATACAATGCGCACCACCCCGCGATGTTTTTCAGAAACCTATCCTACATTGCCACTGCATTTTCCCTGACTTCCCCATGCTGACCACCCCGAGGTGCTTATCTCCATCCTACATTGCCACTCATTTCCTATCCTAATTCAGATCCTCCGATTCACACCAAACCGCGATGTTTTTCTCACTCCTACTAGTGAATGTAATTTTACACACACATACAATGCACACCACCCCACGATGTTTTTCAGAAACCTATCCTACATTGTCACTGCATGTTCCCTGACCTCCCCATGCTGACCACCCCGCTGTGCTTTTCCCCATCCTACATTGCCACTCACTGCCTATCCTAATTCAGACCCTAAGATTCACACGACCCCGAGATGTTTTTCTCACTCCTACTAGTGAATGTAATGTTACCCACCCATATATGCTCACCACCCCGCGATGTTTTTCAGATACCTATCCTACATTGGCCCTGCATGTTCCCTGACCTCACCATGCTGACAACCCCACGGTGCTTTATCCATCCTAAATTGTAACTCACTGTCTATCCTAATTCAGACCCTCCAATTCAAACCAACCCGTGATGTTTTTCTCACTCCTACTAGTGAATGTAATGTTACTCACCCATACAATGCGCACCATTCCATGTGTTTCTCACTCCTACTAGTGAATGTAATGTTACAGACCCATACAATGCGCACCACCCCGCGAGGTTTTTCAGAAACCTATCCTTCATTGCCACTGCATGTTCCCTGACCTCCCCATGCTGACCACCCCGCGGTGCTTTTCTCCATGCTACATTGCCTCTCACTGCCTATTCTAATTCAGACCCTCCGATTCACACCACCCCGTGATGTTTTTCTCACTGCTACTAGTGAATGTAATGTTACACACCCATACAATGTGCATCACCCCGCGATGTTTTTCAGAAACCTATCCTACATTGCCACTGCATGTTCCCTGACTTCCCCATGCTGAACATCCAGCGGTGCTTTTCTCCATCCTACATTGCCACTCACTGCCTATCCTAATCAGACCCTCCAAATCTCACCACCCCGTGATGCTTTTCTCACTCCTGCTAGTGAATGTAAAGTTACACACCCATACAATGCGCAACACCCCGCGAAGTGTTTCTCACTCCTACTAGTGAATGTAATGTTACACACCCGTACAATGCGTACCACCCCGCGATGTTTTTCTGAAACCTATCCTACATTGGCACTGCATGAACTCTGACTTCCGCATGCTGACCACCCCGCGGTGCTTTTCTCCATCCTACATTGCCACTCAATGCCTATCCTAATTCAGACCCTCCAATTCACACCACCCCGTGATGTTTTTCTCACTTCTACTAGTGAATGTAATGTTACACACCCATACAATCCGCACCACCCAGCAATGGTTTTCAGAAACCTATCCGGCATTGCCACTGCATATTCCCTGACCTCCCCATGCTGACCACCCCGCAGTGCTTTTCTCCATCCTATATTGCCACTAACTTCCTATCATAATTCAGACCCTTCGATTCACACCACCACGTTATGTTTTTCTCAATCTTACTCGTGAATGTAATGTTACACACCCATAAAATAAGCACCACCCCGTGTTGATTTTCAGAAACCTATCCTACATTGCCACTGCCTGTTCCCTGATCTCCCCTTGCTGACCAACCCATGGTGCTTTTATCCATGCAAATTGCCACTCACTTTCTATCCTAATTCAGAGCCTCCGATTCAAACCCCCCTGTGTTGTTTTTCTCACTCCTGCTAGTGAATGTAATGTTACACACCCATACAATGCGCACCAATCCATAATGTGTTTCTCACTCCTACTAGTGAATGTAATGTTACACACCCATACAATGCGCACCACCCCGCGATGTTTTTCAGAAACCTATCCTTCATTGCCACTGCATGTTCCCTGACCTCCCCATGCTGACCACGCCGCGGTGCTTTTCTCCATGCTACATTGCCTCTCACTGAATATTCTAATTCAGACCCTCCGATTCACACCACCCCGTGATGTTTTTTCTCACTCCTACTAGTGAATGTAATGTTACACACCCATACAATGCGCACCACCCCGCTATGTTTTTCAGAAACCTATCCTACATTGCCACTGCATGTTCCCTGACCTCCCCATGCTGACCATCCAGCGGTGCTTTTCTCCATCCTACATTGCCATTCCCTGCCTATCCTAATTCAGACCCTCCAAATCACACCACCCCGTGATTTTTTTCTCACTCCTGCTAGTGAATGTAAAGTTACACTCCCATACAATGCGCAACACCCCGCGAAGTTTTTCTTACTCCTACTAGTGAATGTAATGTTACACACCCGTACAATGCGCACCACCCCGCGATGTTTTTCAGAAAGCTATCCTACATTGGCCCTGCATGATCCCTGACCACCCCATGCTGACCACCCCGCGGTGCTTTTCTCCATCCTACATTGCCACTCAATGCCTATCCTAATTCAGACCCTCCAATTCACACCACCCCGTGATGTTTTTCTCACTCCTACTAGTGCATGTAATGTTACACACAAATACAATGCGCACCACTCCGCGATGTTTTTCAGAAACCTATCCTACATTGCCACTGCATGTTCCCTGACCTCCCCTTGCTGACCACTCCGCGGATCTTTTCTCCATCCTACATTGCCACTCACTGCCTATCCTAATTCAGACCCTCCGATTCACATCACCCTGTGATGTTTTTCTCACTCCTACAGGTGAATGTAATATTACACACGTATACAATGCGCACCAACCCGCGAAGTTTTTCAGAAACCTATCCTTCATTGCCACTGCATGTTCCCTGACCTCCCCATGCTGACCATCCTGTGGTGCTTTTCTCCATCCTACATTGCCACTCACTGCCTATCCTAATTCAGAGCCTCCGATTCACACCACCCCTGATGTTTTTCTCACAACTACTAGTGAATGTAATGTTACACACCCATACAATGTGCACATCCCGCGATGTGTTTCAGAAACCTATCCTAAATTGTCACTGCCTGTTCCCCGACCTCCCCATGCTGACCACCCCGCGGTGCTTTTCTCCATCCTACATTGCCACTCACTAGCTATCCTAATTCAGACCCTCCGATTCACACGACCCCATGATGTTTTTCTCACTCCTACTAGTGAATGTAATGTTACACACCCTTACAATGCGCACCACACCGAGATGTTTTTCAGAAACGTCTCCTACATTGCCACTGCATGTTTCCTGACCTCCACATGCTGACCACCTCGCGGTGTTTTTCTCCATCCTATATTGCCACTAACTGCCTATCCTAATTCAGGCCCTCCGATTCACACCACCCCATGACTTTTTTCTCACTCCTACTAGTGAATGTAATGTTACACACCCATACAATGCGCAAAACCCCGCGATGTTTTTCAGAAACCTATCCTACATTGCCACTGCATGTTCCCTGACCTCCCCGTGCAAACCACGCCTGGAGCTTTTCTCCATCCTACATTGCCACTCACTGCCTATCCAAATTCAGAGCCTCAGATTCACACCACCTCGTGATGTTTTTCTCACTACTACTAGTGAATGCAATGTTACACACCAATACAATGGGCAACACCCCGTTATGTTTTTCTCACTCCTACTAGTGAATGTAATTTTACACACCCATACAATGCGCACCACCCCGCGATGTTTTTCAGAAACCTATCCTACATTGCCACTGCATGTTCCCTGACCTCCCCATGTTGACCACCCCGCGTGCTTTTCTCCATCCTACATTGCCACTCACTGCCTATCGTAATTCACACCCTACGATTCACACCACCCCGTGATGTTTTTCTCACTCTTACTAGTGAATGTAATGTTACACACCCTTACAATGCGCACCTCATCGCGATGTTTTTCAGAAACTTATTCTACAATCCCACTGGATGTTCCCTGACATCCCCATGCTGACCACCCCGCGGTGCTTTACTCCATCCTACATTTGCCACTCACTGCCTATCCTAATTCACACCCTACGATTCACACCACCCCGTGATGTTTTTCTCACTCTTACTAGTGAATGTAATGTTACACACCCTTACAATGCGCACCTCATCGCGATGTTTTTCAGAAACTTATCCTACATTGCCACTGCATGTTCCCTGACCTCCCCGTGCTGACCATCCAGCGGTGCTATTCTCCATCCTACATTCCACTCACTGCCTATCCTAATTGAGACCCTCCAAATCACACCACCCCGTGACGGTTTTCTCAATCTTACTAGTGAATGTAATGTTACACACCCATACAATGCGCACCACCCCACGCTGTTTTTCAGAAACCTATCCTACATTGACACTGCATGTTCCTTGACCTCCCCTTGCTGAACACCCCACGGTGCCTTTCTCCATACTACATTGCCACTCACTGCCTATCCTAATTCAGACCCTCCGATTCACACCACCCTGTGATGTTTTTCTAACTCCTACAGGTGAATGTAATGTTACACACGTATACAATGCGCACGAACCCGCGATGTTTTTCAAAAACCTATCCTACATTGCAACTGCATGTTCCCTGACCTCACCATGATGACCACCCTGTGGTGCTTTTCTCCATCCTACATTGCCACTCACTGCCTATCCTAATTCAGAGCCTCCGATTCACACCACCCCTTGATGTTTTTCTCACTCCTACTAGTGAATGTAATGTTACACACCCATACAATGCGCACCAACACGTTATGTTTTTCTCACTCCTACAAGTTAATGTAATGTTCCACACGTATACAAGGCGCACCACCCCGCGATGTTTTTCAGAAACCTATCTTAAATTGTCCCTGACTGTTCCCCGACCTCCCCATGCTGACCACCCCGCGGTGCTTTTCTCCATCCTACATCGCCACTCACTGCCTATCCTAATTCAGACCCTCCGATTCACACCACCCCATTATGTTTTTCTCACTCCTACTAGTGAACGTAATGTTACAGACCCTTACAATGCGCACCACCCCGAGATGTTTTTCAGAAACCTATCCTAAATTGCCACTGCATGTTTCCTGACTTCCACATGCTGACCACACTGTGGTGTTTTTCTCCATCCTACATTGCCACTCACTGCCTATCCTAATTCAGGCTCTCCGATTCACACCACCCCGTGATGTTTTTCTCACTCCTACAGGTGAATGTAATGTTACACACCCATACAATCCGCACCACTCCGCGATGTTTTTCAGAAACCTCTCCTACATTGCCACTGCATGTTCCCTGACCTCCCCTTGCTGACCACCCCGCGGTTCTTTTCTCCATCCTACATTGCCACTCAATGCCTATCCTAATTCAGACACTCCAATTCACACCACCCCGTGATGTTTTTCTCACTCCTACTAGTGCATGTAATGTTACAACCCATACAATGCGCACCACCCCGCGATGTTTTTCAGAAACCTATCCTGCATTGCCACTGCATATTCCCAGACCTCCCCATGCTGACCACCTCGCAGTGCTTTTCTCCATCCTACATTGCCACTCACTTCCTAACCTAATTCCGACCCTCCGATTCACACCACCCCGTTATGTTTTTCTCAATCTTACTAGTGAATGTAATGTTACACACCCATACAATGCGCAGCACCCCGCGCTGTTTTTGAGAAACCTATCCTACATTGCCACTGCATGTTCCCTGACCTCCCCTTGCTGACCACCCCGCGGTACCTTTCTACGTACTACATTGCCGCTCACTGCCTATCCTAATTCAGACCCTCTGATTCACACCACCCCATGATGTTTTTCTCACTCCTACTAGTGAATGTAATGTTACACACCCGTAAAATGCGCACCACCCCGCGATGTTTTTCAGAAACCTATCCTACATTGCCATTGCATGTTTCCTGACCTCCCCATGCTGACCACCCCGCGGTGCTTTTTTCCATCCTACATTGCCACTCACTGCCTATCCTAATTCAGATCCTCCGATTCACACCACCCTGTGATGTTTTCCTCACTCCTACTAGTGAATGTAATGTTACACACCCATACAATGCGCACCACCCCGCGATGTTTTTCAGAAACCTATCCTACATTGCCACTGCATTTTCCCTGACTTCCCCATGCTGACCACCCCGAGGTGCTTATCTCCATCCTACATTGCCACTCATTTCCTATCCTAATTCAGATCCTCCGATTCACACCAAACCGCGATGTTTTTCTCACTCCTACTAGTGAATGTAATTTTACACACACATACAATGCACACCACCCCACGATGTTTTTCAGAAACCTATCCTACATTGTCACTGCATGTTCCCTGACCTCCCCATGCTGACCACCCCGCTGTGCTTTTCCCCATCCTACATTGCCACTCACTGCCTATCCTAATTCAGACCCTAAGATTCACACGACCCCGAGATGTTTTTCTCACTCCTACTAGTGAATGTAATGTTACCCACCCATATATGCTCACCACCCCGCGATGTTTTTCAGATACCTATCCTACATTGGCCCTGCATGTTCCCTGACCTCACCATGCTGACAACCCCACGGTGCTTTATCCATCCTAAATTGTAACTCACTGTCTATCCTAATTCAGACCCTCCAATTCAAACCAACCCGTGATGTTTTTCTCACTCCTACTAGTGAATGTAATGTTACTCACCCATACAATGCGCACCATTCCATGTGTTTCTCACTCCTACTAGTGAATGTAATGTTACAGACCCATACAATGCGCACCACCCCGCGAGGTTTTTCAGAAACCTATCCTTCATTGCCACTGCATGTTCCCTGACCTCCCCATGCTGACCACCCCGCGGTGCTTTTCTCCATGCTACATTGCCTCTCACTGCCTATTCTAATTCAGACCCTCCGATTCACACCACCCCGTGATGTTTTTCTCACTGCTACTAGTGAATGTAATGTTACACACCCATACAATGTGCATCACCCCGCGATGTTTTTCAGAAACCTATCCTACATTGCCACTGCATGTTCCCTGACTTCCCCATGCTGAACATCCAGCGGTGCTTTTCTCCATCCTACATTGCCACTCACTGCCTATCCTAATCAGACACTCCAAATCTCACCACCCCGTGATGCTTTTCTCACTCCTGCTAGTGAATGTAAAGTTACACACCCATACAATGCGCAACACCCCGCGAAGTGTTTCTCACTCCTACTAGTGAATGTAATGTTACACACCCGTACAATGCGTACCACCCCGCGATGTTTTTCTGAAACCTATCCTACATTGGCACTGCATGAACTCTGACTTCCGCATGCTGACCACCCCGCGGTGCTTTTCTCCATCCTACATTGCCACTCAATGCCTATCCTAATTCAGACCCTCCAATTCACACCACCCCGTGATGTTTTTCTCACTTCTACTAGTGAATGTAATGTTACACACCCATACAATCCGCACCACCCCGCAATGTTTTTCAGAAACCTATCCTGCATTGCCACTGCATATTCCCTGACCTCCCCATGCTGACCACCCCGCAGTGCTTTCTCCATCCTATATTGCCACTAACTTCCTATCATAATTCAGACCCTTCGATTCACACCACCACGTTATGTTTTTCTCAATCTTACTCGTGAATGTAATGTTACACACCCATAAAATAAGCACCACCCCGCGTTGATTTTCAGAAACCTATCCTACATTGCCACTGCCTGTTCCCTGACCTCCCCTTGCTGACCAACCCATGGTGCTTTTATCCATGCAAATTGCCACTCACTTTCTATCCTAATTCAGAGCCTCCGATTCAAACCCCCCTGTGTTGTTTTTCTCACTCCTGCTAGTGAATGTAATGTTACACACCCATACAATGCGCACCAATCCATAATGTGTTTCTCACTCCTACTAGTGAATGTAATGTTACACACCCATACAATGCGCACCACCCCGCGATGTTTTTCAGAAACCTATCCTTCATTGCCACTGCATGTTCCCTGACCTCCCCATGCTGACCACGCCGCGGTGCTTTTCTCCATGCTACATTGCCTCTCACTGAATATTCTAATTCAGACCCTCCGATTCACACCACCCCGTGATGTTTTTTCTCACTCCTACTAGTGAATGTAATGTTACACACCCATACAATGCGCACCACCCCGCTACGTTTTTCAGAAACCTATCCTACATTGCCACTGCATGTTCCCTGACCTCCCCATGCTGACCATCCAGCGGTGCTTTTCTCCATCCTACATTGCCATTCCCTGCCTATCCTAATTCAGACCCTCCAAATCACACCACCCCGTGATTTTTTTCTCACTCCTGCTAGTGAATGTAAAGTTACACTCCCATACAATGCGCAACACCCCGCGAAGTTTTTCTTACTCCTACTAGTGAATGTAATGTTACACACCCGTACAATGCGCACCACCCCGCGATGTTTTTCAGAAAGCTATCCTACATTGGCCCTGCATGATCCCTGACCACCCCATGCTGACCACCCCGCGGTGCTTTTCTCCATCCTACATTGCCACTCAATGCCTATCCTAATTCAGACCCTCCAATTCACACCACCCCGTGATGTTTTTCTCACTCCTACTAGTGCATGTAATGTTACACACCCATACAATGCGCACCACTCCGCGATGTTTTTCAGAAACCTATCCTACATTGCCACTGCATGTTCCCTGACTTCCCCTTGCTGACCACTCCGCAGATCTTTTCTCCATCCTACATTGCCACTCACTGCCTATCCTAATTCAGACCCTCCGATTCACATCACCCTGTGATGTTTTTCTCACTCCTGCAGGTGAATGTAATATGACACACGTATACAATGCGCACCAACCCGCGAAGTTTTTCAGAAACCTATCCTTCATTGCCACTGCATGTTCCCTGACCTCCCCATGCTGACCATCCTGTGGTGCTTTTCTCCATCCTACATTGCCACTCACTGCCTATCCTAATTCAGAGCCTCCGATTCACACCACCCCTGATGTTTTTCTCACAACTACAAGTGAATGTAATGTTACATACCCATACAATGTGCACATCCCGCGATGTGTTTCAGAAACCTATCCTAAATTGTCACTGCCTGTTCCCCGACCTCCCCATGCTGACCACCCCGCGGTGCTTTTCTCCATCCTACATTGCCACTCACTAGCTATCCTAATTCAGACCCTCCGATTCACACGACCCCATGATGTTTTTCTCACTCCTACTAGTGAATGTAATGTTACACACCCTTACAATGCGCACCACACCGAGATGTTTTTCAGAAACGTCTCCTACATTGCCACTGCATGTTTCCTGACCTCCACATGCTGACAACCTCGCGGTGTTTTTCTCCATCCTATATTGCCACTAACTGCCTATCCTAATTCAGGCCCTCCGATTCACACCACCCCATGACTTTTTTCTCACTCCTACTAGTGAATGTAATGTTACACACCCATACAATGCGCAAAACCCCGCGATGTTTTTCAGAAACCTATCCTACATTGCCACTGCATGTTCCCTGACCTCCCCGTGCAAACCACGCCTGGAGCTTTTCTCCATCCTACATTGCCACTCACTGCCTATCCAAATTCAGAGCCTCAGATTCACACCACCTCGTGATGTTTTTCTCACTACTACTAGTGAATGCAATGTTACACACCAATACAATGGGCCACACCCCGTTATGTTTTTCTCACTCCTACTAGTGAATGTAATTTTACACACCCATACAATGCGCACCACCCCGCGATGTTTTTCAGAAACCTATCCTACATTGCCACTGCATGTTCCCTGACCTCCCCATGTTGACCACCCCGCGTGCTTTTCTCCATCCTACATTGCCACTCACTGCCTATCGTAATTCACACCCTACGATTCACACCACCCCGTGATGTTTTTCTCACTCTTACTAGTGAATGTAATGTTACACACCCTTACAATGCGCACCTCATCGCGATGTTTTTCAGAAACTTATTCTACAATCCCACTGGATGTTCCCTGACATCCCCATGCTGACCACCCCGCGGTGCTTTACTCCATCCTACATTTGCCACTCACTGCCTATCCTAATTCACACCCTACGATTCACACCACCCGTGATGTTTTTCTCACTCTTACTAGTGAATGTAATGTTACACACCCTTACAATGCGCACCTCATCGCGATGTTTTTCAGAAACTTATCCTACATTGCCACTGCATGTTCCCTGACCTCCCCGTGCTGACCATCCAGCGGTGCTATTCTCCATCCTACATTCCACTCACTGCCTATCCTAATTCAGACCCTCCAAATCACACCACCCCGTGACGGTTTTCTCAATCTTACTAGTGAATGTAATGTTACACACCCATACAATGCGCACCACCCCACGCTGTTTTTCAGAAACCTATCCTACATTGCCACTGCATGTTCCTTGACCTCCCCTTGCTGAACACCCCACGGTGCCTTTCTCCATACTACATTGCCACTCACTGCCTATCCTAATTCAGACCCTCCGATTCACACCACCCTGTGATGTTTTTCTCACTCCTACAGGTGAATGTAATGTTACACACGTATACAATGCGCACGAACCCGCGATGTTTTTCAGAAACCTATCCTACATTGCAACTGCATGTTCCCTGACCTCACCATGATGACCACCCTGTGGTGCTTTTCTCCATCCTACATTGCCACTCACTGCCTATCCTAATTCAGAGCCTCCGATTCACACCACCCCTTGATGTTTTTCTCACTCCTACTAGTGAATGTAATGTTACACACCCATACAATGCGCACCAACACGTTATGTTTTTCTCACTCCTACAAGTGAATGTAATGTTCCACACGTATACAAGGCGCACCACCCCGCGATGTTTTTCAGAAACCTATCCTAAATTGTCCCTGACTGTTCCCCGACCTCCCCATGCTGACCACCCCGCGGTGCTTTTCTCCATCCTACATCGCCACTCACTGCCTATCCTAATTCAGACCCTCCGATTCACACCACCCCATGATGTTTTTCTCACTCCTACTAGTGAACGTAATTTTACAGACCCTTACAATGCGCACCACCCCGAGATGTTTTTCAGAAACGTATCCTAAATTGCCACTGCATGTTTCCTGACTTCCACATGCTGACCACACTGTGGTGTTTTTCTCCATCCTACATTGCCACTCACTGCCTATCCTAATTCAGGCTCTCCGATTCACACCACCCCATGATGTTTTTCTCACTCCTACTAGTGAATGTAATGTTACACACCCATACAATCCGCACCACTCCGCGATGTTTTTCAGAAACCTCTCCTACATTGCCACTGCATGTTCCCTGACCTCCCCTTGCTGACCACCCCGCGGTTCTTTTCTCCATCCTACATTGCCACTCACTGCCTATCCTAATTCAAACCCTCCGATTCACACCACCCTGTGATGTTTTTCTCACTCCTACAGGTGAATGTAATGTTACACACGTATACAATGCGCACCAACCCGCGATGTTTTTCAGAAACCTATCCTACATTGCAACTGCATGTTCCCTGACCTCACCATGATGACCACCCTGTGGTGCTTTTCTCCATCCTACATTGCCACTCACTGCCTATCCTAATTCAGAGCCTCCGATTCACACCACCCCTTGATGTTTTTCTCACTCCTACTAGTGAATGTAATGTTACACACCCATACAATGCGCACACCCCGCGATATGTTTCAGAAACCTATCCTAAATTGTCACTGCCTGTTCCCTGACCTCCCCATGCTGACCACCCCGCGGTGCTTTTCTCCATCCTACATTGCCACTCACTGCCTATCCTTATTCAGACCCTCCGATTCACACCACCCCGTGATGTTTTTGTCACTCCTACTTATGAATGTAATGTTACACACCCGTACAATGCGCACCACCCCGCGATGTTTTTCAGAAAGCTATCCTACATTGGCCCTGCATGATCCCTGACTACCCCATGCTGACCACCCCGCGGTGCTTTTCTCCATCCTACATTGCCACTCAATGCCTATCCTAATTTAGACCCTGCAATTCACACCACCCCGTGATGTTTTTCTCACTCCTACTAGTGCATGTAATGTTACACACCCATACAATGCGCACCAACACGCGATGTTTTTCAGAAACCTATCCTGCATTGCCACTGCATATTCCCTGACCTCCCCATGCTGAACACCCCGCAGTGCTTTTCTCCATCCTACATTGCGACTCATTGCCTATCCTAATTCAGGCCCTCCGATTCACACCACCCCGTGATGTTTTTCTCACTCCTACTAGTGAATGTAATGTTACACACCCATACAATGAGCACCACTCCGCGATGTTTTTCAGAAACCTATCCTACATTGCCACTGCATGTTCCCTGACCTCCCCTTGCTGACCACCCCGCGGATCTTTTCTCCATCCTACATTGCCACTCACTGCCTATCCTAATTCAGACCCTCCGATTCACATCACCCTGTGATGTTTTTCTCATTCCTACAGGTGAATGTAATATTACACACGTATACAATGGGCACCAACCCGCGATGTTTTTCAGAAACCTATCCTTCATTGCCACTGCATGTTCCCTGACCTCCCCATGCTGACCATCCTGTGGTGCTTTTCTCCATCCTACATTGCCACTCACTGCCTATCCTAATTCAGAGCCTCCGATTCACACCACCCCTGATGTTTTTCTCACAACTACTAGTGAATGTAATGTTACACACCGATACAATGTGCACCACCCTGCGATGTTTTTCAGAAACCTATCCTTCATTGCGACTGCATGTTCCCTGACCTCAACATGCTGACCACCCCGCGGTGCTTTTCTCCATGCTACATTGCCTCTCACTGCCTATCCTAATTCAGACCCTCCGATTCACACCACCCCATGACATTTTTCTCACTCCTACTAGTGAATGTAATGTTACACACCCATATAATGCGCACAACCCCGCGATGTTTTTCAGAAACCTATCCTACATTGCCACTGCATGTTCCCTGACCTCCCCGTGCTGACCACGCCGTGGAGCTTTTCTCGATCCTACATTGCCACTCACTGCCTATCCAAATTCAGAGCCTCGGATTCACACCACCTCATGATGTTTTTCTCACTACTACTAGTGAATGCAATGTTACACACCAATACAATGGGCAACACCCCGTTATGTTTTTCTCACTCCTACTAGTGTATGTAATTTTACACACCCATACTATGCGCACCACCCCGCGATGTTTTTCAGAAACCTATCCTACATTGCCACTACATGTTCCCTGACCTCCCCATGTTGACCACCCCGCGTGCTTTTCACCATCCTACATTGCCACTCACTGCCTATCGTAATTCACACCCTACGATTCACACCACCCCGTGATGTTTTTCTCACTCTTACTAGTGAATGTAATGTTACACACCCTTACAATGCGCACCTCCCCGCGATGTTTTTCAGAAACTTATTCTACAATCCCACTGGATGTTCCCTGACATCACCATGCTGACCACCCCGCGGTGCTTTACTCCATCCTACATTTGCCACTCACTGCCTATCCTAATTCACACCCTACGATTCACACCACCCCGTGATGTTTTTCTCACTCTTACTAGTGAATGTAATGTTACACACCCTTACAATGCGCACCTCCCCGCGATGTTTTTCAGAAACCTATCCTACATTGCCACTGCATGTTCCCTGACCTCACCATGCTGACCACCCCACGGTGCTTTTATCCATGCAAATTGCCACTCACTGTCTATCCTAATTTAGACCCTCTGATTCAAACCCCCCTGTGTTGTTTTTCTTACTCCTACTAGTGAATGTAATGTTACACAACGATACAATGCGCACCACCCCGCGATGTTTTTCAGAAACCTATCCTTCATTGTGACTGCATGTTCCCTGACCTCAACATGCTGACCACCCCGCGGTGCTTTTCTCCATGCTACATTGCCTCTCACTGCCTATCCTAATTCAGACCCTCCGATTCACTCCACCCCGTGATGTTTTTCTCACTCCTACTAGGGAATGTAATGTTACACACCCATACAATGCGCACCACCCCGCGATGTTTTTCAGAAACCTATCCTACATTGCCACTGCATGTTCCCTGACCTCCCCGTGCTGACCATCCAGCGGTGGTATTCTCCATCCTACATGAAACTCACTGCCTATCCTAATTCAGACCCTCCAAATCACACCACCCCGTGACGGTTTTCTCAATCTTACTAGTAAATGTAATGTTACACACCCATACAATGCGCACCACCTCACGCTGTTTTTCAGAAACCTATCCTACATTGCCACTGCATGTTCCTTGACCTCCCCTTGCTGAACACCCCACGGTGCCTTTCTCCATACTACATTGCCACTCACTGCCTATCCTAATTCAGACCCTCCGATTCACACCACCCCATGATGTGTTTCTCACTCCTACTAGTGAATGTAATGTTACACACCCATACAATGTGCACCACCCCGTGATGTTTTTCTCACTCCTACTAGTGAATGTAATGTTACACACCCATACAATGCGCACCACCCCGCGATGTTTTTCAGAAACCTATCCTACATTGCCACTGCATGTTCCCAGACCTCCCCATGCTGACCACCCCGCGGTGCTTTTCTCCATCCTACATTGCCACTCACTGCCTATTCTAATTGAGACACTCCAATTCACACCACACTGTGATGTTTTTCTCACTCCTACTAGTGAATGTAATGTTACACACCCATACAATGTGCACCACCCCGCGATGTTTTTCAGAAACCTATCCTACATTGCCACTGCATGTTCCCTGACCTCCCCATGCTGACCAACCCGCGGTGATTTTCCCCATCCTACATTGCCACTCACTGCCTATCCTAATTCAGACCCTCCGATTCACACCACCCCGTGATGTTTTTCTCACTCCTACTAGTGAATGTAATGTTACACACCCATACAATGCGCACCAACACGTTATGTTTTTCTCACTCCTACAAGTGAATGTAATGTTCCACACGTATACAATGCGCACCACCCCGCGATGTTTTTCAGAAACCTATCCTAAATTGTCCCGGACTGTTCCCCGACCTCCCCATGCTGACCACCCCGCGGTGCTTTTCTCCATCCTACATCGCCACTCACTGCCTATCCTAATTCAGACCCTCCAATTCACACCACCCCATGATGTTTTTCTCACTCCTACTAGTGAACGTAATGTTACAGACCCTTACAATGCGCACCACCCCGAGATGTTTTTCAGAAACGTATCCTAAATTGCCACTGCATGTTTCCTGACTTCCACATGCTGACCAGACCGCGGTGTTTTTCTCCATCCTACATTGCCACTCACTGCCTATCCTAATTCAGGCTCTCCGATTCACACCACCCCGTGATGTTTTTCTCACTCCTACAGGTGAATGTAATGTTACACACGTATACAATGCGCACCAACCCGCGATGTTTTTCAGAAACCTATCCTACATTGCAACTGCATGTTCCCTGACCTCACCATGATGACCACCCTGTGGTGCTTTTCTCCATCCTACATTGCCACTCACTGCCTATCCTAATTCAGAGCCTCCGATTCACACCACCCCTTGATGTTTTTCTCACTCCTACTAGTGAATGTAATGTTACACACCCATACAATGCGCACACCCCGCGATATGTTTCAGAAACCTATCCTAAATTGTCACTGCCTGTTCCCTACCTCCCCATGCTGACCACCCCGCGGTGCTTTTCTGCATCCTACATAGCCACTCACTGCCTATCCTTATTCAGACCCTCCGATTCACACCACCCCGTGATGTTTTTCTCACTCCTACTTATGAATGTAATGTTACACACCCATACAATGCGCACCAACACGTTATGTTTTTCTCACTCCTACTAGTGAATGTAATTTTACACATCCATACAATTCCCACCACCCCGCAATGTTTTTCAGAAACCTATCATTCATTGTCACTGCATGTTCCCTGACTTCCCCATTCTGTCCACCCCGCGGTGCTTTTCTCCATCCTACATTGCCTCTCACTGCCTATTCTAATTCAGACCCTCTGATTCGCACCACCCCATAACGTTTTTCACACTACTACTAGTGAACGTAATGTTACACACCCATACAATGCGCACCACCCCGCGATGTTTTTAAGAAACCTATCCTACACTGCCACTGCATGTTCCCTGACTTCCCCACGCTGACCATCCAACGGTGCTTTTCTCCATCCTACATTGCCACTCACTGCGTATCCTAATTCAGACCCTCCAAATCACACCACTCCGTGATGTTTTTCTCACTCCTACTAGTGAATGTAAAGTTAAACACCCATAGAATGCGCAACACCCCGCGATGTTTTTCTCACTCCTACTAGTGAATGTGATGTTACACACCCATACAATGCGCACCACCCCGGGATGTTTTTCAAAAACCTATCCTACATTGGCACTGCATGTTCCCTGACCTCCCCATTGTGACCACCCCGCGGTGCATTTCTCCGTCCTACATTGCCACTCACTGCCTATCCAAATTCAGACCCTCCGATTCACACCACCCCGTGATGTTTTTCTCACTCCTACAAGTGAATGTAATGTTACACACGTATACAATGCGCACCACCCCGCAATGATATTCAGAAACCTATCCTACATTGCAAATGCATGTTCCCTGACCTCCCCATGCTGACCACCCTGTGGTGCTTTTCTCCATCCTACATTGACACTCACTGCCTATCCTAATTCAGACCCTCCGATTCACACCACCCCGTGATGTTTTTCTCACTCCTACTAGTGAATGTAATGTTACACAACCATACAATGCGCACACCCCGCGATGTGTTTCAGAAACCTATCCTAAATTGTCACTGCCTGTTCCCCGACCTCCCCATGCTGACCACCCCGCGGTGCTTTGCTAAATCCTATATCGCCACTCACTGCCTATCCTAATTCAGACCCTCCGATTCACACCACCCCATGATATTTTTCTCACTCCTAGTAGTGAATGTAATGTTACAGACCCTTACAATGCGCACCACCCCGAGATGTTTTTCAGAAACGTATCCTACATTGCCACTGCATGATTCCTGACCTCCACATGCTGACCACCCGGCGGTGTTTTTCTCCATCCTACATTGCCACTCACTGCCTATCCTAATTCAGGCCCTCCGATTCACACCACCCTGTGACGTTTTTCTCACTCCTACAGGGGAATGTAATGTTACACACCCATACAATGCTCACCACTCCGCGATGTTTTTCAGAAACCTCTTCTACATTGCCACTGCATGTTCCCTGACCTCCCCTTGCTGACCACCCCGCGGTTCTTTTCTCCATCCTATATTGCCACTCACTGCCTATCCTAATTCAGACCCTCCGATTCACACCACCCTGTGATGTTTTTCTCACTCCTACAGGTGAATGTAATGTTACACACGTATACAATGCGCACCAACCCGCGATGTTTTTCAGAAACCTATCCTACATTGCAACTGCATGTTCCCTGACCTCCCCATGATGACCACCCTGTGGTGCTTTTCGACATCGTACATTGCCACTCACTGCCTATCCTAATTCAGAGCCTCCGATTCACACCACCCCGTGATGTTTTTCTCACTCCTACTAGTGAATGTAATGTTACACACCCATACAATGCGCACACCCCGCGATGAGTTTCAGAAACCTATCCTAAATTGTCACTGCCTGTTCCCCGACCTCCCCATGCTGACCACCCCACGGTTCTTTTCTCCATCCTACATTGCCACTCACTGCCTATCCTAATTCCGACCTTCTGATCCAGACCACCCCATGATGTTTTTCTCACTCCTACTAGTGAATGTAATGTTACAGACCCTTACAATGCGCACCACCCCGAGATGATTTTCAGAAACGTATCCTACATTGCCACTGCATGTTTCCTGACCTCCACATGCTGACCACCCCGCGATGTTTTTCTCCATCCTACATTGCCACTCACTGCGTATCCTAATTCAGACCCTCCAAATCACACCACCCCGTGATGTTTTTCTCACTCCTACTAGTGAATGTAAAGTTACACACCCATACAATGCGCACCACCCCGTGATGTTTTTCTCACTCCTACTAGTGAATGTAATGTTACACACCCATACAATGCGCACCACCCCGTGATGTTTTTCTCACTCCTACTAGTGAATGTAATGTTACACATCCATACAATTCCAACCACCCCGCAATGTTTTTCAAAAACCTATCCTTCATTGCCACTGCATGTTCCCTGACTTCCCCATGCTGACCACCCCGCAGTGCTTTTCTCCATCCTACATTGCCTCTCACTGCCTATTCTAATTCAGACCCTCTGATTCGCACCACCCCATGATGTTTTTCTCACTCCTACTAGTGAATGTAATGTTACACACCCATACAATGCACACCACCCTGCGATGTTTTTCAGAAACCTATCCTACATTGCCACTGCATGTTCCCTGACTTCCCCATGCTGACCATCCAGCGGTGCTTTTCTCAATCCTACATTGCCACTCACTGCGTATCCTAATTCAGACCCTCCAAATCACACCACCCCGTGATGTTTTTCTCACTCCTACTAGTGAATGTAATGTTACACACCCATACAATGCGCACCACCCCGCGATGTTTTTCAGAAACCTACCCTACATTGGCACTGCATGATCCCAGACTTCCCCATGCTGACCACCCCGCGGTGCTTTTCTCCATCCTACATTGCCACTCACTGCCTATCCTAATTCAGACCCTCCGATTCACACCACCCCGTGATGTTTTTCTCACGCCTACTAGTGAATGTAATGTTACACACCCATACATAGCGCACCACCCCGCGATGTTTTTCAGAAACCTATCCTACTTTGTCACTACATGTTCCCTTAATTCCCCGTGCTGACCATCCAGCGGTGTTTTTCTCCATCCTACATTGCCACTCATGCCTATCCTAATTCAGACCATCCAAATCACACCACCCCGTGATGTTTTTCTCACTCCTACTAGTGAATGTAAAGTTACACACCCATACAATGCGCAACACCCCGCGATGTTTTTCTCACTCCTACT
The DNA here is from genome assembly GCF_034190915.1 of Cavia porcellus. Taxonomy (NCBI): domain Eukaryota; kingdom Metazoa; phylum Chordata; class Mammalia; order Rodentia; family Caviidae; genus Cavia; species Cavia porcellus. The sequence continues at coordinate 71,103,143 of NW_026947502.1, forward strand.
AGTGAATGTAATGTTACACACCCAAACAATGCGCACCACCCTGCGATGTTTTTCAGAAACCTATCCTACATTGGCACTGCATGATCCCTGACTTCCCCATGCTGACCACCACGCGGTGCTTTTCTCCATCCTACATTGCCACTCATTGCCTATCCTAATTCAGACCCTCCGATTCACACCACCCCGTGATGTATTTCTCACTCCTACTAGTGAATGTAATGTTACACACACATACAATGCGCACCACCCCGCGATGTTTTTCAGAATCCTATCCTACATTGCCACTGCATGTTCCCTGACCTCCCCGTGCTGACCATCCAGCGGTGCTATTCTCCATCCTACATGCCACTCACTGCCTATCCTAATTCAGACCCTCCAAATCACACCACCCCTTGACGGTTTTCTCAATCTTACTAGTGAATGTAATGTTACACACCCATACAATGCGCACTACCCCACGCTGTTTTTCAGAAACCTATCCTACATTGCCACTGCATGTTCCTTGACCTCCCCTTGCTGACCACCCCACGGTGCCTTTCTCCATACTACATTGCCACTCACTGCCTATCCTAATTCAGACCCTCCGATTCACACCACCCCATGATGTGTTTCTCATTCCTACTAGTGAATGTAATGTTACACACCCATACAATGCGCACGACCCCGTGATGTTTTTCTCACTCCTACTAGTGAATGTAATGTTACACACCCATACAATGCGCACCACCCCAAGATGTTTTTCAGAATCCTATCCTACATTGCCACTGCATGTTCCCAGACCTCCCCATGCTGACCACCCCGCGGTGCTTTTCTCCATCCTACATTGCCACTCACTGCCTCTTCTAATTGAGACCCTCCAATTCACAATACACTGTGATGTTTTTCTCACTCCTACTAGTGAATGTAATGTTACACACCCATACAATGTGCACCACCCCGCGATGTTTTTCAGAAACCTATCCTACATTGCCACTGCATGTTCCCTGACCTCCACATGCTGACCAACCCGCGGTGATTTTCCCCATCCTACATTGCCACTCACTACCTATCCTAATTCAGACCCTCCGATTCAAACCACCCTGTGATGTTTTTCTCACTCCTACTAGTGAATGTAATGTTACACACCCATACAATGCGCACCAACCCATGATGTGTTTCTCACTCCTACTAGTGAATGTAATGTTACACACCCATACAATGCGCACCACTCCGCGATGTTTTTCAGAAACCTATCCTTGATTGCCACTGCATGTTCCCTGACTTCCCCATGCTGACCACCCCGCGGTGCTTTTCTCCATGCTACATTGCTTCTCCCTGCCTATTCTAATTCAGCCCCTCCGATTCGCACCACCTCATGATGTTTTTCTCACTCCTACTATTGAATGTAATGTTACACACCCATACAATGCGCACCACCCCGCGATGTTTTTCAGAAACCTATCCTAAATTGTCACTGCATGTTCCCTGACCTCCCCGTTTTGACAACCCCGCGGTGCTTTTCTCCATCCTACATTGCCACTCACTGCCTAACCTATTTCAGACCCTCCGATTCACACCACCCCGTTATGTTTTTCTCCTCCTACTAGTGAATGTAATGCTACACACCCATATAATGTGCACCAGCCCGCGATGTTTTTCAGAAACCTATCGTACATTGTCACTGCATATTCCCTGACCTCCACATGCTGACCACCCCGCAGTGCTTTTCCCCATCCTACATTGCCACTCAATGCCTATCCTAATTCAGACCCTACAATTCACACCACCCCGTGATGTTTTTCTCACTCCTACTAGTGAATGTAATGTTACACACCCATGCAATGCGCACCACCCCGCGATGTTTTTCAGAAACCTATCCTACATTGCCACTGCATGTTCCCTGACCTCCCCATGCTGACCACCCCACGGTGCTTTTCTCCATCCTACATTGCCACTCACTGCCTATCCTAATTCAGACCCTCTGATTCACAACACCCCGTGATGTTTTTCTCACTCCTACTAATGAATGTAATGTTACACACCCATACAATGCGCACCACCCCTCGATGTGTTTCAGAAACCTATCCTACATTGCCACTGCATGTTCCCTGACCTCCCCATGCTGACCATCCCCCGGTGCTTTTCTCCATCCTACATTGCCACTCACTGCCTAACCTATTTCAGTCCCTCCGAATCACACCACCCCGTTATGTTTTTCTCTTCCTACTATTGAATGTAATGCTACACACCCATAAAATGTGCACCAGCCCGCGATGTTTTTCAGAAACCTATCATACATTGTCACTGCATATTCCCTGACCTCCACATGCTGACCACCCCGCGGTGCTTTTCCCCGTCCTACATTGCCACTAAATGCCTATCCTAATTCAGACCCTCCGATGCACACCACCCCGTGATGTTTTTCTCACTGCTACTTGTGAATGTAATGTTACACACCCATACAATGCGCACCACCCCCGATTGTTTTTCAAAAACCTATCCTACATTGCCACTGCATGTTCCCTGACTTCCGCATGCTGACCACCCCGAGGTGCTTTTCTCCATCCTACATTGCCATTAACTTCCTATCCTAATCCAGACCCTCCGATTCACACCACCCCGTAAATTTTTTCTCACTCTTACTAGTGAATGTAATGTTACACACCCATACAATGCGCACCACCCCGCGCTGTTTTTCAGAAACCTATCCTACATTGCCACTGCATGTTCTCTGACCTCCCCTTGCAGACCACCCCGCGGTGCCTTTCTCCATACTACACTGCCATTCACTGCCTAGCCTAATTCAGACCCTCGGATTCACACCACCCCATGATCTTTTTCTTACTCGTACTAGTGAATGTAATATTACACACCCATACAATGCGCACCACCCCGTGATGTTTTTCTCACTCCTACTAGTGAATGTAAAGTTACACACCCATACAATGCGCACCACCCCGCGATGTTTTTCAGAAACCTATCCTATATTGCCACTGCATGATCCCAGACCTCCCCATGCTGACCACCCCGCGGTGCTTTTCTCCATCCTACATTGCCACTCACTGCCTATCCTATTTCAGACCCTCCAATTCACACCACACCGTGACGTTTTTCTCACTCCTACTAGTGAATGTAATGTTACATACCCATACAATGTGCACCACCCCGCGATGTTTTTCAGAAACCTATCCTACATTGCCACTGCATGTTCCCTGACCTCCCCATGCTGACCACCCCGCGGTGCTTTTCCCCATCCTACATTGCCACTCACTGCCTATCCTAATTCAGACCCTCCGATTCACACGACCCCGTGATATTTTTCTCACTCCTACTAGTGAATGTAATGTTACACACCCATACAATGCGCACCACCCCGCGATGTTTTTCAGAAACCTATCGTACATTGGCACTGCATGTTCCCTGACCTCCCCATGCTGACCACCCCGCGGTGCTTTTCCTCATCCTACATTGCCACTCACTGACTATCCTAATTCAGACCCTCCGATTCACATGACCCCGTGATGTTTTTCTCACTCCTACTAGTGAATGCAATATTACACAACCATGCAATGCGCACCAATCCATGATGTGTTTCTCACTCCTACTAGTGAATGTAATATTACACACCCATACAATGCGCACCACCCCGTGATGTTTTTCAGAAACCTATCCTTCATTGCCACTGCATGTTCCCTGAACTCCCCATGCTGACCACCCCGCGGTGCTTTTCTCCATGCTACATTGCCTCTCACTGCCTATTCTAATTCAGACCCTCCAATTCACACCACCTCGTGATGTTTTTCTCACTCCTATTAGTGAATGTAATGTTACAAACCGATACAATGTGCACCACCCCGCGAAGTTTTTAAGAAACCTATCCTACACTGTCACTGCATGTTCAATGACCTCCACATGCTGACCACCCCGCGGTGCTTTTCCCCATCCTACATTGCCACTCAATGCCTATCCTAATTCAGACCCTCCGATGCACACCACCCCGTGATGTTTTTCTCACTCCTACTTGTGAATGTAATATTACACACACATGCAATGTGCACCACACCGCGATGTTTTTCAGAAACCTATCCTATATTGCCACTGCATGTTCCCCGACCTCCCCATGCTGAAAACCCCACGGTGATTTTCTCCATCCTACATTGCCACTCACTGCCTATCCTAATTCAGACCCTACGATTCACACCACCCTGTGATGTTTTTCTCACTCCTAGTATTGAATGAAATGTTACCCACCCATACAATGCGCACCACCCCCGGATGTTTTTCAGAACCCTATCCTACAGTGCCACTGCATGTTCCCTGACTTCCCCATGCTGACCACCCCGAGGTGCTTTTCTCCATCCTACATTGCCACTGACTTCCTATCCTAATTCAGACCCTCCGATTCACACAACCCCGTGAAGTTTTTCTCACTCTTACTAGTGAATGTAATGTGACACACCCATACAATGCGCACCACCCCGTGATGTTTTTCTCACTCCTACTAGTGAATGTAATGTTACACACCCATACAATGCGCACCACCCCGCGATGTTTTTCAGAAACCTATCCTACATTGCCACTGATTGTTCCCTGACCTCCCCATGCTGACCACCCCGCGGTGCTTTTCTCCATCCTACATCGCCACTCATTGCCTATCCTAATTCAGACCCTCCGAATCACACCACCCCGTGATGTTTTTCTCACTCCTACTAGTGAATGTAATGTTTCACAACAATACAGTTCGCACCACCCCATGATGTGTTTCTCACTCCTACTAGTGAATGTAATTTTACATACCCATACAATACTCACCACCCCTCGATGTTTTTCAGAAATCTATCCTTCATTGCCACTGTATGTTCCATGACCTCCCGATGCTGACCACCCCGCGGTGCTTTTCTCCATCCTACATTGCCTCTCACTGCCTATCGTAATTCAGACCCTCCGATTCACACCACCCTGTGATGTTTTTCTCACTCCTACTACTGAATGTAATGTTACACACCCATAGAATGCTCACCACCCCGCGATGTTTTTCAGAAAACTATCCTACATTGCTACTGCATGTTCCCTGACTTCCCAATGCTGTCCATCCAGCGGTGCTTTTCTCCATCCTACATTGCCACTCACGGCCTATCCTAATTCAGACCCTCCAAATCACACCACCCCGTGATGTTTTTCTCACTCCTGCTAGTGAATGTAAAGGTACACACCCATACAATGCGCCACACCCCGCGATGTTTTTCTCACTCCTACTAGTGAATGTAATGTTTCACACCCGTACAATGCGCACCACCCCGCGATGTTTTTCAGAAACCTATCCTACATTGGCACTGCATGATCCCTGACTTCCCCATGCTGACCACCCTGCGGTGCTTTTCTCCATCCTACATTGCCACTCACTTCCTATCCTAATTCAGACCCTCCGATTCACACCACCCCTTTATGTTTTTCTCAATCTTACTAGTGAATGTAAAGTTACACACCCATACAATGCGCACCAATCCACGATGTTTTTCAGAAAACCTATCCTGCATTGCCACTGTATATTCCCTGACCTCCCCATGCTGACCACCCCGCAATGCTTTTCTCCATCCTACATTGCCACTCACTTCCTATCCTAATTCAGACCCTCCGATTCACACAACCCCTTTATGTTTTTCTCAATCTTACTAGTGAATGTAATGTTACACACCCATACAATGCGCACCACCCCACGCTGTTTTTCAGAAACCTATCCCACATTGCCACTGCATGTTCCCTGACCTCCCCATGCTGACCAACCTGCGGTGCTTTTCCCCATCCTACATTGCCACTCACTGCCTATACTAATTCAGACCCTCCAATTCACACCACCCCGTGATGTTTTTCTCACTCCAACTAGTGAATGTAATGTTACACACCCATACAATGCGCACCAACACGTTATGTTTTTCTAACTCCTACTATTGAATGTAATGTTACACATCGATAAAATTCCCACCACCCCGCAATGTTTTTCAGAAACCTATCATACATTGCCACTGCATGTTCCCTGACCTCACCATGCTGACCACCCCACGGCGCTTTTATCCATCCTAAATTGCCACTCACTGTCTATCCTAATTCAGACCCTCTGATTCAAACCACCCTGTGATGTTTTTCTCACTCCTACTAGTGAATGTAATGTTACACACCCATACAATGCACACCAACCCATGATGTGTTTCTCACTCCTACTAGTGAATGTAATGTTACACACCCATACAATGCGCACCACTCCGCGATGTTTTTCAGAAACCTATCCTTCATTGCCACTGCATGTTTCCTGACTTCCCCATGCTGACCACCCCGCGGTGCTTTTCTCCATGCTACATTGCCTCTCACTGTCTATACTAATTCAGACCCTCCGATTCGCACCACCCCGTGATGTTTTTCTCACTCCTACTATTGAATGTAATGTTACACACTCATACAATGCGCACCACCCCGCGATGTTTTTCAGAAACCTATCCTAAATTGCCACTGCATGTTCCCTGACCTCCCCTAGCTGACAACTCCGCGGTGCTTTTCTCCATCCTACATTGCCACTCACTGCCTATCCTAATTCAGACCCTCTGATTCCCAAGACACCGTGATGTTTTTCTCACTCCTACTAGTGAATGTAATGTTACACACCCATACAATGCGCACCACCCCGCGATGTGTTTCAGAAACCTATCCTACATTGCCACTGCATGTTCCCTGACCTCCCCATGCTGATCATCCCGCGGTGCTTTTCTCCATCCTACATTGCCACTCACTGCCTAACCTATTTCAGACCCTCCGATTCACACCACCCCGTTATGTTTTTCTCCTCCTACTAGTGAATGTAATGCTACACACCCATACAATGTTCACTAGCCCGCGATGTTTTATAGAAACCTATCGTACATTGTCACTGCATATTCCCTGACCTCCACATGCTGACCACCCCGCGGTGCTTTTCCGCATCCTACATTGCCACTCCATGCCTATCCTAATTCAGACCCTCCGATTCACACCACCCTGTGATGTTTTTCTCACTCCTACTAGTGAATGTAATGTTTCACACCAATACAATGCGCACCACCCCGTGATGTTTTTCTCACTCCTACTAGTGAATGTAATGTTTCACACCAATACAATGCGCACCACCCCGTGATGTTTTTCTCACTCCTACTAGTGAATGTAATGTTACACACCCATACAATGCGCACCACCACGCGATGTTTTTTAAAAACCTATCCTACATTGCCACTGATTGTTCCCTGACCTCCCCATGCTGACCACCGCGCGGTGATTTTCTCCATCCTACATCGCCACTCACTGCCTATCCTAATTAAGACCCTCCGAATCACACCACCCCGTGATGTTTTTCTCACTCCTACTAGTGAATGTAATGTTTCACACCAATACAATTCGCACCAGCCCATGATGTGTTTCTCACTCCTACTAGTGAATGTAATGTTACACACCCATACAATGCTCACCACCCCGCGATGTTTTTCAGAAACCTATCCTTCATTGCCACTGCATGTTCCATGACCTCCCAATGCTGACCACCCCGCGGTGCTTTTCTCCATCCTACATTGCCTCTCACTTCCTATCCTAATTCAGACGCTCCGATTCACACCACCCCGTGATGTTTTTCTCACTCCTACTATTGAATGTAATGTTACACATCCATACAATTCCCACCACCCCGCAATGTTTTTCAGAAACCTATCCTACATTGCCACTGCATGTTCCCTGACCTCACCATGCTGACCACCCCACGGTGCTTTTATCCATCCTAAATGGCCACTCACTGTCTATCCTAATTCAGACCCTCCAATTCAAACCGCCCTGTGATGTTTTTCTCACTCCTACTAGTGAATGTAATGTTACACACCCATACAATGCGCACCAACCCATGATGTGTTTCTCACTCCTACTATTGAATGTAATGTTACACATCCATACATTTCCCACCACCCCGCAATGTTTTTCAGAAACCTATCCTACATTGCCACTGCATGTTCCCTGACCTCACCATGCTGACCACCCCACGGTGCTTTTATCGATCCTAAATTGCCACACACTGTCTATCCTAATTCAGACCCTCCGATTCAAACCACCCTGTGATGTTTTTCTCACTCCTACTAGTGAATGTAATGTTACACACCCATACAATGCGCATCAACCCATGAGGTGTTTCTTACTCCTACTAGTGAATGTAATGTTACACACCCATACAATGCGCATCACTCCGCGATGTTTTTCAGAAACCTATCCTTCATTGCCACTGCATGTTCCCTGACTTCCCCATGCTGACCACCCCGCGGTGCTTTTCTCCATGCTACATTGCCTCTCACTGCCTATTCTAATTCAGACCCTCCGATTCGCACCACCTCGTGATGTTTTTCTCACTCCTACTATTGAATGAAATGTTACACACCCATACAATGCGCACCACCCCGCGATGTTTTTCAGAAACCTATCCTACATTGCCACTGCATGTTCCCTGACTTCCCCATGCTGACCACCCCGAGGTGCTTTTCTCCATCCTACATTGCCTCTCACTGCCTATTCTAATTCAGACCATCCGATTCGCACCACCTTGTGATGTTTTTCTAACTCCTACTATTGAATGTAATGTTACACACCCATACAATGCGCACCACCCCGCGATGTTTTTCAGAAACCTATCCTACATTGCCACTGCATGTTCCCTGACCTCCCCGTTTTGACAACCCCGCGGTGCTTTTCTCCATCCTACATTGCCACTCACTGCCTATCCTAATTCAGACCCTCTGATTCACAACACCCCGTGATGTTTTTCTCACTCCTACTAGTGAATGTAATGTTACACACCCATGCAATGCGCACCACCCCGCGATGTTTTTCAGAAACCTATCCTACATTGCCACTGCATGTTCCCTGACCTCCCCATGCTGACCACCCCTCGGTGCTTTTCTCCATCCTACATTGCCACTCACTGCCTATCCTAATTCAGACCCTACGATTCACACCACCCCGTGATGTTTTTCTCACTCCTACAAGTGAATGTAATGTTACACACCCATACAATGCACACCACCCCCGGATGTTTTTCAAAAACCTATCCTACATTGCCACTGCATGTTCCCTGACTTCCCCATGCTGACCACCCCGAGGTGCTTTTCTCCATCCTACATTGCCACTAACTTCCTATCCTAATTCAGACCCACCGATTCACACCACCCCGTGAAATTTTTCTCACTCTTACTAGTGAATGTAATGTTACACACCCATACAATGCGCACCACCCTGCGCTGTTTTTCAGAAAACTATCCTACATTGCCACTGCATGTTCCCCGATCTACACTTGCAGACCACCCCGCGGCGCCTTTCTCCATACTACATTGCCATTGACGGCCTAGACTAATTCAGACCCTCCGATTCACACCACCCCATGATCTTTTTCTCACTCGTAATAGTGAATGTAATGTTACACACCCATACAATGCGCACCACCCCGTGAGGTTTTTCTCACTCCTACTAATGAATGTAAAGTTACACACCCATACAATGCGCACCACCCCGCGATGTTTTTCAGAAACCTATCCTATATTGCCACTGCATGATCCCAGACCTCCCCATGCTGACCACCCCGCTGTGATTTTCTCCATCCTACATTGCCACTGACTGCCTATCCTATTTCAGACCCTAAAATTCACACCACACCGTGACGTTTTTCTAACTCCTACTAGTGAATGTAATGTTACATACCCATACAATGCGCAACATCCCCGGATGTTTTTCAGAAGCCTATCCTACATTGCCACTGCATGTTCCCTGACCTCCCAATGGTGACCACCCCGCGGTGCTTTTCCCCATCCTACATTGCCACTCACTGCCTATCCTAATTCAGACCCTCCGATTCGCATCACCCCCGGATGTTTTTCTCACTTATACTAGTGAATGTAATGTTACACACCCATACAATTCGCACCACCCCGTGATGTTTTTCTCACTCCTACTAATGAATGTAAAGTTACACACCCATACAATGCGCACCACCCCGCGATGTTTTTCAGAAACCTATCCTATATTGTCACTGCATGTTCCCTGACCTCCCCATGCTGACCACCCCATGGTGCTTTTCCCCATCCTACATTGCCACTCACTGCCTATCCTAATTCAGACCCTCCGATTCACACGAACCCGTGATGTTTTTCTCACTCCTACTAGTGAATGTAATGTTACACACCCATATATGCTCCCCACCCCGCGATGTTTTTCAGAAACCTATCCTACATTGCCACTGCATGTTCCCTGACCTCACCATGCTGACCACCCCACGGTGCTTTTATCCATCCAAATAGCCACTCACTGTCTATCCTAATTCAGAACCTCCGATTCAAACCCCCCTGTGTTGTTTTTCTCACTCCTACTAATGAATGTAAAGTTACACACCCATACAATGCGCACCACCCCGCGATGTTTTTCAGAAACCTATCCTATATTGCCACTGCATCTTCCCTGACCTCCCCATGCTGACCATCCCGTGGTGCTTTTCCCCATCCTACATTGCCACTAAATGCCTATCCTAATTCAGACCCTCCGATGCACACCACCCCGTGATGTTTTTCTCACTCCTACTAGTGAATGTAATGTTACACACCCATGCAATGCGCACTACCCCGCGATGTTTTTCAGAAACCTGTCCTACATTGCCACTGCATGTTCCCTGACTTCCCCATGCTGACCACCCCGAGGTGGTTTTCTCCATCCTACATTACCACTCACTTCCTATCCTAATTCAGACGCTCCGATTCACACCACCCCGTGATGTTTTTCTCACTCTTACTAGTGAATGTAAAGTTACACACCCATACAATGCGCACCACCCCACGATGTTTTTCTCACTCCTACTAGTGAATGTAATGTAACACACACCCATACAATCCGCACCACCCGTGATGTTTTTCTCACTCCTACTAGTGAATGTAATGTAACACACACCCATACAATCCGCACCACCCCGTGATGTTTTTCTCACTCCTACTAGTGAATGTAATGTAACACACACCCATACAATACGCACCACCCCGTGATGTTTTTCTCACTCCTACTAGTGAATGAAATGTAACACACACCCATACAATGCACACCACCCCGCGATGTTTTTCTGAAACCTATCCTACATTTCCACTGCTAGTTCCCTGACCTCCCCATGCTGACCACCCCGCGGTGCTTTTCTCCATCCTACATTGCCACTCACTGCCTATCCTATTTAGACTCTCCGATTCACACCACCCAGTTATGTTTTTCTCCTCCTACTGGTGAATGTAATGTTACAAACCAATACAATGCGCACCACCCGGCGATATTTTTCAGGAACCTATCCTACATTGTCACTGCATGTTCCCTGACCTCCACATGCTGACCACCCCGCGATGCTTTACCCATCCTACTTTGCCACTCACTGCCTATCCTAATTCAGACCCTACGATTCACACCACCCCGTGATGTTTTTCTCACTCCGACTAGTGAATGTAATGTTACACACCCATACAATGCGCACCACCGCCGGATGTTTTTCAGAAACCTATCCTACATTGCCACTGCATGTTCTCTGACTTCCCCATGCTGATCACCCGGAGGTGCTTTTCTCCATCCTACATTGCCACTCACTTCCTATCGTAATTCAGACGCTCCGATTCACACCACCCCGTGATGTTTTTCTCACTCTTACTAGTGAATGTAAAGTTACACACCCATACAATGCGCACCACACCACAATGTTTTTCTCACTCCTACTAGTGAATGTAATGTTACACACCCATACAATGCGCACCTCCACGCGATGTTTTTCAGAAACCTATCCTATATTGCCACTGCATGTTCCCTGACCTCACCATGCTGAGCACACCGCGGTGCTTTAATCCATCCTAAATTGCCACGCACTGCCTATCCTAATTCAGATCCTCCTATTCAAACCACCCCGTGATGTTTTTCTCACTCCTACTAGTGAATGTAATGTTACACACCCATATAGTTCGCACCACCCCGCGATGTTTTTCAGAAACCTATCCTTCATTGCTACTGCATGTTCCCTGACCTCCCCATGCTGAGCACCCCGTGGTGCTTTTCTCCATCCTACATTGCCTCTCACTGCATACCCTAATTCAGACCCACCGATAAACACCACCCCGTGATGTTTTTCTCTCTCCTACTAGTGAATGTAATGTTACACACCCATACAATGCGCATCACCCCGCGATGTTTTTCAGAAACCTATCCTACATTGCCACTGCATGTTCCCAGACTTTCCCATGCTGACCACCCCGCGGTGCTTTTCTCCATCCTACATTGCCACTCACTTCCTATCTTAATTCAGACCCTCCGATTCACACCACCCCGTGATGTTTTTCTCACTCTAACTACTGAATGTAATGTTACACACACATACAATGCGCACCACCCCGCGATGTTTTTCAGAAACCTATCCTACATTGCCACTGCATGTTCCCTGACCTCCCCATGCTGACCACCCGCGGTGCTTTTCTCCATCCTACATTGCCACTCACTACCTATCCTAATTCAGACCCTCCAATTCACACCACCCCGTGATGTTTTTCTCACTCCTACTGGTGAATGTAATGTTACACACCCATACAATGCGCGCCACCCCCGGATGTTTATCTCACTCCTACTAGTGAATGTAATGTTACACACCCATCCAATGCACACCACCCCGCGATGTTTTTCAGAAACCTATCCTTCATTGCCACTGCATGTTCCCTGACCACCCCATGTTGACCACCCCGCGGTGCTTTTCTCCATCCTACGTTGCCACTCACTGCCTATCCTAATTCAGACCCGCCGATTCACACCACCCTGTGATGTTTTTCTCACTCCTACTAGTGAATGTAATGTTACACACCCATACAATGCTCACCACCCTGCGATGTTTTTCAGAAACCTATCCTACATTACCACTGCATGTTCCATGACCTCCCCATGCTGACCACCCCGCGGTGTTTTTCTCCATCCTACATTGCCACTCACTGCCTATCCTAATTCAGACCCTCCGATTCAAACCACCCCATGATGTTTTTCTCACTCCTACTTGTGAATGTAATGTTACACACCCATACAATGCGCACCACCCCATGATGTGTTTCTCACTCCTACTAGTGAATGTAATGTTACACACACATACAATGCGAACAACCCCGCGATGTTTTCAGAAACCTATCCTACATTACCACTGCATGTTCCATGACCTCCCCATGCTGACCACCCCGCGATGTTTTTCTCCATCCTACATTGCCACTCACTGCCTATCCTAATTCAGACCCTCCGATTCAAACCACCCCGTGATGTTTTTCTCACTCCTACTAGTGAATGTAATGTAACACACCCATACAATGCGCACCACCCCATGATGTGTTTCTCACTCCTACTACTGAATGTAATGTTACACACCCATACAATGCGCACAACCCGGCGATGTTTTTCAGAAACCTATCCTACATTGCCACTGCATGTTCCCTGACGTCCACATGCTGACAACCCCGCGGTGCTTTTCTCCGTCCTACATTGCCTCTCACTGCATATCCTAATTCAGACCCACCGATTCACACCACCCCGTGATGTTTTTCTCTCTCCTACTAGTGAATGTAATGTTACACACCCATACAATGCGCACCACCCCGCGATGTTTTTCAGAAACCTATCCTACATTGCCACTGCATGTTCCCTGACCTCCACATGCTGCCCAACCCGCGGTGCTTTTCTGCATCCTACATTGCCACTCACTGCCTATCCTAATTCAGACCCTCCGATTCACACCACCCCGTGATGTTTTTCTCACTCCTACTCGTGAATGTAATGTTACACACCCATGCAATGCGCACCACCCTGCGATGTTTTTCAGAAACCTATCCTACATTGGCACTACATGTTCCCAGACTTTCCCATGCTGACCACCTCGCGGTGCTTTTCTCCATCCTACATTGCCACTCACTTCCTATCTTAATTCAGACCCTCCGATTCACACCACCCCGTGATGTTTTTCTCACTCCTACTACTGAATGTAATGTTACACACACATACAATGCGCACCACCCCGCGATGTTTTTCAGAAACCTATTCTACATTGCCACTGCATGTTCCCTGACCTCCCCATGCTGACCACCCGCGGTGCTTTTCTCCATCCTACATTGCCACTCACTGCCTATCCTAATTCAGACCCTCCAATTCACACCACCCCATGATGTTTTTCTCACTCCTACTGGTGAATGTAATGTTACACACCCATACAATGCGCACCATGCCGCGATGTTTTTCAAAAACCTATCCTACATTGCCACTGCATGTTCCCTGACCTCCCCATGCTGACCACCCCGCGGTGCTTTTCTCCATCCTTCATTGCCACTCACTGCCTATCCTAATTCAGACCCTAATATTCACACCACCCCGTGATGTTTTTCTCACTCCTACTAGTGAATGTAATGTTACACACCCATACAATGCGCACCATCCCGCGATGTTTTTCAGAATCCTGTCCTACATTGCCACTGCATGTTCCCTGACCTCCACATGCTGACCACCCCGCGGTGCTTTTCCCCATCCTTCTTTGCCACTCACTGCCTATCCTAATTCAGACCCTACGATTCACACCACCCCGTGATGTTTTTCTCACTCCGACTTGTGAATGTAATGTTACACACCCATACAATGCGCACCACACCACAATGTTTTTCTCACTCCTACTAGTGAATGTAATGTTACACACCCATACAATGCGCACCACCCCGCGATGTGTTTCAGAAACCTATCCTACATTGCCACTGCATGTTCCCTGACCTCCCCATGCTGATCATCCCGCGGTGCTTTTCTCCATCCTACATTGCCACTCACTGCCTAACCTATTTCAGACCCTCCAATTCACACCACCCCGTTAAGTTTTTCTCCTCCTACTAGTGAATGTAATGCTACACACCCATACAATGTTCACTAGCCCGCGATGTTTTATAGAAACCTATCGTACATTGTCACTGCATATTCCCTGACCTCCACATGCTGACCACCCCGCGGTGCTTTTCCGCATCCTACATTGCCACTCCATGCCTATCCTAATTCAGACCCTCCGATTCACACCACCCTGTGATGTTTTTCTCACTCCTACTAGTGAATGTAATGTTTCACACCAATACAATGCGCACCACCCCTTGATGTTTTTCTCACTCCTACTAGTGAATGTAATGTTTCACACCAATACAATGCGCACCACCCCGTGATGTTTTTCTCACTCCTACTAGTGAATGTAATGTTACACACCCATACAATGCGCACCACCACGCGATGTTTTTTAAAAACCTATCCTACATTGCCACTGATTGTTCCCTGACCTCCCCATGCTGACCACCGCGCGGTGATTTTCTCCATCCTACATCGCCACTCACTGCCTATCCTAATTAAGACCCTCCGAATCACACCACCCCGTGATGTTTTTCTCACTCCTACTAGTGAATGTAATGTTTCACACCAATACAATTCGCACCAGCCCATGATGTGTTTCTCACTCCTACTAGTGAATGTAATGTTACACACCCATACAATGCTCACCACCCCGCGATGTTTTTCAGAAACCTATCCTTCATTGCCACTGCATGTTCCATGACCTCCCAATGCTGACCACCCCGCGGTGCTTTTCTCCATCCTACATTGCCTCTCACTTCCTATCCTAATTCAGACGCTCCGATTCACACCACCCCGTGATGTTGTTCTCACTCCTACTAGTGAATGTAATGTTACACACCCATACATTGCGCACCACCCCGCGATGTTTTTCAGAAACCTATCCTACATTGGCACTGCATGATCCCTGACTTCCCCATGCTGACCACCCTGCGGTGCTTTTCTCCATCCTACATTGCCACTCACTGCCTATCCTAATTCAGACCCTCCAATTCAAACCGCCCTGTGATGTTTTTCTCACTCCTACTAGTGAATGTAATGTTACACACCCATACAATGCGCACCAACCCATGATGTGTTTCTCACTCCTACTATTGAATGTAATGTTACACATCCATACATTTCCCACCACCCCGCAATGTTTTTCAGAAACCTATCCTACATTGCCACTGCATGTTCCCTGACCTCACCATGCTGACCACCCCACGGTGCTTTTATCGATCCTAAATTGCCACACACTGTCTATCCTAATTCAGACCCTCCGATTCAAACCACCCTGTGATGTTTTTCTCACTCCTACTAGTGAATGTAATGTTACACACCCATACAATGCGCATCAACCCATGAGGTGTTTCTTACTCCTACTAGTGAATGTAATGTTACACACCCATACAATGCGCATCACTCCGCGATGTTTTTCAGAAACCTATCCTTCATTGCCACTGCATGTTCCCTGACTTCCCCATGCTGACCACCCCGCGGTGCTTTTCTCCATGCTACATTGCCTCTCACTGCCTATTCTAATTCAGACCCTCCGATTCGCACCACCTCGTGATGTTTTTCTCACTCCTACTATTGAATGAAATGTTACACACCCATACAATGCGCACCACCCCGCGATGTTTTTCAGAAACCTATCCTACATTGCCACTGCATGTTCCCTGACTTCCCCATGCTGACCACCCCGAGGTGCTTTTCTCCATCCTACATTGCCTCTCACTGCCTATTCTAATTCAGACCATCCGATTCGCACCACCTTGTGATGTTTTTCTAACTCCTACTATTGAATGTAATGTTACACACCCATACAATGCGCACCACCCCGCGATGTTTTTCAGAAACCTATCCACATTGCCACTGCATGTTCCCTGACCTCCCCGTTTTGACAACCCCGCGGTGCTTTTCTCCATCCTACATTGCCACTCACTGCCTATCCTAATTCAGACCCTCTGATTCACAACACCCCGTGATGTTTTTCTCACTCCTACTAGTGAATGTAACGTTACACACCCATGCAATGCGCACCACCCCGCGATGTTTTTCAGAAACCTATCCTACATTGCCACTGCATGTTCCCTGACCTCCCCATGCTGACCACCCCTCGGTGCTTTTCTCCATCCTACATTGCCACTCACTGCCTATCCTAATTCAGACCCTACGATTCACACCACCCCGTGATGTTTTTCTCACTCCTACAAGTGAATGTAATGTTACACACCCATACAATGCACACCACCCCCGGATGTTTTTCAAAAACCTATCCTACATTGCCACTGCATGTTCCCTGACTTCCCCATGCTGACCACCCCGAGGTGCTTTTCTCCATCCTACATTGCCACTAACTTCCTATCCTAATTCAGACCCACCGATTCACACCACCCCGTGAAATTTTTCTCACTCTTACTAGTGAATGTAATGTTACACACCCATACAATGCGCACCACCCTGCGCTGTTTTTCAGAAAACTATCCTACATTGCCACTGCATGTTCCCCGATCTACACTTGCAGACCACCCCGCGGCGCCTTTCTCCATACTACATTGCCATTGACGGCCTAGACTAATTCAGACCCTCCGATTCACACCACCCCATGATCTTTTTCTCACTCGTAATAGTGAATGTAATGTTACACACCCATACAATGCGCACCACCCCGTGAGGTTTTTCTCACTCCTACTAATGAATGTAAAGTTACACACCCATACAATGCGCACCACCCCGCGATGTTTTTCAGAAACCTATCCTATATTGCCACTGCATGATCCCAGACCTCCCCATGCTGACCACCCCGCTGTGATTTTCTCCATCCTACATTGCCACTGACTGCCTATCCTATTTCAGACCCTAAAATTCACACCACACCGTGACGTTTTTCTAACTCCTACTAGTGAATGTAATGTTACATACCCATACAATGCGCAACATCCCCGGATGTTTTTCAGAAGCCTATCCTACATTGCCACTGCATGTTCCCTGACCTCCCAATGGTGACCACCCCGCGGTGCTTTTCCCCATCCTACATTGCCACTCACTGCCTATCCTAATTCAGACCCTCCGATTCGCATCACCCCCGGATGTTTTTCTCACTTATACTAGTGAATGTAATGTTACACACCCATACAATTCGCACCACCCCGTGATGTTTTTCTCACTCCTACTAATGAATGTAAAGTTACACACCCATACAATGCGCACCACCCCGCGATGTTTTTCAGAAACCTATCCTATATTGCCACTGCATGTTCCCTGACCTCCCCATGCTGACCACCCCATGGAGCTTTTCCCCATCCTACATTGCCACTCACTGCCTATCCTAATTCAGACCCTCCGATTCACACGAACCCATGATGTTTTTCTCACTCCTACTAGTGAATGTAATGTTACACACCCATATATGCTCCCCACCCCGCGATGTTTTTCAGAAACCTAGCCTACATTGCCACTGCATGTTCCCTGACCTCACCATGCTGACCACCCCACGGTGCTTTTATCCATCCAAATAGCCACTCACTGTCTATCCTAATTCAGAACCTCCGATTCAAACCCCCCTGTGTTGTTTTTCTCACTCCTACTAATGAATGTTAAGTTACACACCCATACAATCCGCACCACCCCGTGATGTTTTTCTCACTCCTACTAGTGAATGTAATGTAACACACACCCATACAATACGCACCACCCCGTGATGTTTTTCTCACTCCTACTAGTGAATGAAATGTAACACACACCCATACAATGCACACCACCCCGCGATGTTTTTCTGAAACCTATCCTACATTTCCACTGCTAGTTCCCTGACCTCCCCATGCTGACCACCCCGCGGTGCTTTTCTCCATCCTACATTGCCACTCACTGCCTATCCTATTTAGACTCTCCGATTCACACCACCCAGTTATGTTTTTCTCCTCCTACTGGTGAATGTAATGTTACAAACCAATACAATGCGCACCACCCGGCGATGTTTTTCAGGAACCTATCCTACATTGTCACTGCATGTTCCCTGACCTCCACATGCTGACCACCCCGCGATGCTTTACCCATCCTACTTTGCCACTCACTGCCTATCCTAATTCAGACCCTACGATTCACACCACCCCGTGATGTTTTTCTCACTCCGACTAGTGAATGTAATGTTACACACCCATACAATGCGCACCACCGCCGGATGTTTTTCAGAAACCTATCCTACATTGCCACTGCATGTTCTCTGACTTCCCCATGCTGATCACCCGGAGGTGCTTTTCTCCATCCTACATTGCCACTCACTTCCTATCGTAATTCAGACGCTCCGATTCACACCACCCCGTGATGTTTTTCTCACTCTTACTAGTGAATGTAAAGTTACACACACATACAATGCGCACCACACCACAATGTTTTTCTCACTCCTACTAGTGAATGTAATGTTACACACCCATACAATGCGCACCTCCCCGCGATGTTTTTCAGAAACCTATCCTATATTGCCACTGCATGTTCCCTGCCCTCACCATGCTGAGCACACCGCGGTGCTTTAATCCATCCTAAATTGCCACGCACTGCCTATCCTAATTCAGATCCTCCTATTCAAACCACCCCGTGATGTTTTTCTCACTCCTACTAGTGAATGTAATGTTACACACCCATATAGTTCGCACCACCTCGCGATGTTTTTCAGAAACCTATCCTTCATTGCTACTGCATGTTCCCTGACCTCCCCATGCTGAGCACCCCGTGGTGCTTTTCTCCATCCTACATTGCCTCTCACTGCATACCCTAATTCAGACCCACCGATAAACACCACCCCGTGATGTTTTTCTCTCTCCTACTAGTGAATGTAATGTTACACACCCATACAATGCGCATCACCCCGCGATGTTTTTCAGAAACCTATCCTACAATGCCACTGCATGTTCCCAGACTTTCCCATGCTGACCACCCCGCGGTGCTTTTCTCCATCCTACATTGCCACTCACTTCCTATCTTAATTCAGACCCTCCGATTCACACCACCCCGTGATGTTTTTCTCACTCTAACTACTGAATGTAATGTTACACACACATACAATGCGCACCACCCCGCGATGTTTTTCAGAAACCTATCCTACATTGCCACTGCATGTTCCCTGACCTCCCCATGCTGACCACCCGCGGTGCTTTTCTCCATCCTACATTGCCACTCACTACCTATCCTAATTCAGACCCTCCAATTCACACCACCCCGTGATGTTTTTCTCACTCCTACTGGTGAATGTAATGTTACACACCCATACAATGCGCGCCACCCCCGGATGTTTATCTCACTCCTACTAGTGAATGTAATGTTACACACCCATCCAATGCACACCACCCCGCGATGTTTTTCAGAAACCTATCCTTCATTGCCACTGCATGTTCCCTGACCACCCCATGTTGACCACCCCGCGGTGCTTTTCTCCATCCTACGTTGCCACTCACTGCCTATCCTAATTCAGACCCGCCGATTCACACCACCCTGTGATGTTTTTCTCACTCCTACTAGTGAATGTAATGTTACACACCCATACAATGCTCACCAACCTGCGATGTTTTTCAGAAACCTATCCTACATTACCACTGCATGTTCCATGACCTCCCCATGCTGACCACCCCGCGGTGTTTTTCTCCATCCTACATTGCCACTCACTGCCTATCCTAATTCAGACCCTCCGATTCAAACCACCCCGTGATGTTTTTCTCACTCCTACTTGTGAATGTAATGTAACACACCCATACAAC
This sequence comes from Cavia porcellus, assembly GCF_034190915.1. NCBI lineage: Eukaryota > Metazoa > Chordata > Mammalia > Rodentia > Caviidae > Cavia > Cavia porcellus. The sequence goes on from NW_026947502.1 coordinate 71,123,809, forward strand.
GCGCACCACCCCATGATGTGTTTCTCACTCCTACTAGTGAATGTAATGTTACACACCCATACAATGCGCACCTCCCCGCGATGTTTTTCAGAAACCTATCCTATATTGCCACTGCATGTTCCCTGACCTCACCATGCTGAGCACACCGCGGTGCTTTTATCCATCCTAAATTGCCACGCACTGCCTATCCTAATTCAGATCCTCCTATTCAAACCACCCAGTGATGTTTTTCTCACTCCTACTAGTGAATGTAATGTTAGACACCCATATAGTTCGCACCACCCCGCGATGTTTTTCAGAAACCTATCCTTCATTGCTACTGCATGTTCCCTGACCTCCCCATCCTGAGCACCCCGCGGTGCTTTTCTCCATCCTACATTGCCTCTACTGCATACCCTAATTCAGACCCACCGATTCACACCACCCCGTGATGTTTTTCTCTCTCCTACTAGTAAATGTAATGTTACACACACATACAATGCGCACCACCCCGCAATGTTTTGCAGAAACCTATCCTACATTACCACTGCATGTTCCATGACCTCCCCATGCTGACCACCCCGCGGTGTTTTTCTCCTTCCTACATTGCCACTCACTGCCTATCCTAATTCAGACCCTCCGATTAAAATCACCCCATGATGTTTTTCTAACTCCTACTTGTGAATGTAATGTTACACACCCATACAATGCGCACCACCCCATGATGTGTTTCTCACTCCTACTAGTGAATGTAATGTTACACACACATACAATGCGAACCACCCCGCGATGTTTTCAGAAACCTATCCTACATTACCACTGCATGTTCCATGACCTCCCCATGCTGACCACCCCGCGGTGTTTTTGTCCATCCTACATTGCCACTCACTGCCTATCCTAATTCAGACACTCCGATTCAAACCACCCCGTGATGTTTTTCTCACTCCTAATTGTGAATGTAATGTAACACACCCATACAATGCGCACCACCCCATGATGTGTTTCTCACTCCTACTAGTGAATGTAATGTTACACACCCATACAATGCGCACCTCCCCGCGATGTTTTTCAGAAACCTATCCTATATTGCCACTGCATGTTCCTTGACCTCACCATGCTGAGCACACCGGGGTGCTTTTATCCATCCTAAATTGCCACGCACTGCCTATCCTAATTCAGATCCTCCTATTCAAACCACCCCGTGATGTGTTTCTCACTCCTACTAGTGAATGTAATGTTACACACCCATATAGTTCGCACCACCCCGCGATGTTTTTCAGAAACCTATCCTTAATTGCTACCGCATGTTCCCTGACCTCCCCATGCTGAGCACCCCGCGGTGCTTTTCTCCATCCTACATTGCCTCTCACTGCATACCCTAATTCAGACCCACCGATTCACACCACCCCGTGATGTTTTTCTCTCTCCTACTAGTGAATGTAATGTTACACACACATACAATGCGCACCACCCCGCGATGTTTTTCAGAAACCTATCTTACATTGCCACTGCATGTTCCCTGACCTCCCCATGCTGACCACCCGCGGTGCTTTTCTCCATCCTACATTGCCACTCACTACCTATCCTAATTCAGACCCTCCAATTCACACCACCCCTTGATGTTTTTCTCACTCCTACTGGTGAATGTAATGTTACACACCCATACAATGCGCACCACCCCCGGATGTTTATCTCACTCCTACAAGTGAATGTAATGTTACACACCCATACAATGCTCACCACCCTGCGATGTTTTTCAGAAACCTATCCTACATTACCACTGCATGTTCCATGACCTCCCCATGCTGACCACCCCGCGGTGTTTTTCTCCATCCTACATTGCCACTCACTGCCTATCCTAATTCAGACCCTCCGATTAAAACCACCCCATGATGTTTTTCTCACTCCTACTTGTGAATGTAATGTTACACACCCATGCAATGCGCAACACCCCATGATGTGTTTCTCACTCCTACTAGTGAATGTAATGTTACACACACATACAATGCGAACAACCCCGCGATGTTTTCAGAAACCTATCCTACATTACCACTGCATGTTCCATGACCTCCCCATGCTGACCACCCCGCGGTGTTTTTCTCCATCCTACATTGCCACTCACTGCCTATCCTAATTCAGACCCTCCGATTCAAACCACCCCGTGATGTTTTTCTCACTCCTACATGTGAATGTAATGTAACACACCCATACAATGCGCACCACCCCATGATGTGTTTCTCACTCCTACTAGTGAATGTAATGTTACACACCCATACAATGCGCACAACCCTGCGATGTTTTTCAGAAACCTATCCTACATTGCCACTGCATGTTCCCTGACCTCCACATGCTGACCACCCCGCGGTGCTTTTCTCCATCCTACATTGCCTCGCACTGCATATCCTAATTCAGACCCACCGATTCACACCACCCCGTGATGTTTTTCTCTCTCCTACTAGTGAATGTAATGTTACACACCCATACAATGCGCACCACCCCGCGATGTTTTTCAGAAACCTATCCTACATTGCCACTGCATGTTCCCTGACCTCCCCATGCTGCCGAACCCGCGGTGCTTTTCTGCATCCTACATTGCCCCTCACTGCCTATCCTAATTCAGACCCTCCGATTCACACCACCCCGTGATGTTTTTCTCACTCCTCTTCGTGAATGTAATGTTACACACCCATGCAATGCGCACCACCCTGCGATGTTTTTCAGAAACCTATCCTACATTGCCACTGTATGTTCCCAGACTTTCCCATGCTGACCACCTCGCGGTGCTTTTCTCCATCCTACATTGCCACTCACTTCCTATCTTAATTCAGACCCTCCGATTCACAACACCCTGTGATGTTTTTCTCACTCCTACTACTGAATGTAATGTTACACACACATACAATGAGCACCACCCCGCGATGTTTTTCAGAAACCTATCCTACATTGCCACTGCATGTTCCCTGACCTCCCCATTCTGACCACCCGCGGTGCTTTTCTCCATCCTACATTGCCACTCACTGCCTATCCTAATTCAGACCCTCCAATTCACACCACCCCATGATGTTTTTCTCACTCCTACTGTTGAATGTAATGTTACACACCCATACAATGCGCACCACGCCGCGATGTTTTTCAAAAACCTATCCTACATTGCCACTGCATGTTCCCTGACCTCCCCATGCTGACCACCCCGCGGTGCTTTTCTCCATCCTTCATTGCCACTCACTGCCTATCCTAATTCAGACCCTAATATTCACACCACCCCGTGATGTTTTTCTCACTCCTACTAGTGAATGTAATGTTACACACCCATACAATGCGCACCATCCCGCGATGTTTTTCAGAATCATGTCCTACATTGCCACTGCATGTTCCCTGACTTCCCCATGGTGACCACCCCGCTGTGCTTTTCTCCATCCTACATTGCACTCACTGCCTATCCTAATTCAGACCCTCCGATTAAAATCACCCCATGATGTTTTTCTAACTCCTACTTGTGAATGTAATGTTACACACCCATACAATGCGCACCACCCCATGATGTGTTTCTCACTCCTACTAGTGAATGTAATGTTACACACACATACAATGCGAACCACCCCGCGATGTTTTCAGAAACCTATCCTACATTACCACTGCATGTTCCATGACCTCCCCATGCTGACCACCCCGCGGTGTTTTTGTCCATCCTACATTGCCACTCACTGCCTATCCTAATTCAGACCCTCCGATTCAAACCACCCCGTGATGTTTTTCTCACTCCTACTTGTGAATGTAATGTAACACACCCATACAATGCGCACCACCCCATGATGTGTTTCTCACTCCTACTAGTGAATGTAATGTTACACACCCATACAATGCGCACCTCCCCGCGATGTTTTTCAGAAACCTATCCTATATTGCCACTGCATGTTCCTTGACCTCACCATGCTGAGCACACCGGGGTGCTTTTATCCATCCTAAATTGCCACGCACTGCCTATCCTAATTCAGATCCTCCTATTCAAACCACCCCGTGATGTGTTTCTCACTCCTACTAGTGAATGTAATGTTACACACCCATATAGTTCGCACCACCCCGCGATGTTTTTCAGAAACCTATCCTTAATTGCTACTGCATGTTCCCTGACCTCCCCATGCTGAGCACCCCGCGGTGCTTTTCTCCATCCTACATTGCCTCTCACTGCATACCCTAATTCAGACCCACCGATTCACACCACCCCGTGATGTTTTTCTCTCTCCTACTAGTGAATGTAATGTTACACACACATACAATGCGCACCACCCCGCGATGTTTTTCAGAAACCTATCTTACATTGCCACTGCATGTTCCCTGACCTCCCCATGCTGACCAACCGCGGTGCTTTTCTCCATCCTACATTGCCACTCACTACCTATCCTAATTCAGACCCTCCAATTCACACCACCCCTTGATGTTTTTCTCACTCCTACTGGTGAATGTAATGTTACACACCCATACAATGCGCACCACCCCCGGATGTTTATCTCACTCCTACAAGTGAATGTAATGTTACACACCCATACAATGCTCACCACCCTGCGATGTTTTTCAGAAACCTATCCTACATTACCACTGCATGTTCCATGACCTCCCCATGCTGACCACCCCGCGGTGTTTTTCTCCATCCTACATTGCCACTCACTGCCTATCCTAATTCAGACCCTCCGATTAAAACCACCCCATGATGTTTTTCTCACTCCTACTTGTGAATGTAATGTTACACACCCATGCAATGCGCAACACCCCATGATGTGTTTCTCACTCCTACTAGTGAATGTAATGTTACACACACATACAATGCGAACAACCCCGCGATGTTTTCAGAAACCTATCCTACATTACCACTGCATGTTCCATGACCTCCCCATGCTGACCACCCCGCGGTGTTTTTCTCCATCCTACATTGCCACTCACTGCCTATCCTAATTCAGACCCTCCGATTCAAACCACCCCGTGATGTTTTTCTCACTCCTACATGTGAATGTAATGTAACACACCCATACAATGCGCACCACCCCATGATGTGTTTCTCACTCCTACTAGTGGATGTAATGTTACACACCCATACAATGCGCACAACCCTGCGATGTTTTTCAGAAACCTATCCTACATTGCCACTGCATGTTCCCTGACCTCCACATGCTGACCACCCCGCGGTGCTTTTCTCCATCCTACATTGCCTCGCACTGCATATCCTAATTCAGACCCACCGATTCACACCACCCCGTGATGTTTTTCTCTCTCCTACTAGTGAATGTAATGTTACACACCCATACAATGCGCACCACCCCGCGATGTTTTTCAGAAACCTATCCTACATTGCCACTGCATGTTCCCTGACCTCCCCATGCTGCCGAACCCGCGGTGCTTTTCTGCATCCTACATTGCCCCTCACTGCCTATCCTAATTCAGACCCTCCGATTCACACCACCCCGTGATGTTTTTCTCACTCCTCTTCGTGAATGTAATGTTACACACCCATGCAATGCGCACCACCCTGCGATGTTTTTCAGAAACCTATCCTACATTGCCACTGTATGTTCCCAGACTTTCCCATGCTGACCACCTCGCGGTGCTTTTCTCCATCCTACATTGCCACTCACTTCCTATCTTAATTCAGACCCTCCGATTCACAACACCCTGTGATGTTTTTCTCACTCCTACTACTGAATGTAATGTTACACACACATACAATGCGCACCACCCCGCGATGTTTTTCAGAAACCTATCCTACATTGCCACTGCATGTTCCCTGACCTCCCCATTCTGACCACCCGCGGTGCTTTTCTCCATCCTACATTGCCACTCACTGCCTATCCTAATTCAGACCCTCCAATTCACACCACCCCATGATGTTTTTCTCACTCCTACTGTTGAATGTAATGTTACACACCCATACAATGCACACCACGCCGCGATGTTTTTCAAAAACCTATCCTACATTGCCACTGCATGTTCCCTGACCTCCCCATGCTGACCACCCCGCGGTGCTTTTCTCCATCCTTCATTGCCACTCACTGCCTATCCTAATTCAGACCCTAATATTCACACCACCCCGTGATGTTTTTCTCACTCCTACTAGTGAATGTAATGTTACACACCCATACAATGCGCACCATCCCGCGATGTTTTTCAGAATCATGTCCTACATTGCCACTGCATGTTCCCTGACTTCCCCATGGTGACCACCCCGCTGTGCTTTTCTCCATCCTACATTGCACTCACTGCCTATCCTAATTCAGACCCTCCGATTTACACCAAGCCATGATATTTTTCTCACTCCTACTAGTGAATGTAATGTTACACACCCATACAATGCGCACCACCCCCGGATGTTTTTCAGAAACCTATCCTAAATAGCCACTGCATGTTACCTGACTTCCCCATACTGACCAACCCGAGGTGCTTTTCTCCATCCTACATTGCCACTCACTTCCTATCCTAATTCAGACCCTCCGATTCACACCACCCCGTGATGTTTTTCTCACTCCTACTAGTGAATGTAATGTTACACACACATACAATGCGCACCACCCCGTGATGTTTTTCTCTCTCCTACTAGTGAATGTAATGTTACACACCCATACAATGCACACCACCCCGCGATGTTTTTCAGAAACCTATCCTACATTTCCACTGCTAGTTCCCTGACCTCCCCATGCTGACCACCCCGCGGTGCTTTTCTCCATCCTACATTGCCACTCACTGCCTATCCTATTTAGACCCTCCGATTCACACCACCCAGTTATGTTTTTCTCCTCCTACTGGTGAATGTAATGTTACAAACCAATACAATGCGCACCACCCGGCGATGTTTTTCAGGAACGTATCCTACATTGTCACTGCATGTTCCCTGACCTCCACATGCTGACCACCCCGCGGTGCTTTAACCCATCCTACTTTGCCACTCACTGCCTATCCTAATTCAGACACTACGATTCACACCACCCCGTGATGTTTTTCTCACTCCTACTAGTGAATGTAATGTTACACACCCATACAATGCGCACCACCGCCGGATGTTTTTCAAAAACCTATCCTACATTGCCACTGCATGTTCGCTGACTTCCCCATGCTGACCACCCGGAGGTGCTTTTCTCCATCCTACATTGCCACTCACTTCCTATCCTAATTCAGACGCTCCGATTCACACCACCCCGTGATGTTTTTCTCACTCTTACTAGTGAATGTAAAGTTACACACCCATACAATGAGCACCACACCACAATGTTTTTCTCACTCCTACTAGTGAATGTATTGTTACACACCCATACAATGCGCACCTCCCCGCGATGTTTTTCAGAAACCTATCCTACATTGCCACTGCATGTTCCCTGACCTCACCATGCTGAGCACACCGCGGTGCTTTTATCCATTCTAAATTGCCACGCACTGCCTATCCCAATTCAGATCCTCCTATTCAAACCACCCCGTTATGTTTTTCTCACTCCTACTAGTGAATGTAATGTTACACACCGATACAATGCACACCACCCCATGATGTGTTTCTCACTCCTACTAGTGAATGTAATGTTACACACCGATACAATGCACACCACCCCATGATGTGTTTCTCACTCCTACTAGTGAATGTAATGTTACACACCCATACAGTTCGCACCACCCCGCGATGTTTTTCAGAAACGAATCCTACATTACCACTGCATGTTCCATGACCTCCCCATGCTGACCACCCCGCGGTGTTTTTCTCCTTCCTACATTGCCACTCACTGCCTATCCTAATTCAGACCCTCCGATTAAAATCACCCCATGATGTTTTTCTAACTCCTACTTGTGAATGTAATGTTACACACCCATACAATGCGCACCACCCCATGATGTGTTTCTCACTCCTACTAGTGAATGTAATGTTACACACACATACAATGCGAACCACCCCGCGATGTTTTCAGAAACCTATCCTACATTACCACTGCATGTTCCATGACCTCCCCATGCTGACCACCCCGCGGTGTTTTTGTCCATCCTACATTGCCACTCACTGCCTATCCTAATTCAGACACTCCGATTCAAACCACCCCGTGATGTTTTTCTCACTCCTACTTGTGAATGTAATGTAACACACCCATACAATGCGCACCACCCCATGATGTGTTTCTCACTCCTACTAGTGAATGTAATGTTACACACCCATACAATGCGCACCTCCCCGCGATGTTTTTCAGAAACCTATCCTATATTGCCACTGCATGTTCCTTGACCTCACCATGCTGAGCACACCGGGGTGCTTTTATCCATCCTAAATTGCCACGCACTGCCTATCCTAATTCAGATCCTCCTATTCAAACCACCCCGTGATGTGTTTCTCACTCCTACTAGTGAATGTAATGTTACACACCCATATAGTTCGCACCACCCCGCGATGTTTTTCAGAAACCTATCCTTAATTGCTACTGCATGTTCCCTGACCTCCCCATGCTGAGCACCCCGCGGTGCTTTTCTCCATCCTACATTGCCTCTCACTGCATACCCTAATTCAGACCCACCGATTCACACCACCCCGTGATGTTTTTCTCTCTCCTACTAGTGAATGTAATGTTACACACACATACAATGCGCACCACCCCGCGATGTTTTTCAGAAACCTATCTTACATTGCCACTGCATGTTCCCTGACCTCCCCATGCTGACCACCCGCGGTGCTTTTCTCCATCCTACATTGCCACTCACTACCTATCCTAATTCAGACCCTCCAATTCACACCACCCCTTGATGTTTTTCTCACTCCTACTGGTGAATGTAATGTTACACACCCATACAATGCGCACCACCCCCGGATGTTTATCTCACTCCTACAAGTGAATGTAATGTTACACACCCATACAATGCTCACCACCCTGCGATGTTTTTCAGAAACCTATCCTACATTACCACTGCATGTTCCATGACCTCCCCATGCTGACCACCCCGCGGTGTTTTTCTCCATCCTACATTGCCACTCACTGCCTATCCTAATTCAGACCCTCCGATTAAAACCACCCCATGATGTTTTTCTCACTCCTACTTGTGAATGTAATGTTACACACCCATGCAATGCGCAACACCCCATGATGTGTTTCTCACTCCTACTAGTGAATGTAATGTTACACACACATACAATGCGAACAACCCCGCGATGTTTTCAGAAACCTATCCTACATTACCACTGCATGTTCCATGACCTCCCCATGCTGACCACCCCGCGGTGTTTTTCTCCATCCTACATTGCCACTCACTGCCTATCCTAATTCAGACCCTCCGATTCAAACCACCCCGTGATGTTTTTCTCACTCCTACATGTGAATGTAATGTAACACACCCATACAATGCGCACCACCCCATGATGTGTTTCTCACTCCTACTAGTGAATGTAATGTTACACACCCATACAATGCGCACAACCCTGCGATGTTTTTCAGAAACCTATCCTACATTGCCACTGCATGTTCCCTGACCTCCACATGCTGACCACCCCGCGGTGCTTTTCTCCATCCTACATTGCCTCGCACTGCATATCCTAATTCAGACCCACCGATTCACACCACCCCGTGATGTTTTTCTCTCTCCTACTAGTGAATGTAATGTTACACACCCATACAATGCGCACCACCCCGCGATGTTTTTCAGAAACCTATCCTACATTGCCACTGCATGTTCCCTGACCTCCCCATGCTGCCGAACCCGCGGTGCTTTTCTGCATCCTACATTGCCCCTCACTGCCTATCCTAATTCAGACCCTCTGATTCACACCACCCCGTGATGTTTTTCTCACTCCTCTTCGTGAATGTAATGTTACACACCCATGCAATGCGCACCACCCTGCGATGTTTTTCAGAAACCTATCCTACATTGCCACTGTATGTTCCCAGACTTTCCCATGCTGACCACCTCGCGGTGCTTTTCTCCATCCTACATTGCCACTCACTTCCTATCTTAATTCAGACCCTCCGATTCACAACACCCTGTGATGTTTTTCTCACTCCTACTACTGAATGTAATGTTACACACACATACAATGCGCACCACCCCGCGATGTTTTTCAGAAACCTATCCTACATTGCCACTGCATGTTCCCTGACCTCCCCATTCTGACCACCCGCGGTGCTTTTCTCCATCCTACATTGCCACTCACTGCCTATCCTAATTCAGACCCTCCAATTCACACCACCCCATGATGTTTTTCTCACTCCTACTGTTGAATGTAATGTTACACACCCATACAATGCGCACCACGCCGCGATGTTTTTCAAAAACCTATCCTACATTGCCACTGCATGTTCCCTGACCTCCCCATGCTGACCACCCCGCGGTGCTTTTCTCCATCCTTCATTGCCACTCACTGCCTATCCTAATTCAGACCCTAATATTCACACCACCCCGTGATGTTTTTCTCACTCCTACTAGTGAATGTAATGTTACACACCCATACAATGCGCACCATCCCGCGATGTTTTTCAGAATCATGTCCTACATTGCCACTGCATGTTCCCTGACTTCCCCATGGTGACCACCCCGCTGTGCTTTTCTCCATCCTACATTGCACTCACTGCCTATCCTAATTCAGACCCTCCGATAAAAATCACCCCATGATGTTTTTCTAACTCCTACTTGTGAATGTAATGTTACACACCCATACAATGCGCACCACCCCATGATGTGTTTCTCACTCCTACTAGTGAATGTAATGTTACACACACATACAATGCGAACCACCCCGCGATGTTTTCAGAAACCTATCCTACATTACCACTGCATGTTCCATGACCTCCCCATGCTGACCACCCCGCGGTGTTTTTGTCCATCCTACATTGCCACTCACTGCCTATCCTAATTCAGACACTCCGATTCAAACCACCCCGTGATGTTTTTCTCACTCCTACTTGTGAATGTAATGTAACACACCCATACAATGCGCACCACCCCATGATGTGTTTCTCACTCCTACTAGTGAATGTAATGTTACACACCCATACAATGCGCACCTCCCCGCGATGTTTTTCAGAAACCTATCCTATATTGCCACTGCATGTTCCTTGACCTCACCATGCTGAGCACACCGGGGTGCTTTTATCCATCCTAAATTGCCACGCACTGCCTATCCTAATTCAGATCCTCCTATTCAAACCACCCCGTGATGTGTTTCTCACTCCTACTAGTGAATGTAATGTTACACACCCATATAGTTCGCACCACCCCGCGATGTTTTTCAGAAACCTATCCTTAATTGCTACTGCATGTTCCCTGACCTCCCCTTGCTGAGCACCCCGCGGTGCTTTTCTCCATCCTACATTGCCTCTCACTGCATACCCTAATTCAGACCCACCGATTCACACCACCCCGTGATGTTTTTCTCTCTCCTACTAGTGAATGTAATGTTACACACACATACAATGCGCACCACCCCGCGATGTTTTTCAGAAACCTATCTTACATTGCCACTGCATGTTCCCTGACCTCCCCATGCTGACCAACCGCGGTGCTTTTCTCCATCCTACATTGCCACTCACTACCTATCCTAATTCAGACCCTCCAATTCACACCACCCCTTGATGTTTTTCTCACTCCTACTGGTGAATGTAATGTTACACACCCATACAATGCGCACCACCCCCGGATGTTTATCTCACTCCTACAAGTGAATGTAATGTTACACACCCATACAATGCTCACCACCCTGCGATGTTTTTCAGAAACCTATCCTACATTACCACTGCATGTTCCATGACCTCCCCATGCTGACCACCCCGCGGTGTTTTTCTCCATCCTACATTGCCACTCACTGCCTATCCTAATTCAGACCCTCCGATTAAAACCACCCCATGATGTTTTTCTCACTCCTACTTGTGAATGTAATGTTACACACCCATGCAATGCGCAACACCCCATGATGTGTTTCTCACTCCTACTAGTGAATGTAATGTTACACACACATACAATGCGAACAACCCCGCGATGTTTTCAGAAACCTATCCTACATTACCACTGCATGTTCCATGACCTCCCCATGCTGACCACCCCGCGGTGTTTTTCTCCATCCTACATTGCCACTCACTGCCTATCCTAATTCAGACCCTCCGATTCAAACCACCCCGTGATGTTTTTCTCACTCCTACAGGTGAATGTAATGTAACACACCCATACAATGCGCACCACCCCATGATGTGTTTCTCACTCCTACTAGTGAATGTAATGTTACACACCCATACAATGCGCACAACCCTGCGATGTTTTTCAGAAACCTATCCTACATTGCCACTGCATGTTCCCTGACCTCCACATGCTGACCACCCCGCGGTGCTTTTCTCCATCCTACATTGCCTCGCACTGCATATCCTAATTCAGACCCACCGATTCACACCACCCCGTGATGTTTTTCTCTCTCCTACTAGTGAATGTAATGTTACACACCCATACAATGCGCACCACCCCGCGATGCTTTTCAGAAACCTATCCTACATTGCCACTGCATGTTCCCTGACCTCCCCATGCTGCCGAACCCGCGGTGCTTTTCTGCATCCTACATTGCCCCTCACTGCCTATCCTAATTCAGACCCTCCGATTCACACCACCCCGTGATGTTTTTCTCACTCCTCTTCGTGAATGTAATGTTACACACCCATGCAATGCGCACCACCCTGCGATGTTTTTCAGAAACCTATCCTACATTGCCACTGTATGTTCCCAGACTTTCCCATGCTGACCACCTCGCGGTGCTTTTCTCCATCCTACATTGCCACTCACTTCCTATCTTAATTCAGACCCTCCGATTCACAACACCCTGTGATGTTTTTCTCACTCCTACTACTGAATGTAATGTTACACACACATACAATGCGCACCACCCCGCGATGTTTTTCAGAAACCTATCCTACATTGCCACTGCATGTTCCCTGACCTCCCCATTCTGACCACCCGCGGTGCTTTTCTCCATCCTACATTGCCACTCACTGCCTATCCTAATTCAGACCCTCCAATTCACACCACCCCATGATGTTTTTCTCACTCCTACTGTTGAATGTAATGTTACACACCCATACAATGCACACCACGCCGCGATGTTTTTCAAAAACCTATCCTACATTGCCACTGCATGTTCCCTGACCTCCCCATGCTGACCACCCCGCGGTGCTTTTCTCCATCCTTCATTGCCACTCACTGCCTATCCTAATTCAGACCCTAATATTCACACCACCCCGTGATGTTTTTCTCACTCCTACTAGTGAATGTAATGTTACACACCCATACAATGCGCACCATCCCGCGATGTTTTTCAGAATCATGTCCTACATTGCCACTGCATGTTCCCTGACTTCCCCATGGTGACCACCCCGCTGTGCTTTTCTCCATCCTACATTGCACTCACTGCCTATCCTAATTCAGACCCTCCGATTTACACCAAGCCATGATATTTTTCTCACTCCTACTAGTGAATGTAATGTTACACACCCATACAATGCGCACCACCCCCGGATGTTTTTCAGAAACCTATCCTAAATAGCCACTGCATGTTACCTGACTTCCCCATACTGACCAACCCGAGGTGCTTTTCTCCATCCTACATTGCCACTCACTTCCTATCCTAATTCAGACCCTCCGATTCACACCACCCCGTGATGTTTTTCTCACTCCTACTAGTGAATGTAATGTTACACACACATACAATGCGCACCACCCCGTGATGTTTTTCTCTCTCCTACTAGTGAATGTAATGTTACACACCCATACAATGCACACCACCCCGCGATGTTTTTCAGAAACCTATCCTACATTTCCACTGCTAGTTCCCTGACCTCCCCATGCTGACCACCCCGCGGTGCTTTTCTCCATCCTACATTGCCACTCACTGCCTATCCTATTTAGACCCTCCGATTCACACCACCCAGTTATGTTTTTCTCCTCCTACTGGTGAATGTAATGTTACAAACCAATACAATGCGCACCACCCGGCGATGTTTTTCAGGAACGTATCCTACATTGTCACTGCATGTTCCCTGACCTCCACATGCTGACCACCCCGCGGTGCTTTAACCCATCCTACTTTGCCACTCACTGCCTATCCTAATTCAGACACTACGATTCACACCACCCCGTGATGTTTTTCTCACTCCTACTAGTGAATGTAATGTTACACACCCATACAATGCGCACCACCGCCGGATGTTTTTCAAAAACCTATCCTACATTGCCACTGCATGTTCGCTGACTTCCCCATGCTGACCACCCGGAGGTGCTTTTCTCCATCCTACATTGCCACTCACTTCCTATCCTAATTCAGACGCTCCGATTCACACCACCCCGTGATGTTTTTCTCACTCTTACTAGTGAATGTAAAGTTACACACCCATACAATGAGCACCACACCACAATGTTTTTCTCACTCCTACTAGTGAATGTATTGTTACACACCCATACAATGCGCACCTCCCCGCGATGTTTTTCAGAAACCTATCCTATATTGCCACTGCATGTTCCCTGACCTCACCATGCTGAGCACACCGCGGTGCTTTTATCCATTCTAAATTGCCACGCACTGCCTATCCCAATTCAGATCCTCCTATTCAAACCACCCCGTTATGTTTTTCTCACTCCTACTAGTGAATGTAATGTTACACACCGATACAATGCACACCACCCCTTGATGTGTTTCTCACTCCTACTAGTGAATGTAATGTTACACACCCATACAGTTCGCACCACCCCGCGATGTTTTTCAGAAACGAATCCTTCATTGCTACTGCATGTTCCCTGACCTCCCTATGCTGAGCACCCCGCGGTGCTTTTCTCCATCCTACATTGCCTCTCACTGCATACCCTAATTCAGACCCACCGATTCACACCACCCCGTGATGTTTTTCTCTCTCCTACTAGTGAATGTAATGTTACACACCCATACAATGCGCATCACCCCGCGATGTTTTTCAGAAACCTATCCTACATTGCCACTGCATGTTCCCAGACTTTCCCATGCTGACCACCCCGCGGTGCTTTTCTCCATCCTACATTGCCACTCACTTCCTATCTTAATTCAGACCCTCCGATTCACACCACCCCGTGATGTTTTTCTCACTCCTACTACTGAATGTAATGTTACACACACATACAATGCGCACCACCACGCGATGTTTTTCAGAAACCTATCCTACATTGCCACTGCATGTTCCCTGACCTCTCCATGCTGACCACCCGCGGTGCTTTTCTCCATCCCACATTGCCACTCACTACCTATCCTAATTCAGACCCTCCAATTCACACCACCCCGTGATGTTTTTCTCACTCCTACTGGTGAATGTAATGTTACACACCCATAAAATGCGCCCAACCCCGGATGTTTATCTCACTCCTACTAGTGAATGCAATGTTACACACCCATCCAATGCACACCACCCCGCGATGTTTTTCAGAAACCTATCCTTCATTGCCACTGCATGTTCCCTGACCACCCCATGTTGACCACCCCGCGGTGCTTTTCTCCATCCTACGTTGCCACTCACTGCCTATCCTAATTCAGACCCTTCGATTCACACCACCCCGTGATGTTTTTCTCACTCCTACTAGTGAATGTAATGTTACACACCCATACAATGCGCACGACCACACGATGTTTTTCAGAAACCTATCCTACATTGCCACTGCATGTTCCCTGACCACCCCATGTTGACCACCCCGCGGTGCTTTTCTCCATCCTACGTTGCCACTCACTGCCTATCCTAATTCAGACCCGCCGATTCACACCACCCTGTGATGTTTTTCTCACTCCTACTAGTGAATGTAATGTTACACACCCATACAATGCTCACCACCCTGCGATGTTTTTCAGAAACCTATCCTACATTACCACTGCATGTTCCATGACCTCCCCATGCTGACCACCCCGCGGTGTTTTTCTCCATCCTACATTGCCACTCACTGCCTATCCTAATTCAGACCCTCCGATTCAAACCACCCCATGATGTTTTTCTCACTCCTACTTGTGAATGTAATGTTACACACCCATACAATGCGCACCACCCCATGATGTGTTTCTCACTCCTACTAGTGAATGTAATGTTACACACACATACAATGCGAACAACCCCGCGATGTTTTCAGAAACCTATCCTACATTACCACTGCATGTTCCATGACCTCCCCATGCTGACCACCCCGCGGTGTTTTTCTCCATCCTACATTGCCACTCACTGCCTATCCTAATTCAGACCCTCCGATTCAAACCACCCCGTGATGTTTTTCTCACTCCTACTAGTGAATGTAATGTAACACACCCATACAATGCGCACCACCCCATGATGTGTTTCTCACTCCTACTAGTGAATGTAATGTTACACACCCATACAATGCGCACCACCCCGCGATGTTTTTCAGAAACCTATCCTACATTGCCACTGCATGTTCCCTGACCTCCACATGCTGCCCAACCCGCGGTGCTTTTCTGCATCCTACATTGCCACTCACTGCCTATCCTAATTCAGACCCTCCGATTCACACCACCCCGTGATGTTTTTCTCACTCCTACTCGTGAATGTAATGTTACACACCCATGCAATGCGCACCACCCTGCGATGTTTTTCAGAAACCTATCCTACATTGGCACTGCATGTTCCCAGACTTTCCCATGCTGACCACCTCGCGGTGCTTTTCTCCATCCTACATTGCCACTCACTTCCTATCTTAATTCAGACCCTCCGATTCACACCACCCCGTGATGTTTTTCTCACTCCTACTACTGAATGTAATGTTACACACACATACAATGCGCACCACCCCGCGATGTTTTTCAGAAACCTATTCTACATTGCCACTGCATGTTCCCTGACCTCCCCATGCTGACCACCCGCGGTGCTTTTCTCCATCCTACATTGCCACTCACTGCCTATCCTCATTCAGACCCTCCAATTCACACCACCCCATGATGTTTTTCTCACTCCTACTGGTGAATGTAATGTTACACACCCATACAATGCGCACCATGCCGCGATGTTTTTCAAAAACCTATCCTACATTGCCACTGCATGTTCCCTGACCTCCCCATGCTGACCACCCCGCGGTGCTTTTCTCCATCCTTCATTGCCACTCACTGCCTATCCTAATTCAGACCCTAATATTCACACCACCCCGTGATGTTTTTCTCACTCCTACTAGTGAATGTAATGTTACACACCCATACAATGCGCACCATCCCGCGATGTTTTTCAGAATCCTGTCCTACATTGCCACTGCATGTTCCCTGACTTCCCCATGGTGACCACCCCGCGGTGCTTTTCTCCATCCTACATTGCACTCACTGCCTATCCTAATTCAGACCCTCCGATTTACACCAAGCCATGATATTTTTCTCACTCCTACTAGTGAATGTAATGTTACACACCCATACAATGCGCACCACCCCCGGATGTTTTTCAGAAACCTATCCTAAATAGCCACTGCATGTTCCCTGACTTCCCCATACTGACCAACCCGAAGTGCTTTTCTCCATCCTATATTGCCACTCACTTCCTATCCTAATTCAGACCCTCCGATTCACACCACCCCGTGATGTTTTTCTCACTCCTACTAGTGAATGTAATGTTACACACACATACAATGCGCACCACCCCGTGATGTTTTTCTCTCTTCTACTAGTGAATGTAATGTTACACTCCCATACAATGCACACCACCCCGCGATGTTTTTCAGAAACCTATCCTACATTTCCACTGCTAGTTTCCTGTCCTCCCCATGCTGACCACCCCGCGGTGCTTTTCTCCATCCTACATTGCCACTCACTGCCTATCCTATTTAGACCCTCCGATTCACACCACCCAGTTATGTTTTTCTCCTCCTACTGGTGAATGTAATGTTACAAAACAATACAATGCGCACCACCCGGCGATGTTTTTCAGGAACCTATCCTACATTGTCACTGCATGTTCCCTGACCTCCACATGCTGACCACCCCGCGGTGCTTTTCCCCATCCTACTTTGCCACTCACTGCCTATCCTAATTCAGACCCTACGATTCACACCACCCCGTGATGTTTTTCTCACTCCTACTAGTGAATGAAATGTTACACACCCATACAATGCGCACCAACAGCGATGTTTTTCAGAATCCTATCCTACATTGCCACTGCATGTTCCCTGACATCCCCATGCTGACCAACCCGCGGTGCTTTTCTCCATCCTACATTGCCACTCACTGCCTATCCTAATTCAGACCCTACGATTCACACCACCCCGTGATGTTTTTCTCACTCCTAGTAGTGAATGTAATGTTACACACCCATACAATGCGCACCACCGCCGGATGTTTTTCAGAAACCTATCCTACATTGCCACTGCATGTTCGCTGACTTCCCCATGCTGACCACCCGGAGGTGCTTTTCTCCATCCTACATTGCCACTCACTTCCTATCCTAATTCAGACGCTCCGATTCACACCACCCCGTGATGTTTTTCTCACTCTTACTAGTGAATGTAAAGTTACACACCCATACAATGCGCACCACACCACAATGTTTTTCTCACTCCTACTAGTGAATGTAATGTTACACACCCATACAATGCGCACCTCCCCGCGATGTTTTTCAGAAACCTATCCTATATTGCCACTGCATGTTCCCTGACCTCACCATGCTGAGCACACCGCGGTGCTTTTATCCATCCTAAATTGCCACGCACTGCCTATCCTAATTCAGATCCTCCTATTCAAACCACCCCGTGATGTTTTTCTCACTCCTACTAGTGAATGTAATGTTACACACCCGTACAATGTGCACCACCCCATGATGTGTTTCTCACTCCTACTAGTGAATGTAATGTTACACACCCATACAGTTCGCACCACCCCGCGATGTTTTTCAGAAACCTATCCTTCATTGCTACTGCATGTTCCCTGACCTCCCAATGCT
Source organism: Cavia porcellus (assembly GCF_034190915.1). Taxonomy (NCBI): domain Eukaryota; kingdom Metazoa; phylum Chordata; class Mammalia; order Rodentia; family Caviidae; genus Cavia; species Cavia porcellus. The sequence continues at coordinate 71,142,699 of NW_026947502.1, forward strand.
GAGCACCCCGCGGTGCTTTTCTCCATCCTACATTGCCTCTCACTGCCTATTCTAATTCAGACCCACTGATTCACACCACCCCGTGATGTTTTTCTCTCTCCTACTAGTGAATGTAATGTTACACACCCATACAATGCGCATCACCCCGCGATGTTTTTCAGAAACCTATCCTACATTGCCACTGCATGTTCCCAGACTTTACCATGCTGACCACCCCGCGGTGCTTTTCTCCATCCTACATTGCCACTCACTTCCTATCTTAATTCAGACCCTCCGATTCACACCTCCCCGTGATGTTTTTCTCACTCCTACTACTGAATGTAATGTTACACACACATACAATGCGCACCACCCCGCGATGTTTTTCAGAAACCTATCCTACATTGCCACTGCATGTTCCCTGACCTCCCCATGCTGACCACCCGCGGTGCTTTCCTCCATCCTACATTGCCACTCACTACCTATCCTAATTCAGACCCTCCAATTCACACCACCCCGTGATGTTTTTCTCACTCCTACTGGTGAATGTAATGTTACACACCAATAAAATGCGCACCACCCCCGGATGTTTATCTCACTCCTACTAGTGAATGCAATGTTACACACCCATCCAATGCACACCACCCCGCGAAGTTTTTCAGAAACCTATCCTTCATTGCCACTGCATGTTCCCTGACCACCCCATGTTGACCACCCCGCGGTGCTTTTCTCCATCCTACGTTGCCACTCACTGCCTATCCTAATTCAGATCCTCCGATTCACACCACCCCGTGATGTTTTTCTCACTCCTACTAGTGAATGTAATATTACACACCCATACAATGCGCACGACCACACGATGTTTTTCAGAAACCTATCCTACATTGCCACTGCATGTTCCCTGACCTCCCCATGCTGACCACCCCGCGTTGCTTTTCTCCATCCTACATTGCCACTCACTGCCTATCCTAATTCAGACCCTCCGATTCACACCACCCTGTGATGTTTTTCTCACTCCTACTAGTGAATGTAATGTTACACACATACAATGCGAACCACCAAGCGATGTTTTCAGAAACCTATCCTACATTACCACTGCATGTTCCATGACCTCCCCATGCTGACCACCCCGCGGTGTTTTTCTCCATCCTACATTGCCACTCACTGCCTATCCTAATTCAGACCCTCCGATTCAAACCACCCCGTGATGTTTTTCTCACTCCTACTTGTGAATGTAATGTAACACACCCATACAATGCGCACCACCCCATGATGTGTTTCTCACTCCTACTAGTGAATGTAATGTTACACACCCATACAATGCGCACCTCCCCGCGATGTTTTTCAGAAACCTATCCTATATTGCCACTGCATGTTCCCTGACCTCACCATGCTGAGCACACCGCGGTGCTTTTATCCATCCTAAATTGCCACGCACTGCCTATCCTAATTCAGATCCTCCTATTCAAACCACCCCGTGATGTTTTTCTCACTCCTACTAGTGAATGTAATGTTAGACACCCATATAGTTCGCACCACCCCGCGATGTTTTTCAGAAACCTATCCTTCATTGCTACTGCATGTTCCCTGACCTCCCCATCCTGAGCACCCCGCGGTGCTTTTCTCCATCCTACATTGCCTCTCACTGCATACCCTAATTCAGACCCACCGATTCACACCACCCCGTGATGTTTTTCTCACTCCTACTGGTGAATGTAATGTTACACACCCATACAATGCGCACCACCCCCGGATGTTTATCTCACTCCTACTAGTGAATGTAATGTTACACACCCATACAATGCTCACCACCCTGCGATGTTTTGCAGAAACCTATCCTACATTACCACTGCATGTTCCATGACCTCCCCATGCTGACCACCCCGCGGTGTTTTTCTCCATCCTACATTGCCACTCACTGCCTATCCTAATTCAGACCCTCCGATTAAAATCACCCCATGATGTTTTTCTCACTCCTACTTGTGAATGTAATGTTACACACCCATACAATGCGCACCAACCCATGATGTGTTTCTCACTCCTACTAGTGAATGTAATGTTACACACACATACAATGCGAACAACCCCGCGATGTTTTCAGAAACCTATCCTACATTACCACTGCATGTTCCATGACCTCCCCATGCTGACCACCCCGCGGTGTTTTTCTCCATCCTACATTGCCACTCACTGCCTATCCTAATTCAGACCCTCCGATTCAAACCACCCCGTGATGTTTTTCTCACTCCTACTTGTGAATGTAATGTAACACACCCATACAATGCGCACCACCCCATGATGTGTTTCTCACTCCTACTAGTGAATGTAATGTTACACACCCATACAATGCGCACCTCCCCGCGATGTTTTTCAGAAACCTATCCTATATTGCCACTGCATGTTCCCTGAACTCACCATGCTGAGCACACCGGGGTGCTTTTATCCATCCTAAATTGCCACGCACTGCCTATCCTAATTCAGATCCTCCTATTCAAACCACCCCGTGATGTGTTTCTCACTCCTACTAGTGAATGTAATGTTACACACCCATATAGTTCGCACCACCTCGCGATGTTTTTCAGAAACCTATCCTTCATTGCTACTGCATGTTCCCTGACCTCCCCATGCTGAGCACCCCGCGGTGCTTTTCTCCATCCTACATTGCCTCTCACTGCATACCCTAATTCAGACCCACCGATTCACACCACCCCGTGATGTTTTTCTCTCTCCTACTAGTGAATGTAATGTTACACACACATACAATGCGCACCACCCCGCGATGTTTTTCAGAAACCTATCCTACATTGCCACTGCATGTTCCCTGACCTCCCCATGCTGACCACCCGCGGTGCTTTTCTCCATCCTACATTGCCACTCACTACCTATCCTAATTCAGACCCTCCAATTCACACCACACCGTGATGTTTTTCTCACTCCTACTGGTGAATGTAATGTTACACACCCATACAATGCGCACCACCCCCGGATGTTTATCTCACTCCTACTAGTGAATGTAATGTTACACACCCATACAATGCTCACCACCCTGCGATGTTTTTCAGAAACCTATCCTACATTACCACTGCATGTTCCATGACCTCCCCATGCTGACCACGCCGCGGTGTTTTTCTCCATCCTACATTGCCACTCACTGCCTATCCTAATTCAGACCCTCCGATTAAAACCACCCCATGATGTTTTTCTCACTCCTACTTGTGAATGTAATGTTACACACCCATACAATGCGCAACACCCCATGATGTGTTTCTCACTCCTACTAGTGAATGTAATGTTACACACACATACAATGCGAACAACCCCGCGATGTTTTCAGAAACCTATCCTACATTACCACTGCATGTTCCATGTCCTCCCCATGCTGACCACCCCGCGGTGTTTTTCTCCATCCTACATTGCCACTCACTGCCTATCCTAATTCAGACCCTCCGATTCAAACCACCCCGTGATGTTTTTCTCACTCCTACATGTGAATGTAATGTAACACACCCATACAATGCGCACCACCCCATGATGTGTTTCTCACTCCTACTAGTGAATGTAATGTTACACACCCATACAATGCGCACAACCCTGCGATGTTTTTCAGAAACCTATCCTACATTGCCACTGTATGTTCCCTGACCTCCACATGCTGACCACCCCACGGTGCTTTTCTCCATCCTACATTGCCTCTCACTGCATATCCTAATTCAGACCCACCGATTCACACCACCCCGTGATGTTTTTCTCTCTCCTACTAGTGAATGTAATGTTACACACCCATGCAATGCGCACCACCCTGCGATGTTTTTCAGAAACCTATCCTACATTGCCACTGCATGTTCCCAGACTTTCCAATGCTGACCACCTCGCGGTGCTTTTCTCCATCCTACATTGCCACTCACTTCCTATCTTAATTCAGACCCTCCGATTCACACCACCCTGTGATGTTTTTCTCACTCCTACTACTGAATGTAATGTTACACACACATACAATGCGCACCACCCCGCGATGTTTTTCAGAAACCTATCCTACATTGCCACTGCATGTTCCCTGACCTCCCCATGCTGACCACCCGCGGTGCTTTTCTCCATCCTACATTGCCACTCACTGCCTATCCTAATTCAGACCCTCCAATTCACACCACCCCATGATGTTTTTCTCACTTTACTGTTGAATGTAATGTTACACACCCATACAATGCGCACCAAGCCGCGATGTTTTTCAAAAACCTATCCTACATTGCCACTGCATGTTCCCTGACCTCCCCATGCTGACCACCCCGCGGTGCTTTTCTCCATCCTTCATTGCCACTCACTGCCTATCCTAATTCAGACCCTAATATTCACACCACCCCGTGATGTTTTTTTCACTCCTACTAGTGAATGTAATGTTACACACCCATACAATGCGCACCATCCCGCGATGTTTTTCAGAATCATGTCCTACATTGCCACTGCATGTTCCCTGACTTCCCCATGGTGACCACCCCGCGGTGCTTTTCTCCATCCTACATTGCACTCACTGCCTATCCTAATTCAGACCCTCCGATTTACACCAAGCCATGATATTTTTCTCACTCCTACTAGTGAATGTAATGTTACACACCCATACAGTTCGCACCACCCCGCGATGTTTTTCAGAAACCTATCCTTCATTGCTACTGCATGTTCCCTGACCTCCCCATGCTGAGCACCCCGCGGTGCTTTTCTCCATCCTACATTGCCTCTCACTGCATACCCTAATTCAGACCCACCGATTCACACCACCCCGTGATGTTTTTCTCTCTACTACTAGTGAATGTAATGTTACACACCCATACAATGCGCATCACCCCGCGATGTTTTTCAGAAACCTATCCTACATTGCCACTGCATGTTCCCAGACTTTCCCATGCTGACCACCCCGCGGTTCTTTTCTCCATCCTACATTGCCACTCACTTCCAATCTTAATTCAGACCCTCCGATTCACACCACCCCGTGATGTTTTTCTCACTCCTACTACTGAATGTAATGTTACACACACATACAATGCGCACCACCCCGCGATGTTTTTCAGAAACCTATCCTACATTGCCACTGCATGTTCCCTGACCTCTCCATGCTGACCACCCGCGGTGCTTTTCTCCATCCCACATTGCCACTCACTACCTATCCTAATTCAGACCCTCCAATTCACACCACCCCGTGATGTTTTTCTCACTCCTACTGGTGAATGTAATGTTACACACCCATAAAATGCGCCCAACCCCGGATGTTTATCTCACTCCTACTAGTGAATGCAATGTTACACACCCATCCAATGCACACCACCCCGCGATGTTTTTCAGAAACCTATCCTTCATTGCCACTGCATGTTCCCTGACCACCCCATGTTGACCACAACGCGGTGCTTTTCTCCATCCTACGTTGCCACTCACTGCCTATCCTAATTCAGACCCTCCGATTCACACCACCCCGTGATGTTTTTCTCACTCCTACTAGTGAATGTAATGTTACACACCCATACAATGCGCACGACCACACGATGTTTTTCAGAAACCTATCCTACATTGCCACTGCATGTTCCCTGACCTCCCCATGCTGACCACCCCGCGTTGCTTTTCTCCATCCTACATTGCCACTCACTGCCTATCCTAATTCAGACCCTCCGATTCACACCACCCTGTGATGTTTTTCTCACTCCTACTAGTGAATGTAATGTTACACACCCATACAATGCTCACCACCCTGCGATGTTTTTCAGAAACCTATCCTACATTACCACTGCATGTTCCATGACCTCCCCATGCTGACAACCCCGCGGTGTTTTTCTCCATCCTACATTGCCACTCACTGCCTATCCTAATTCAGCCCCTCCGATTCAAACCACCCCATGATGTTTTTCTCACTCCTACTTGTGAATGTAATGTTACGCACCCATACAATGCGCACCACCCCATGATGTGTTTCTCACTCCTACTAGTGAATGTAATGTTACACACACATACAATGCGAACCACCCCGCGATGTTTTCAGAAACCTATCCTACATTACCACTGCATGTTCCATAACCTCCCCACGCTGACCACCCCGCGGTGTTTTTCTCCATCCTACATTGCCACTCACTGCCTATCCTAATTCAGACCCTCCGATTCAAACCACCCCGTGATGTTTTTCTCACTCCTACTTGTGAATGTAATGTAACACACCCATACAATGCGCACCACCCCATGATGTGTTTCTCACTCCTACTAGTGAATGTAATGTTACACACCCATACAATGCGCACAACCCCGCGATGTTTTTCAGAAACCTATCCTACATTGCCACTGCATTTTCCCTGACCTCCACATGCTGACCACCCCGCGGTGCTTTTCTCCATCCTACATTGCCTCTCGCTGCATATCCTAATTCAGACCCAACGATTCACACCACCCCGTGATGTTTTTCTCTCTCCTACTAGTGAATGTAATGTTACACACCCATACAATGCGCACCACCCCGCGATGTTTTTCAGAAACCTATCCTACATTGCCACTGCATGTTCCCTGACCTCCCCATGCTGCCCAACCCGCGGTGCTTTTCTGCATCCTACATTGCCACTCACTGCCTATCCTAATTCAGACCCTCCAATTCACACCACCCCATGATGTTTTTCTCACTCCTACTGGTGAATGTAATGTTACACACCCACACAATGCGCACCACGCCGCGATGTTTTTCAAAAACCTATCCTACATTGCCACTGCATGTTCCCTGACCTCCCCATGCTGACCACCCCGCGGTGCTTTTCTCCATCCTTCATTGCCACTCACTGCCTATCCTAATTCAGACCCTAATATTCACACCACCCCGTGATGTTTTTCTCACTCCTACTAGTGAATGTAATGTTACACACCCATACAATGCGCACCATCCCGCGATGTTTTTCAGAGTCCTGTCCTACATTGCCACTGCATGTTCACTGACTTCCCCATGGTGACCACCCCGCGGTGCTTTTCTCCATCCTACATTGCACTCACTGCCTATCCTAATTCAGACCCTCTGATTTACACCAAGCCATGATATTTTTCTCACTCCTACTAGTGAATGTAATGTTACACACCCATACAGTGCGCACAACCCCCGGATGTTTTTAAGAAACCTATCCTAAATAGCCACTGCATGTTCCCTGACTTCCCCATACTGACCAACCCGAGGTGCTTTTCTCCATCCTACATTGCCACTCACTTCCTATCCTAATTCAGACCCTCCGATTCACACCAACCCGTGATGTTTTTCTCACTCCTACTAGTGAATGTAATGTTACACACACATACAATGTGCACCACCCCGTGATGTTTTTCTCTCTCCTACTAGTGAATGTAATGTTACACACCCATACAATGCACACCACCCCGCGATGTTTTTCAGAAACCTATCCTACATTTCCACCGCTAGTTCCCTGACCTCCCCATGCTGACCACCCCGCGGTGCTTTTTTCCATCCTACATTGCCACTCACTGCCTATCCTATTTAGACCCTCCGATTCACACCACCCAGTTATGTTTTTCTCCTCCTACTGGTGAATGTAATGTTACAAACCAATACAATGCGCACCACCCGGCGATGTTTTTCAGGAACCTATCCTACATTGTCACTGCGTGTTCCCTGACTTCCACATGCTGACCACCCCGCGGTGCTTTTCCCCATCCTACTTTGCCACTCACTGCCTATCCTAATTCAGACCCTACGATTCACACCACCCCGTGATGTTTTTCTCACTCCTACTAGTGAATGTAATGTTACACACCCATACAATGCGCACCACCGCCGGATGTTTTTCAGAAACCTATCCTACATTGCCACTGCATGTTCGCTGACTTCCCCATGCTGACCATCCGGAGGTGCTTTTCTCCATCCTACATTGCCACTCACTTCCTATCCTAATTCAGACGCTCCGATTCACACCACCCCGTGATGTTTTTCTCACTCTTACTAGTGAATGTAAAGTTACACACCCATACAATGAGCACCACACCACAATGTTTTTCTCACTCCTACTAGTGAATGTATTGTTACACACCCATACAATGCGCACCTCCCCGCGATGTTTTTCAGAAACCTATCCTATATTGCCACTGCATGTTCCCTGACCTCACCATGCTGAGCACACCGCGGTGCTTTTATCCATTCTAAATTGCCACGCACTGCCTATCCCAATTCAGATCCTCCTATTCAAACCACCCCGTTATGTTTTTCTCACTCCTACTAGTGAATGTAATGTTACACACCGATACAATGCACACCACCCCATGATGTGTTTCTCACTCCTACTAGTGAATGTAATGTTACACACCCATACAGTTCGCACCACCCCGCGATGTTTTTCAGAAACGTATCCTTCATTGCTACTGCATGTTCCCTGACCTCCCTATGCTGAGCAACCCGCGGTGCTTTTCTCCATCCTACATTGCCTCTCACTGCATACCCTAATTCAGACCCACCGATTCACACCACCCCGTGATGTTTTTCTCTCTCCTACTAGTGAATGTAATGTTACACACCCATACAATGCGCATCACCCCGCGATGTTTTTCAGAAACCTATCCTACATTGCCACTGCATGTTCCCAGACTTTCCCATGCTGACCACCCCGCGGTGCTTTTCTCCATCCTACATTGCCACTCACTTCCTATCTTAATTCAGACCCTCCGATTCACACCACCCCGTGATGTTTTTCTCACTCCTACTACTGAATGTAATGTTACACACACATACAATGCGCACCACCCCGCGATGTTTTTCAGAAACCTATCCTACATTGCCACTGCATGTTCCCTGACCTCTCCATGCTGACCACCCGCGGTGCTTTTCTCCATCCCACATTGCCACTCACTACCTATCCTAATTCAGACCCTCCAATTCACACCACCCCGTGATGTTTTTCTCACTCCTACTGGTGAATGTAATGTTACACACCCATAAAATGCGCCCAACCCCGGATGTTTATCTCACTCCTACTAGTGAATGCAATGTTACACAGCCATCCAATGCACACCACCCCGCGATGTTTTTCAGAAACCTATCCTTCATTGCCACTGCATGTTCCCTGACCACCCCATGTTGACCACCCCGCGGTGCTTTTCTCCATCGTACGTTGCCACTCACTGCCTATCCTAATTCAGACCCTCCGATTCACACCACCCCGTGATGTTTTTCTCACTCCTACTAGTGAATGTAATGTTACACACCCATACAATGCGCACGACCACACGATGTTTTTCAGAAACCTATCCTACATTGCCACTGCATGTTCCCTGACCACCCCATGTTGACCACCCCGCGGTGCTTTTCTCCATCCTACGTTGCCACTCACTGCCTATCCTAATTCAGACCCGCCGATTCACACCACCCTGTGATGTTTTTCTCACTCCTACTAGTGAATGTAATGTTACACACCCATACAATGCTCACCACCCTGCGATGTTTTTCAGAAACCTATCCTACATTACCACTGCATGTTCCATGACCTCCCCATGCTGACCACCCCGCGGTGTTTTTCTCCATCCTACATTGCCACTCACTGCCTATCCTAATTCAGACCCTCCGATTCAAACCACCCCATGATGTTTTTCTCACTCTTACTTGTGAATGTAATGTTACACACCCATACAATGCGCACCACCCCATGATGTGTTTCTCACTCCTACTAGTGAATGTAATGTTACACACACATACAATGCGAACAACCCCGCGATGTTTTCAGAAACCTATCCTACATTACCACTGCATGTTCCATGACCTCCCCATGCTGACCACCCCGCGGTGTTTTTCTCCATCCTACATTGCCACTCACTGCCTATCCTAATTCAGACCCTCCGATTCAAACCACCCCGTGATGTTTTTCTCACTCCTACTAGTGAATGTAATGTAACACACCCATACAATGCGCACCACCCCATGATGTGTTTCTCACTCCTACTAGTGAATGTAATGTTACACACCCATACAATGCGCACAACCCTGCGATGTTTTTCAGAAACCTATCCTACATTGCCACTGCATGTTCCCTGACCTCCACATGCTGACCACCCCGCGGTGCTTTTCTCCATCCTACATTGCCTCGCACTGCATATCCTAATTCAGACCCACCGATTCACACCACCCCGTGATGTTTTTCTCTCTCCTACTAGTGAATGTAATGTTACACACCCATACAATGCGCACCACCCCGCGATGTTTTTCAGAAACCTATCCTACATTGCCACTGCATGTTCGCTGACCTCCACATGCTGCCCAACCCGCGGTGCTTTTCTGCATCCTACATTGCCACTCACTGCCTATCCTAATTCAGACCCTCCGATTCACACCACCCCGTGATGTTTTTCTCACTCCTACTCGTGAATGTAATGTTACACACCCATGCAATGCGCACCACCCTGCGATGTTTTTCAGAAACCTATCCTACATTGGCACTGCATGTTCCCAGACTTTCCCATGCTGACCACCTCGCGGTGCTTTTCTCCATCCTACATTGCCACTCACTTCCTATCTTAATTCAGACCCTCCGATTCACACCACCCCGTGATGTTTTTCTCACTCCTACTACTGAATGTAATGTTACACACACATACAATGCGCACCACCCCGCGATGTTTTTCAAAAACCTATTCTACATTGCCACTGCATGTTCCCTGACCTCCCCATGCTGACCACCCGCGGTGCTTTTCTCCATCCTACATTGCCACTCACTGCCTATCCTCATTCAGACCCTCCAATTCACACCACCCCATGATGTTTTTCTCACTCCTACTGGTGAATGTAATGTTACACACCCATACAATGCGCACCATGCCGCGATGTTTTTCAAAAACCTATCCTACATTGCCACTGCATGTTCCCTGACCTCCCCATGCTGACCACCCCGCGGTGCTTTTCTCCATCCTTCATTGCCACTCACTGCCTATCCTAATTCAGACCCTAATATTCACACCACCCCGTGATGTTTTTCTCACTCCTACTAGTGAATGTAATGTTACACACCCATACAATGCGCACCATCCCGCGATGTTTTTCAGAATCCTGTCCTACATTGCCACTGCATGTTCCCTGACTTCCCCATGGTGACCACCCCGCGGTGCTTTTCTCCATCCTACATTGCACTCACTGCCTATCCTAATTCAGACCCTCCGATTCACACCACCCCGTGATGTTTTTCTCACTCCTACTCGTGAATGTAATGTTACACACCCATGCAATGCGCACCACCCTGCGATGTTTTTCAGAAACCTATCCTACATTGGCACTGCATGTTCCCAGACTTTCCCATGCTGACCACCTCGCGGTGCTTTTCTCCATCCTACATTGCCACTCACTTCCTATCTTAATTCAGACCCTCCGATTCACACCACCCCGTGATGTTTTTCTCACTCCTACTACTGAATGTAATGTTACACACACATACAATGCGCACCACCCCGCGATGTTTTTCAGAAACCTATTCTACATTGCCACTGCATGTTCCCTGACCTCCCCATGCTGACCACCCGCGGTGCTTTTCTCCATCCTACATTGCCACTCACTGCCTATCCTCATTCAGACCCTCCAATTCACACCACCCCATGATGTTTTTCTCACTCCTACTCATGAATGTAATGTTACACACCCATACAATGCGCACCATGCCGCGATGTTTTTCAAAAACCTATCCTACATTGCCACTGCATGTTCCCTGACCTCCCCATGCTGACCACCCCGCGGTGCTTTTCTCCATCCTTCATTGCCACTCACTGCCTATCCTAATTCAGACCCTAATATTCACACCACCCCGTGATGTTTTTCTCACTCTTACTAGTGAATGTAATGTTACACACCCATACAATGCGCACCATCCCGCGATGTTTTTCAGAATCCTGTCCTACATTGCCACTGCATGTTCCCTGACTTCCCCATGGTGACCACCCCGCGGTGCTTTTCTCCATCCTACATTGCACTCACTGCCTATCCTAATTCAGACCCTCCGATTTACACCAAGCCATGATATTTTTCTCACTCCTACTAGTGAATGTAATGTTACACACCCATACAATGCGCACCACCCCCGGATGTTTTTCAGAAACCTATCCTAAATAGCCACTGCATGTTCCCTGACTTCCCCATACTGACCAACCCGAAGTGCTTTTCTCCATCCTATATTGCCACTCACTTCCTATCCTAATTCAGACCCTCCGATTCACACCACCCCGTGATGTTTTTCTCACTCCTACTAGTGAATGTAATGTTACACACACATACAATGCGCACCACCCCGTGATGTTTTTCTCTCTTCTACTAGTGAATGTAATGTTACACTCCCATACAATGCACACCACCCCGCGATGTTTTTCAGAAACCTATCCTACATTTCCACTGCTAGTTTCCTGACCTCCCCATGCTGACCACCCCGCGGTGCTTTTCTCCATCCTACATTGCCACTCACTGCCTATCCTATTTAGACCCTCCGATTCACACCACCCAGTTATGTTTTTCTCCTCCTACTGGTGAATGTAATGTTACAAAACAATACAATGCGCACCACCCGGCGATGTTTTTCAGGAACCTATCCTACATTGTCACTGCATGTTCCCTGACCTCCACATGCTGACCACCCCGCGGTGCTTTTCCCCATCCTACTTTGCCACTCACTGCCTATCCTAATTCAGACCCTACGATTCACACCACCCCGTGATGTTTTTCTCACTCCTACTAGTGAATGAAATGTTACACACCCATACAATGCGCACCAACAGCGATGTTTTTCAGAATCCTATCCTACATTGCCACTGCATGTTCCCTGACATCCCCATGCTGACCAACCCGCGGTGCTTTTCTCCATCCTACATTGCCACTCACTGCCTATCCTAATTCAGACCCTACGATTCACACCACCCCGTGATGTTTTTCTCACTCCTAGTAGTGAATGTAATGTTACACACCCATACAATGCGCACCACCGCCGGATGTTTTTCAGAAACCTATCCTACATTGCCACTGCATGTTCGCTGACTTCCCCATGCTGACCACCCGGAGGTGCTTTTCTCCATCCTACATTGCCACTCACTTCCTATCCTAATTCAGACGCTCCGATTCACACCACCCCGTGATGTTTTTCTCACTCTTACTAGTGAATGTAAAGTTACACACCCATACAATGCGCACCACACCACAATGTTTTTCTCACTCCTACTAGTGAATGTAATGTTACACACCCATACAATGCGCACCTCCCCGCGATGTTTTTCAGAAACCTATCCTATATTGCCACTGCATGTTCCCTGACCTCACCATGCTGAGCACACCGCGGTGCTTTTATCCATCCTAAATTGCCACGCACTGCCTATCCTAATTCAGATCCTCCTATTCAAACCACCCCGTGATGTTTTTCTCACTCCTACTAGTGAATGTAATGTTACACACCCGTACAATGCGCACCACCCCATGATGTGTTTCTCACTCCTACTAGTGAATGTAATGTTACACACCCATACAGTTAGCACCACCCCGCGATGTTTTTCAGAAACCTATCCTTCATTGCTACTGCATGTTCCCTGACCTCCCAATGCTGAGCACCCCGCGGTGCTTTTCTCCATCCTACATTGCCTCTCACTGCCTATTCTAATTCAGACCCACCGATTCACACCACCCCGTGATGTTTTTCTCTCTCCTACTAGTGAATGTAATGTTACACACCCATACAATGCGCATCACCCCGCGATGTTTTTCAGAAACCTATCCTACATTGCCACTGCATGTTCCCAGACTTTACCATGCTGACCACCCCGCGGTGCTTTTCTCCATCCTACATTGCCACTCACTTCCTATCTTAATTCAGACCCTCCGATTCACACCACCCCGTGATGTTTTTCTCACTCCTACTACTGAATGTAATGTTACACACACATACAATGCGCACCACCCCGCGATGTTTTTCAGAAACCTATCCTACATTGCCACTGCATGTTCCCTGACCTCCCCATGCTGACCACCCGCGGTGCTTTCCTCCATCCTACATTGCCACTCACTACCTATCCTAATTCAGACCCTCCAATTCACACCACCCCGTGATGTTTTTCTCACTCCTACTGGTGAATGTAATGTTACACACCAATAAAATGCGCACCACCCCCGGATGTTTATCTCACTCCTACTAGTGAATGCAATGTTACACACCCATCCAATGCACACCACCCCGCGAAGTTTTTCAGAAACCTATCCTTCATTGCCACTGCATGTTCCCTGACCACCCCATGTTGACCACCCCGCGGTGCTTTTCTCCATCCTACGTTGCCACTCACTGCCTATCCTAATTCAGACCCTCCGATTCACACCACCCCGTGATGTTTTTCTCACTCCTACTAGTGAATGTAATGTTACACACCCATACAATGCGCACGACCACACGATGTTTTTCAGAAACCTATCCTACATTGCCACTGCATGTTCCCTGACCTCCCCATGCTGACCACCCCGCGTTGCTTTTCTCCATCCTACATTGCCACTCACTGCCTATCCTAATTCAGACCCTCCGATTCACACCACCCTGTGATGTTTTTCTCACTCCTACTAGTGAATGTAATGTTACACACCCATACAATGCTCACCACCCTGCGATGTTTTTCAGAAACCTATCCTACATTACCACTGCATGTTCCATGACCTCCCCATGCTGACCACCCCGCGGTGTTTTTCTCCATCCTACATTGCCACTCACTGCCTATCCTAATTCAGCCCCTCCGATTCAAACCACCCCATGATGTTTTTCTCACTCCTACTTGTGAATGTAATGTTACACACCCATACAATGCGCACCACCCCATGATGTGTTTCTCACTCCTACTAGTGAATGTAATGTTACACACACATACAATGCGAACCACCCCGCGATGTTTTCAGAAACCTATCCTACATTACCACTGCATGTTCCATAACCTCCCCACGCTGACCACCCCGCGGTGTTTTTCTCCATCCTACATTGCCACTCACTGCCTATCCTAATTCAGACCCTCCGATTCAAACCACCCCGTGATGTTTTTCTCACTCCTACTTGTGAATGTAATGTAACACACCCATACAATGCGCACCACCCCATGATGTGTTTCTCACTCCTACTAGTGAATGTAATGTTACACACCCATACAATGCGCACAACCCCGCGATGTTTTTCAGAAACCTATCCTACATTGCCACTGCATTTTCCCTGAACTCCACATGCTGACCACCCCGCGGTGCTTTTCTCCATCCTACATTGCCTCTCGCTGCATATCCTAATTCAAACCCAACGATTCACACCACCCCGTGATGTTTTTCTCTCTCCTACTAGTGAATGTAATGTTACACACCCATACAATGCGCACCACCCCGCGATGTTTTTCAGAAACCTATCCTACATTGCCACTGCATGTTCCCTGACCTCCCCATGCTGCCCAACCCGCGGTGCTTTTCTGAATCCTACATTGCCACTCACTGCCTATCCTAATTCAGACCCTCTGATTCACACCACCCCGTGATGTTTTTCTCACTCCTACTCGTGAATGTAATGTTACACACCCATACAATGCGCACGACCACACGATGTTTTTCAGAAACCTATCCTAAATAGCCACTGCATGTTCCCTGACTTCCCCATACTGACCAACCCGAAGTGCTTTTCTCCATCCTATATTGCCACTCACTTCCTATCCTAATTCAGACCCTCCGATTCACACCACCCCGTGATGTTTTTCTCACTCCTACTAGTGAATGTAATGTTACACACACATACAATGCGCACCACCCCGTGATGTTTTTCTCTCTTCTACTAGTGAATGTAATGTTACACTCCCATACAATGCACACCACCCCGCGATGTTTTTCAGAAACCTATCCTACATTTCCACTGCTAGTTTCCTGACCTCCCCATGCTGACCACCCCGCGGTGCTTTTCTCCATCCTACATTGCCACTCACTGCCTATCCTATTTAGACCCTCCGATTCACACCACCCAGTTATGTTTTTCTCCTCCTACTGGTGAATGTAATGTTACAAAACAATACAATGCGCACCACCCGGCGATGTTTTTCAGGAACCTATCCTACATTGTCACTGCATGTTCCCTGACCTCCACATGCTGACCACCCCGCGGTGCTTTTCCCCATCCTACTTTGCCACTCACTGCCTATCCTAATTCAGACCCTACGATTCACACCACCCCGTGATGTTTTTCTCACTCCTACTAGTGAATGAAATGTTACACACCCATACAATGCGCACCAACAGCGATGTTTTTCAGAATCCTATCCTACATTGCCACTGCATGTTCCCTGACATCCCCATGCTGACCAACCCGCGGTGCTTTTCTCCATCCTACATTGCCACTCACTGCCTATCCTAATTCAGACCCTACGATTCACACCACCCCGTGATGTTTTTCTCACTCCTAGTAGTGAATGTAATGTTACACACCCATACAATGCGCACCACCGCCGGATGTTTTTCAGAAACCTATCCTACATTGCCACTGCATGTTCGCTGACTTCCCCATGCTGACCACCCGGAGGTGCTTTTCTCCATCCTACATTGCCACTCACTTCCTATCCTAATTCAGACGCTCCGATTCACACCACCCCGTGATGTTTTTCTCACTCTTACTAGTGAATGTATAGTTACACACCCATACAATGCGCACCACACCACAATGTTTTTCTCACTCCTACTAGTGAATGTAATGTTACACACCCATACAATGCGCACCTCCCCGCGATGTTTTTCAGAAACCTATCCTATATTGCCACTGCATGTTCCCTGACCTCACCATGCTGAGCACACCGCGGTGCTTTTATCCATCCTAAATTGCCACGCACTGCCTATCCTAATTCAGATCCTCCTATTCAAACCACCCCGTGATGTTTTTCTCACTCCTACTAGTGAATGTAATGTTACACACCCGTACAATGCGCACCACCCCATGATGTGTTTCTCACTCCTACTAGTGAATGTAATGTTACACACCCATACAGTTCGCACCACCCCGCGATGTTTTTCAGAAACCTATCCTTCATTGCTACTGCATGTTCCCTGACCTCCCAATGCTGAGCACCCCGCGGTGCTTTTCTCCATCCTACATTGCCTCTCACTGCCTATTCTAATTCAGACCCACCGATTCACACCACCCCGTGATGTTTTTCTCTCTCCTACTAGTGAATGTAATGTTACACACCCATACAATGCGCATCACCCCGCGATGTTTTTCAGAAACCTATCCTACATTGCCACTGCATGTTCCCAGACTTTACCATGCTGACCACCCCGCGGTGCTTTTCTCCATCCTACATTGCCACTCACTTCCTATCTTAATTCAGACCCTCCGATTCACACCACCCCGTGATTTTTTTCTCACTCCTACTACTGAATGTAATGTTACACACACATACAATGCGCACCACCCCGCGATGTTTTTCAGAAACCTATCCTACATTGCCACTGCATGTTCCCTGACCTCCCCATGCTGACCACCCGCGGTGCTTTCCTCCATCCTACATTGCCACTCACTACCTATCCTAATTCAGACCCTCCAATTCACACCACCCCGTGATGTTTTTCTCACTCCTACTGGTGAATGTAATGTTACACACCAATAAAATGCGCACCACCCCCGGATGTTTATCTCACTCCTACTAGTGAATGCAATGTTACACACCCATCCAATGCACACCACCCCGCAAAGTTTTTCAGAAACCTATCCTTCATTGCCACTGCATGTTCCCTGACCACCCCATGTTGACCACCCCGCGGTGCTTTTCTCCATCCTACGTTGCCACTCACTGCCTATCCTAATTCAGACCCTCCGATTCACACCACCCCGTGATGTTTTTCTCACTCCTACTAGTGAATGTAATGTTACACACCCATACAATGCGCACGACCACACGATGTTTTTCAGAAACCTATCCTACATTGCCACTGCATGTTCCCTGACCTCCCCATGCTGACCACCCCGCGTTGCTTTTCTCCATCCTACATTGCCACTCACTGCCTATCCTAATTCAGACCCTCCGATTCACACCACCCTGTGATGTTTTTCTCACTCCTACTAGTGAATGTAATGTTACACACCCATACAATGCTCACCACCCTGCGATGTTTTTCAGAAACCTATCCTACATTACCACTGCATGTTCCATGACCTCCCCATGCTGACCACCCCGCGGTGTTTTTCTCCATCCTACATTGCCACTCACTGCCTATCCTAATTCAGCCCCTCCGATTCAAACCACCCCATGATGTTTTTCTCACTCCTACTTGTGAATGTAATGTTACACACCCATACAATGCGCACCACCCCATGATGTGTTTCTCACTCCTACTAGTGAATGTAATGTTACACACACATACAATGCGAACCACCCCGCGATGTTTTCAGAAACCTATCCTACATTACCACTGCATGTTCCATAACCTCCCCACGCTGACCACCCCGCGGTGTTTTTCTCCATCCTACATTGCCACTCACTGCCTATCCTAACTCAGACCCTCCGATTCAAACCACCCCGTGATGTTTTTCTCACTCCTACTTGTGAATGTAATGTAACACACCCATACAATGCGCACCACCCCATGATGTGTTTCTCACTCCTACTAGTGAATGTAATGTTACACACCCATACAATGCGCACAACCCCGCGATGTTTTTCAGAAACCTATCCTACATTGCCACTGCATTTTCCCTGACCTCCACATGCTGACCACCCCGCGGTGCTTTTCTCCATCCTACATTGCCTCTCGCTGCATATCCTAATTCAGACCCAACGATTCACACCACCCCGTGATGTTTTTCTCTCTCCTACTAGTGAATGTAATGTTACACACCCATACAATGCGCACCACCCCGCGATGTTTTTCAGAAACCTATCCTACATTGCCACTGCATGTTCCCTGACCTCCCCATGCTGCCCAACCCGCGGTGCTTTTCTGCATCCTACATTGCCACTCACTGCCTATCCTAATTCAGACCCTCTGATTCACACCACCCCGTGATGTTTTTCTCACTCCTACTCGTGAATGTAATATTACACACCCATGCAATGCGCACCACCCCGCGATGTTTTTCAGAAACCTATCCTACATTGCCACTGCATGTTCCCTGACCTCCCAATTCTGACCACCCGCGGTGCTTTTCTCCATCCTACATTGCCACTCACTGCCTATCCTAATTCAGACCCTCCAATTCACACCACCCCATGATGTTTTTCTCACTCCTACTGGTGAATGTAATGTTAAACACCCACACAATGCGCACCACGCCGCGATGTTTTTCAAAAACCTATCCTACATTGCCACTGCATGTTCCCTGACCTCCCCATGCTGACCACCCCGCGGTGCTTTTCTCCATCCTTCATTGCCACTCACTGCCTATCCTAATTCAGACCCTAATATTCACACCACCCCGTGATGTTTTTCTCACTCCTACTAGTGAATGTAATGTTACACACCCATACAATGCGCACCATCCCGCGATGTTTTTCAGAATCCTGTCCTACATTGCCACTGCATGTTCACTGACTTCCCCATGGTGACCACCCCGCGGTGCTTTTCTCCATTCTACATTGCACTCACTGCCTATCCTAATTCAGACCCTCCGATTTACACCAAGCCATGATATTTTTCTCACTCCTACTAGTGAATGTAATGTTACACACCCATACAGTGCGCACCACCCCCGGATGTTTTTAAGAAACCTATCCTAAATAGCCACTGCATGTTCCCTGACTTCCCCATACTGACCAACCCGAGGTGCTTTTCTCCATCCTACATTGCACTCACTGCCTATCCTAATTCAGACCCTCCGATTTACACCAAGCCATGATATTTTTCTCACTCCTACTAGTGAATGTAATGTTACACACCCATACAATGCGCACCACCCCCGGATGTTTTTCAGAAACCTATCCTAAATAGCCACTGCATGTTCCCTGACTTCCCCATACTGACCAACCCGAAGTGCTTTTCTCCATCCTATATTGCCACTCACTTCCTATCCTAATTCAGACCCTCCGATTCACACCACCCCGTCATGTTTTTCTCACTCCTACTAGTGAATGTAATGTTACACACACATACAATGCGCACCACCCCGTGATGTTTTTCTCTCTTCTACTAGTGAATGTAATGTTACACTCCCATACAATGCACACCACCCCGCGATGTTTTTCAGAAACCTATCCTACATTTCCACTGCTAGTTTCCTGACCTCCCCATGCTGACCACCCCGCGGTGCTTTTCTCCATCCTACATTGCCACTCACTGCCTATCCTATTTAGACCCTCCGATTCACACCACCCAGTTATGTTTTTCTCCTCCTACTGGTGAATGTAATGTTACAAAACAATACAATGCGCACCACCCGGCGATGTTTTTCAGGAACCTATCCTACATTGTCACTGCATGTTCCCTGACCTCCACATGCTGACCACCCCGCGGTGCTTTTCCCCATCCTACTTTGCCACTCACTGCCTATCCTAATTCAGACCCTACGATTCACACCACCCCGTGATGTTTTTCTCACTCCTACTAGTGAATGAAATGTTACACACCCATACAATGCGCACCAACAGCGATGTTTTTCAGAATCCTATCCTACATTGCCACTGCATGTTCCCTGACATCCCCATGCTGACCAACCCGCGGTGCTTTTCTCCATCCTACATTGCCACTCACTGCCTATCCTAATTCAGACCCTACGATTCACACCACCCCGTGATGTTTTTCTCACTCCTAGTAGTGAATGTAATGTTACACACCCATACAATGCGCACCACCGCCGGATGTTTTTCAGAAACCTATCCTACATTGCCACTGCATGTTCGCTGACTTCCCCATGCTGACCACCCGGAGGTGCTTTTCTCCATCCTACATTGCCACTCACTTCCTATCCTAATTCAGACGCTCCGATTCACACCACCCCGTGATGTTTTTCTCACTCTTACTAGTGAATGTATAGTTACACACCCATACAATGCGCACCACACCACAATGTTTTTCTCACTCCTACTAGTGAATGTAATGTTACACACCCATACAATGCGCACCTCCCCGCGATGTTTTTCAGAAACCTATCCTATATTGCCACTGCATGTTCCCTGACCTCACCATGCTGAGCACACCGCGGTGCTTTTATCCATCCTAAATTGCCACGCACTGCCTATCCTAATTCAGATCCTCCTATTCAAACCACCCCGTGATGTTTTTCTCACTCCTACTAGTGAATGTAATGTTACACACCCGTACAATGCGCACCACCCCATGATGTGTTTCTCACTCCTACTAGTGAATGTAATGTTACACACCCATACAGTTCGCACCACCCCGCGATGTTTTTCAGAAACCTATCCTTCATTGCTACTGCATGTTCCCTGACCTCCCAATGCTGAGCACCCCGCGGTGCTTTTCTCCATCCTACATTGCCTCTCA
Source organism: Cavia porcellus (assembly GCF_034190915.1). Lineage (NCBI taxonomy): Eukaryota > Metazoa > Chordata > Mammalia > Rodentia > Caviidae > Cavia > Cavia porcellus. The sequence goes on from NW_026947502.1 coordinate 71,164,126, forward strand.
CTGCCTATTCTAATTCAGACCCACCGATTCACACCACCCCGTGATGTTTTTCTCTCTCCTACTAGTGAATGTAATGTTACACACCCATACAATGCGCATCACCCCGCGATGTTTTTCAGAAACCTATCCTACATTGCCACTGCATGTTCCCAGACTTTACCATGCTGACCACCCCGCGGTGCTTTTCTCCATCCTACATTGCCACTCACTTCCTATCTTAATTCAGACCCTCCGATTCACACCACCCCGTGATTTTTTTCTCACTCCTACTACTGAATGTAATGTTACACACACATACAATGCGCACCACCCCGCGATGTTTTTCAGAAACCTATCCTACATTGCCACTGCATGTTCCCTGACCTCCCCATGCTGACCACCCGCGGTGCTTTCCTCCATCCTACATTGCCACTCACTACCTATCCTAATTCAGACCCTCCAATTCACACCACCCCGTGATGTTTTTCTCACTCCTACTGGTGAATGTAATGTTACACACCAATAAAATGCGCACCACCCCCGGATGTTTATCTCACTCCTACTAGTGAATGCAATGTTACACACCCATCCAATGCACACCACCCCGCAAAGTTTTTCAGAAACCTATCCTTCATTGCCACTGCATGTTCCCTGACCACCCCATGTTGACCACCCCGCGGTGCTTTTCTCCATCCTACGTTGCCACTCACTGCCTATCCTAATTCAGACCCTCCGATTCACACCACCCCGTGATGTTTTTCTCACTCCTACTAGTGAATGTAATGTTACACACCCATACAATGCGCACGACCACACGATGTTTTTCAGAAACCTATCCTACATTGCCACTGCATGTTCCCTGACCTCCCCATGCTGACCACCCCGCGTTGCTTTTCTCCATCCTACATTGCCACTCACTGCCTATCCTAATTCAGACCCTCCGATTCACACCACCCTGTGATGTTTTTCTCACTCCTACTAGTGAATGTAATGTTACACACCCATACAATGCTCACCACCCTGCGATGTTTTTCAGAAACCTATCCTACATTACCACTGCATGTTCCATGACCTCCCCATGCTGACCACCCCGCGGTGTTTTTCTCCATCCTACATTGCCACTCACTGCCTATCCTAATTCAGCCCCTCCGATTCAAACCACCCCATGATGTTTTTCTCACTCCTACTTGTGAATGTAATGTTATACACCCATACAATGCGCACCACCCCATGATGTGTTTCTCACTCCTACTAGTGAATGTAATGTTACACACACATACAATGCGAACCACCCCGCGATGTTTTCAGAAACCTATCCTACATTACCACTGCATGTTCCATAACCTCCCCACGCTGACCACCCCGCGGTGTTTTTCTCCATCCTACATTGCCACTCACTGCCTATCCTAACTCAGACCCTCCGATTCAAACCACCCCGTGATGTTTTTCTCACTCCTACTTGTGAATGTAATGTAACACACCCATACAATGCGCACCACCCCATGATGTGTTTCTCACTCCTACTAGTGAATGTAATGTTACACACCCATACAATGCGCACAACCCCGCGATGTTTTTCAGAAACCTATCCTACATTGCCACTGCATTTTCCCTGACCTCCACATGCTGACCACCCCGCGGTGCTTTTCTCCATCCTACATTGCCTCTCGCTGCATATCCTAATTCAGACCCAACGATTCACACCACCCCGTGATGTTTTTCTCTCTCCTACTAGTGAATGTAATGTTACACACCCATACAATGCGCACCACCCCGCGATGTTTTTCAGAAACCTATCCTACATTGCCACTGCATGTTCCCTGACCTCCCCATGCTGCCCAACCCGCGGTGCTTTTCTGCATCCTATATTGCCACTCACTGCCTATCCTAATTCAGACCCTCTGATTCACACCACCCCGTGATGTTTTTCTCACTCCTACTCGTGAATGTAATATTACACACCCATGCAATGCGCACCACCCCGCGATGTTTTTCAGAAACCTATCCTACATTGCCACTGCATGTTCCCTGACCTCCCAATTCTGACCACCCGCGGTGCTTTTCTCCATCCTACATTGCCACTCACTGCCTATCCTAATTCAGACCCTCCAATTCACACCACCCCATGATGTTTTTCTCACTCCTACTGGTGAATGTAATGTTACACACCCACACAATGCGCACCACGCCGCGATGTTTTTCAAAAACCTATCCTACATTGCCACTGCATGTTCCCTGACCTCCCCATGCTGACCACCCCGCGGTGCTTTTCTCCATCCTTCATTGCCACTCACTGCCTATCCTAATTCAGACCCTAATATTCACACCACCCCGTGATGTTTTTCTCACTCCTACTAGTGAATGTAATGTTACACACCCATACAATGCGCACCATCCCGCGATGTTTTTCAGAATCCTGTCCTACATTGCCACTGCATGTTCACTGACTTCCCCATGGTGACCACCCCGCGGTGCTTTTCTCCATCCTACATTGCACTCACTGCCTATCCTAATTCAGACCCTCCGATTTACACCAAGCCATGATATTTTTCTCACTCCTACTAGTGAATGTAATGTTACACACCCATACAGTGCGCACCACCCCCGGATGTTTTTAAGAAACCTATCCTAAATAGCCACTGCATGTTCCCTGACTTCCCCATACTGACCAACCCGAGGTGCTTTTCTCCATCCTACATTGCCACTCACTTCCTATCCTAATTCAGACCCTCCGATTCACACCACCCCGTGATGTTTTTCTCACTCCTACTAGTGAATGTAATGTTACACACACATACAATGTGCACCACCCCGTGATGTTTTTCTCTCTCCTACTAGTGAATGTAATGTTACACACCCATACAATGCACACCACCCCGCGATGTTTTTCAGAAACCTATCCTACATTTCCACCGCTAGTTCCCTGACCTCCCCATGCTGACCACCCCGCGGTGCTTTTTTCCATCCTACATTGCCACTCACTGCCTATCCTATTTAGATCCTCCGATTCACACCACCCAGTTATGTTTTTCTCCTCCTACTGGTGAATGTAATGTTACAAACCAATACAATGCGCACCACCCGGCGATGTTTTTCAGGAACCTATCCTACATTGTCACTGCGTGTTCCCTGACTTCCACATGCTGACCACCCCGCGGTGCTTTTCCCCATCCTACTTTGCCACTCACTGCCTATCCTAATTCAGACCCTACGATTCACACCACCCCGTGATGTTTTTCTCACTCCTACTAGTGAATGTAATGTTACACACCCATACAATGCGCACCACCGCCGGATGTTTTTCAGAAACCTATCCTACATTGCCACTGCATGTTCGCTGACTTCCCCATGCTGACCACCCGGAGGTGCTTTTCTCCATCCTACATTGCCACTCACTTCCTATCCTAATTCAGACGCTCCGATTCACACCACCCCGTGATGTTTTTCTCACTCTTACTAGTGAATGTAAAGTTACACACCCATACAATGAGCACCACACCACAATGTTTTTCTCACTCCTACTAGTGAATGTATTGTTACACACCCATACAATGCGCACCTCCCCGCGATGTTTTTCAGAAACCTATCCTATATTGCCACTGCATGTTCCCTGACCTCACCATGCTGAGCACACCGCGGTGCTTTTATCCATTCTAAATTGCCACGCACTGCCTATCCCAATTCAGATCCTCCTATTCAAACCACCCCGTTATGTTTTTCTCACTCCTACTAGTGAATGTAATGTTACACACCGATACAATGCACACCACCCCATGATGTGTTTCTCACTCCTACTAGTGAATGTAATGTTACACACCCATACAGTTCGCACCACCCCGCGATGTTTTTCAGAAACGTATCCTTCATTGCTACTGCATGTTCCCTGACCTCCCTATGCTGAGCAACCCGCGGTGCTTTTCTCCATCCTACATTGCCTCTCACTGCATACCCTAATTCAGACCCACCGATTCACACCACCCCGTGATGTTTTTCTCTCTCCTACCAGTGAATGTAATGTTACACACCCATACAATGCGCATCACCCCGCGATGTTTTTCAGAAACCTATCCTACATTGCCACTGCATGTTCCCAGACTTTCCCATGCTGACCACCCCGCGGTGCTTTTCTCCATCCTACATTGCCACTCACTTCCTATCTTAATTCAGACCCTCCGATTCACACCACCCCGTGATGTTTTTCTCACTCCTACTACTGAATGTAATGTTACACACACATACAATGCGCACCACCCCGCGATGTTTTTCAGAAACCTATCCTACATTGCCACTGCATGTTCCCTGACCTCTCCATGCTGACCACCCGCGGTGCTTTTCTCCATCCCACATTGCCACTCACTACCTATCCTAATTCAGACCCTCCAATTCACACCACCCCGTGATGTTTTTCTCACTCCTACTTGTGAATATAATGTTACACACCCATACAATGCGCACCACCCCATGATGTGTTTCTCACTCCTACTAGTGAATGTAATGTTACACACACATACAATGCGAACAACCCCGCGATGTTTTCAGAAACCTATCCTACATTACCACTGCATGTTCCATGACCTCCCCATGCTGACCACCCCGCGGTGTTTTTCTCCATCCTACATTGCCACTCACTGCCTATCCTAATTCAGACCCTCCGATTCAAACCACCCCGTGATGTTTTTCTCACTCCTACTAGTGAATGTAATGTAACACACCCATACAATGCGCACCACCCCATGATGTGTTTCTCACTCCTACTAGTGAATGTAATGTTACACACCCATACAATGCGCACAACCCGGCGATGTTTTTCAGAAACCTATCCTACATTGCCACTGCATGTTCCCTGACCTCCACATGCTGACAACCCCGCGGTGCTTTTCTCCATCCTACATTGCCTCTCACTGCATATCCTAATTCAGACCCACCGATTCACACCACCCCGTGATGTTTTTCTCTCTCCTACTAGTGAATGTAATGTTACACACCCATACAATGCGCACCACCCCGCGATGTTTTTCAGAAACCTATCCTACATTGCCACTGCATGTTCCCTGACCTCCACATGCTGCCCAACCCGCGGTGCTTTTCTGCATCCTACATTGCCACTCACTGCCTATCCTAATTCAGACCCTCCGATTCACACCACCCCGTGATGTTTTTCTCACTCCTACTCGTGAATGTAATGTTACACACCCATGCAATGCGCACCACCCTGCGATGTTTTTCAGAAACCTATCCTACATTGGCACTGCATGTTCCCAGACTTTCCCATGCTGACCACCTCGCGGTGCTTTTCTCCATCCTACATTGCCACTCACTTCCTATCTTAATTCAGACCCTCCGATTCACACCACCCCGTGATGTTTTTCTCACTCCTACTACTGAATGTAATGTTACACACACATACAATGCGCACCACCCCGCGATGTTTTTCAGAAACCTATTCTACATTGCCACTGCATGTTCCCTGACCTCCCCATGCTGACCACCCGCGGTGCTTTTCTCCATCCTACATTGCCACTCACTGCCTATCCTCATTCAGACCCTCCAATTCACACCACCCCATGATGTTTTTCTCACTCCTACTGGTGAATGTAATGTTACACACCCATACAATGCGCACCATGCCGCGATGTTTTTCAAAAACCTATCCTACATTGCCACTGCATGTTCCCTGACCTCCCCATGCTGACCACCCCGCGGTGCTTTTCTCCATCCTTCATTGCCACTCACTGCCTATCCTAATTCAGACCCTAATATTCACACCACCCCATGATGTTTTTCTCACTCCTACTAGTGAATGTAATGTTACACACCCATACAATGCGCACCATCCCGCGATGTTTTTCAGAATCCTGTCCTACATTGCCACTGCATGTTCACTGACTTCCCCATGGTGACCACCCCGCGGTGCTTTTCTCCATCCTACATTGCACTCACTGCCTATCCTAATTCAGACCCTCCGATTTACACCAAGCCATGATATTTTTCTCACTCCTACTAGTGAATGTAATGTTACACACCCATACAGTGCGCACCACCCCCGGATGTTTTTAAGAAACCTATCCTAAATAGCCACTGCATGTTCCCTGACTTCCCCATACTGACCAACCCGAGGTGCTTTTCTCCATCCTACATTGCCACTCACTTCCTATCCTAATTCAGACCCTCCGATTCACACCACCCCGTGATGTTTTTCTCACTCCTACTAGTGAATGTAATGTTACACACACATACAATGTGCACCACCCCGTGATGTTTTTCTCTCTCCTACTAGTGAATGTAATGTTACACACCCATACAATGCACACCACCCCGCGATGTTTTTCAGAAACCTATCCTACATTTCCACCGCTAGTTCCCTGACCTCCCCATGCTGACCACCCCGCGGTGCTTTTTTCCATCCTACATTGCCACTCACTGCCTATCCTATTTAGATCCTCCGATTCACACCACCCAGTTATGTTTTTCTCCTCCTACTGGTGAATGTAATGTTACAAACCAATACAATGCGCACCACCCGGCGATGTTTTTCAGGAACCTATCCTACATTGTCACTGCGTGTTCCCTGACTTCCACATGCTGACCACCCCGCGGTGCTTTTCCCCATCCTACTTTGCCACTCACTGCCTATCCTAATTCAGACCCTACGATTCACACCACCCCGTGATGTTTTTCTCACTCCTACTAGTGAATGTAATGTTACACACCCATACAATGCGCACCACCGCCGGATGTTTTTCAGAAACCTATCCTACATTGCCACTGCATGTTCGCTGACTTCCCCATGCTGACCACCCGGAGGTGCTTTTCTCCATCCTACATTGCCACTCACTTCCTATCCTAATTCAGACGCTCCGATTCACACCACCCCGTGATGTTTTTCTCACTCTTACTAGTGAATGTAAAGTTACACACCCATACAATGAGCACCACACCACAATGTTTTTCTCACTCCTACTAGTGAATGTATTGTTACACACCCATACAATGCGCACCTCCCCGCGATGTTTTTCAGAAACCTATCCTATATTGCCACTGCATGTTCCCTGACCTCACCATGCTGAGCACACCGCGGTGCTTTTATCCATTCTAAATTGCCACGCACTGCCTATCCCAATTCAGATCCTCCTATTCAAACCACCCCGTTATGTTTTTCTCACTCCTACTAGTGAATGTAATGTTACACACCGATACAATGCACACCACCCCATGATGTGTTTCTCACTCCTACTAGTGAATGTAATGTTACACACCCATACAGTTCGCACCACCCCGCGATGTTTTTCAGAAACATATCCTTCATTGCTACTGCATGTTCCCTGACCTCCCTATGCTGAGCAACCCGCGGTGCTTTTCTCCATCCTACATTGCCTCTCACTGCATACCCTAATTCAGACCCACCGATTCACACCACCCCGTGATGTTTTTCTCTCTCCTACCAGTGAATGTAATGTTACACACCCATACAATGCGCATCACGCCGCGATGTTTTTCAGAAACCTATCCTACATTGCCACTGCATGTTCCCAGACTTTCCCATGCTGACCACCCCGCGGTGCTTTTCTCCATCCTACATTGCCACTCACTTCCTATCTTAATTCAGACCCTCCGATTCACACCACCCCGTGATGTTTTTCTCACTCCTACTGCTGAATGTAATGTTACACACACATACAATGCGCACCACCCCGCGATGTTTTTCAGAAACCTATCCTACATTGCCACTGCATGTTCCCTGACCTCTCCATGCTGACCACCCGCGGTGCTTTTCTCCATCCCACATTGCCACTCACTACCTATCCTAATTCAGACCCTCCAATTCACACCACCCCGTGATGTTTTTCTCACTCCTACTTGTGAATGTAATGTTACACACCCATACAATGCGCACCACCCCATGATGTGTTTCTCACTCCTACTAGTGAATGTAATGTTACACACACATACAATGCGAACAACCCCGCGATGTTTTCAGAAACCTATCCTACATTACCACTGCATGTTCCATGACCTCCCCATGCTGACCACCCCGCGGTGTTTTTCTCCATCCTACATTGCCACTCACTGCCTATCCTAATTCAGACCCTCCGATTCAAACCACCCCGTGATGTTTTTCTCACTCCTACTAGTGAATGTAATGTAACACACCCATACAATGCGCACCACCCCATGATGTGTTTCTCACTCCTACTAGTGAATGTAATGTTACACACCCATACAATGCGCACAACCCGGCGATGTTTTTCAGAAACCTATCCTACATTGCCACTGCATGTTCCCTGACCTCCACATGCTGACAACCCCGCGGTGCTTTTCTCCATCCTACATTGCCTCTCACTGCATATCCTAATTCAGACCCACCGATTCACACCACCCCGTGATGTTTTTCTCTCTCCTACTAGTGAATGTAATGTTACACACCCATACAATGCGCACCACCCCGCGATGTTTTTCAGAAACCTATCCTACATTGCCACTGCATGTTCCCTGACCTCCACATGCTGCCCAACCCGCGGTGCTTTTCTGCATCCTACATTGCCACTCACTGCCTATCCTAATTCAGACCCTCCGATTCACACCACCCCGTGATGTTTTTCTCACTCCTACTCGTGAATGTAATGTTACACACCCATGCAATGCGCACCACCCTGCGATGTTTTTCAGAAACCTATCCTACATTGGCACTGCATGTTCCCAGACTTTCCCATGCTGACCACCTCGCGGTGCTTTTCTCCATCCTACATTGCCACTCACTTCCTATCTTAATTCAGACCCTCCGATTCACACCACCCCGTGATGTTTTTCTCACTCCTACTACTGAATGTAATGTTACACACACATACAATGCGCACCACCCCGCGATGTTTTTCAGAAACCTATTCTACATTGCCACTGCATGTTCCCTGACCTCCCCATGCTGACCACCCGCGGTGCTTTTCTCCATCCTACATTGCCACTCACTGCCTATCCTCATTCAGACCCTCCAATTCACACCACCCCATGATGTTTTTCTCACTCCTACTGGTGAATGTAATGTTACACACCCATACAATGCGCACCATGCCGCGATGTTTTTCAAAAACCTATCCTACATTGCCACTGCATGTTCCCTGACCTCCCCATGCTGACCACCCCGCGGTGCTTTTCTCCATCCTTCATTGCCACTCACTGCCTATCCTAATTCAGACCCTAATATTCACACCACCCCGTGATGTTTTTCTCACTCCTACTAGTGAATGTAATGTTACACACCCATACAATGCGCACCATCCCGCGATGTTTTTCAGAATCCTGTCCTACATTGCCACTGCATGTTCCCTGACTTCCCCATGGTGACCACCCCGCGGTGCTTTTCTCCATCCTACATTGCACTCACTGCCTATCCTAATTCAGACCCTCCGATTCACACCACCCCGTGATGTTTTTCTCACTCCTACTCGTGAATGTAATGTTACACACCCATGCAATGCGCACCACCCTGCGATGTTTTTCAGAAACCTATCCTACATTGGCACTGCATGTTCCCAGACTTTCCCATGCTGACCACCTCGCGGTGCTTTTCTCCATCCTACATTGCCACTCACTTCCTATCTTAATTCAGACCCTCCGATTCACACCACCCCGTGATGTTTTTCTCACTCCTACTACTGAATGTAATGTTACACACACATACAATGCGCACCACCCCGCGATGTTTTTCAGAAACCTATTCTACATTGCCACTGCATGTTCCCTGACCTCCTCATGCTGACCACCCGCGGTGCTTTTCTCCATCCTACATTGCCACTCACTGCCTATCCTCATTCAGACCCTCCAATTCACACCACCCCATGATGTTTTTCTCACTCCTACTGGTGAATGTAATGTTACACACCCATACAATGCGCACCATGTCGCGATGTTTTTCAAAAACCTATCCTACATTGCCACTGCATGTTCCCTGACCTCCCCATGCTGACCACCCCGCGGTGCTTTTCTCCATCCTTCATTGCCACTCACTGCCTATCCTAATTCAGACCCTAATATTCACACCACCCCGTGATGTTTTTCTCACTCCTACTAGTGAATGTAATGTTACACACCCATACAATGCGCACCATCCCGCGATGTTTTTCAGAATCCTGTCCTACATTGCCACTGCATGTTCCCTGACTTCCCCATGGTGACCACCCCGCGGTGCTTTTCTCCATCCTACATTGCACTCACTGCCTATCCTAATTCAGACCCTCCGATTTACACCAAGCCATGATATTTTTCTCACTCCTACTAGTGAATGTAATGTTACACACCCATACAATGCGCACCACCCCGGATGTTTTTCAGAAACCTATCCTAAATAGCCACTGCATGTTCCCTGACTTCCCCATACTGACCAACCCGAAGTGCTTTTCTCCATTCTATATTGCCACTCACTTCCTATCCTAATTCAGACCCTCCGATTCACACCACCCCGTGATGTTTTTCTCACTCCTACTAGTGAATGTAATGTTACACACACATACAATGCGCACCACCCCGTGATGTTTTTCTCTCTTCTACTAGTGAATGTAATGTTACACTCCCATACAATGCACACCACCCCGCGATGTTTTTCAGAAACCTATCCTACATTTCCACTGCTAGTTTCCTGACCTCCCCATGCTGACCACCCCGCGTTGCTTTTCTCCATCCTACATTGCCACTCACTGCCTATCCTATTTAGACCCTCCGATTCACACCACCCAGTTATGTTTTTCTCCTCCTACTGGTGAATGTAATGTTACAAAACAATACAATGCGCACCACCCGGCGATGTTTTTCAGGAACCTATCCTACATTGTCACTGCATGTTCCCTGACCTCCACATGCTGACCACCCCGCGGTGCTTTTCTCCATCCCACATTGCCACTCACTACCTATCCTAATTCAGACCCTCCAATTCACACCACCCCGTGATGTTTTTCTCACTCCTACTGGTGAATGTAATGTTACACACCCATAAAATGGGCCCAACCCCGGATGTTTATCTCACTCCTACTAGTGAATGCAATGTTACACACCCATCCAATGCACACCACCCCGCGATGTTTTTCAGAAACCTATCCTTCATTGCCACTGCATGTTCCCTGACCACCCCATGTTGACCACCCCGCGGTGCTTTTCTCCATCGTACGTTGCCACTCACTGCCTATCCTAATTCAGACCCTCCGATTCACACCACCCCGTGATGTTTTTCTCACTCCTACTAGTGAATGTAATGTTACACACCCATACAATGCGCACGACCACACGATGTTTTTCAGAAACCTATCCTACATTGCCACTGCATGTTCCCTGACCACCCCATGTTGACCACCCCGCGGTGCTTTTCTCCATCCTACGTTGCCACTCACTGCCTATCCTAATTCAGACCCGCCGATTCACACCACCCTGTGATGTTTTTCTCACTCCTACTAGTGAATGTAATGTTACACACCCATACAATGCTCACCACCCTGCGATGTTTTTCAGAAACCTATCCTACATTACCACTGCATGTTCCATGACCTCCCCATGCTGACCACCCCGCGGTGTTTTTCTCCATCCTACATTGCCACTCACTGCCTATCCTAATTCAGACCCTCCGATTCAAACCACCCCATGATGTTTTTCTCACTCCTACTTGTGAATGTAAGGTTACACACCCATACAATGCGCACCACCCCATGATGTGTTTCTCACTCCTACTAGTGAATGTAATGTTACACACACATACAATGCGAACAACCCCGCGATGTTTTCAGAAACCTATCCTACATTACCACTGCATGTTCCATGACCTCCCCATGCTGACCACCCCGCGGTGTTTTTCTCCATCCTACATTGCCACTCACTGCCTATCCTAATTCAGACCCTCCGATTCAAACCACCCCGTGATGTTTTTCTCACTCCTACTAGTGAATGTAATGTAACACACCCATACAATGCGCACCACCCCATGATGTGTTTCTCACTCCTACTAGTGAATGTAATGTTACACACCCATACAATGCGCACAACCCGGCGATGTTTTTCAGAAACCTATCCTACATTGCCACTGCATGTTCCCTGACCTCCACATGCTGACAACCCCGCGGTGCTTTTCTCCATCCTACATTGCCTCTCACTGCATATCCTAATTCAGACCCACCGATTCACACCACCCCGTGATGTTTTTCTCTCTCCTACTAGTGAATGTAATGTTACACACCCATACAATGCGCACCACCCCGCGATGTTTTTCAGAAACCTATCCTACATTGCCACTGCATGTTCCCTGACCTCCACATGCTGCCCAACCCGCGGTGCTTTTCTGCATCCTACATTGCCACTCACTGCCTATCCTAATTCAGACCCTCCGATTCACACCACCCCGTGATGTTTTTCTCACTCCTACTCGTGAATGTAATGTTACACACCCATGCAATGCGCACCACCCTGCGATGTTTTTCAGAAACCTATCCTACATTGGCAATGCATGTTCCCAGACTTTCCCATGCTGACCACCTCGCGGTGCTTTTCTCCATCCTACATTGCCACTCACTTCCTATCTTAATTCAGACCCTCCGATTCACACCACCCCGTGATGTTTTTCTCACTCCTACTACTGAATGTAATGTTACACACACATACAATGCGCACCACCCCGCGATGTTTTTCAGAAACCTATTCTACATTGCCACTGCATGTTCCCTGACCTCCCCATGCTGACCACCCGCGGTGCTTTTCTCCATCCTACATTGCCACTCACTGCCTATCCTCATTCAGACCCTCCAATTCACACCACCCCATGATGTTTTTCTCACTCCTACTGGTGAATGTAATGTTACACACCCATACAATGCGCACCATGCCGCGATGTTTTTCAAAAACCTATCCTACATTGCCACTGCATGTTCCCTGACCTCCCCATGCTGACCACCCCGCGGTGCTTTTCTCCATCCTTCATTGCCACTCACTGCCTATCCTAATTCAGACCCTAATATTCACACCACCCCGTGATGTTTTTCTCACTCCTACTAGTGAATGTAATGTTACACACCCATACAATGCGCACCATCCCGCGATGTTTTTCAGAATCCTGTCCTACATTGCCACTGCATGTTCCCTGACTTCCCCATGGTGACCACCCCGCGGTGCTTTTCTCCATCCTACATTGCACTCACTGCCTATCCTAATTCAGACCCTCCGATTTACACCAAGCCATGATATTTTTCTCACTCCTACTAGTGAATGTAATGTTACACACCCATACAATGCGCACCACCCCCGGATGTTTTTCAGAAACCTATCCTAAATAGCCACTGCATGTTCCCTGACTTCCCCATACTGACCAACCCGAAGTGCTTTTCTCCATCCTATATTGCCACTCACTTCCTATCCTAATTCAGACCCTCCGATTCACACCACCCCGTCATGTTTTTCTCACTCCTACTAGTGAATGTAATGTTACACTCCCATACAATGCACACCACCCCGCGATGTTTTTCAGAAACCTATCCTACATTTCCACTGCTAGTTTCCTGACCTCCCCATGCTGACCACCCCGCGGTGCTTTTCTCCATCCTACATTGCCACTCACTGCCTATCCTATTTAGACCCTCCGATTCACACCACCCAGTTATGTTTTTCTCCTCCTACTGGTGAATGTAATGTTACAAAACAATACAATGCGCACCACCCGGCGATGTTTTTCAGGAACCTATCCTACATTGTCACTGCATGTTCCCTGACCTCCACATGCTGACCACCCCGCGGTGCTTTTCCCCATCCTACTTTGCCACTCACTGCCTATCCTAATTCAGACCCTACGATTCACACCACCCCGTGATGTTTTTCTCACTCCTACTAGTGAATGAAATGTTACACACCCATACAATGCGTACCAACAGCGATGTTTTTCAGAATCCTATCCTCCATTGCCACTGCATGTTCCCTGACATCCCCATGCTGACCAACCCGCGGTGCTTTTCTCCATCCTACATTGCCACTCACTTCCTATCCTAATTCAGACGCTCCGATTCACACCACCCCGTGATGTTTTTCTCACTCTTACTAGTGAATGTAAAGTTACACACCCATACAATGCGCACCACACCACAATGTTTTTCTCACTCCTACTAGTGAATGTAATGTTACACACCCATACAATGCGTACCTCCCCGCGATGTTTTTCAGAAACCTATCCTATATTGCCACTGCATGGTCCCTGACCTCACCATGCTGAGCACACCGCGGTGCTTTTATCCATCCTAAATTGCCACGCACTGCCTATCCTAATTCAGATCCTCCTATTCAAACCACCCCGTGATGTTTTTCTCACTCCTACTAGTGAATGTAATGTTACACACCCGTACAATGCGCACCACCCCATGATGTGTTTCTCACTCCTACTAGTGAATGTAATGTTACACACCCATACAGTTCGCACCACCCCGCGATGTTTTTCAGAAACCTATCCTTCATTGCTACTGCATGTTCCCTGACCTCCCAATGCTGAGCACCCCGCGGTGCTTTTCTCCATCCTACATTGCCTCTCACTGCCTATTCTAATTCAGACCCACCGATTCACACCACCCCGTGATGTTTTTCTCTCTCCTACTAGTGAATGTAATGTTACACACCCATACAATGCGCATCACCCCGCGATGTTTTTCAGAAACCTATCCTACATTGCCACTGAATGTTCCCAGACTTTACGATGCTGACCACCCCGCGGTGCTTTTCTCCAACCTACATTGCCACTCACTTCCTATCTTAATTCAGACCCTCCGATTCACACCACCCCGTGATGTTTTTCTCACTCCTACTACTGAATGTAATGTTACACACACATACAATGCGCACCACCCCGCGATGTTTTTCAGAAACCTATCCTACATTGCCACTGCATGTTCCCTGACCTCCCCATGCTGACCACCCGCGGTGCTTTCCTCCATCCTACATTGCCACTCACTACCTATCCTAATTCAGACCCTCCAATTCACACCACCCCGTGATGTTTTTCTCACTCCTACTGGTGAATGTAATGTTACACACCAATAAAATGCGCACCACCCCCGGATGTTTATCTCACTTCTACTAGTGAATGCAATGTTACACACCCATCCAATGCACACCACCCCGCGAAGTTTTTCAGAAACCTATCCTTCATTGCCACTGCATGTTCCCTGACCACCCCATGTTGACCACCCCGCGGTGCTTTTCTCCATCCTACGTTGCCACTCACTGCCTATCCTAATTCAGATCCTCCGATTCACACCACCCCGTGATGTTTTTCTCACTCCTACTAGTGAATGTAATATTACACACCCATACAATGCGCACGACCACACGATGTTTTTCAGAAACCTATCCTACATTGCCACTGCATGTTCCCTGACCTCCCCATGCTGACCACCCCGCGTTGCTTTTCTCCATCCTACATTGCCACTCACTGCCTATCCTAATTCAGACCCTCCGATTCACACCACCCTGTGATGTTTTTCTCACTCCTACTAGTGAATGTAATGTTACACACATACAATGCGAACCACCCCGCGATGTTTTCAGAAACCTATCCTACATTACCACTTCATGTTCCATGACCTCCCCATGCTGACCACCCCGCGGTGTTTTTCTCCATCCTACATTGCCACTCACTGCCTATCCTAATTCAGACCCTCCGATTCAAACCACCCCGTGATGTTTTTCTCACTCCTACTTGTGAATGTAATGTAACACACCCATACAATGCGCACCACCCCATGATGTGTTTCTCACTCCTACTAGTGAATGTAATGTTACACACCCATACAATGCGCACCTCCCCGCGATGTTTTTCAGAAACCTATCCTATATTGCCACTGCATGTTCCCTGACCTCACCATGCTGAGCACACCGCGGTGCTTTTATCCATCCTAAATTGCCACGCACTGCCTATCCTAATTCAGATCCTCCTATTCAAACCACCCCGTGATGTTTTTCTCACTCCTACTAGTGAATGTAATGTTAGACACCCATATAGTTCGCACCACCCCGCGATGTTTTTCAGAAACCTATCCTTCATTGCTACTGCATGTTCCCTGACCTCCCCATCCTGAGCACCCCGCGGTGCTTTTCTCCATCCTACATTGCCTCTCACTGCATACCCTAATTCAGACCCAACGATTCACACCACCCCGTGATGTTTTTCTCTCTCCTACTAGTAAATGTAATGTTACACACACATACAATGCGCACCACCCCGCGATGTTTTTCAGAAACCTATCCTACATTGCCACTGCATGTTCCCTGACCTCCCCATGCTGACCACCCGCGGTGCTTTTCTCCATCCTACATTGCCACTCACTACCTATCCTAATTCAGACCCTCCAATTCACACCACCCCGTGATGTTTTTCTCACTCCTACTGGTGAATGTAATGTTACACACCCATACAATGCGCAACACCCCCGGATGTTTATCTCACTCCTACTAGTGAATGTAATGTTACACACCCATACAATGCTCACCACCCTGCGATGTTTTGCAGAAACCTATCCTACATTACCACTGCATGTTCCATGACCTCCCCATGCTGACCACCCCGCGGTGTTTTTCTCCATCCTACATTGCCACTCACTGCCTATCCTAATTCAGACCCTCCGATTAAAATCACCCCATGATGTTTTTCTCACTCCTACTTGTGAATGTAATGTTACACACCCATACAATGCGCACCACCCCATGATGTGTTTCTCACTCCTACTAGTGAATGTAATGTTACACACACATACAATGCGAACAACCCCGCGATGTTTTCAGAAACCTATCCTACATTACCACTGCATGTTCCATGACCTCCCCATGCTGACCACCCCGCGGTGTTTTTCTCCATCCTACATTGCCACTCACTGCCTATCCTAATTCAGACCCTCCGATTCAAACCACCCCGTGATGTTTTTCTCACTCCTACTTGTGAATGTAATGTAACACACCCATACAATGCGCACCACCCCATGATGTGTTTCTCACTCCTACTAGTGAATGTAATGTTACACACCCATACAATGCGCACCTCCCCGCGATGTTTTTCAGAAACCTATCCTATATTGCCACTGCATGTTCCCTGACCTCACCATGCTGAGCACACCGGGGTGCTTTTATCCATCCTAAATTGCCACGCACTGCCTATCCTAATTCAGATCCTCCTATTCAAACCACCCCGTGATGTGTTTCTCACTCCTACTAGTGAATGTAATGTTACACACCCATATAGTTCGCACCACCTCGCGATGTTTTTCAGAAACCTATCCTTCATTGCTACTGCATGTTCCCTGACCTCCCCATGCTGAGCACCCCGCGGTGCTTTTCTCCATCCTACATTGCCTCTCACTGCATACCCTAATTCAGACCCACCGATTCACACCACCCCGTGATGTTTTTCTCTCTCCTACTAGTGAATGTAATGTTACACACACATACAATGCGCACCACCCCGCGATGTTTTTCAGAAACCTATCCTACATTGCCACTGCATGTTCCCTGACCTCCCCATGCTGACCACCCGCGGTGCTTTTCTCCATCCTACATTGCCACTCACTACCTATCCTAATTCAGACCCTCCAATTCACACCACACCGTGATGTTTTTCTCACTCCTACTGGTGAATGTATAGTTACACACCCATACAATGCGCACCACCCCCGGATGTTTATCTCACTCCTACTAGTGAATGTAATGTTACACACCCATACAATGCTCACCACCCTGCGATGTTTTTCAGAAACCTATCCTACATTACCACTGCATGTTCCATGACCTCCCCATGCTGACCACGCCGCGGTGTTTTTCTCCATCCTACATTGCCACTCACTGCCTATCCTAATTCAGACCCTCCGATTAAAACCACCCCATGATGTTTTTCTCACTCCTACTTGTGAATGTAATGTTACACACCCATACAATGCGCAACACCCCATGATGTGTTTCTCACTCCTACTAGTGAATGTAATGTTACACACACATACAATGCGAACAACCCCGCGATGTTTTCAGAAACCTATCCTACATTACCACTGCATGTTCCATGACCTCCCCATGCTGACCACCCCGCGGTGTTTTTCTCCATCCTACATTGCCACTCACTGCCTATCCTAATTCAGACCCTCCGATTCAAACCACCCCGTGATGTTTTTCTCACTCCTACATGTGAATGTAATGTAACACACCCATACAATGCGCACCACCCCATGATGTGTTTCTCACTCCTACTAGTGAATGTAATGTTACACACCCATACAATGCGCACAACCCTGCGATGTTTTTCAGAAACCTATCCTACATTGCCACTGTATGTTCCCTGACCTCCACATGCTGACCACCCCACGGTGCTTTTCTCCATCCTACATTGCCTCTCACTGCATATCCTAATTCAGACCCACCGATTCACACCACCCCGTGATGTTTTTCTCTCTCCTACTAGTGAATGTAATGTTACACACCCATGCAATGCGCACCACCCTGCGATGTTTTTCAGAAACCTATCCTACATTGCCACTGCATGTTCCCAGACTTTCCAATGCTGACCACCTCGCGGTGCTTTTCTCCATCCTACATTGCCACTCACTTCCTATCTTAATTCAGACCCTCCAATTCACACCACCCTGTGATGTTTTTCTCACTCCTACTACTGAATGTAATGTTACTCACACATACAATGCGCACCACCCCGCGATGTTTTTCAGAAACCTATCCTACATTGCCACTGCATGTTCCCTGACCTCCCCATGCTGACCACCCGCGGTGCTTTTCTCCATCCTACATTGCCACTCACTGCCTATCCTAATTCAGACCCTCCAATTCACACCACCCCATGATGTTTTTCTCACTCCTACTGTTGAATGTAAAGTTACACACCCATACAATGCGCACCAAGCCGCGATGTTTTTCAAAAACCTATCCTACATTGCCACTGCATGTTCCCTGACCTCCCCATGCTGACCACCCCGCGGTGCTTTTCTCCATCCTTCATTGCCACTCACTGCCTATCCTAATTCAGACCCTAATATTCACACCACCCCGTGATGTTTTTTTCACTCCTACTAGTGAATGTAATGTTACACAACCATACAATGCGCACCATCCCGCGATGTTTTTCAGAATCATGTCCTACATTGCCACTGCATGTTCCCTGACTTCCCCATGGTGACCACCCCGCGGTGCTTTTCTCCATCCTACATTGCACTCACTGCCTATCCTAATTCAGACCTTCCGATTTACACCAAGCCATGATATTTTTCTCACTCCTACTAGTGAATGTAATGTTACACACCCATACAGTTCGCACCACCCCGCGATGTTTTTCAGAAACCTATCCTTCATTGCTACTGCATGTTCCCTGACCTCCCCATGCTGAGCACCCCGCGGTGCTTTTCTCCATCCTACATTGCCTCTCACTGCATACCCTAATTCAGACCCACCGATTCACACCACCCCGTGATGTTTTTCTCTCTCCTACTAGTGAATGTAATGTTACACACCCATACAATGCGCATCACCCCGCGATGTTTTTCAGAAACCTATCCTACATTGCCACTGCATGTTCCCAGACTTTCCCATGCTGACCACCCCGCGGTTCTTTTCTCCATCCTACATTGCCACTCACTTCCTATCTTAATTCAGACCCTCCGATTCACACCACCCCGTGATGTTTTTCTCACTCCTACTAGTGAATGTAATGTTACACACACATACAATGCGCACCACCCCGTGATGTTTTTCTCTCTTCTACTAGTGAATGTAATGTTACACTCCCATACAATGCACACCACCCCGCGATGTTTTTCAGAAACCTATCCTACATTTCCACTGCTAGTTTCCTGACCTCCCCATGCTGACCACCCCGCGGTGCTTTTCTCCATCCTACATTGCCACTCACTGCCTATCCTATTTAGACCCTCCGATTCACACAACCCAGTTATGTTTTTCTCCTCCTACTGGTGAATGTAATGTTACAAAACAATACAATGCGCACCACCTGGCGATGTTTTTCAGGAACCTATCCTACATTGTCACTGCATGTTCCCTGACCTCCACATGCTGACCACCCCGCGGTGCTTTTCTCCATCCCACATTGCCACTCACTACCTATCCTAATTCAGACCCTCCAATTCACACCACCCCGTGATGTTTTTCTCACTCCTACTGGTGAATGTAATGTTACACACCCATAAAATGGGCCCAACCCCGGATGTTTATCTCACTCCTACTAGTGAATGCAATGTTACACACCCATCCAATGCACACCACCCCGCGATGTTTTTCAGAAACCTATCCTTCATTGCCACTGCATGTTCCCTGACCACCCCATGTTGACCACCCCGCGGTGCTTTTCTCCATCGTACGTTGCCACTCACTGCCTATCCTAATTCAGACCCTCCGATTCACACCACCCCGTGATGTTTTTCTCACTCCTACTAGTGAATGTAATGTTACACACCCATACAATGCGCACGACCACACGATGTTTTTCAGAAACCTATCCTACATTGCCACTGCATGTTCCCTGACCACCCCATGTTGACCACCCCGCGGTGCTTTTCTCCATCCTACGTTGCCACTCACTGCCTATCCTAATTCAGACCCGCCGATTCACACCACCCTGTGATGTTTTTCTCACTCCTACTAGTGAATGTAATGTTACACACCCATACAATGCTCACCACCCTGCGATGTTTTTCAGAAACCTATCCTACATTACCACTGCATGTTCCATGACCTCCCCATGCTGACCACCCCGCGGTGTTTTTCTCCATCCTACATTGCCACTCACTGCCTATCCTAATTCAGACCCTCCGATTCAAACCACCCCATGATGTTTTTCTCACTCCTACTTGTGAATGTAATGTTACACACCCATACAATGCGCACCACCCCATGATGTGTTTCTCACTCCTACTAGTGAATGTAATGTTACACACACATACAATGCGAACAACCCCGCGATGTTTTCAGAAACCTATCCTACATTACCACTGCATGTTCCATGACCTCCCCATGCTGACCACCCCGCGGTGTTTTTCTCCATCCTACATTGCCACTCACTGCCTATCCTAATTCAGACCCTCCGATTCAAACCACCCCGTGATGTTTTTCTCACTCCTACTAGTGAAAGTAATGTAACACACCCATACAATGCGCACCACCCAATGATGTGTTTCTCACTCCTACTAGTGAATGTAATGTTACACACCCATACAATGCGCACAACCCGGCGATGTTTTTCAGAAACCTATCCTACATTGCCACTGCATGTTCCCTGACCTCCACATGCTGACAACCCCGCGGTGCTTTTCTCCATCCTACATTGCCTCTCACTGCATATCCTAATTCAGACCCACCGATTCACACCACCCCGTGATGTTTTTCTCTCTCCTACTAGTGAATGTAATGTTACACACCCATACAATGCGCACCACCCCGCGATGTTTTTCAGAAACCTATCCTACATTGCCACTGCATGTTCCCTGACCTCCACATGCTGCCCAACCCGCGGTGCTTTTCTGCATCCTACATTGCCACTCACTGCCTATCCTAATTCAGACACTCCGATTCACACCACCCCGTGATGTTTTTCTCACTCCTACTCGTGAATGTAATGTTACACACCCATGCAATGCGCACCACCCTGCGATGTTTTTCAGAAACCTATCCTACATTGGCACTGCATGTTCCCAGACTTTCCCATGCTGACCACCTCGCGGTGCTTTTCTCCATCCTACATTGCCACTCACTTCCTATCTTAATTCAGACCCTCCGATTCACACCACCCCGTGATGTTTTTCTCACTCCTACTACTGAATGTAATGTTACACACACATACAATGCGCACCACCCCGCGATGTTTTTCAGAAACCTATTCTACATTGCCACTGCATGTTCCCTGACCTCCCCATGCTGACCACCCGCGGTGCTTTTCTCCATCCTACATTGCCACTCACTGCCTATCCTCATTCAGACCCTCCAATTCACACCACCCCATGATGTTTTTCTCACTCCTACTGGTGAATGTAATGTTACACACCCATACAATGCGCACCATGCCGCGATGTTTTTCAAAAACCTATCCTACATTGCCACTGCATGTTCCCTGACCTCCCCATGCTGACCACCCCGCGGTGCTTTTCTCCATCCTTCATTGCCACTCACTGCCTATCCTAATTCAGACCCTAATATTCACACCACCCCGTGATGTTTTTCTCACTCCTACTAGTGAATGTAATGTTACACACCCATACAATGCGCACCATCCCGCGATGTTTTTCAGAATCCTGTCCTACATTGCCACTGCATGTTCCCTGACTTCCCCATGGTGACCACCCCGCGGTGCTTTTCTCCATCCTACATTGCACTCACTGCCTATCCTAATTCAGACCCTCCGATTTACACCAAGCCATGATATTTTTCTCACTCCTACTAGTGAATGTAATGTTACACACCCATACAATGCGCACCACCCCCGGATGTTTTTCAGAAACCTATCCTAAATAGCCACTGCATGTTCCCTGACTTCCCCATACTGACCAACCCGAAGTGCTTTTCTCCATCCTATATTGCCACTCACTTCCTATCCTAATTCAGACCCTCCGATTCACACCACCCCGTCATGTTTTTCTCACTCCTACTAGTGAATGTAATGTTACACACACATACAATGCGCACCACCCCGTGATGTTTTTCTCTCTTCTACTAGTGAATGTAATGTTACACTCCCATACAATGCACACCACCCCGCGATGTTTTTCAGAAACCTATCCTACATTTCCACTGCTAGTTTCCTGACCTCCCCATGCTGACCACCCCGCGGTGCTTTTCTCCATCCTACATTGCCACTCACTGCCTATCCTATTTAGACCCTCCGATTCACACCACCCAGTTATGTTTTTCTCCTCCTACTGGTGAATGTAATGTTACAAAACAATACAATGCGCACAACCCGGCGATGTTTTTCAGGAACCTATCCTACATTGTCACTGCATGTTCCCTGACCTCCACATGCTGACCACCCCGCGGTGCTTTTCCCCATCCTACTTTGCCACTCACTGCCTATCCTAATTCAGACCCTACGATTCACACCACCCCGTGATGTTTTTCTCACTCCTACTAGTGAATGAAATGTTACACACCCATACAATGCGTACCACAGCGATGTTTTTCAGAATCCTATCCTCCATTGCCACTGCATGTTCCCTGACATCCCCATGCTGACCAACCCGCGGTGCTTTTCTCCATCCTACATTGCCACTCACTGCCTATCCTAATTCAGACCCTACGATTCACACCACCCCGTGATGTTTTTCTCACTCCTAGTAGTGAATGTAATGTTACACACCCATACAATGCGCACCACCGCCGGATGTTTTTCAGAAACCTATCCTACATTGCCACTGCATGTTCGCTGACTTCCCCATGCTGACCACCCGGAGGTGCTTTTCTCCATCCTACATTGCCACTCACTTCCTATCCTAATTCAGACGCTCCGATTCACACCACCCCGTGATGTTTTTCTCACTCTTACTAGTGAATGTAAAGTTACACACCCATACAATGCGCACCACACCACAATGTTTTTCTCACTCCTACTAGTGAATGTAATGTTACACACCCATACAATGCGTACCTCCCCGCGATGTTTTTCAGAAACCTATCCTATATTGCCACTGCATGGTCCCTGACCTCACCATGCTGAGCACACCGCGGTGCTTTTATCCATCCTAAATTGCCACGCACTGCCTATCCTAATTCAGATCCTCCTATTCAAACCACCCCGTGATGTTTTTCTCACTCCTACTAGTGAATGTAATGTTACACACCCGTACAATGCGCACCACCCCATGATGTGTTTCTCACTCCTACTAGTGAATGTAATGTTACACACCCATACAGTTCGCACCACCCCGCGATGTTTTTCAGAAACCTATCCTTCATTGCTACTGCATGTTCCCTGACCTCCCAATGCTGAGCACCCCGCGGTGCTTTTCTCCATCCTACATTGCCTCTCACTGCCTATTCTAATTCAGACCCACCGATTCACACCACCCCATGATGTTTTTCTCTCTCCTACTAGTGAATGTAATGTTACACACCCATACAATGCGCATCACCCCGCGATGTTTTTCAGAAACCTATCCTACATTGCCACTGAATGTTCCCAGACTTTACCATGCTGACCACCCCGCGGTGCTTTTCTCCAACCTACATTGCCACTCACTTCCTATCTTAATTCAGACCCTCCGATTCACACCACCCCGTGATGTTTTTCTCACTCCTACTACTGAATGTAATGTTACACACACATACAATGCGCACCACCCCGCGATGTTTTTCAGAAACCTATCCTACATTGCCACTGCATGTTCCCTGACCTCCCCATGCTGACCACCCGCGGTGCTTTCCTCCATCCTACATTGCCACTCACTACCTATCCTAATTCAGACCCTCCAATTCACACCACCCCGTGATGTTTTTCTCACTCCTACTGGTGAATGTAATGTTACACACCAATAAAATGCGCACCACCCCCGGATGTTTATCTCACTCCTACTAGTGAATGCAATGTTACACACCCATCCAATGCACACCACCCCGCGAAGTTTTTCAGAAACCTATCCTTCATTGCCACTGCATGTTCCCTGACCACCCCATGTTGACCACCCCGCGGTGCTTTTCTCCATCCTACGTTGCCACTCACTGCCTATCCTAATTCAGATCCTCCGATTCACACCACCCCGTGATGTTTTTCTCACTCCTACTAGTGAATGTAATATTACACACCCATACAATGCGCACGACCACACGATGTTTTTCAGAAACCTATCCTACATTGCCACTGCATGTTCCCTGACCTCCCCATGCTGACCACCCCGCGTTGCTTTTCTCCATCCTACATTGCCACTCACTGCCTATCCTAATTCAGACCCTCCGATTCACACCACCCTGTGATGTTTTTCTCACTCCTACTAGTGAATGTAATGTTACACACATACAATGCGAACCACCCCGCGATGTTTTCAGAAACCTATCCTACATTACCACTTCATGTTCCATGACCTCCCCATGCTGACCACCCCGCGGTGTTTTTCTCCATCCTACATTGCCACTCACTGCCTATCCTAATTCAGACCCTCCGATTCAAACCACCCCGTGATGTTTTTCTCACTCCTACTTGTGAATGTAATGTAACACACCCATACAATGCGCACCACCCCATGATGTGTTTCTCACTCCTACTAGTGAATGTAATGTTACACACCCATACAATGCGCACCTCCCCGCGATGTTTTTCAGAAACCTATCCTATATTGCCACTGCATGTTCCCTGACCTCACCATGCTGAGCACACCGCGGTGCTTTTATCCATCCTAAATTGCCACGCACTGCCTATCCTAATTCAGATCCTCCTATTCAAACCACCCCGTGATGTTTTTCTCACTCCTACTAGTGAATGTAATGTTAGACACCCATATAGTTCGCACCACCCCGCGATGTTTTTCAGAAACCTATCCTTCATTGCTACTGCATGTTCCCTGACCTCCCCATCCTGAGCACCCCGCGGTGCTTTTCTCCATCCTACATTGCCTCTCACTGCATACCCTAATTCAGACCCACCGATTCACACCACCCCGTGATGTTTTTCTCTCTCCTACTAGTAAATGTAATGTTACACACACATACAATGCGCACCACCCCGCGATGTTTTTCAGAAACCTATCCTACATTGCCACTGCATGTTCCCTGACCTCCCCATGCTGACCACCCGCGGTGCTTTTCTCCATCCTACATTGCCACTCACTACCTATCCTAATTCAGACCCTCCAATTCACACCACCCCGTGATGTTTTTCTCACTCCTACTGGTTAATGTAATGTTACACACCCATACAATGCGCAACACCCCCGGATGTTTATCTCACTCCTACTAGTGAATGTAATGTTACACACCCATACAATGCTCACCACCCTGCGATGTTTTGCAGAAACCTATCCTACATTACCACTGCATGTTCCATGACCTCCCCATGCTGACCACCCCGCGGTGTTTTTCTCCATCCTACATTGCCACTCACTGCCTATCCTAATTCAGACCCTCCGATTAAAATCACCCCATGATGTTTTTCTCACTCCTACTTGTGAATGTAATGTTACACACCCATACAATGCGCACCACCCCATGATGTGTTTCTCACTCCTACTAGTGAATGTAATGTTACACACACATACAATGCGAACAACCCCGCGATGTTTTCAGAAACCTATCCTACATTACCACTGCATGTTCCATGACCTCCCCATGCTGACCACCCCGCGGTGTTTTTCTCCATCCTACATTGCCACTCACTGCCTATCCTAATTCAGACCCTCCGATTCAAACCACCCCGTGATGTTTTTCTCACTCCTACTTGTGAATGTAATGTAACACACCCATACAATGCGCACCACCCCATGATGTGTTTCTCACTCCTACTAGTGAATGTAATGTTACACACCCATACAATGCGCACCTCCCCGCGATGTTTTTCAGAAACCTATCCTATATTGCCACTGCATGTTCCCTGACCTCACCATGCTGAGCACACCGGGGTGCTTTTATCCATCCTAAATTGCCACGCACTGCCTATCCTAATTCAGATCCTCCTATTCAAACCACCCCGTGATGTGTTTCTCACTCCTACTAGTGAATGTAATGTTACACACCCATATAGTTCGCACCACCTCGCGATGTTTTTCAGAAACCTATCCTTCATTGCTACTGCATGTTCCCTGACCTCCCCATGCTGAGCACCCCGCGGTGCTTTTCTCCATCCTACATTGCCTCTCACTGCATACCCTAATTCAGACCCACCGATTCACACCACCCCGTGATGTTTTTCTCTCTCCTACTAGTGAATGTAATGTTACACACACATACAATGCGCACCACCCCGCAATGTTTTTCAGAAACCTATCCTACATTGCCACTGCATGTTCCCTGACCTCCCCATGCTGACCACCCGCGGTGCTTTTCTCCATCCTACATTGCCACTCACTACCTATCCTAATTCAGACCCTCCAATTCACACCACACCGTGATGTTTTTCTCACTCCTACTGGTGAATGTATAGTTACACACCCATACAATGCGCACCACCCCCGGATGTTTATCTCACTCGTACTAGTGAATGTAATGTTACACACCCATACAATGCTCACCACCCTGCGATGTTTTTCAGAAACCTATCCTACATTACCACTGCATGTTCCATGACCTCCCCATGCTGACCACGCCGCGGTGTTTTTCTCCATCCTACATTGCCACTCACTGCCTATCCTAATTCAGACCCTCCGATTAAAACCACCCCATGATGTTTTTCTCACTCCTACTTGTGAATGTAATGTTACACACCCATACAATGCGCAACACCCCATGATGTGTTTCTCACTCCTACTAGTGAATGTAATGTTACACACACATACAATGCGAACAACCCCGCGATGTTTTCAGAAACCTATCCTACATTACCACTGCATGTTCCATGACCTCCCCATGCTGACCACCCCGCGGTGTTTTTCTCCATCCTACATTGCCACTCACTGCCTATCCTAATTCACACCCTCCGATTCAAACCACCCCGTGATGTTTTTCTCACTCCTACATGTGAATGTAATGTAACACACCCATACAATGCACACCACCCCATGATGTGTTTCTCACTCCTACTAGTGAATGTAATGTTACACACCCATACAATGCGCACAACCCTGCGATGTTTTTCAGAAACCTATCCTACATTGCCACTGTATGTTCCCTGACCTCCACATGCTGACCACCCCACGGTGCTTTTCTCCATCCTACATTGCCTCTCACTGCATATCCTAATTCAGACCCACCGATTCACACCACC
Organism: Cavia porcellus; assembly: GCF_034190915.1. Classification (NCBI taxonomy): domain Eukaryota; kingdom Metazoa; phylum Chordata; class Mammalia; order Rodentia; family Caviidae; genus Cavia; species Cavia porcellus. The sequence goes on from NW_026947502.1 coordinate 71,192,006, forward strand.
CCGTGATGTTTTTCTCTCTCCTACTAGTGAATGTAATGTTACACACCCATGCAATGCGCACCACCCTGCGATGTTTTTCAGAAACCTATCCTACATTGCCACTGCATGTTCCCAGACTTTCCAATGCTGACCACCTCGCGGTGCTTTTCTCCATCCTACATTGCCACTCACTTCCTATCTTAATTCAGACCCTCCAATTCACACCACCCTGTGATGTTTTTCTCACTCCTACTACTGAATGTAATGTTACACACACATACAATGCGCACCACCCCGCGATGTTTTTCAGAAACCTATCCTACATTGCCACTGCATGTTCCCTGACCTCCCCATGCTGACCACCCGCGGTGCTTTTCTCCATCCTACATTGCCACTCACTGCCTATCCTAATTCAGACCCTCCAATTCGCACCACCCCATGATGTTTTTCTCACTCCTACTGTTGAATGTAAAGTTACACACCCATACAATGCGCACCAAGCCGCGATGTTTTTCAAAAACCTATCCTACATTGCCACTGCATGTTCCCTGACCTCCCCATGCTGACCACCCCGCGGTGCTTTTCTCCATCCTTCATTGCCACTCACTGCCTATCCTAATTCAGACCCTAATATTCACACCACCCCGTGATGTTTTTTTCACTCCTACTAGTGAATGTAATGTTACACACCCATACAATGCGCACCATCCCGCGATGTTTTTCAGAATCATGTCCTACATTGCCACTGCATGTTCCCTGACTTCCCCATGGTGACCACCCCGCGGTGCTTTTCTCCATCCTACATTGCACTCACTGCCTATCCTAATTCAGACCCTCCGATTTACACCAAGCCATGATATTTTTCTCACTCCTACTAGTGAATGTAATGTTACACACCCATACAGTTCGCACCACCCCGCGATGTTTTTCAGAAACCTATCCTTCATTGCTACTGCATGTTCCCTGACCTCCCCATGCTGAGCACCCCGCGGTGCTTTTCTCCATCCTACATTGCCTCTCACTGCATACCCTAATTCAGACCCACCGATTCACACCACCCCGTGATGTTTTTCTCTCTCCTACTAGTGAATGTAATGTTACACACCCATACAATGCGCATCACCCCGCGATGTTTTTCAGAAACCTATCCTACATTGCCACTGCATGTTCCCAGACTTTCCCATGCTGACCACCCCGCGGTTCTTTTCTCCATCCTACATTGCCACTCACTTCCTATCTTAATTCAGACCCTCCGATTCACACCACCCCGTGATGTTTTTCTCACTCCTACTACTGAATGTAATGTTACACACACATACAATGCGCACCACCCCGCGATGTTTTTCAGAAACCTATCCTACATTGCCACTGCATGTTCCCTGACCTCTCCATGCTGACCACCCGCGGTGCTTTTCTCCATCCCACATTGCCACTCACTACCTATCCTAATTCAGACCCTCCAATTCACACCACACCGTGATGTTTTTCTCACTCCTACTGGTGAATGTAATGTTACACACCCATAAAATGCGCCCAACCCCGGATGTTTATCTCACTCCTACTAGTGAATGCAATGTTACACACCCATCCAATGCACACCACCCCGCGATGTTTTTCAGAAACCTATCCTTCATTGCCACTGCATGTTCCCTGACCACCCCATGTTGACCACCCCGCGGTGCTTTTCTCCATCCTACGTTGCCACTCACTGCCTATCCTAATTCAGACCCTCCGATTCACACCACCCCGTGATGTTTTTCTCACTCCTACTAGTGAATGTAATGTTACACACCCATACAATGCGCACGACCACACGATGTTTTTCAGAAACCTATCCTACATTGCCACTGCATGTTCCCTGAGCTCCCCATGCTGACCACCCCGCGTTGCTTTTCTCCATCCTACATTGCCACTCACTGCCTATCCTAATTCAGACCCTCCGATTCACACCACCCTGTGATGTTTTTCTCACTCCTACTAGTGAATGTAATGTTACACACCCATACAATGCTCACCACCCTGCGATGTTTTTCAGAAACCTATCCTACATTACCACTGCATGTTCCATGACCTCCCCATGCTGACCACCCCGCGGTGTTTTTCTCCATCCTACATTGCCACTCACTGCCTATCCTAATTCAGCCCCTCCGATTCAAACCACCCCATGATGTTTTTCTCACTCCTACTTGTGAATGTAATGTTACACACCCATACAATGCGCACCACCCCATGATGTGTTTCTCACTCCTACTAGTGAATGTAATGTTACACACACATACAATGCGAACCACCCCGCGATGTTTTCAGAAACCTATCCTACATTACCATTGCATGTTCCATAACCTCCCCACGCTGACCACCCCGCGGTGTTTTTCTCCATCCTACATTGCCACTCACTGCCTATCCTAATTCAGACCCTCCGATTCAAACCACCCCGTGATGTTTTTCTCACTCCTACTTGTGAATGTAATGTAACACACCCATACAATGCGCACCACCCCATGATGTGTTTCTCACTCCTACTAGTGAATGTAATGTTACACACCCATACAATGCGCACAACCACGCGATGTTTTTCAGAAACCTATCCTACATTGCCACTGCATTTTCCCTGACCTCCACATGCTGACCACCCCGCGGTGCTTTTCTCCATCCTACATTGCCTCTCGCTGCATATCCTAATTCAGACCCAACGATTCACACCACCCCGTGATGTTTTTCTCTCTCCTACTAGTGAATGTAATGTTACACACCCATACAATGCGCACCACCCCGCGATTTTTTTCAGAAACCTATCCTACATTGCCACTGCATGTTCCCTGTCCTCCCCATGCTGCCCAACCCGCGGTGCTTTTCTGCATCCTACATTGCCACTCACTGCCTATCCTAATTCAGACCCTCTGATTCACACCACCCCGTGATGTTTTTCTCACTCCTACTCGTGAATGTAATATTACACACCCATGCAATTCGCACCACCCCGCGATGTTTTTCAGAAACCTATCCTACATTGCCACTGCATGTTCCCTGACCTCCCAATTCTGACCACCCGCGGTGCTTTTATCCATCCTACATTGCCACTCACTGCCTATCCTAATTCAGACCCTCCAATTCACACCACCCCATGATGTTTTTCTCACTCCTACTGGTGAATGTAATGTTACACACCCACACAATGCGCACCACGCCGCGATGTTTTTCAAAAACCTATCCTACATTGCCACTGCATGTTCCCTGACCTCCCCATGCTGACCACCCCGCGGTGCTTTTCTCCATCCTTCATTGCCACTCACTGCCTATCCTAATTCAGACCCTAATATTCACACCACCCCGTGATGTTTTTCTCACTCCTACTAGTGAATGTAATGTTACACACCCATACAATGCGCACCATCCCGCGATGTTTTTCAGAATCCTGTCCTACATTGCCACTGCATGTTCACTGACTTCCCCATGGTGACCACCCCGCGGTGCTTTTCTCCATCCTACATTGCACTCACTGCCTATCCTAATTCAGACCCTCCGATTTACACCAAGCCATGATATTTTTCTCACTCCTACTAGTGAATGTAATGTTACACACCCATACAGTGCGCACCACCCCCGGATGTTTTTAAGAAACCTATCCTAAATAGCCACTGCATGTTCCCTGACTTCCCCATACTGACCAACCCGAGGTGCTTTTCTCCATCCTACATTGCCACTCACTTCCTATCCTAATTCAGACCCTCCGATTCACACCACCCCGTGATGTTTTTCTCACTCCTACTAGTGAATGTAATGTTACACACACATACAATGTGCACCACCCCGTGATGTTTTTCTCTCTCCTACTAGTGAATGTAATGTTACACACCCATACAATGCACACCACCCCACGATGTTTTTCAGAAACCTATCCTACATTTCCACCTCTAGTTCCCTGACCTCCCCATGCTGACCACCCCGCGGTGCTTTTTTCCATCCTACATTGCCACTCACTGCCTATCCTATTTAGACCCTCCGATTCACACCACCCAGTTATGTTTTTCTCCTCCTACTGGTGAATGTAATGTTACAAACCAATACAATGCGCACCATCCGGCGATGTTTTTCAGGAACCTATCCTACATTGTCACTGCGTGTTCCCTGACTTCCACATGCTGACCACCCCGCGGTGCTTTTCCCCATCCTACTTTGCCACTCACTGCCTATCCTAATTCAGACCCTACGATTCACACCACCCAGTGATGTTTTTCTCACTCCTACTAGTGAATGTAATGTTACACACCCATACAATGCGCACCACCGCCGGATGTTTTTCAGAAACCTATCCTACATTGCCACTGCATGTTCCCTGACTTCCCCATGCTGACCACCCGGAGGTGCTTGTCTCCATCCTACATTGCCACTCACTTCCTATCCTAATTCAGACGCTCCGATTCACACCACCCCGTGATGTTTTTCTCACTCTTACTAGTGAATGTAAAGTTACACACCCATACAATGCGCACCACACCACAATGTTTTTCTCACTCCTACTAGTGAATGTAATGTTACACACCCATACAATGCGCACCACCCCACGATGTTTTTCAGAAACCTATCCTACAATTCCACTGCATGTTCGCTGACCTCCCCATGCTGACCACCCCGCGGTGCTTTTCTCCATCCTACATTGCCACTCACTGCCTATGTTAATACATACCCTCCGATTCACACCACCCCGTTTTGTTTTTCTCACTCGTACTAGTGAATGAAATGTTACACACCCATACAATGCGCACCACCCCGCGATGTTTTTCAGAAACCTATCCTACATTGCCACTGCATGTTCCCTGACCTCACCATGCTGAGCACACCGCGGTGCTTTTATCCACCCTAAATTGCCACGCACTGCCTATCCTAATTCAGATCCTCCTATTCAAACCACCCCGTGATGTTTTTCTCACTCCTACTAGTGAATGTAATGTTACACACCCATACAATGCGCACCACCCCATGATGTGTTTCTCACTCCTACTAGTGAATGTAATGTTACACACCCATACAGTTCGCACCACCCGCGATGTTTTTCAGAAACCTATCCTTCATTGCTACAGCATGTTCCCTGACCTCCCCATGCTGACCACCCCGCGGTGCTTTTCTCCATCCTACATTGCCTCTCACTGCATATCCTAATTCAGACCCACCGATTCACAAAACCCCGTGATGTTTTTCTCTCTTCTACTAGTGAATGTAATGTTACACACCCATACAATGCGCACCACCCTGGGATGTTTTTCAGAAACCTATCCTACATTGCCACTGCATGTTCGCTGACCTCCCCATGCTGCCCAACCCGCGGTGCTTTTCTCCATCCCACATTGCCACTCACTGCCTATCCTAATTCAGACCCTCCGATTCACACCACCCCGTGATGTTTTTCTCACTCCTACTCGTGAATGTAATATTACACACCCATGCAATGCGCACCACAACGCGATGTTTTTCAGAAACCTATCCAACATTGCCACTGCATGTTCCCAGACTTTCCCATGCTGACCACCCCGCGGTGCTTTTCTCCATCCTACATTGCCACTCACTTCCTATCTTAATTCAGAACCTCCGATTCACAACACCCCGTGATGTTTTTCCCACTCCTACTACTGAATGTAATGTTACACACACATACAATGCGCACCACCCCGCGATGTTTTTCAGTAACCTATCCTACATTGCCACTGCATGTTCCCTGACCTCCCCATGCTGACCACCCGCGGTGCTTTTCTCCATCCTAAATTGCCACTCACTGCCTATCCTAATTCAGACCCTCCAATTCACACCAGCCCGTGATGTTTTTCTCACTCCTACTGGTGAATGTAATGTTACACACCCATACAATGCGCACCACACCCGGATGTTTATCTCACTCCTACTAGTGAATGTAATGTTACACACCCATCCAATGCACACCACCCCGCGATGTTTTTCAGAAACCTATCCTTCATTACCACTGCATGTTCCCTGACCACCCCATGTTGACCACCCCGCGGTGCTTTTCTCCATCCTACGTTGCCACTCACTGCCTATCCTAATTCAGACCCTCCGATTCACACCACCCCGTGATGTTTTTCTCACTCCTACTAGTGAATGTCATGTTACACACCCATACAATGCGCACCACCACACGATGTTTTTCAGAAACCTATCCTACATTGACACTGCATGTTCCCTGACCTCCCCATGCTGACCACCCCGCGTTGCTTTTCTCCATCCTACATTGCCACTCACTGCCTATCCTAATTCAGACCCTCCGATTCACACCACCCTGTGATGTTTTTCTCACTCCTACTAGTGAATGTAATGTTACACACCCATACAATGCTCACCACCCTGCGATGTTTTTCAGAAACCTATCCTACATTACCACTGCATGTTCCATGACCTCCCCATGCTGACCACCCCGCGGTGTTTTTCTCCATCCTACATTGCCTCTCACTCCCTATCCTAATTCAGACCCTCCGATTCAAACCACCCCATGATGTTTTTCTCACTCCTACTTGTGATTGTAATGTTACACACCCATACAATGCGCACCACCCCATGATGTGTTTCTCACTCCTACTAGTGAATGTAATGTTACACACACATACAATGCGAACCACCCCGCGATGTTTTCAGAAACCTATCCTGCATTACCACTGCATGTTCCATGACCTCCCCATGCTGACAACCCCGTGGTGTTTTTCTCCATCCTACATTGCCACTCGCTGCCTATCCTAATTCAGATCCTCCAATTCACACCACCCCGTGATGTTTTTCTCACTCCTACTGGTGAATGTAATGTTACACACCCATACAATGCGCACACCCCGCGATGTGTTTCAGAAACCTATCCTAAATTGTCACTGCCTGTTCCCCGACCTCCCCATGCTGACCACCTTGCGGTGCTTTTCTCCATCCTACATTGCCAATCACTGCCTATAATAATTCAGACTCTCTGATTCACAAAACCCCGTGAGGTTTTTCTCACTCCTACTAGTGAATGTAATGTTACACACCCATACAATGCGCACCACCCCGCGATGGTTTTCAGAAAGCTATCCTACATTGCCACTGCATGTTCCCTGACCTCCCCATGCTGACCACCCCGCGGTGCTTTTCTCCATCCTACATTGCCACTCACTGCCTATCCTAATTTAGACCCTCCGATTCACACCACCCCGTGATGTTTTTTTCACTCCTACTGGTGAATGTAATGTTACACACCCATACAATACGCACCACGCCGCGATGTTTTTCAGAAACATATCCTACATTGCCACTGCATGTTCCCTGACTTTCCCATGCTGACCACCCCGAGGTGCTTTTCTCCATCCTACATTGCCACTCACTTCCTATCCTAATTCAGACCCTCCGATTCACACCACCCCGTGATGTTTTTCGCACTCCTACTAGTGAATGTAATGTTACACATCCATACAATGCGCACCACCCCATGATGTGTTTCTCACTCCTACTAGTGAAGGTAATGTTACACACCCATACAATGCGCACCACACCGAGATGTTTTTCAGAAACGTATCCTACATTACCACTGCATGTTCCCTGACCTCCCCATGCTGACAACCCCGCGGGGCTTTTATCCATCCTACCTTGCCACTCACCGCCTATCCTAATTCAGACTCTCTGATTCACCATACCCCGTGAGGTTTTTCTCACTCCTACTAGTGAATGTAATGTTACACACCCATACAATGCGCACCACCCCGCGATGGTTTTCAGAAAGCTATCCTACATTGCCACTGCATGTTCCCTGACCTCCCCATGCTGACCACCGCGCGGTGCTTTTCTCCATCCTACATTGCCACTCATTGCCTATCCTAATTCAGACCCTCCAATTCACACCACCCTGTGATGTTTTTTTCACTCCTACTGGTGAATGTAATGTTACACACCCATACAATGCGCACCACGCCGCGATGTTTTTCAAAAACCTATCCTACATTGGCACTGCATGTTCCCTGACTTCCCCATGCTGACCACCCCGCGGTGCTTTTCTCCATCCTTCATTGCCACTCACTGCCTATCCTAATTCAGACCGTAATATTCACACCACCCCGTGATGTTTTTCTCACTCCTACTAGTGAATGTAATGTTACACACCCATACAGTTCGCACCACCCCGCGATGTTTTTCAGAAACCTATCCTTCATTGCTACTGCATGTTCCCTGACCTCCCCATCTGACCACCCCGCGGTGCTTTTCTCCATCCTACATTGTCTCTCACTGCCTATCCTAATTCAGACCCACCGATTCACACTACCCCGTGATGTTTTTCTCTCTCCTACTAGTGAATGTAATGTTACACACCCATACAATGGCACCAACTCGCGATGTTTTTCAGAAACCTATCCTACATTGCAACTGCATGTTCCCTGACCTCCCCAGCTGACCACCTCGCGGTGCTTTTCTCCATCCTACATTGCCACTCACTACCTATCCTATTTCAGACCCTCCGATTCACACCACCCCGTGATGTTTTTCTCACTCCTACTGGTGAATGTAATTTTACACACCCATACAATGCGCACCAACCCGCGATGTTTTTCAGAAACCTATCCGACATTGCCACTGCATGTTCCCTGACCTCCCCATGCTGACCACCTGCGGTGCTTTTCTCCATCCTACATTGCCACTCACTGCCTATCCTAATTAAAACCCTCCGATTCACACCACCCCGTGATGTTTTTCTCACTCCTACTGGTGAATGTAATGTTACACACCCATACAATGCGCACCACCCCATGATGTGTTTCTCACTCCTACTAGTGAATGTAATGTTACACACCCATACATTTCGCACCACCCCGCGATGTTTTTCAGAAACCTCTCCTTCATTGCTACTGCATGTTCCCTGACCTCCCCATGCTGACCACCTCGCGGTGCTTTTCTCCATCCTACATTGCCTCTCACTGCCTATCCTAATTCACAGCCACCGATTCACACCACCCCGTGATGTTTTTCTCTCTCCTACTAGTGAATGTAATGTTACACACCCATACAATGGCACCAACCCGCGATGTTTTTCAGAAACCTATCTTACATTGCAACTGCATGTTCCCTGACCTCCCCATGCTGCCCAACCTGCGGTGCTTTTCTCCATCCTACATTGCCACTCACTGTCTATCCTAATTCAGACCCTCCGATTCACACCACCCCGTGATGTTTTTCTCACTCCTACTCGTGAATGTAATGTTACACACCCATGCAATGCGCACCACCCCGCGATGTTTTTCAGAAACCTATCCTACATTGCCACTGCATGTTCCCAGACTTTCCAATGCTGAAAACCCCGCGGTGCTGTTCTCCATCCTACATTGCCACTCACTTCCTATCTTAATTCAGACCCTCCGATTCACACCACCCCGTGATGTTTTTCTCACTCCTACTAGTGAATGTAATGTTACACACCCATACAATGCGCACCACCCCGCGATGTTTTTCAGAAACCTATCCTACATTGCCACAGCATGTTCCCTGACCTCCCCATGCTGACCACCCGCGGTGCTTTTCTCCATCCTACATTGCCACTCACTGCCTATCGTAATGCAGACCCTCCAATTCACACCACCCCGTGATGTTTTTCTCACTCCTACTGGTGAATGTAATGTTACACACCAATACAATGCGCACCCCCCTGGATGTTTATCTCACTCCTACTAGTGAATGTAATGTTACACACCCATCCAATGCACACCACCCCGCGATGTTTTTCAGAAACCTATCCTTCATTGCCACTTCATGTTTCCTGACCACCCCATGTTGACCACCCCGCAGTGATTTTCTCCATCCTACGTTGCCACTCACTGCCTATCCTAATTCAGACCCTCTGATTCACACCACCCCATGATGTTTTTCTCACTCCTACTAGTGAATGTAATGTTACACACCCATACAATGCGCACCACCCCGCGATGTTTTTCAGAAACCTATCCTATATTGCCACTGCATGTTCCCTGACCTCACCATGCTGAGCACACCACGGTGCTTTTATCCATCCTAAATTGCCACGCACTGCATATCCTAATTCAGATCCTCCTATTCAAACCACCCCTTGATGTTTTTCTCACTCCTACTAGTGAATGTAATATTACACACCCATACAATGCGCACCACCCCATGATGTGTTTCTCACTCCTACTAGTGAAAGTAATGTTACACACCCATACAATGCGCACCACCCCGCGATGTTTTTCAGAAACCTATCCTACATTGTCACTGCATGTTCCCTGACCTCGACATGCTGATCACCCCGCGGTGCTTTTCTCCACCCTACATTGCCACTCACTGCCTATCCTAATTCAGACCCTCCGATTCACACCACCCCGTGATGTTTTTCTCACTCCTACTAGTGAATGTAATGTTACACACCCATATAATGCGCACCAGCCCGCGATGTTTTTCAGAAACCTATCCTACATGGCCACTGCATATTCCCTGACCTACCCATGCTGACCACCCCGCAGTCCTTTTCCCCATCCTACATTGCCACTCACTGCCTATCCTAATTCAGACCCTCCGATTCACACCACCCTGTGATGTTTTTCTCACTCCTACTAGTTAATGTAATGTTACACACCCATATAATGCGCACCACCCCGTGATGTTTTTCTCACTCCTACTAGTGAATGTAATGTTACACATCCATACAATGCGCACCACCCCGCGATGTTTTTCAGAAACCTATCCTACATTGCCACTGCATGTTCCCTGACTTCCACAAGCTGACCAACCAGCGGTGCTTTTCTCCATCCTACATTGCCACTCACTGCCTATCCTAATTCAGGCCCTCCAAATCACACAACCCTGTGATGTTTTTCTCACTCCTAGTAGTGAATATAAAGTTACACACCCATACAATGCGCAACACCCCGCGATGTTTTTCAGAAACCTATCCTATATTGCCACTGCATGTTCTCTGACCTCCCCATGCTGACCACCTCGCGGTGCTTCTCTCCATCCGACGTTGCCACTCACTGCCTATCCTAATTCAGACCCTCCATTTCACAACACCCCGTGATGTTTTTCTCACTCCTACTAGTGATTGTAATGTTACACACCCATATAATCCGCACCACCCCGCGATGTTTTTCAGAAACCTATCCTACATTGCCACTGCATGTTCCCTGACCTCCCCATGCTGACTACCCCCAGGTGCTTTTCTCCATCCTACATTGCCACTCACTGCCTATCCTATTCAGACCCTCCGATTCACAACACCCCGTTAGGTTTTTTTCACTGCTACTAGTGAATGTTATGTTACACACCCATACAATGCCACCACCCCGCGATGTTTTTCAGAAACCTATCCTACATTGTCACTGCATGTTCTCTGACCTCGACATGCTGACCACCCCGCGGTGCTTTTATCCATCCTAAATTGCCACTCACTTCCTATCGTAATTCAGACCCTCAGATTCACACCACCCCGTGATGTTTTTATCACTCCTACTAGTGAATGTAATGTTACACACCCATACAATGCACACCACCCCGGGATGTTTTTGTCACTCCTACTAGTGAATGTAATGTTACACACCCATACAATGCGCACCACCCAGCGATGTTTTTCAGAAACCTATCCTACATTACCACTGCATGTTCCATGACCTCCCCATGCTAACCACCCCGCGGTGTTTTTCTCCATCCTACATTGCCACTCACTGCCTATCCTAATTCAGACCCTCCGATTCAAACCACCCCATGATGTTTTTCTCACTCCTACTTGTGAATGTAATGTTACACACCCATACAATGCGCACCACCCCATGATGTGTTTCTCACTCCTACTAGTGAATGTAATGTTACACACACATACAATGCGAACCACCCCGCGATGTTTTCAGAAACCTATCCTACATTACCACTGCATTTTCCATGACCTCCCCATGCTGACCACCCCGCATTGTTTTTCTCCATCCTACATTGCCACTCTCTGCATATCCTAATTCAGACCCTCCGATTCAAACCACCCCGTGATGTTTTTCTCACTCCTACTTGTGAATGTAATGTTACACACCCATACAATGCGCACCACCCCATGATGTGTTTCTCACTCCTACTAGTCAATGTAATGTTACACACCAATACAATGCGCACAACCCCGCGATGTTTTTCAGAAACCTATCCTACATTGCCACTGCATGTTCCCTGACCTCCCCATGCTGACCACCCCGCGGTGCTTTTCTCCATCCTACATTGCCACTCACTTCCTATCCTAATTCAGACCCTCCGATTCACAAGACCCCATGATATTTTTCTCACTCCTACTGGTGAATGTAATGTTACACACCCATACAATGCGCACCACCCCATGATGTGTTTCTCACTCCTACTAGTGAATGTAATGTTACACACCCATACAATGCGCACCACCCCGAGATGTTTTTCAGAAACGTATCCTACATTGCCCCTGCATGTTTCCTGACCTCCACATGCTGAACACCAAACGGTGTTTTTCTCCATACTTCATTGCCACTAACTGCCTATCCTAATTCAGGCCCTCCGATTCACACCACCCCGTGACGTTTTTCTCACTTCTACTTGTGAATGTAATGTTACACACCCATACAATGCGCACCACCCCGCGATGTTTTTCAGAAACCTATACTACATTGCCACTGCATGTTCCCCGACCTCCCCATGCTGACAACCCCGCTGTGCTTTTATCCATCCTACATTGCCACTCACTGCCTATCCTAATTCAGACTCTCTGATTCACAACACCCCGTGAGGTTTTTCTCACTCCTACTAGTGAATGTAATGTTACACACCCATACAATGCGCACAACCCCGCGATGGTTTTCAGAAAGCTATCCTACATTGCCACTGCATGTTCCCTGACATCCCCATGCTGACCACCCCGCGGTGCTTTTCTCCATCCTACATTGCCACTCACTGCCTATCCTAATTCAGACCCTCCGATTCACACCACCCCGTGATGTTTTTTTCACTCCTACTAGTGAATGTAATGTTACACTCCCATACAATGCGCACCACACCGCGATGTTTTTCAAAAACCTGTCCTACATTGCCACTGCATGTTCCCTGACTTCCCCATGCTGACCTCCCCGCGGTGCTTTTCTCCATCCTTCATTGCCACTCACTGCCTATCCTAATTCAGACCCTAATATTCACACCACCCCGTGATGTTTTTCTCACTCCTACTAGTGAATGTAATGTTACACACCCATACAATGCGCACCACCCCGCGATGTTTTTCAGAATCCTATCCTACATTGCCACAGCATGTTCCCTGACCTCACCATGCTGACCACCCGCGGTGCTTTTCTCCATCCTACATTGCCACTCACTGCCTATCGTAATGCAGACCCTCCAATTCACACCACCCCGTGATGTTTTTCTCACTCCTACTGGTGAATGTAATGTTACACACTCATAAAATGCGCACCACCCCCGGATGTTTATCTCACTCCTACTAGTGAATGTAATGTTACACACCCATCCAATGCACACCACCCCGCTATGTTTTTCAGAAACCTATCCTTCATTGCCACTGCATGTTCCCTGACCACCCCATGTTGACCACCCCGCAGTGATTTTCTCCATCCTACGTTGCCACTCACTGCCTATCCTAATTCAGTCCATACGATTCACACCACCCCGTGATGTTTTTCTCACTCCTATGAGTGAATGTAATGTTACACACCCATACAATGCGCACCACCCCGCGATGTTTTTCAGAAACCTATCCTATATTGCCACTGCATGTTCCCTGACATCACCATGCTGAGCACACCACGGTGCTTTTATCCATCCTAAATTGCCACGCACTGCCTATCCTAATTCAGATCCTCCTATTCAAACCACCCCTTGATGTTTTTCTCACTCCTACTAGTGAATGAAATATTACACACCCATACAATGCGCACCACCCCATGATGTGTTTCTCACTCCTACTAGTGAAAGTAATGTTACACACCCATACAATGCACACCACCCCGCGATGTTTTTCAGAAACCTATCCTACATTGTCACTGCATGTTCCCTGACCTCGACATGCTGATCACCCCGCGGTGCTTTTCTCCACCCTACATTGCCACTCACTGCCTATCCTAATTCAGACCCTCCGATTCACACCACCCCGTGATGTTTTTCTCACTCCTACTAGTGAATGTAATGTTACACACCCATATAATGCGCACCAGCCCGCGATGTTTTTCAAAAACCTATCCTACATGGCCACTGCATATTCCCTGACCTACCCATGCTGACCACCCCGCAGTCCTTTTCCCCATCCTACATTGCCACTCACTGCCTATCCTAATTCAGACCCTCCGATTCACACCACCCTGTGATGTTTTTCTCACTCCTACTAGTTAATGTAATGTTACACACCCATATAATGCGCACCACCCCGTGATGTTTTTCTCACTCCTACTAGTGAATGTAATGTTACACATCCATACAATGCGCACCACCCCGCGATGTTTTTCAGAAACCTATCCTACATTGCCACTGCATGTTCCCTGACTTCCACAAGCTGACCAACCAGCGGTGCTTTTCTCCATCCTACATTGCCACTCACTGCCTATCCTAATTCAGACCCTCCAAATCACACAACCCTGTGATATTTTTCTCACTCCTAGTAGTGAATATAAAGTTACACACCCATACAATGCGCAACACCCCGCGATGTTTTTCAGAAACCTATCCTATATTGCCACTGCATGTTCTCTGACCTCCCCATGCTGACCACCTCGCGGTGCTTCTCTCCATCCGACGTTGCCACTCACTGCCTATCCTAATTCAGACCCTCCATTTCACAACACCCCGTGATGTTTTTCTCACTCCTACTAGTGATTGTAATGTTACACACCCATATAATCCGCACCACCCCGCGATGTTTTTCAGAAACCTATCCTACATTGCCACTGCATGTTCCCTGACCTCCCCATGCTGACTACCCCCAGGTGCTTTTCTCCATCCTACATTGCCACTCACTGCCTATCCTATTCAGACCCTCCGATTCACAACACCCCGTTAGGTTTTTTTCACTGCTACTAGTGAATGTTATGTTACACACCCATACAATGCCACCACCCCGCGATGTTTTTCAGAAACCTATCCTACATTGTCACTGCATGTTCTCTGACCTCGACATGCTGACCACCCCGCGGTGCTTTTATCCATCCTAAATTGCCACTCACTTCCTATCGTAATTCAGACCCTCAGATTCACACCACCCCGTGATGTTTTTCTCACTCCTACTAGTGAATGTAATGTTACACACCCATACAATGCACACCACCCCGGGATGTTTTTGTCACTCCTACTAGTGAATGTAATGTTACACACCCATACAATGCGCACCACCCAGCGATGTTTTTCAGAAACCTATCCTACATTACCACTGCATGTTCCATGACCTCCCCATGCTAACCACCCCGCGGTGTTTTTCTCCATCCTACATTGCCACTCACTGCCTATCCTAATTCAGACCCTCCGATTCAAACCACCCCATGATGTTTTTCTCACTCCTACTTGTGAATGTAATGTTACACACCCATACAATGCGCACCACCCCATGATGTGTTTCTCACTCCTACTAGTGAATGTAATGTTACACACACATACAATGCGAACCACCCCGCGATGTTTTCAGAAACCTATCCTACATTACCACTGCATTTTCCATGACCTCCCCATGCTGACCACCCCGCATTGTTTTTCTCCATCCTACATTGGCACTCTCTGCATATCCTAATTCAGACCCTCCGATTCAAACCACCCCGTGATGTTTTTCTCACTCCTACTTGTGAATGTAATGTTACACACCCATACAATGCGCACCACCCCATGATGTGTTTCTCACTCCTACTAGTCAATGTAATGTTACACACCAATACAATGCGCACAACCCTGCGATGTTTTTCAGAAACCTATCCTACATTGCCACTGCATGTTCCCTGACCTCCACATGCTGACCACCCCGCGGTGCTTTTCTCCATCCTACATTGCCACTCGCTGCTTATCCTAATTCAGATCCTCCAATTCACACCACCCCGTGATGTTTTTCTCACTCCTACTGGTGAATGTAATGTTACACACCAATACAATGCGCACACCCCGCGATGTGTTTCAGAAACCTATCCTAAATTGTCACTGCCTGTTCCCCGACCTCCCCATGCTGACCACCCCGCGGTGCTTTTCTCCATCCTACATTGCCACTCACTTCCTATCCTAATTCAGACCCTCCGATTCACAAAACCCCATGATATTTTTCTCACTCCTACTGGTGAATGTAATGTTACACACCCATACAATGCGCACCACCCCATGATGTGTTTCTCACTCCTACTAGTGAATGTAATGTTACACACCCATACAATGCGCACCACCACGAGATGTTTTTCAGAAACGTATCCTACATTGCCCCTGCATGTTTCCTGACCTCCACATGCTGAACACCAAACGGTGTTTTTCTCCATACTTCATTGCCACTAACTGCCTATCCTAATTCAGGCCCTCCGATTCACACCACCCCGTGACGTTTTTCTCACTTCTACTTGTGAATGTAATGTTACACACCCATACAATGCGCACCACCCCGCGATGTTTTTCAGAAACCTATACTACATTGCCACTGCATGTTCCCCGACCTCCCCATGCTGACAACCCCGCTGTGCTTTTATCCATCCTACATTGCCACTCACTGCCTATCCTAATTCAGACTCTCTGATTCACAACACCCCGTGAGGTTTTTCTCACTCCTACTAGTGAATGTAATGTTACACACCCATACAATGCGCACAACCCCGCGATGGTTTTCAGAAAGCTATCCTACATTGCCACTGCATGTTCCCTGACATCCCCATGCTGACCACCCCGCGGTGCTTTTCTCCATCCTACATTGCCACTCACTGCCTATCCTAATTCAGACCCTCCGATTCACACCACCCCGTGATGTTTTTTTCACTCCTACTAGTGAATGTAATGTTACACTCCCATACAATGCGCACCACACCGCGATGTTTTTCAAAAACCTGTCCTACATTGCCACTGCATGTTCCCTGACTTCCCCATGCTGACCTCCCCGCGGTGCTTTTCTCCATCCTTCATTGCCACTCACTGCCTATCCTAATTCAGACCCTAATATTCACACCACCCCGTGATGTTTTTCTCACTCCTACTAGTGAATGTAATATTACACACCCATACAATGCGCACCACCCCGCGATGTTTTTCAGAATCCTATTCTACATTGCCACAGCATGTTCCCTGACCTCACCATGCTGACCACCCGCGGTGCTTTTCTCCATCCTACATTGCCACTCACTGCCTATCGTAATGCAGACCCTCCAATTCACACCACCCCGTGATGTTTTTCTCACTCCTACTGGTGAATGTAATGTTACACACTCATAAAATGCGCACCACCCCCGGATGTTTATCTCACTCCTACTAGTGAATGTAATGTTACACACCCATCCAATGCACACCACCCCGCTATGTTTTTCAGAAACCTATCCTTCATTGCCACTGCATGTTCCCTGACCACCCCATGTTGACCACCCCGCAGTGATTTTCTCCATCCTACGTTGCCACTCACTGCCTATCCTAATTCAGTCCATACGATTCACACCACCCCGTGATGTTTTTCTCACTCCTATGAGTGAATGTAATGTTACACACCCATACAATGCGCACCACCCCGCGATGTTTTTCAGAAACCTATCCTATATTGCCACTGCATGTTCCCTGACATCACCATGCTGAGCACACCACGGTGCTTTTATCCATCCTAAATTGCCACGCACTGCCTATCCTAATTCAGATCCTCCTATTCAAACCACCCCTTGATGTTTTTCTCACTCCTACTAGTGAATGAAATATTACACACCCATACAATGCGCACCACCCCATGATGTGTTTCTCACTCCTACTAGTAAAAGTAATGTTACACACCCATACAATGCGCACCACCCCGCGATGTTTTTCAGAAACCTATCCTACATTGTCACTGCATGTTCCCTGACCTCGACATGCTGATCACCCCGCGGTGCTTTTCTCCACCCTACATTGCCACTCACTGCCTATCCTAATTCAGACCCTCCGATTCACACCACCCCGTGATGTTTTTCTCACTCCTACTAGTGAATGTAATGTTACACACCCATATAATGCGCACCAGCCCGCGATGTTTTTCAGAAACCTATCCTACATGGCCACTGCATATTCCCTGACCTACCCATGCTGACCACCCCGCAGTCCTTTTCCCCATCCTACATTGCCACTCACTGCCTATCCTAATTCAGACCCTCCGATTCACACCACCCTGTGATGTTTTTCTCACTCCTACTAGTTAATGTAATGTTACACACCCATATAATGCGCACCACCCCGTGATGTTTTTCTCACTCCTACTAGTGAATGTAATGTTACACATCCATACAATGCGCACCACCCCGCGATGTTTTTCAGAAACCTATCCTACATTGCCACTGCATGTTCCCTGACTTCCACAAGCTGACCAACCAGCGGTGCTTTTCTCCATCCTACATTGCCACTCACTGCCTATCCTAATTCAGACCCTCCAAATCACACAACCCTGTGATGTTTTTCTCACTCCTAGTAGTGAATATAAAGTTACACACCCATACAATGCGCAACACCCCGCGATGTTTTTCAGAAACCTATCCTATATTGCCACTGCATGTTCTCTGACCTCCCCATGCTGACCACCTCGCGGTGCTTCTCTCCATCCGACGTTGCCACTCACTGCCTATCCTAATTCAGACCCTCCATTTCACAACACCCCGTGATGTTTTTCTCACTCCTACTAATGATTGTAATGTTACACACCCATATAATCCGCACCACCCCGCGATGTTTTTCAGAAACCTATCCTACATTGCCACTGCATGTTCCCTGACCTCCCCATGCTGACTACCCCCAGGTGCTTTTCTCCATCCTACATTGCCACTCACTGCCTATCCTATTCAGACCCTCCGATTCACAACACCCCGTTAGGTTTTTTTCACTGCTACTAGTGAATGTTATGTTACACACCCATACAATGCCACCACCCCGCATTGTTTTTCAGAAACCTATCCTACATTGTCACTGCATGTTCTCTGACCTCGACATGCTGACCACCCCGCGGTGCTTTTATCCATCCTAAATTGCCACTCACTTCCTATCGTAATTCAGACCCTCAGATTCACACCACCCCGTGATGTTTTTATCACTCCTACTAGTGAATGTAATGTTACACACCCATACAATGCACACCACCCCGGGATGTTTTTGTCACTCCTACTAGTGAATGTAATGTTACACACCCATACAATGCGCACCACCCAGCGATGTTTTTCAGAAACCTATCCTACATTACCACTGCATGTTCCATGACCTCCCCATGCTAACCACCCCGCGGTGTTTTTCTCCATCCTACATTGCCACTCACTGCCTATCCTAATTCAGACCCTCCGATTCAAACCACCCCATGATGTTTTTCTCACTCCTACTTGTGAATGTAATGTTACACACCCATACAATGCGCACCACCCCATGATGTGTTTCTCACTCCTACTAGTGAATGTAATGTTACACACACATACAATGCGAACCACCCCGCGATGTTTTCAGAAACCTATCCTACATTACCACTGCATTTTCCATGACCTCCCCATGCTGACCACCCCGCATTGTTTTTCTCCATCCTACATTGCCACTCTCTGCATATCCTAATTCAGACCCTCCGATTCAAACCACCCCGTGATGTTTTTCTCACTCCTACTTGTGAATGTAATGTTACACACCCATACAATGCGCACCACCCCATGATGTGTTTCTCACTCCTACTAGTCAATGTAATGTTACACACCAATACAATGCGCACAACCCTGCGATGTTTTTCAGAAACCTATCCTACATTGCCACTGCATGTTCCCTGACCTCCACATGCTGACCACCCCGCGGTGCTTTTCTCCATCCTACATTGCCACTCGCTGCTTATCCTAATTCAGATCCTCCAATTCACACCACCCCGTGATGTTTTTCTCACTCCTACTGGTGAATGTAATGTTACACACCAATACAATGCGCACACCCCGCGATGTGTTTCAGAAACCTATCCTAAATTGTCACTGCCTGTTCCCCGACCTCCCCATGCTGACCACCCCGCGGTGCTTTTCTCCATCCTACATTGCCACTCACTTCCTATCCTAATTCAGACCCTCCGATTCACAAAACCCCATGATATTTTTCTCACTCCTACTGGTGAATGTAATGTTACACACCCATACAATGCGCACCACCCCATGATGTGTTTCTCACTCCTACTAGTGAATGTAATGTTACACACCCATACAATGCGCACCACCACGAGATGTTTTTCAGAAACGTATCCTACATTGCCCCTGCATGTTTCCTGACCTCCACATGCTGAACACCAAACGGTGTTTTTCTCCATACTTCATTGCCACTAACTGCCTATCCTAATTCAGGCCCTCCGATTCACACCACCCCGTGACGTTTTTCTCACTTCTACTTGTGAATGTAATGTTACACACCCATACAATGCGCACCACCCCGCGATGTTTTTCAGAAACCTATACTACATTGCCACTGCATGTTCCCCGACCTCCCCATGCTGACAACCCCGCTGTGCTTTTATCCATCCTACATTGCCACTCACTGCCTATCCTAATTCAGACTCTCTGATTCACAACACCCCGTGAGGTTTTTCTCACTCCTACTAGTGAATGTAATGTTACACACCCATACAATGCGCACAACCCCGCGATGGTTTTCAGAAAGCTATCCTACATTGCCACTGCATGTTCCCTGACATCCCCATGCTGACCACCCCGCGGTGCTTTTCTCCATCCTACATTGCCACTCACTGCCTATCCTAATTCAGACCCTCCGATTCACACCACCCCGTGATGTTTTTTTCACTCCTACTAGTGAATGTAATGTTACACTCCCATACAATGCGCACCACACCGCGATGTTTTTCAAAAACCTGTCCTACATTGCCACTGCATGTTCCCTGACTTCCCCATGCTGACCTCCCCGCGGTGCTTTTCTCCATCCTTCATTGCCACTCACTGCCTATCCTAATTCAGACCCTAATATTCACACCACCCCGTGATGTTTTTCTCACTCCTACTAGTGAATGTAATGTTACACACCCATACAATGCGCACCACCCCGCGATGTTTTTCAGAATCCTATCCTACATTGCCACAGCATGTTCCCTGACCTCACCATGCTGACCACCCGCGGTGCTTTTCTCCATCCTACATTGCCACTCACTGCCTATCGTAATGCAGACCCTCCAATTCACACCACCCCGTGATGTTTTTCTCACTCCTACTGGTGAATGTAATGTTACACACTCATAAAATGCGCACCACCCCCGGATGTTTATCTCACTCCTACTAGTGAATGTAATGTTACACACCCATCCAATGCACACCACCCCGCTATGTTTTTCAGAAACCTATCCTTCATTGCCACTGCATGTTCCCTGACCACCCCATGTTGACCACCCCGCAGTGATTTTCTCCATCCTACGTTGCCACTCACTGCCTATCCTAATTCAGTCCATACGATTCACACCACCCCGTGATGTTTTTCTCACTCCTATGAGTGAATGTAATGTTACACACCCATACAATGCGCACCACCCCGCGATGTTTTTCAGAAACCTATCCTATATTGCCACTGCATGTTCCCTGACATCACCATGCTGAGCACACCACGGTGCTTTTATCCATCCTAAATTGCCACGCACTGCCTATCCTAATTCAGATCCTCCTATTCAAACCACCCCTTGATGTTTTTCTCACTCCTACTAGTGAATGAAATATTACACACCCATACAATGCGCACCACCCCATGATGTGTTTCTCACTCCTACTAGTGAAAGTAATGTTACACACCCATACAATGCGCACCACCCCGCGATGTTTTTCAGAAACCTATCCTACATTGTCACTGCATGTTCCCTGACCTCGACATGCTGATCACCCCGCGGTGCTTTTCTCCACCCTACATTGCCACTCACTGCCTATCCTAATTCAGACCCTCCGATTCACACCACCCCGTGATGTTTTTCTCACTCCTACTAGTGAATGTAATGTTACACACCCATATAATGCGCACCAGCCCGCGATGTTTTTCAGAAACCTATCCTACATGGCCACTGCATATTCCCTGACCTACCCATGCTGACCACCCCGCAGTCCTTTTCCCCATCCTAAATTGCCACTCACTGCCTATCCTAATTCAGACCCTCCGATTCACACCACCCTGTGATGTTTTTCTCACTCCTACTAGTGAATGTAATGTTACACATCCATACAATGCGCACCACCCCGCGATGTTTTTCAGAAACCTATCCTACATTGCCACTGCATGTTCCCTGACTTCCACAAGCTGACCAACCAGCGGTGCTTTTCTCCATCCTACATTGCCACTCACTGCCTATCCTAATTCAGACCCTCCAAATCACACAACCCTGTGATATTTTTCTCACTCCTAGTAGTGAATATAAAGTTACACACCCATACAATGCGCAACACCCCGCGATGTTTTTCAGAAACCTATCCTATATTGCCACTGCATGTTCTCTGACCTCCCCATGCTGACCACCTCGCGGTGCTTCTCTCCATCCGACGTTGCCACTCACTGCCTATCCTAATTCAGACCCTCCATTTCACAACACCCCGTGATGTTTTTCTCACTCCTACTAGTGATTGTAATGTTACACACCCATATAATCCGCACCACCCCGCGATGTTTTTCAGAAACCTATCCTACATTGCCACTGCATGTTCCCTGACCTCCCCATGCTGACTACCCCCAGGTGCTTTTCTCCATCCTACATTGCCACTCACTGCCTATCCTATTCAGACCCTCCGATTCACAACACCCCGTTAGGTTTTTTTCACTGCTACTAGTGAATGTTATGTTACACACCCATACAATGCCACCACCCCGCGATGTTTTTCAGAAACCTATCCTACATTGTCACTGCATGTTCTCTGACCTCGACATGCTGACCACCCCGCGGTGCTTTTATCCATCCTAAATTGCCACTCACTTCCTATCGTAATTCAGACCCTCAGATTCACACCACCCCGTGATGTTTTTCTCACTCCTACTAGTGAATGTAATGTTACACACCCATACAATGCACACCACCCCGGGATGTTTTTGTCACTCCTACTAGTGAATGTAATGTTACACACCCATACAATGCGCACCACCCAGCGATGTTTTTCAGAAACCTATCCTACATTACCACTGCATGTTCCATGACCTCCCCATGCTAACCACCCCGCGGTGTTTTTCTCCATCCTACATTGCCACTCACTGCCTATCCTAATTCAGACCCTCCGATTCAAACCACCCCATGATGTTTTTCTCACTCCTACTTGTGAATGTAATGTTACACACCCATACAATGCGCACCACCCCATGATGTGTTTCTCACTCCTACTAGTGAATGTAATGTTACACACACATACAATGCGAACCACCCCGCGATGTTTTCAGAAACCTATCCTACATTACCACTGCATTTTCCATGACCTCCCCATGCTGACCACCCCGCATTGTTTTTCTCCATCCTACATTGGCACTCTCTGCATATCCTAATTCAGACCCTCCGATTCAAACCACCCCGTGATGTTTTTCTCACTCCTACTTGTGAATGTAATGTTACACACCCATACAATGCGCACCACCCCATGATGTGTTTCTCACTCCTACTAGTCAATGTAATGTTACACACCAATACAATGCGCACAACCCTGCGATGTTTTTCAGAAACCTATCCTACATTGCCACTGCATGTTCCCTGACCTCCACATGCTGACCACCCCGCGGTGCTTTTCTCCATCCTACATTGCCACTCGCTGCTTATCCTAATTCAGATCCTCCAATTCACACCACCCCGTGATGTTTTTCTCACTCCTACTGGTGAATGTAATGTTACACACCAATACAATGCGCACACCCCGCGATGTGTTTCAGAAACCTATCCTAAATTGTCACTGCCTGTTCCCCGACCTCCCCATGCTGACCACCCCGCGGTGCTTTTCTCCATCCTACATTGCCACTCACTTCCTATCCTAATTCAGACCCTCCGATTCACAAAACCCCATGATATTTTTCTCACTCCTACTGGTGAATGTAATGTTACACACCCATACAATGCGCACCACCCCATGATGTGTTTCTCACTCCTACTAGTGAATGTAATGTTACACACCCATACAATGCGCACCACCACGAGATGTTTTTCAGAAACGTATCCTACATTGCCCCTGCATGTTTCCTGACCTCCACATGCTGAACACCAAACGGTGTTTTTCTCCATACTTCATTGCCACTAACTGCCTATCCTAATTCAGGCCCTCCGATTCACACCACCCCGTGACGTTTTTCTCACTTCTACTTGTGAATGTAATGTTACACACCCATACAATGCGCACCACCCCGCGATGTTTTTCAGAAACCTATACTACATTGCCACTGCATGTTCCCCGACCTCCCCATGCTGACAACCCCGCTGTGCTTTTATCCATCCTACATTGCCACTCACTGCCTATCCTAATTCAGACTCTCTGATTCACAACACCCCGTGAGGTTTTTCTCACTCCTACTAGTGAATGTAATGTTACACACCCATACAATGCGCACAACCCCGCGATGGTTTTCAGAAAGCTATCCTACATTGCCACTGCATGTTCCCTGACATCCCCATGCTGACCACCCCGCGGTGCTTTTCTCCATCCTACATTGCCACTCACTGCCTATCCTAATTCAGACCCTCCGATTCACACCACCCCGTGATGTTTTTTTCACTCCTACTAGTGAATGTAATGTTACACTCCCATACAATGCGCACCACACCGCGATGTTTTTCAAAAACCTGTCCTACATTGCCACTGCATGTTCCCTGACTTCCCCATGCTGACCTCCCCGCGGTGCTTTTCTCCATCCTTCATTGCCACTCACTGCCTATCCTAATTCAGACCCTAATATTCACACCACCCCGTGATGTTTTTCTCACTCCTACTAGTGAATGTAATGTTACACACCCATACAATGCGCACCACCCCGCGATGTTTTTCAGAATCCTATCCTACATTGCCACAGCATGTTCCCTGACCTCACCATGCTGACCACCCGCGGTGCTTTTCTCCATCCTACATTGCCACTCACTGCCTATCGTAATGCAGACCCTCCAATTCACACCACCCCGTGATGTTTTTCTCACTCCTACTGGTGAATGTAATGTTACACACTCATAAAATGCGCACCACCCCCGGATGTTTATCTCACTCCTACTAGTGAATGTAATGTTACACACCCATCCAATGCACACCACCCCGCTATGTTTTTCAGAAACCTATCCTTCATTGCCACTGCATGTTCCCTGACCACCCCATGTTGACCACCCCGCAGTGATTTTCTCCATCCTACGTTGCCACTCACTGCCTATCCTAATTCAGTCCATACGATTCACACCACCCCGTGATGTTTTTCTCACTCCTATGAGTGAATGTAATGTTACACACCCATACAATGCGCACCACCCCGCGATGTTTTTCAGAAACCTATCCTATATTGCCACTGCATGTTCCCTGACATCACCATGCTGAGCACACCACGGTGCTTTTATCCATCCTAAATTGCCACGCACTGCCTATCCTAATTCAGATCCTCCTATTCAAACCACCCCTTGATGTTTTTCTCACTCCTACTAGTGAATGAAATATTACACACCCATACAATGCGCACCACCCCATGATGTGTTTCTCACTCCTACTAGTGAAAGTAATGTTACACACCCATACAATGCGCACCACCCCGCGATGTTTTTCAGAAACCTATCCTACATTGTCACTGCATGTTCCCTGACCTCGACATGCTGATCACCCCGCGGTGCTTTTCTCCACCCTACATTGCCACTCACTGCCTATCCTAATTCAGACCCTCCGATTCACACCACCCCGTGATGTTTTTCTCACTCCTACTAGTGAATGTAATGTTACACACCCATATAATGCGCACCAGCCCGCGATGTTTTTCAGAAACCTATCCTACATGGCCACTGCATATTCCCTGACCTACCCATGCTGACCACCCCGCAGTCCTTTTCCCCATCCTAAATTGCCACTCACTGCCTATCCTAATTCAGACCCTCCGATTCACACCACCCTGTGATGTTTTTCTCACTCCTACTAGTGAATGTAATGTTACACATCCATACAATGCGCACCACCCCGCGATGTTTTTCAGAAACCTATCCTACATTGCCACTGCATGTTCCCTGACTTCCACAAGCTGACCAACCAGCGGTGCTTTTCTCCATCCTACATTGCCACTCACTGCCTATCCTAATTGAGACCCTCCAAATCACACAACCCTGTGATATTTTTCTCACTCCTAGTAGTGAATATAAAGTTACACACCCATACAATGCGCAACACCCCGCGATGTTTTTCAGAAACCTATCCTATATTGCCACTGCATGTTCTCTGACCTCCCCATGCTGACCACCTCGCGGTGCTTCTCTCCATCCGACGTTGCCACTCACTGCCTATCCTAATTCAGACCCTCCATTTCACAACACCCCGTGATGTTTTTCTCACTCCTACTAGTGATTGTAATGTTACACACCCATATAATCCGCACCACCCCGCGATGTTTTTCAGAAACCTATCCTACATTGCCACTGCATGTTCCCTGACCTCCCCATGCTGACTACCCCCAGGTGCTTTTCTCCATCCTACATTGCCACTCACTGCCTATCCTATTCAGACCCTCCGATTCACAACACCCCGTTAGGTTTTTTTCACTGCTACTAGTGAATGTTATGTTACACACCCATACAATGCCACCACCCCGCGATGTTTTTCAGAAACCTATCCTACATTGTCACTGCATGTTCTCTGACCTCGACATGCTGACCACCCCGCGGTGCTTTTATCCATCCTAAATTGCCACTCACTTCCTATCGTAATTCAGACCCTCAGATTCACACCACCCCGTGATGTTTTTCTCACTCCTACTAGTGAATGTAATGTTACACACCCATACAATGCACACCACCCCGGGATGTTTTTGTCACTCCTACTAGTGAATGTAATGTTACACACCCATACAATGCGCACCACCCAGCGATGTTTTTCAGAAACCTATCCTACATTACCACTGCATGTTCCATGACCTCCCCATGCTAACCACCCCGCGGTGTTTTTCTCCATCCTACATTGCCACTCACTGCCTATCCTAATTCAGACCCTCCGATTCAAACCACCCCATGATGTTTTTCTCACTCCTACTTGTGAATGTAATGTTACACACCCATACAATGCGCACCACCCCATGATGTGTTTCTCACTCCTACTAGTGAATGTAATGTTACACACACATACAATGCGAACCACCCCGCGATGTTTTCAGAAACCTATCCTACATTACCACTGCATTTTCCATGACCTCCCCATGCTGACCACCCCGCATTGTTTTTCTCCATCCTACATTGGCACTCTCTGCATATCCTAATTCAGACCCTCCGATTCAAACCACCCCGTGATGTTTTTCTCACTCCTACTTGTGAATGTAATGTTACACACCCATACAATGCGCACCACCCCATGATGTGTTTCTCACTCCTACTAGTCAATGTAATGTTACACACCAATACAATGCGCACAACCCTGCGATGTTTTTCAGAAACCTATCCTACATTGCCACTGCATGTTCCCTGACCTCCACATGCTGACCACCCCGCGGTGCTTTTCTCCATCCTACATTGCCACTCGCTGCTTATCCTAATTCAGATCCTCCAATTCACACCACCCCGTGATGTTTTTCTCACTCCTACTGGTGAATGTAATGTTACACACCAATACAATGCGCACACCCCGCGATGTGTTTCAGAAACCTATCCTAAATTGTCACTGCCTGTTCCCCGACCTCCCCATGCTGACCACCCCGCGGTGCTTTTCTCCATCCTACATTGCCACTCACTTCCTATCCTAATTCAGACCCTCCGATTCACAAAACCCCATGATATTTTTCTCACTCCTACTGGTGAATGTAATGTTACACACCCATACAATGCGCACCACCCCATGATGTGTTTCTCACTCCTACTAGTGAATGTAATGTTACACACCCATACAATGCGCACCACCACGAGATGTTTTTCAGAAACGTATCCTACATTGCCCCTGCATGTTTCCTGACCTCCACATGCTGAACACCAAACGGTGTTTTTCTCCATACTTCATTGCCACTAACTGCCTATCCTAATTCAGGCCCTCCGATTCACACCACCCCGTGACGTTTTTCTCACTTCTACTTGTGAATGTAATGTTACACACCCATACAATGCGCACCACCCCGCGATGTTTTTCAGAAACCTATACTACATTGCCACTGCATGTTCCCCGACCTCCCCATGCTGACAACCCCGCTGTGCTTTTATCCATCCTACATTGCCACTCACTGCCTATCCTAATTCAGACTCTCTGATTCACAACACCCCGTGAGGTTTTTCTCACTCCTACTAGTGAATGTAATGTTACACACCCATACAATGCGCACAACCCCGCGATGGTTTTCAGAAAGCTATCCTACATTGCCACTGCATGTTCCCTGACATCCCCATGCTGACCACCCCGCGGTGCTTTTCTCCATCCTACATTGCCACTCACTGCCTATCCTAATTCAGACCCTCCGATTCACACCACCCCGTGATGTTTTTTTCACTCCTACTAGTGAATGTAATGTTACACTCCCATACAATGCGCACCACACCGCGATGTTTTTCAAAAACCTGTCCTACATTGCCACTGCATGTTCCCTGACTTCCCCATGCTGACCTCCCCGCGGTGCTTTTCTCCATCCTTCATTGCCACTCACTGCCTATCCTAATTCAGACCCTAATATTCACACCACCCCGTGATGTTTTTCTCACTCCTACTAGTGAATGTAATATTACACACCCATACAATGCGCACCACCCCGCGATGTTTTTCAGAATCCTATTCTACATTGCCACAGCATGTTCCCTGACCTCACCATGCTGACCACCCGCGGTGCTTTTCTCCATCCTACATTGCCACTCACTGCCTATCGTAATGCAGACCCTCCAATTCACACCACCCCGTGATGTTTTTCTCACTCCTACTGGTGAATGTAATGTTACACACTCATAAAATGCGCACCACCCCCGGATGTTTATCTCACTCCTACTAGTGAATGTAATGTTACACACCCATCCAATGCACACCACCCCGCTATGTTTTTCAGAAACCTATCCTTCATTGCCACTGCATGTTCCCTGACCACCCCATGTTGACCACCCCGCAGTGATTTTCTCCATCCTACGTTGCCACTCACTGCCTATCCTAATTCAGTCCATACGATTCACACCACCCCGTGATGTTTTTCTCACTCCTATGAGTGAATGTAATGTTACACACCCATACAATGCGCACCACCCCGCGATGTTTTTCAGAAACCTATCCTATATTGCCACTGCATGTTCCCTGACATCACCATGCTGAGCACACCACGGTGCTTTTATCCATCCTAAATTGCCACGCACTGCCTATCCTAATTCAGATCCTCCTATTCAAACCACCCCTTGATGTTTTTCTCACTCCTACTAGTGAATGAAATATTACACACCCATACAATGCGCACCACCCCATGATGTGTTTCTCACTCCTACTAGTGAAAGTAATGTTACACACCCATACAATGCGCACCACCCCGCGATGTTTTTCAGAAACCTATCCTACATTGTCACTGCATGTTCCCTGACCTCGACATGCTGATCACCCCGCGGTGCTTTTCTCCACCCTACATTGCCACTCACTGCCTATCCTAATTCAGACCCTCCGATTCACACCACCCCGTGATGTTTTTCTCACTCCTACTAGTGAATGTAATGTTACACACCCATATAATGCGCACCAGCCCGCGATGTTTTTCAGAAACCTATCCTACATGGCCACTGCATATTCCCTGACCTACCCATGCTGACCACCCCGCAGTCCTTTTCCCCATCCTACATTGCCACTCACTGCCTATCCTAATTCAGACCCTCCGATTCACACCACCCTGTGATGTTTTTCTCACTCCTACTAGTTAATGTAATGTTACACACCCATATAATGCGCACCACCCCGTGATGTTTTTCTCACTCCTACTAGTGAATGTAATGTTACACATCCATACAATGCGCACCACCCCGCGATGTTTTTCAGAAACCTATCCTACATTGCCACTGCATGTTCCCTGACTTCCACAAGCTGACCAACCAGCGGTGCTTTTCTCCATCCTACATTGCCACTCACTGCCTATCCTAATTCAGACCCTCCAAATCACACAACCCTGTGATGTTTTTCTCACTCCTAGTAGTGAATATAAAGTTACACACCCATACAATGCGCAACACCCCGCGATGTTTTTCAGAAACCTATCCTATATTGCCACTGCATGTTCTCTGACCTCCCCATGCTGACCACCTCGCGGTGCTTCTCTCCATCCGACGTTGCCACTCACTGCCTATCCTAATTCAGACCCTCCATTTCACAACACCCCGTGATGTTTTTCTCACTCCTACTAATGATTGTAATGTTACACACCCATATAATCCGCACCACCCCGCGATGTTTTTCAGAAACCTATCCTACATTGCCACTGCATGTTCCCTGACCTCCCCATGCTGACTACCCCCAGGTGCTTTTCTCCATCCTACATTGCCACTCACTGCCTATCCTATTCAGACCCTCCGATTCAAAACACCCCGTTAGGTTTTTTTCACTGCTACTAGTGAATGTTATGTTACACACCCATACAATGCCACCACCCCGCGATGTTTTTCAGAAACCTATCCTACATTGTCACTGCATGTTCTCTGACCTCGACATGCTGACCACCCCGCGGTGCTTTTATCCATCCTAAATTGCCACTCACTTCCAATCGTAATTCAGACCCTCAGATTCACACCACCCCGTGATGTTTTTATCACTCCTACTAGTGAATGTAATGTTACACACCCATACAATGCACACCACCCCGGGATGTTTTTGTCACTCCTACTAGTGAATGTAATGTTACACACCCATACAATGCGCACCACCCAGCGATGTTTTTCAGAAACCTATCCTACATTACCACTGCATGTTCCATGACCTCCCCATGCTAACCACCCCGCGGTGTTTTTCTCCATCCTACATTGCCACTCACTGCCTATCCTAATTCAGACCCTCCGATTCAAACCACCCCATGATGTTTTTCTCACTCCTACTTGTGAATGTAATGTTACACACCCATACAATGCGCACCACCCCATGATGTGTTTCTCACTCCTACTAGTGAATGTAATGTTACACACACATACAATGCGAACCACCCCGCGATGTTTTCAGAAACCTATCCTACATTACCACTGCATTTTCCATGACCTCCCCATGCTGACCACCCCGCATTGTTTTTCTCCATCCTACATTGCCACTCTCTGCATATCCTAATTCAGACCCTCCGATTCAAACCACCCCGTGATGTTTTTCTCACTCCTACTTGTGAATGTAATGTTACACACCCATACAATGCGCACCACCCCATGATGTGTTTCTCACTCCTACTAGTCAATGTAATGTTACACACCAATACAATGCGCACAACCCTGCGATGTTTTTCAGAAACCTATCCTACATTGCCACTGCATGTTCCCTGACCTCCACATGCTGACCACCCCGCGGTGCTTTTCTCCATCCTACATTGCCACTCGCTGCTTATCCTAATTCAGATCCTCCAATTCACACCACCCCGTGATGTTTTTCTCACTCCTACTGGTGAATGTAATGTTACACACCAATACAATGCGCACACCCCGCGATGTGTTTCAGAAACCTATCCTAAATTGTCACTGCCTGTTCCCCGACCTCCCCATGCTGACCACCCCGCGGTGCTTTTCTCCATCCTACATTGCCACTCACTTCCTATCCTAATTCAGACCCTCCGATTCACAAAACCCCATGATATTTTTCTCACTCCTACTGGTGAATGTAATGTTACACACCCATACAATGCGCACCACCCCATGATGTGTTTCTCACTCCTACTAGTGAATGTAATGTTACACACCCATACAATGCGCACCACCACGAGATGTTTTTCAGAAACGTATCCTACATTGCCCCTGCATGTTTCCTGACCTCCACATGCTGAACACCAAACGGTGTTTTTCTCCATACTTCATTGCCACTAACTGCCTATCCTAATTCAGGCCCTCCGATTCACACCACCCCGTGACGTTTTTCTCACTTCTACTTGTGAATGTAATGTTACACACCCATACAATGCGCACCACCCCGCGATGTTTTTCAGAAACCTATACTACATTGCCACTGCATGTTCCCCGACCTCCCCATGCTGACAACCCCGCTGTGCTTTTATCCATCCTACATTGCCACTCACTGCCTATCCTAATTCAGACTCTCTGATTCACAACACCCCGTGAGGTTTTTCTCACTCCTACTAGTGAATGTAATGTTACACACCCATACAATGCGCACAACCCCGCGATGGTTTTCAGAAAGCTATCCTACATTGCCACTGCATGTTCCCTGACATCCCCATGCTGACCACCCCGCGGTGCTTTTCTCCATCCTACATTGCCACTCACTGCCTATCCTAATTCAGACCCTCCGATTCACACCACCCCGTGATGTTTTTTTCACTCCTACTAGTGAATGTAATGTTACACTCCCATACAATGCGCACCACACCGCGATGTTTTTCAAAAACCTGTCCTACATTGCCACTGCATGTTCCCTGACTTCCCCATGCTGACCTCCCCGCGGTGCTTTTCTCCATCCTTCATTGCCACTCACTGCCTATCCTAATTCAGACCCTAATATTCACACCACCCCGTGATGTTTTTCTCACTCCTACTAGTGAATGTAATGTTACACACCCATACAATGCACACCACCCCGCGATGTTTTTCAGAATCCTATCCTACATTGCCACAGCATGTTCCCTGACCTCACCATGCTGACCACCCGCGGTGCTTTTCTCCATCCTACATTGCCACTCACTGCCTATCGTAATGCAGACCCTCCAATTCACACCACCCCGTGATGTTTTTCTCACTCCTACTGGTGAATGTAATGTTACACAGTCATAAAATGCGCACCACCCCCGGATGTTTATCTCACTCCTACTAGTGAATGTAATGTTACACACCCATCCAATGCACACCACCCCGCGATGTTTCTCAGAAACCTATCCTTCATTGCTACTGCATGTTCCCTGACCACCCCATGTTGACCACCCCGCAGTGATTTTCTCCATCCTACGTTGCCACTCACTGCCTATCCTAATTCAGACCCTCCGATTCACACCACCCCATGATGTTTTTCTCACTCCTACTAGTGAATGTAATGTTACACACCCATACAATGCGCACCACCACACGATGTTTTTCAGAAACCTATCCTACATTGCCACTGCATGTTCCCTGACCTCCACATGCTGAACACCCCGCGGTGCTTTTCTCCATCCTACATTGCCACTCGCTGCCTATCCTAATTCAGATCCTCCAAATCACACCACCCCGTGATGTTTTTCTCACTCCTACTGGTGAATGTAATGTTACACACCCATACAATGCGTACACCCCGCGATGTGTTTCAGAAACCTATCCTAAATTGTCACTGCCTGTTCCCCGACCTCCCCATGCTGACCACCCCGCGGTGCTTTTCTCCATCCTACATTGCCACTCACTGCCTATCCTTATTCAGACCCTCCGATTCACACCACCCCATGATGTTTTTCTCACTCCTACTAGTAAATGTAATGTTACACACCCATACAATGCGCACCACCCCATGATGTGTTTCTCACTCCTACTAGTGAATGTAATGTTACACACCCATACAATGCGCACCACCCCGCAATGTTTTTCAGAATCCTATCCTACATTGCCACTGCATGTTCCCTGACCTCCCCATGGTGACCACCCCGCGGTGCTTTTCTCCATCCTACATTGCACTCACTGCCTATCCTAATTCAGACCCTCTGATTTACACCAAGCCATGATATTTTTCTCACTCCTACTAGTGAATGTAATGTTACACACCCATACAATGCGCACCACCCCCGGATGTTTTTCAGAAACGTATCCTACATTGCCACTGCATGTTCCCTGACTTCCCCATGCTGACCACACCGAGGTGCTTTTCTCCATCCTACATTGCCACTCACTTCCTATTCTAATTCAGACCCTCCGATTCACACCACCCCGTGATGTTTTTCTCACTTCTACTAGTGAATGTAATGTTACACATCCATACAATGCGCACCACCCCGTGATGTTTTTCTCACTCCTACTAGTGAATGTAATGTTACACACCCATACAATGCACACCACCCCGCGTTTTTTTTCAGAAACCTATCCTACATTTCCACTGCTAGTTCCCTGACCTCCCCATGCTGACCACCCCGCGGTGCTTTTCTCCATCCTACATTGCCACTCACTGCCTATCCTATTTAGACCCTCCGATTCACACCACCCAGTTATGTTTTTCTCCTCCTACTGGTGAATGTAATGTTACAAACCAATACAATGCGCACCACCCCGCGATGTTTTTCAGGAACCTATCCTACATTGTCACTGCATGTTCCCTGACCTCCCCAGCTGACCACTTCGCGGTGCTTTTCTCCATCGTACATTGCCACTCACTGCCTACCCTATTTCAGACCCTCCGATTCACACCACCCCGTGATGTTTTTCTCACTCCTACTGGTGAATGTAATGTTACACACTCATCCAATGCACGCCACCCGCGATGTTTTTCAGAAACCTATCCTACATTGCCACTGCATGTTCCCTGACCTCCCCATGTTGACCACCCCGCGGTGCTTTTCTCCATCCTACGTTGCCACTCACTGCCTATCCTAATTCATACCCTCCGATTCACACCTCCCCGTGATGTTTTTCTCACCCTACTGGTGAATGTAATGTTACACACCCATACAATGGGCACCACCACACGATGTTTTTCACAAACATATCATACATTGCCACTGCATATTCCCTGACCTCCCCGTGCTGACCACCCCGCGGTGCTTTTCCCTATCCTACATTGCCACTCACTGCCTATCCTAATTCAGACCCTCCGATTCACACCACCCCGTGATGTTTTTCTCACTCCTACTAGTGAATGTAATGTTACACACCCATACAATGCGCACCACCCCATGATGTGTTTCTCACTCCTACTAGTGAATGTAATGTTACACACCCATACAATGCGAACCACCCCGCGATGTTTTCAGAAACCAATCCTACATTACCACTGCATGTTCCATGACCTACCCACGCTGACCACCCCGCGGTGTTTTTCTCCATCCTACATTGCCACTCACTGCCTATCCTAATTCAGACCCTCCGATTCAAACCACCCCGTGATGTTTTTCTCACTCCTACTTGTGAATGTAATGTTACACACCCATACAATGCACACCACCCCATGATGTGTTTCTCACTCCTACTAGTGAATGTAATATTACACACCAATACAATTCGCACAACACAGCGATGTTTTTCAGAAACCTATCCTACATTGCCACTGCATGTTCCCTGACCTCCACATGCTGACCACCCCGCGGTGTTTTTCTCCATCCTATGTTGCCACTCACTGCCTATCGTAATTCAGATCCTCCAATTCACACCACCCCGTGATGTTTTTCTCACTCCTACTGGTGAATGTAATGTTACACACCCATACAATGCGCACCACCCAACATGTTTTTCAGAACCCTATTCTAAATTGCCCCTGCATGTTCCCTGACCTCCCCATGCTGACCACCCTGCGGTGCTTTTCTCCATCCTATGTTGCCACTCACTGCCTATCCTAATTCAGATCCTCCAATTCACACCACCCCGTGATGTTTTTCTCACTCCTACTGGTGAATGTAATGTTACACACCCATACAATGCGCACCACCCAACATGTTTTTCAGAACCCTATTCTACATTGCCCCTGCATGTTCCCTGACCTCCCCATGCTGACCACCCCTCGGTGCTTTTCTCCATCCTACATTGCCACTCACTGGCTATCCTAATTCAAACCCTCCGATTCACACCACCCCGTGATGTTTTTCTCACTCCTATTAGTGAACGTAATGTTACACACCCATACAATGCACACCACACCGCGATGTTTTTCAGAAACCTATCCTACATTGCCACTGCATGTTCCCTGACCTCCCCGTGCTGACCACCCCGCGGTGCTTTTCTCCATCCTACATTGCCACTCACTGCCTATTCTATTCAGACCCTCCGAATCACACCACCCCGTTATGTTTTTATCACTCCTACTAGTGAATGTAATGTTACACACCCATACAATGCGCACCACCCCGCGATGTTTTTCAGAAACCTATCCTACATTGTCACTGCATGTTCCCTGACCTCGACATGCTGATCACCCCGCGGTGCTTTTCTCCACCCTACATTGCCACTCACTGCCTATCCTAATTCAGACCCTCCGATTCACACCACCCCGTGATGTTTTTCTCACTCCTACTAGTGAATGTAATGTTACACACCCATATAATGCGCACCAGCCCGCGATGTTTTTCAGAAACCTATCCTACATGGCCACTGCATATTCCCTGACCTACCCATGCTGACCACCCCGCAGTCCTTTTCCCCATCCTACATTGCCACTCACTGCCTATCCTAATTCAGACCCTCCGATTCACACCACCCTGTGATGTTTTTCTCACTCCTACTTGTTAATGTAATGTTACACACCCATATAATGCGCACCACCCCGTGATGTTTTTCTCACTCCTACTAGTGAATGTAATGTTACACACCCATACAATGCGCACCACCCCGCGATGTTTTTCAGAAACCTATCCTACATTGCCACTGCATGTTCCCTGACTTCCACAAGCTGACCAACCAGCGGTGCTTTTCTCCATCCTACATTGCCACTCACTGCCTATCCTAATTCAGACCCTCCAAATCACACAACCCTATGATGTTTTTCTCACTCCTAGTAGTGAATGTAAAGTTACACACCCATACAATGCGCAACACCCCGCGATGTTTTTCTCACTCCTATTAGTGAATGTAATGTTACACACCCATACAAAGCACACCACCCCGCGAAGTTTTTCAGAAACCTATCCTACATTGCCACTGCATGTTCCCTGACTTCCCCATGCTGACCACCCCGCGGTGCTTTTCTCCATCCTACATTGCCACTCCCTGCCTATCCTAATTCAGAACCTCCAATTCACAAGACCCCGTGATGTTTTTCTCACTTCTACTATTGAATGTCATGTTACACACCCATACAATGCGCACCACCCCGTGATGTTTTTCAGAAAACTATCCTACATTGCCACTGCATATTCCCTGAGCTCCCCATGCTGACCACACCGCAGTGCTTTTCTCCATCCTACATTGCCACTCACTGCCTATCCTAATTCCGACCCTCCGATTCACACCACTCCGTGATGTTTTTCTCACTCCTACTAGTGAATGTAATGTTACACAACCATACAATGCGCACCACCCCGCGATGTTTTTCAGAAACCTATCCTATATTGCCACTGCATGTTCTCTGACCTCCCCATGCTGACCACCCCGCGGTGCTTCTCTCCAACCGACGTTGCCACTCACTGCCTATCCTAATTCATACCCTCCGATTCACACCTCCCCGTGATGTTTTTCTCACCCTACTAGTGAATGTAATGTTACACACCCATACAATGCGCACCACCACACGATGTTTTTCACAAACATATCATACATTGCCACTGCATATTCCCTGACCTCCCCGTGCTGACCACCCCGCGGTGCTTTTCCCTATCCTACATTGCCACTCACTGCCTATCCTAATTCAGACCCTCCGATTCACACCACCCCGTGATGTTTTTCTCACTCCTACTAGTGAATGTAATGTTACACACCCATACAATGCGCACCACCCCATGATGTGTTTCTCACTCCTACTAGTGAATGTAATGTTACACACCCATACAATGCGAACCACCCCGCGATGTTTTCAGAAACCTATCCTACATTACCACTGCATGTTCCATGACCTACCCACGCTGACCACCCCGCGGTGTTTTTCTCCATCCTACATTGCCACTCACTGCCTATCCTAATTCAGACCCTCCGATTCAAACCACCCCGTGATGTTTTTCTCACTCCTACTTGTGAATGTAATGTTACACACCCATACAATGCGCACCACCCCATGATGTGTTTCTCACTCCTAATAGTGAATGTAATGTTACACACCCATACAATTCGCACAACACAGCGATGTTTTTCAGAAACCTATCCTACATTGCCACTGCATGTTCCCTGACCTCCACATGCTGACCACCCCGCGGTGCTTTTCTCCATCCTATGTTGCCACTCACTGCCTATCCTAATTCAGATCCTCCAATTCACACCACCCCGTGATGTTTTTCTCACTCCTACTGGTGAATGTAATATTACACACCCATACAATGCGCACCACCCAACATGTTTTTCAGAACCCTATTCTACATTGCCCCTGCATGTTCCCTGACCTCCCCATGTTGACCACCCTGCAGTGCTTTTCTCCATCCGACATTGCAACTCACTGCCTATCGTAATACAGACCCACCGATTCACACCACCCGGTGATGTTTTTCTCTCTCCTACTAGTGATTGTAATGTTACACACCCATACAATGCGCACCACATCGCTATGTTTTTCAAAAACCTATCCTACATTGCCACTGCATGTTCCCTGACCTCCCCGTGCTGACCACCCCGCGGTGCTTTTCTCCATCCTACATTGCCACTCACTGCCTATTCTATTCAGACCCTCCGAATCACACCACCCCGTTATGTTTTTATCACTCGTACTAGTGAATGTAATGTTACACACCCATACAATGCGCACCACCCCGCGATGTTTTTCAGAAACCTATCCTACATTGTCACTGCATGTTCCCTGACCTCGACATGCTGATCACCCCGCGGTGCTTTTCTCCACCCTACATTGCCACTCATTGCCTATCCTACTTCAGACCCTCCGATTCACACCACCCCGTGATGTTTTTCTCACTCCTACTAGTGAATGTAATGTTACACACCCATATAATGCGCACCAGCCCGCGATGTTTTTCAGAAACCTATCCTATAATGCCACTGCATGTTCTCTGACCTCCACATGCTGACCACCCCGCGGTGCTTCTCTCCATCCGACGTTGCCACTCACTGCCTATCCTAATTAAGACCCTCCATTTCACAACACCCCGTGATGTTTTTCTCACTCCTACTAGTGAATGTAATGTTACACACCCATACAATCCGCACCACACCGCGATGTTTTTCAGAAACCTATCCTACATTGCCACTGCATGTTCCCTGACCTCCCCATGCTGACTACCCCCAGGTGCTTTTCTCCATCCTACATTGCCACTCACTGCCTATCCTATTCAGACCCTCCGATTCACAACACCCCGTTAGGTTTTTTTCACTGCTACTAGTGAATGTAATGTTACACACCCATACAATGCCACCACCCCGCGATGTTATTCAGAAACCTATCCTACATTGTCACTGCATGTTCTCTGACCTCGACATGCTGACCACCCCGCGGTGCTTTTATCCATCCTACATTGCCACTCAATGCCTATAGTAAATTAGACCCTCCGATTCACACCACCCCGTGATGGTTTTCACACTCCTACTAGTGAAAATAATGTTACACACCGATACAATGCGCACCCCCCCGGATTTTTTTCACAAACCTATCCTACATTGCCATTGCATGTTCCCTGACCTCCCCATGCTGACCACCCCGCGGTGCTTTTCTCCATCCTACATTGCCACTCACTTCCTATCGTAATTCAGACCCTAGATTCACACCACCCCGTGATGTTTTTATCACTCCTACTAGTGAATGTAATGTTACACACCCATACAATGCACACCACCCCGGGATGTTTTTGTCACTCCTACTAGTGAATGTAATGTTACACACCCATACAATGCGCACCACCCAGCGAAGTTTTTCAGAAACCTATCCTACATTACCACTGCATGTTCCATGACCTCCCCATGCTGACCACCCCGCGGTGTTTTTCTCCATCCTACATTGCCACTCACTGCCTATCCTAATTCAGACCCTCCGATTCAAACCACCCCATGATGTTTTTCTCACTCCTACTTGTGAATGTAATGTTACACACCCATACAATGCGCACCACCCCATGATGTGTTTCTCACTCCTACTAGTGAATGTAATGTTACACACACATACAATGCGAACCACCCCGCGATGTTTTCAGAAACCTATCCTACATTACCACTGCATTTTCCATGACCTCCCCATGCTGACAACCCCGCATTGTTTTTCTCCATCCTACATTGCCACTCTCTGCCTATACTAATTCAGACCCTCCGATTCAAACCAACCCGTGATGTTTTTCTCACTCCTACTTGTGAATGTAATGTTACACACCCATACAATGCGCACCACCCCATGATGTGTTTCTCACTCCTACTAGTGAATGTAATGTTACACACCAATACAATGCGCACAACCCCGCGATGTTTTTCAGAAACCTATCCTACATTGCCACTGCATGTTCCCTGACCTCCACATGCTGACCACCCCGCGGTGCTTTTCTCCATCCTACATTGCCACTCGCTGCTTATCCTAATTCAGATCCTCCAATTCACACCACCCCGTGATGTTTTTCTCACTCCTACTGGTGAATGTAATGTTACACACCCATACAATGCGCACCACCCCGCGATGTTTTTCAGAAACGTATCCTACATTGCCACTGCATGTTCCCTGACTTCCCCATGCTGACCACACCGAGGTGCTTTTCTCCATCCTACATTGCCACTCACTTCCTATTCTAATTCAGACCCTCCGATTCACACCACCCCATGATGTTTTTCTCACTTCTACTAGTGAATGTAATGTTACACATCCATACAATGCGCACCACCCCGTGATGTTTTTCTCACTCCTACTAGTGAATGTAATGTTACA
Source organism: Cavia porcellus (assembly GCF_034190915.1). Lineage (NCBI taxonomy): Eukaryota > Metazoa > Chordata > Mammalia > Rodentia > Caviidae > Cavia > Cavia porcellus. The sequence continues at coordinate 71,233,099 of NW_026947502.1, forward strand.
CACCCATACAATGCACACCACCCCGCGTTTTTTTTCAGAAACCTATCCTACATTTCCACTGCTAGTTCCCTGACCTCCCCATGCTGACCACCCCGCGGTGCTTTTCTCCATCCTACATTGCCACTCACTGCCTATCCTATTTAGACCCTCCGATTCACACCACCCAGTTATGTTTTTCTCCTCCTACTGGTGAATGTAATGTTACAAACCAATACAATGCGCACCACCCCGCGATGTTTTTCAGGAACCTATCCTACATTGTCACTGCATGTTCCCTGACCTCCCCAGCTGACCACTTCGCGGTGCTTTTCTCCATCGTACATTGCCACTCACTGCCTACCCTATTTCAGACCCTCCGATTCACACCACCCCGTGATGTTTTTCTCACTCCTACTGGTGAATTTAATGTTACACACTCATCCAATGCACGCCACCCGCGATGTTTTTCAGAAACCTATCCTACATTGCCACTGCATGTTCCCTGACCTCCCCATGTTGACCACCCCGCGGTGCTTTTCTCCATCCTACGTTGCCACTCACTGCCTATCCTAATTCATACCCTCCGATTCACACCTCCCCGTGATGTTTTTCTCACCCTACTGGTGAATGTAATGTTACACACCCATACAATGGGCACCACCACACGATGTTTTTCACAAATATATCATACATTGCCACTGCATATTCCCTGACCTCCCCGTGCTGACCACCCCGCGGTGCTTTTCCCTATCCTACATTGCCACTCACTGCCTATCCTAATTCAGACCCTCCGATTCACACCACCCCGTGATGTTTTTCTCACTCCTACTAGTGAATGTAATGTTACACACCCATACAATGCGCACCACCCCATGATGTGTTTCTCACTCCTACTAGTGAATGTAATGTTACACACCCATACAATGCGAACCACCCCGCGATGTTTTCAGAAACCAATCCTACATTACCACTGCATGTTCCATGACCTACCCACGCTGACCACCCCGCGGTGTTTTTCTCCATCCTACATTGCCACTCACTGCCTATCCTAATTCAGACCCTCCGATTCAAACCACCCCGTGATGTTTTTCTCACTCCTACTTGTGAATGTAATGTTACACACCCATACAATGCACACCACCCCATGATGTGTTTCTCACTCCTACTAGTGAATGTAATATTACACACCAATACAATTCGCACAACACAGCGATGTTTTTCAGAAACCTATCCTAAATTGCCACTGCATGTTCCCTGACCTCCACATGCTGACCACCCCGCGGTGTTTTTCTCCATCCTATGTTGCCACTCACTGCCTATCGTAATTCAGATCCTCCAATTCACACCACCCCGTGATGTTTTTCTCACTCCTACTGGTGAATGTAATGTTACACACCCATACAATGCGCACCACCCAACATGTTTTTCAGAACCCTATTCTAAATTGCCCCTGCATGTTCCCTGACCTCCCCATGCTGACCACCCTGCGGTGCTTTTCTCCATCCTATGTTGCCACTCACTGCCTATCCTAATTCAGATCCTCCAATTCACACCACCCCGTGATGTTTTTCTCACTCCTACTGGTGAATGTAATGTTACACACCCATACAATGCGCACCACCCAACATGTTTTTCAGAACCCTATTCTACATTGCCCCTGCATGTTCCCTGACCTCCCCATGCTGACCACCCCTCGGTGCTTTTCTCCATCCTACATTGCCACTCACTGGCTATCCTAATTCAAACCCTCCGATTCACACCACCCCGTGATGTTTTTCTCACTCCTATTAGTGAACGTAATGTTACACACCCATACAATGCACACCACACCGCGATGTTTTTCAGAAACCTATCCTACATTGCCACTGCATGTTCCCTGACCTCCCCGTGCTGACCACCCCGCGGTGCTTTTCTCCATCCTACATTGCCACTCACTGCCTATTCTATTCAGACCCTCCGAATCACACCACCCCGTTATGTTTTTATCACTCCTACTAGTGAATGTAATGTTACACACCCATACAATGCGCACCACCCCGCGATGTTTTTCAGAAACCTATCCTACATTGTCACTGCATGTTCCCTGACCTCGACATGCTGATCACCCCGCGGTGCTTTTCTCCACCCTACATTGCCACTCACTGCCTATCCTAATTCAGACCCTCCGATTCACACCACCCCGTGATGTTTTTCTCACTCCTACTAGTGAATGTAATGTTACACACCCATATAATGCGCACCAGCCCGCGATGTTTTTCAGAAACCTATCCTACATGGCCACTGCATATTCCCTGACCTACCCATGCTGACCACCCCGCAGTCCTTTTCCCCATCCTACATTGCCACTCACTGCCTATCCTAATTCAGACCCTCCGATTCACACCACCCTGTGATGTTTTTCTCACTCCTACTTGTTAATGTAATGTTACACACCCATATAATGCGCACCACCCCGTGATGTTTTTCTCACTCCTACTAGTGAATGTAATGTTACACACCCATACAATGCGCACCACCCCGCGATGTTTTTCAGAAACCTATCCTACATTGCCACTGCATGTTCCCTGACTTCCACAAGCTGACCAACCAGCGGTGCTTTTCTCCATCCTACATTGCCACTCACTGCCTATCCTAATTCAGACCCTCCAAATCACACAACCCTATGATGTTTTTCTCACTCCTAGTAGTGAATGTAAAGTTACACACCCATACAATGCGCAACACCCCGCGATGTTTTTCTCACTCCTATTAGTGAATGTAATGTTACACACCCATACAAAGCACACCACCCCGCGAAGTTTTTCAGAAACCTATCCTACATTGCCACTGCATGTTCCCTGACTTCCCCATGCTGACCACCCCGCGGTGCTTTTCTCCATCCTACATTGCCACTCCCTGCCTATCCTAATTCAGAACCTCCAATTCACAAGACCCCGTGATGTTTTTCTCACTTCTACTATTGAATGTCATGTTACACACCCATACAATGCGCACCACCCCGTGATGTTTTTCAGAAAACTATCCTACATTGCCACTGCATATTCCCTGAGCTCCCCATGCTGACCACACCGCAGTGCTTTTCTCCATCCTACATTGCCACTCACTGCCTATCCTAATTCCGACCCTCCGATTCACACCACTCCGTGATGTTTTTCTCACTCCTACTAGTGAATGTAATGTTACACAACCATACAATGCGCACCACCCCGCGATGTTTTTCAGAAACCTATCCTATATTGCCACTGCATGTTCTCTGACCTCCCCATGCTGACCACCCCGCGGTGCTTCTCTCCAACCGACGTTGCCACTCACTGCCTATCCTAATTCATACCCTCCGATTCACACCTCCCCGTGATGTTTTTCTCACCCTACTAGTGAATGTAATGTTACACACCCATACAATGCGCACCACCACACGATGTTTTTCACAAACATATCATACATTGCCACTGCATATTCCCTGACCTCCCCGTGCTGACCACCCCGCGGTGCTTTTCCCTATCCTACATTGCCACTCACTGCCTATCCTAATTCAGACCCTCCGATTCACACCACCCCGTGATGTTTTTCTCACTCCTACTAGTGAATGTAATGTTACACACCCATACAATGCGCACCACCCCATGATGTGTTTCTCACTCCTACTAGTGAATGTAATGTTACACACCCATACAATGCGAACCACCCCGCGATGTTTTCAGAAACCTATCCTACATTACCACTGCATGTTCCATGACCTACCCACGCTGACCACCCCGCGGTGTTTTTCTCCATCCTACATTGCCACTCACTGCCTATCCTAATTCAGACCCTCCGATTCAAACCACCCCGTGATGTTTTTCTCACTCCTACTTGTGAATGTAATGTTACACACCCATACAATGCGCACCACCCCATGATGTGTTTCTCACTCCTAATAGTGAATGTAATGTTACACACCCATACAATTCGCACAACACAGCGATGTTTTTCAGAAACCTATCCTACATTGCCACTGCATGTTCCCTGACCTCCACATGCTGACCACCCCGCGGTGCTTTTCTCCATCCTATGTTGCCACTCACTGCCTATCCTAATTCAGATCCTCCAATTCACACCACCCCGTGATGTTTTTCTCACTCCTACTGGTGAATGTAATATTACACACCCATACAATGCGCACCACCCAACATGTTTTTCAGAACCCTATTCTACATTGCCCCTGCATGTTCCCTGACCTCCCCATGTTGACCACCCTGCAGTGCTTTTCTCCATCCGACATTGCAACTCACTGCCTATCGTAATACAGACCCACCGATTCACACCACCCGGTGATGTTTTTCTCTCTCCTACTAGTGATTGTAATGTTACACACCCATACAATGCGCACCACATCGCTATGTTTTTCAAAAACCTATCCTACATTGCCACTGCATGTTCCCTGACCTCCCCGTGCTGACCACCCCGCGGTGCTTTTCTCCATCCTACATTGCCACTCACTGCCTATTCTATTCAGACCCTCCGAATCACACCACCCCGTTATGTTTTTATCACTCGTACTAGTGAATGTAATGTTACACACCCATACAATGCGCACCACCCCGCGATGTTTTTCAGAAACCTATCCTACATTGTCACTGCATGTTCCCTGACCTCGACATGCTGATCACCCCGCGGTGCTTTTCTCCACCCTACATTGCCACTCATTGCCTATCCTACTTCAGACCCTCCGATTCACACCACCCCGTGATGTTTTTCTCACTCCTACTAGTGAATGTAATGTTACACACCCATATAATGCGCACCAGCCCGCGATGTTTTTCAGAAACCTATCCTATAATGCCACTGCATGTTCTCTGACCTCCACATGCTGACCACCCCGCGGTGCTTCTCTCCATCCGACGTTGCCACTCACTGCCTATCCTAATTAAGACCCTCCATTTCACAACACCCCGTGATGTTTTTCTCACTCCTACTAGTGAATGTAATGTTACACACCCATACAATCCGCACCACACCGCGATGTTTTTCAGAAACCTATCCTACATTGCCACTGCATGTTCCCTGACCTCCCCATGCTGACTACCCCCAGGTGCTTTTCTCCATCCTACATTGCCACTCACTGCCTATCCTATTCAGACCCTCCGATTCACAACACCCCGTTAGGTTTTTTTCACTGCTACTAGTGAATGTAATGTTACACACCCATACAATGCCACCACCCCGCGATGTTATTCAGAAACCTATCCTACATTGTCACTGCATGTTCTCTGACCTCGACATGCTGACCACCCCGCGGTGCTTTTATCCATCCTACATTGCCACTCAATGCCTATAGTAAATTAGACCCTCCGATTCACACCACCCCGTGATGGTTTTCACACTCCTACTAGTGAAAATAATGTTACACACCGATACAATGCGCACCCCCCCGGATTTTTTTCACAAACCTATCCTACATTGCCATTGCATGTTCCCTGACCTCCCCATGCTGACCACCCCGCGGTGCTTTTCTCCATCCTACATTGCCACTCACTTCCTATCGTAATTCAGACCCTCAGATTCACACCACCCCGTGATGTTTTTATCACTCCTACTAGTGAATGTAATGTTACACACCCATACAATGCACACCACCCCGGGATGTTTTTGTCACTCCTACTAGTGAATGTAATGTTACACACCCATACAATGCGCACCACCCAGCGAAGTTTTTCAGAAACCTATCCTACATTACCACTGCATGTTCCATGACCTCCCCATGCTGACCACCCCGCGGTGTTTTTCTCCATCCTACATTGCCACTCACTGCCTATCCTAATTCAGACCCTCCGATTCAAACCACCCCATGATGTTTTTCTCACTCCTACTTGTGAATGTAATGTTACACACCCATACAATGCGCACCACCCCATGATGTGTTTCTCACTCCTACTAGTGAATGTAATGTTACACACACATACAATGCGAACCACCCCGCGATGTTTTCAGAAACCTATCCTACATTACCACTGCATTTTCCATGACCTCCCCATGCTGACAACCCCGCATTGTTTTTCTCCATCCTACATTGCCACTCTCTGCCTATACTAATTCAGACCCTCCGATTCAAACCAACCCGTGATGTTTTTCTCACTCCTACTTGTGAATGTAATGTTACACACCCATACAATGCGCACCACCCCATGATGTGTTTCTCACTCCTACTAGTGAATGTAATGTTACACACCAATACAATGCGCACAACCCCGCGATGTTTTTCAGAAACCTATCCTACATTGCCACTGCATGTTCCCTGACCTCCACATGCTGACCACCCCGCGGTGCTTTTCTCCATCCTACATTGCCACTCGCTGCTTATCCTAATTCAGATCCTCCAATTCACACCACCCCGTGATGTTTTTCTCACTCCTACTGGTGAATGTAATGTTACACACCCATACAATGCGCACCACCCCGCGATGTTTTTCAGAAACCTATACTACATTGCCACTGCATGTTCCCCGACCTCCCCATGCTGACAACCCCGCTGTGCTTTTATCCATCCTACATTGCCACTCACTGCCTATCCTAATTCAGACTCTCTGATTCACAACACCCCGTGAGGTTTTTCTCACTCCTACTAGTGAATGTAATGTTACACACCCATACAATGCGCACAACCCCGCGATGGTTTTCAGAAAGCTATCCTACATTGCCACTGCATGTTCCCTGACATCCCCATGCTGACCACCCCGCGGTGCTTTTCTCCATCCTACATTGCCACTCACTGCCTATCCTAATTCAGACCCTCCGATTCACACCACCCCGTGATGTTTTTTTCACTCCTACTAGTGAATGTAATGTTACACTCCCATACAATGCGCACCACACCGCGATGTTTTTCAAAAACCTGTCCTACATTGCCACTGCATGTTCCCTGACTTCCCCATGCTGACCTCCCCGCGGTGCTTTTCTCCATCCTTCATTGCCACTCACTGCCTATCCTAATTCAGACCCTAATATTCACACCACCCCGTGATGTTTTTCTCACTCCTACTAGTGAATGTAATGTTACACACCCATACAATGCGCACCACCCCGCGATGTTTTTCAGAATCCTATCCTACATTGCCACAGCATGTTCCCTGACCTCACCATGCTGATCACCCGCGGTGCTTTTCTCCATCCTACATTGCCACTCACTGCCTATCGTAATGCAGACCCTCCAATTCACACCACCCCGTGATGTTTTTCTCACTCCTACTGGTGAATGTAATGTTACACACTCATAAAATGCGCACCACCCCCGGATGTTTATCTCACTCCTACTAGTGAATGTAATGTTACACACCCATCCAATGCACACCACCCCGCGATGTTTCTCAGAAACCTATCCTTCATTGCTACTGCATGTTCCCTGACCACCCCATGTTGACCACCCCGCAGTGATTTTCTCCATCCTACGTTGCCACTCACTGCCTATCCTAATTCAGACCATCCGATTCACACCACCCCATGATGTTTTTCTCACTCCTACTAGTGAATGTAATGTTACACACCCATACAATGCGCACCACCACACGATGTTTTTCAGAAACCTATCCTACATTGCCACTGCATGTTCCCTGACCTCCACATGCTGAACACCCCGCGGTGCTTTTCTCCATCCTACATTGCCACTCGCTGCCTATCCTAATTCAGATCCTCCAAATCACACCACCCCGTGATGTTTTTCTCACTCCTACTGGTGAATGTAATGTTACACACCCATACAATGCGTACACCCCGCGATGTGTTTCAGAAACCTATCCTAAATTGTCACTGCCTGTTCCCCGACCTCCCCATGCTGACCACCCCGCGGTGCTTTTCTCCATCCTACATTGCCACTCACTGCCTATCCTTATTCAGACCCTCCGATTCACACCACCCCATGATGTTTTTCTCACTCCTACTAGTAAATGTAATGTTACACACCCATACAATGCGCACCACCCCATGATGTGTTTCTCACTCCTACTAGTGAATGTAATGTTACACACCCATACAATGCGCACCACCCCGCAATGTTTTTCAGAATCCTATCCTACATTGCCACTGCATGTTCCCTGACCTCCCCATGGTGACCACCCCGCGGTGCTTTTCTCCATCCTACATTGCACTCACTGCCTATCCTAATTCAGACCCTCTGATTTACACCAAGCCATGATATTTTTCTCACTCCTACTAGTGAATGTAATGTTACACACCCATACAATGCGCACCACCCCCGGATGTTTTTCAGAAACGTATCCTACATTGCCACTGCATGTTCCCTGACTTCCCCATGCTGACCACACCGAGGTGCTTTTCTCCATCCTACATTGCCACTCACTTCCTATTCTAATTCAGACCCTCCGATTCACACCACCCCGTGATGTTTTTCTCACTTCTACTAGTGAATGTAATGTTACACATCCATACAATGCGCACCACCCCGTGATGTTTTTCTCACTCCTACTAGTGAATGTAATGTTACACACCCATACAATGCACACCACCCCGCGTTTTTTTTCAGAAACCTATCCTACATTTCCACTGCTAGTTCCCTGACCTCCCCATGCTGACCACCCCGCGGTGCTTTTCTCCATCCTACATTGCCACTCACTGCCTATCCTATTTAGACCCTCCGATTCACACCACCCAGTTATGTTTTTCTCCTCCTACTGGTGAATGTAATGTTACAAACCAATACAATGCGCACCACCCCGCGATGTTTTTCAGGAACCTATCCTACATTGTCACTGCATGTTCCCTGACCTCCCCAGCTGACCACTTCGCGGTGCTTTTCTCCATCGTACATTGCCACTCACTGCCTACCCTATTTCAGACCCTCCGATTCACACCACCCCGTGATGTTTTTCTCACTCCTACTGGTGAATGTAATGTTACACACTCATCCAATGCACGCCACCCGCGATGTTTTTCAGAAACCTATCCTACATTGCCACTGCATGTTCCCTGACCTCCCCATGTTGACCACCCCACGGTGCTTTTCTCCATCCTACGTTGCCACTCACTGCCTATCCTAATTCATACCCTCCGATTCACACCTCCCCGTGATGTTTTTCTCACCCTACTGGTGAATGTAATGTTACACACCCATACAATGGGCACCACCACACGATGTTTTTCACAAACATATCATACATTGCCACTGCATATTCCCTGACCTCCCCGTGCTGACCACCCCGCGGTGCTTTTCCCTATCCTACATTGCCACTCACTGCCTATCCTAATTCAGACCCTCCGATTCACACCACCCCGTGATGTTTTTCTCACTCCTACTAGTGAATGTAATGTTACACACCCATACAATGCGCACCACCCCATGATGTGTTTCTCACTCCTACTAGTGAATGTAATGTTACACACCCATACAATGCGAACCACCCCGCGATGTTTTCAGAAACCAATCCTACATTACCACTGCATGTTCCATGACCTACCCACGCTGACCACCCCGCGGTGTTTTTCTCCATCCTACATTGCCACTCACTGCCTATCCTAATTCAGACCCTCCGATTCAAACCACCCCGTGATGTTTTTCTCACTCCTACTTGTGAATGTAATGTTACACACCCATACAATGCACACCACCCCATGATGTGTTTCTCACTCCTACTAGTGAATGTAATATTACACACCAATACAATTCGCACAACACAGCGATGTTTTTCAGAAACCTATCCTACATTGCCACTGCATGTTCCCTGACCTCCACATGCTGACCACCCCGCGGTGTTTTTCTCCATCCTATGTTGCCACTCACTGCCTATCGTAATTCAGATCCTCCAATTCACACCACCCCGTGATGTTTTTCTCACTCCTACTGGTGAATGTAATGTTACACACCCATACAATGCGCACCACCCAACATGTTTTTCAGAACCCTATTCTAAATTGCCCCTGCATGTTCCCTGACCTCCCCATGCTGACCACCCTGCGGTGCTTTTCTCCATCCTATGTTGCCACTCACTGCCTATCCTAATTCAGATCCTCCAATTCACACCACCCCGTGATGTTTTTCTCACTCCTACTGGTGAATGTAATGTTACACACCCATACAATGCGCACCACCCAACATGTTTTTCAGAACCCTATTCTACATTGCCCCTGCATGTTCCCTGACCTCCCCATGCTGACCACCCCGCGGTGCTTTTCTCCATCCTACATTGCCACTCACTGGCTATCCTAATTCAAACCCTCCGATTCACACCACCCCGTGATGTTTTTCTCACTCCTATTAGTGAACGTAATGTTACACACCCATACAATGCACACCACACCGCGATGTTTTTCAGAAACCTATCCTACATTGCCACTGCATGTTCCCTGACCTCCCCGTGCTGACCACCCCGCGGTGCTTTTCTCCATCCTACATTGCCACTCACTGCCTATTCTATTCAGACCCTCCGAATCACACCACCCCGTTATGTTTTTATCACTCCTACTAGTGAATGTAATGTTACACACCCATACAATGCGCACCACCCCGCGATGTTTTTCAGAAACCTATCCTACATTGTCACTGCATGTTCCCTGACCTCGACATGCTGATCACCCCGCGGTGCTTTTCTCCACCCTACATTGCCACTCACTGCCTATCCTAATTCAGACCCTCCGATTCACACCACCCCGTGATGTTTTTCTCACTCCTACTAGTGAATGTAATGTTACACACCCATATAATGCGCACCAGCCCGCGATGTTTTTCAGAAACCTATCCTACATGGCCACTGCATATTCCCTGACCTACCCATGCTGACCACCCCGCAGTCCTTTTCCCCATCCTACATTGCCACTCACTGCCTATCCTAATTCAGACCCTCCGATTCACACCACCCTGTGATGTTTTTCTCACTCCTACTTGTTAATGTAATGTTACACACCCATATAATGCGCACCACCCCGTGATGTTTTTCTCACTCCTACTAGTGAATGTAATGTTACACACCCATACAATGCGCACCACCCCGCGATGTTTTTCAGAAACCTATCCTACATTGCCACTGCATGTTCCCTGACTTCCACAAGCTGACCAACCAGCGGTGCTTTTCTCCATCCTACATTGCCACTCACTGCCTATCCTAATTCAGACCCTCCAAATCACACAACCCTATGATGTTTTTCTCACTCCTAGTAGTGAATGTAAAGTTACACACCCATACAATGCGCAACACCCCGCGATGTTTTTCTCACTCCTATTAGTGAATGTAATGTTACACACCCATACAAAGCACACCACCCCGCGAAGTTTTTCAGAAACCTATCCTACATTGCCACTGCATGTTCCCTGACTTCCCCATGCTGACCACCCCGCGGTGCTTTTCTCCATCCTACATTGCCACTCCCTGCCTATCCTAATTCAGAACCTCCAATTCACAAGACCCCGTGATGTTTTTCTCACTTCTACTATTGAATGTCATGTTACACACCCATACAATGCGCACCACCCCGTGATGTTTTTCAGAAAACTATCCTACATTGCCACTGCATATTCCCTGAGCTCCCCATGCTGACCACACCGCAGTGCTTTTCTCCATCCTACATTGCCACTCACTGCCTATCCTAATTCCGACCCTCCGATTCACACCACTCCGTGATGTTTTTCTCACTCCTACTAGTGAATGTAATGTTACACAACCATACAATGCGCACCACCCCGCGATGTTTTTCAGAAACCTATCCTATATTGCCACTGCATGTTCTCTGACCTCCCCATGCTGACCACCCCGCGGTGCTTCTCTCCAACCGACGTTGCCACTCACTGCCTATCCTAATTCATACCCTCCGATTCACACCTCCCCGTGATGTTTTTCTCACCCTACTAGTGAATGTAATGTTACACACCCATACAATGCGCACCACCACACGATGTTTTTCACAAACATATCATACATTGCCACTGCATATTCCCTGACCTCCCCGTGCTGACCACCCCGCGGTGCTTTTCCCTATCCTACATTGCCACTCACTGCCTATCCTAATTCAGACCCTCCGATTCACACCACCCCGTGATGTTTTTCTCACTACTACTAGTGAATGTAATGTTACACACCCATACAATGCGCACCACCCCATGATGTGTTTCTCACTCCTACTAGTGAATGTAATGTTACACACCCATACAATGCGAACCACCCCGCGATGTTTTCAGAAACCTATCCTACATTACCACTGCATGTTCCATGACCTACCCACGCTGACCACCCCGCGGTGTTTTTCTCCATCCTACATTGCCACTCACTGCCTATCCTAATTCAGACCCTCCGATTCAAACCACCCCGTGATGTTTTTCTCACTCCTACTTGTGAATGTAATGTTACACACCCATACAATGCGCACCACCCCATGATGTGTTTCTCACTCCTAATAGTGAATGTAATGTTACACACCCATACAATTCGCACAACACAGCGATGTTTTTCAGAAACCTATCCTACATTGCCACTGCATGTTCCCTGACCTCCACATGCTGACCACCCCGCGGTGCTTTTCTCCATCCTATGTTGCCACTCACTGCCTATCCTAATTCAGATCCTCCAATTCACACCACCCCGTGATGTTTTTCTCACTCCTACTGGTGAATGTAATATTACACACCCATACAATGCGCACCACCCAACATGTTTTTCAGAACCCTATTCTACATTGCCCCTGCATGTTCCCTGACCTCCCCATGTTGACCACCCTGCAGTGCTTTTCTCCATCCGACATTGCAACTCACTGCCTATCGTAATACAGACCCACCGATTCACACCACCCGGTGATGTTTTTCTCTCTCCTACTAGTGATTGTAATGTTACACACCCATACAATGCGCACCACATCGCTATGTTTTTCAAAAACCTATCCTACATTGCCACTGCATGTTCCCTGACCTCCCCGTGCTGACCACCCCGCGGTGCTTTTCTCCATCCTACATTGCCACTCACTGCCTATTCTATTCAGACCCTCCGAATCACACCACCCCGTTATGTTTTTATCACTCGTACTAGTGAATGTAATGTTACACACCCATACAATGCGCACCACCCCGCGATGTTTTTCAGAAACCTATCCTACATTGTCACTGCATGTTCCCTGACCTCGACATGCTGATCACCCCGCGGTGCTTTTCTCCACCCTACATTGCCACTCATTGCCTATCCTACTTCAGACCCTCCGATTCACACCACCCCGTGATGTTTTTCTCACTCCTACTAGTGAATGTAATGTTACACACCCATATAATGCGCACCAGCCCGCGATGTTTTTCAGAAACCTATCCTATAATGCCACTGCATGTTCTCTGACCTCCACATGCTGACCACCCCGCGGTGCTTCTCTCCATCCGACGTTGCCACTCACTGCCTATCCTAATTAAGACCCTCCATTTCACAACACCCCGTGATGTTTTTCTCACTCCTACTAGTGAATGTAATGTTACACACCCATACAATCCGCACCACACCGCGATGTTTTTCAGAAACCTATCCTACATTGCCACTGCATGTTCCCTGACCTCCCCATGCTGACTACCCCCAGGTGCTTTTCTCCATCCTACATTGCCACTCACTGCCTATCCTATTCAGACCCTCCGATTCACAACACCCCGTTAGGTTTTTTTCACTGCTACTAGTGAATGTAATGTTACACACCCATACAATGCCACCACCCCGCGATGTTATTCAGAAACCTATCCTACATTGTCACTGCATGTTCTCTGACCTCGACATGCTGACCACCCCGCGGTGCTTTTATCCATCCTACATTGCCACTCAATGCCTATAGTAAATTAGACCCTCCGATTCACACCACCCCGTGATGGTTTTCACACTCCTACTAGTGAAAATAATGTTACACACCGATACAATGCGCACCCCCCCGGATTTTTTTCACAAACCTATCCTACATTGCCATTGCATGTTCCCTGACCTCCCCATGCTGACCACCCCGCGGTGCTTTTCTCCATCCTACATTGCCACTCACTTCCTATCGTAATTCAGACCCTCAGATTCACACCACCCCGTGATGTTTTTATCACTCCTACTAGTGAATGTAATGTTACACACCCATACAATGCACACCACCCCGGGATGTTTTTGTCACTCCTACTAGTGAATGTAATGTTACACACCCATACAATGCGCACCACCCAGCGAAGTTTTTCAGAAACCTATCCTACATTACCACTGCATGTTCCATGACCTCCCCATGCTGACCACCCCGCGGTGTTTTTCTCCATCCTACATTGCCACTCACTGCCTATCCTAATTCAGACCCTCCGATTCAAACCACCCCATGATGTTTTTCTCACTCCTACTTGTGAATGTAATGTTACACACCCATACAATGCGCACCACCCCATGATGTGTTTCTCACTCCTACTAGTGAATGTAATGTTACACACACATACAATGCGAACCACCCCGCGATGTTTTCAGAAACCTATCCTACATTACCACTGCATTTTCCATGACCTCCCCATGCTGACAACCCCGCATTGTTTTTCTCCATCCTACATTGCCACTCTCTGCCTATACTAATTCAGACCCTCCGATTCAAACCAACCCGTGATGTTTTTCTCACTCCTACTTGTGAATGTAATGTTACACACCCATACAATGCGCACCACCCCATGATGTGTTTCTCACTCCTACTAGTGAATGTAATGTTACACACCAATACAATGCGCACAACCCCGCGATGTTTTTCAGAAACCTATCCTACATTGCCACTGCATGTTCCCTGACCTCCACATGCTGACCACCCCGCGGTGCTTTTCTCCATCCTACATTGCCACTCGCTGCTTATCCTAATTCAGATCCTCCAATTCACACCACCCCGTGATGTTTTTCTCACTCCTACTGGTGAATGTAATGTTACACACCAATACAATGCGCACACCCCGCGATGTGTTTCAGAAACCTATCCTAAATTGTCACTGCCTGTTCCCCGACCTCCCCATGCTGACCACCCCGCGGTGCTTTTCTCCATCCTACATTACCACTCACTGCCTATCCTAATTCAGACCCCCCGAATCACAAGACCCCATGATATTTTTCTCACTCCTACTGGTGAATGTAATGTTACACACCCATACAATGCCCACCACCCCATGATGTGTTTCTCATTCCTACTAGTGAATGTAATGTTACACACCCATACAATGCCACCACCCCGAGATGTTTTTCAGAAACGTATCCTACATTGCCCCTGCATGTTTCCTGACCTCCACATGCTGAACACCCCACGGTGTTTTTCTCCATACTTCATTGCCACTAACTGCCTATCCTAATTCAGGCCCTCCGATTCACACCACCCCGTGACGTTTTTCTCACTTCTACTTGTGAATGTAATGTTACAAACCCATACTATGCGCACCACCCCACGATGTTTTTCAGAAACCTATACTACATTGCCACTGCATGTTCCCTGACCTCCCCATGCTGACAACCCCGCTGTTCTTTTATAAATCCTACATTGCCACTCACTGCCTATCCTAATTCAGACCCTCCTTTTCACACCAAACCAGTGATGTTTTTCTCACTCATATTAGTGAATGTAATGTTACACACCCATGCAAAGTGCACCACCCCGTGATGTTTTTCTCACTCCTACTAGTGAATGAATTGTTACACACCCATACAATGCGCACCACCCCGTGATGTTTTTCAGAAACCTATCCTACATTGCCACTGCATGTTCCCTGACCTCCCCATGCTGACCAGCCCTTGGTGCTTTTCTCCATCCTACATTGCCACTAACTGCCTATCCTATTCAGACCCTCCGATTCACACCACCCCGTTATGTTTTTCTCACTCCTACTAGTGAATGTAATTTTACACACCCATACAATGCGCACCAACCCGCGATGTTTTTCAGAAACCTATCCTACATTGTCACTGCATGTTCCCTGACCTCGACATGCTCATCACCCCGCTGTGCTTTTCTCCATCCTACATTGCCACTCAATGCCTATCCTAAATCAGACCCTCCGATTCACACCACCCTGTGATGTTTTTCTCACTCCTACTATTGAATGTAATGTTACACACCCATACAATGCGCACCACCCAGCGATGTTTTTCAGAAAGCTATCCTACATTGCCACTGCATGTTCCCGGACCTCCCCATTCTGACCACCCCGCGGTGCTTTTCTCCATCCTACATTGCCACTCACTTCCTATCCTAATTCAGACCCTCCTTTTCACACCAAACCCGTGATGTTTTTCTCACTCATATTAGTGAATGTAATGTTACACACCCATACAAAGCGCACCACCCCGTGATGTTTTTCTCACTCCTACTAGTGAATGAATTGTTACACACCCATACAATGCGCACCACCCCGCGATGTTTTTCAGAAACCTATCTTACATTGCCACTGCATGTTCCCTGACCTCCCCATGCTGACTAGCCCGCGTTGCTTTTCTCCATCCTACATTGCCACTAACTGCCTATCCTATTCAGACCCTCTGATTCACACCACCCCGTTATGTTTTTCTCACTGCTACTAGTGAATGTAATTTTACAACCCATACAATGCGCACCAACCCGCGATGTTTTTCAGAAACCTATCCTACATTGTCACTGCATGTTCCCTGACCTCGACATGCTCACCACCCCGCTGGGCTTTTCTCCATCCTACATTGCCACTCAATGCCTATCCTAAATCAGACCCTCCGATTCACACCACCCTGTGATGTTTTTCTCACTCCTACTATTGAATGTAATGTAACACACCCATACAATGCGCACCACCCCGCGATGTTTTTCAGAAAGCTATCCTATATTGCCACTGCATGTTCCCTGACCTCCCCATGCTAACCACCCCGCGGTGCTTTTCTCCATCCTACATTGCCACTCACTGCCTATCCTAATTCAGACCCTACGATTCACACCACCCCGTGATGTTTTTCTCACTTCTACTTGTGAATGTAATGTTACACACCCATACAATGCGCACCCCCCCCCGGATTTTTTTCAGAAACCTATCCTGCATTGCCACTGCATGTTCCTTGACCTCCCCATGCTGACCACCCCGCGGTGCTTTTCACCATCCTACATTGCCACTCACTTCCTATCCTAATTCAGACTCTAAGATACACACCACCCCGTGATGTTTTTATCACTCCTACTAGTGAATGTAATGTAACACACGCATACAATGCGCACCACCCCGTTATGTTTTTCTCACTCCTACTAGTGAATGTAATGTTACACACCCATACAATGCGCACTACCCCGCGATGTTTTTCAGAACCCTATCCTACATTGCCACTGCATGTTCCATGACCTCCCCATGCTGAACACCCCGCGGAGCTTTTCTCCATCCTACATTGCCACTCAGTGCCTATCCTAATTCACACCCTCCAATTCACACCACACCGTGATGTTTTTCTCACTCCTACTAGTGCATGTAATATTACACACCCATACAATGTGCATCACCCCGTGAAGGTTTTCTCACTCCTACTAGTGAATGTAATGTTACACACTGATATAATGCGCACCACCCCGCGATGTATTTCAGAAACCTATCCTACATAGTCACTGCATGTTCCCTGACCTCCACATGCTGAGCTCCTCGCGGTGCTTTTCTCCATCCTACATTGCCACTCACAGCCTATCCTAATTCAGACGCTCCGATTCACACCACCCCGTGAAGTTTTTCTCACTCCTACTAGTGAATGTAATGTTACACACCCATAAAATACGCAACACACCGCGATGTTTTTCTCACTCCTACTATTGAATGTAATGTGACACACCCATTCAATGCGTACCACCCCGCGACGTTTTTCAGAAACCTATACTACATTGCCACTGCATATTCCCTGACCTCCCCATGCTGATCGCTCCGCAGTGCTTTTCTCCATCCTACATTGCCACTCACTGCCTATCCTAATTCAGACCCTCCGATTCACACCACCCCGTGATGTTTTTCTCAGTCCTACTGGTGAATGTAATGTTAAACAACCATACAATACGCACCACCCCGCAATGTTTTTCAGAAACCTATCTTACATTGCCACTGCATGTGCCCTGACCTCCCCATGCTGACCACCCCGCGGTGCTTTTCTCCATCCTACATTGCCACTCACTGTCTATCCTAATTCAGACCCTCCGATTCACACCACCCCATGATATTTTTCTCACTGCTACTAGTGAATGTAATGTTACACACCCATACAATGTGCACCACCCCACGCTGTTTTTTAGAAACCTATCCTACATTGCCACTGCATGTTCCCTGACCTCTCCATGCTGACCACCTCGCGGTGCTTTTCTCCATCCTACATTGCCACTCACTGCCTATCCTATTTCAGATCCTCCGTTTCACACCACCCTGTGATGTTTTTCTCACTCGTACTAGTGAATGTAATGTTACACACCCATACAATGCACACTACCCCGCGATGTTTTTCAGAAACCTATCCTACATTGACACTGCATGATCCTGACCTCCCCATGCTGACCACCCCACGGTGCTTTTCTCCATCATACATTGCCACTCACTGCCTATCCTAATTCAGACCCTCCGAATCACACAAACCTGTGATGTATTTCTCACTCCTACTAGTGAATGTAATGTTACACACCCATACAATGCGCACCATCAGGCAATGTTTTTCAGAAACCTATCCTACATTGCCACTACATGTTCCCCGACCTCCCCATGCTGACCACCTCGTGGTGCTTTTCTCCATCCTACATTGCCACTCACTGCCTATCCTAATTCAGACCCTCCGATTCACACCACCCCGTGATGTTTTTCTCACTCCTACTGGTGAATGTAATGTTACACACCCATACAATGCGCACCACCCCACGATGTTTTTCAGAAACCCATTCTACATTGCCACAGCATGTTCACTGACCTCCCCATGCTGACCACCCGCGGTGCTTTTCTCCATCCTATATTGCCACTCACTGCCTATCCTAATTCAGACCCTCCAATTCACACCACCCCTTTATGTTTTTCTCACTCCTACTAGAGAACGTAATGTTATACACCCATACAATGCGCACCACCCCACGATGTTTTTCAGAAACCTATCCTACATTGTCACGGCATATTCCCTGACCTCCCCATGGTGACCACCCCGCGGTGCTTTTCTCCATCCTACATTGCCACTCAATGCCTATCCTAATTCAGAACCTCCGATTCACACCACCCCGTGATGTTTTTCTCACTCCTACTAGTGAATGTAATGTTACACACCCATACAATGCGCACCACCCTGTGATGTTTTTCTCACTCCTACTAGTGAATGTAATGTTACACACCCATACAATTCCCACCACCCCGCGATGTATTTCAGAAACCTATCCTACATTGCCACTGCATGTTCCATGACCTCCCCATGGTGACCACCCCGTGGTGCTTTTATCCATCCTACATTGCCACTCACTGCCTATCCTAATTCAGACCCTCCGATTCACACCACCCCGTGATGTTTTTCTCACTCCTACTGGTGAATGTAATGTTACACACCCATACAATGCGCACCACCCCGCGATGTTTTTCGGAAACCTATCCTACATTCCCACTGCATGTTCCCTGACCTCCCCATGCTGACCACCCTGCGGTGCATTTCTCCATCCTACATTGCCACTCACTGCGTTTCCTAACTCAGACCCTCCGATTAACACCACCCCGTTATGTTTTTCTCACTCCTACTAGTGAATGTAATGTTACACACCCATACAATGCGCACCACCCCGCGATGTTTTTCGGAAACCTATCCTACATTGCCACTGCATGTTCCCTGACCTCCCCATGCTGACCCCCCCGCGGTGTATTTCTCCATCCTACATTGCCACTCACTGCCTTTCCTAATTCAGACCCTCCGATTAACACCACCCCGTTATGTTTTCTCACTCCTACTAGTGAATGTAATGTTACACACCCATACAATGCGCACCACCCCGCGATGTTTTTCAGAAACCTATCCTACATTGTCACTGCATGTTCCCTGACCTCGACATGCTGACCACCCCGCGGTGCTTTTCTCCATCCTACATTGCCACTCAATGCCTATCCTAATTCAGACCCTCCGATTCACACCACCCCGTGAAGCTTTTCTCACTCCTAATAGTGAATGTAATGTTACACACCCGAACAATGCGCACCACCCCACAATGTATTTCACAAACCTATTCTACATTGCTACTGCATGTTCCCTGACCTCCCCATGGTGACCACCCCGCGGTGCTTTTCTCCATCCTACATTGCCACTCACTGCCTATCCTAATTCAGACCCTACGATTCACACCACCCCGTGATGTTTTTCTCACTCCTACGAGTGAATGTAATGTTACACCCCCATTAAATGCGCACCACCCCGGCTGTTTTTCAGAAACCTATCCTACATTGCCACTGCATGTTCCCTGACCTCCCAATGGTGACCAACCCGCGGTGCTTTTCCCCATCCTACATTACCACTCACTGCCTATCCTAATTCAGACCATCCGATTCGCATCACTCCTTGATGTTTTTCTCACTCCTACTAGTGAATGTAATGTTACACACCCATACAATGCGCACCACCCTGTGATGTTTTTCTCACTCCTACTAGTGAATGTAATGTTACACACCCATACAATGTGCCACACCCCGCGATGTTTTTCAGAAACCTATCCTACATTGCCACTGCATGTTCACTGACTTCCCCGAGCTGACAACCCCGAGGTGCTTTTCTCCATCCTACATTGCCACTCACTTCCTATCCTAATTCAGACCCTCCGATTCACACCACCCCGTGATGTTTTTCTCACTCTTGCTAGTGAATGTAATGTTACACACCCATACAATGCGCACCACCCCGTGATGTTTTTCTCACTCCTACTTGTGAATGTAATGTTACACACCCATACAATGCGCACCACCCTGTGATGTTTTTCTCACTCCTACTAGTGAATGTAATGTTACACACCCATACAATTCCCACCACCCCGCGATGTTTTTCAGAAACGTATCCTACATTGCCACTGCATGTTCCCTGACCTCCCCATGCTGACCCCACCGCGGTGCTTTTCTCCATCCTACATTGCCACTCACTTCCTATCCTACTTCAGACCCTCCGATTCACACCACCCCGTGATGTTTTTCTCACTCCTACTAGTGAATGTAACGTTACACACCCATACAATGCGCACCACCCCACGATGTTTTTCAGAAACCTATCCTACATTGCCCCTGCATGTTCCCTGACCTCCCCATGATGATCACCCCGCGGTGCTTTTCTCCATCCTACATTTCCACTCACTGCCTATCCAAGTACAGACCCTTCGATTCACACCACCCCGTGATGTTTTTCTCACTCCTACTGGTGAATGAAATGTTACACACCCATACAATGCGCACCACCCCGCGCTGTTTTTCAGAAACCTATCCTACATTGCCACTGCAGGTTCCCTGACCTCCCCATGCTGACAACCCCGCGGTGCTTTTCTCCATCCTACATTGCCACTCACTGCCTATCCTAATGCAGATCCTCCGATTCACACCACCCCGTGATGTTTTTATCACTCCTACTAGTGAATGTAATGTTACACACCCATACAATGCGCACCACCCCGCGATGTTTTTCAGAACCCTATCATACATTGCCACTGCTTTTTCCCTGACCTCCCCATGCTGACCACCCCGCGGAGCTTTTCTCCATCCTACATTGCCACTCACTGTCTATCCTAAATCAGATCCTCCGATTCACACCACCCCGTGATGTTTTTCTCACTCCTTGTAGTGAATGTCATGTTACACACCCATACAATGCGCACCACCCCGCGATGTTTTTCAGAAAACTATCCTACATTGCCACTGCATGTTCCCTGACTTCCCCGTGCTGACCACCAAGCGGTGCTTTTCTCCATCCTAGATTGCCACTCACTGCCTATCCTAATTCAGACCCTCCGATTCACACAACCCCGTGATGTTTTTCTCACTCCTACTAGTGAATGTAATTTTACACACCCATACAATGCGCACCACCCCGCGATGTTTTTCAGAAACCTATCCTACATTGCCACTGCATGTTCCATGACCTCCCCATGGTGACCACCCCGCGGTGCTTTTGTCCATCCTACATTGCCACTCACTGCCTATCCTAATTCAGACCCTCCGATTCACACCACCCCGTGATGTTTTTCTCACTCCTACTGGTGAATGTAATGTTACACACCCATACAATGCGCACCACCCCGCGATGTTTTTCAGAAACCTATCCTACATTGTCACTGCATGTTCCCTGACCTCGACATGCTGACCACCCCACGGTGCTTTTCTCCATCCTACATTGCCACTCAATGCCTATCCTAATTCAGACCCTCCGATTCACACCACCCGTGAAGCTTTTCTCACTCCTACTAGTGAATGTAATGTTACACACCCGTACAATGCGCACCACCCCACGATGTATTTCACAAACCTATTCTACATTGCCACTGCATGTTCCCTGACCTACCCATGGTGACCACCCCGCGGTGTTTTTCTCCATCCTACATTGCCACTCACTGCCTATCCTAATTCAGACCCTACGATTCACACCACCCCGTGATGTTTTTCTCACTCCTACTAGTGAATGTAATGTTACACACCCATGCAATGCGCACCACCCCCGGATGTTTTTCAGAAACCTATCCTACATTGCCACTGCATGTTCCCTGACCTCCCAATGGTGACCAACCCGCGGTGCTTTTCCCCATCCTACATTGCCACTCACTGCCTATCCTAATTCAGACCCTCTGATTCGCATCACTCCGTGATGTTTTTCTCACTCCTACTTGTGAATGTAATGTTACACACCCATACAATGTGCACCACCCTGTGATGTTTTTCTCACTCCTACTAGTGAATGTAATGTTACACACCCATACAATGTGCCACACCCCGCGATGTTTTTCAGAAACCTATCCTACATTGCCACTACATGTTCCCCGACTTCCCCATGCTGACCAGTCCGCAGTGCTTTTCCCCGTCCTACATTGCAACTCACTGCCTATCCTAATTCAGACCATCCAATTCACACCACCCCGTGATGTTTTTCTCACTCCTACTAGTGAATGTAATGTTACACATCCATACAATGCGCACCACCCCGTGATATTTTTCTCACTCCTACTAGTGAATATAATTTTACACACCCATACAATGCCCACCACCCCGCGATGTTTTTCAGAAATCTATACTACATTGCCACTGCATGTTCCCTGACCTCCCCATGGTGACCACCCCGCGGTGCTTTTGTCCATCCTACATTGCCACTCACTGCCTATCCTAATTCAGACCCTCCGATTCACACCACCCCGTGATGTTTTTTCACTCCTACTAGTGAATGTAATGTTACACACCCATAAAATGAGCACCACCCCACGATGTTTTTCAGAAACCCATTCTACATTGCTACTGCATGTTCCCTGACCTCCCCATGCTGACCACCCCGCGGTATTTTTCTACATCCTACATTGCCACTCACTGCCTATCCTAATTTAAACCCTCTGATTCACACCACCCCGTGATGTTTTCTCACTCCTACTAGTGAATGTAATGTTACACACCCATACAATGCGCATCACCCAGCGATGTTTTTCAGAACCCTATCCTACATTGCCACTGCTTTTTCCCTGACCTCCCCATGCTGACCACCCCGCGGTCCTTTTCTCCCTCCTACGTTGCACTCACTGCCTATCCTAATTCAGACCCTCCGATTCACACCACCCCGTGATGTTTTTCTCACTCCTACTGGTGAATGTAATGTTACAAACCCATACAATACGCACCACCCCACGATGTTTTTCAGAAACCCATTCTACATTGCCACTGCATGTTCCTTGACCTCCCCATGCTGACCACCCTGCGGTGCTTTTCTCCATCCTACATTGCCACTCACTGCCTATCCTAATTCAGACCCTCCGATTCACACCACCCCGTGAGGTTTTTCTCACTCCTACTAGTGAATGTAATGTTACACACCCATACAATGCGCACCACCCAGCGATGTTTTTCAGAAACCTATCCTACATTGTCACTGCATGTTCCCTGACCTCGACATGCTGACCACCCCGCGGTGCTTTTCTCCATCCTACTTTGCCACTCAATGCCTATCCTAATTTAGACAATCCGATTCACACCACCCCGTGAAGCTTTTCTCACTCCTACTAGTGAATGTAATGTTACACACCCGTACAATGCGCACCACCCCACGATGTATTTCACAAACCTATTCTACATTGCCACTGCATGTTCCCTGACCTACCCATGGTGACCACCCCGTGGTGTTTTTCTCCATCCTACATTGCCACTCACTGCCTATCCTAATTCAGACCCTACGATTCACACCACCCCGTGATGTTTTTCTCACTCCTACTAGTGAATGTAATGTTACACACCCATGCAATGCGCACCACCCCCGGATGTTTTTCAGAAACCTATCCTACATTGCCACTGCATGTTCCCTGACCTCCCAATGGTGACCAACCCGCGGTGCTTTTCCCCATCCTACATTGCCACTCACTGCCTATCCTAATTCAGACCCTCTGATTCGCATTACTCCGTGATGTTTTTCTCACTCCTACTTGTGAATGTAATGTTACACACCCATACAATGTGCACCACCCTGTGATGTTTTTCTCACTCCTACTAGTGAATGTAATGTTACACACCCATACAATGTGCAACACCCCGCGATGTTTTTCAGAAACCTATCCTACATTGCCACTACATGTTCCCCGACTTCCCCATGCTGACCAGTCCGCAGTGCTTTTCCCCGTCCTACATTGCAACTCACTGCCTATCCTAATTCAGACCATCCAATTCACACCACCCCGTGATGTTTTTCTCACTCCTACTAGTGAATGTAATGTTACACATCCATACAATGCGCACCACCCCATGATATTTTTCTCACTCCTACTAGTGAATATAATTTTACACACCCATACAATGCCCACCACCCCGCGATGTTTTTCAGAAATCTATCCTACATTGCCACTGCATGTTCCCTGACCTCCCCATACTGCCCACCCCGTGGTGCTTTTCTCCATCCTACATTACCACTCACTGCCTATCCTAATTCAGACCCTCCGATTCACACCACGCCGTGATGTTTTTCTCACTCCTACTAGTGAATGTAATGTTACACACCCATATAATGCGCACTAGCCTGCGATGTTTTTCAGAAACCTATCCTACATGGCCACTGCATATTCCCTGACCTCCCCATGCTGACCACCCCGCAGTCCTTTTCCCCATCCTACATTGCCACTCACTGCCTATCCTAATTCAGACCCTCCGATTCACACCACCCTGTGATGTTTTTCTCACTCCTACTAGTGAATGTAATGTTACACACCCATACAATGCGCACCACCCCGTGATGTTTTTCTCACTCCTACTAGTGAATGTAATGTTACACACCCATACAATGCGCATCACCCCGCGATGTATTTCAGAAACCTATCCTACATTGCCACTGCTTGTTCCCTGACCTCCCCATGCTGACCACCCCGCGGTGCTTTTCTCCATCCTACATTGCCACTCACTGTCTATCCTAATTCAGATCCTCCGATTCACACCACCCCGTGATGTTTTTCTCACTCCTTGTAGTGAATGTCATGTTACACACCCATACAATGCGCACCACCCCGCGATGTTTTTCAGAAAACTATCCTACATTGCCACTGCATGTTCCCTGACCTCCCCGTGCTGACCACCCCGCGGTGCTTTTCTCCATCCTAGATTGCCACACACTGCCTATCCTAATTCAGACCCTCCGATTCACACCACCCCGTGATGTTTTTCTTACTCCTACTAGTGAATGTAATTTTACACACCCATACAATGCGCACCACCCCGCGATGTTTTTCAGAAACCTATCCTATATTGCCACTGCATGTTCCATGACCTCCCCATGGTGACCACCCCGCGGTGCTTTTGTCCATCCTACATTGCCACTCACTGCCTATCCTAATTCAGACCCTCCGATTCACACCACCCCGTGATGTTTTTCTCACTCCTACTGGTGAATGTAATGTTACACACCCATACAATGCGCACCACCTCACGATGTTTTTCAGAAACCCATTCTACATTGCCACTGCATGTTCCCTGACCTCCCCATGCTGACCACCCTGCGGTGCTTTTCTCCATCCTACATTGCCACTCACTGCCTATCCTAATTCAGACCCTCCGATTCACACCACCCCGTGATGTTTTTCTCACTCCTACTTGTGAATGTAATGTTACACACCCATACAATGCGCACCACCCTGTGATGTTTTTCTCACTCCTACTAGTGAATGTAATGTTACACACCCATACAATTCCCACCACCCCGCGATGTTTTTCAGAAACGTATCCTACATTGCCACTGCATGTTCCCTGACCTCCCCATGCTGACCCCACTGCGGTGCTTTTCTCCATCCTACATTGCCACTCACTTCCTATCCTACTTCAGACCCTCCGATTCACACCACCCCGTGATGTTTTTCTCACTCCTACTAGTGAATGTAACGTTACACACCCATACAATGCGCACCACCCCACGATGTTTTTCAGAAACCTATCCTACATTGCCCCTGCATGTTCCCTGACCTCCCCATGCTGATCACCCCGCGGTGCTTTTCTCCATCCTACATTTCCACTCACTGCCTATCCAAGTACAGACCCTTCGATTCACACCACCCCGTGATGTTTTTCTCACTCCTACTGGTGAATGAAATGTTACACACCCATACAATGCGCACCACCCCGCGCTGTTTTTCAGAAACCTATCCTACATTGCCACTGCAGGTTCCCTGACCTCCCCATGCTGACAACCCCGCGGTGCTTTTCTCCATCCTACATTGCCACTCACTGCCTATCCTAATGCAGATCCTCCGATTCACACCACCCCGTAATGTTTTTATCACTCCTACTAGTGAATGTAATGTTACACACCCATACAATGCGCACCACCCCGCGATGTTTTTCAGAACCCTATCATACATTGCCACTGCTTTTTCCCTGACCTCCCCATGCTGACCACCCCGCGGAGCTTTTCTCCATCCTACATTGCCACTCACTGTCTATCCTAATTCAGATCCTCCGATTCACACCACCCCGTGATGTTTTTCTCACTCCTTGTAGTGAATGTCATGTTACACACCCATACAATGCGCACCACCCCGCGATGTTTTTCAGAAAACTATCCTACATTGCCACTGCATGTTCCCTGACTTCCCCGTGCTGACCACCCCGCGGTGCTTTTCTCCATCCTAGATTGCCACTCACTGCCTATCCTAATTCAGACCCTCCGATTCACACAACCCCGTGATGTTTTTCTCACTCCTACTAGTGAATGTAATTTTACACACCCATACAATGCGCACCACCCCGCGATGTTTTTCAGAAACCTATCCTACATTGCCACTGCATGTTCCATGACCTCCCCATGGTGACCACCCCGCGGTGCTTTTGTCCATCCTACATTGCCACTCACTGCCTATCCTAATTCAGACCCTCCGATTCACACCACCCCGTGATGTTTTTCTCACTCCTACTGGTGAATGTAATGTTACACACCCATACAATGCGCACCACCCCGCGATGTTTTTCAGAAACCTATCCTACATTGTCACTGCATGTTCCCTGACCTCGACATGCTGACCACCCCACGGTGCTTTTCTCCATCCTACATTGCCACTCAATGCCTATCCTAATTCAGACCCTCCGATTCACACCACCCGTGAAGCTTTTCTCACTCCTACTAGTGAATGTAATGTTACACACCCGTACAATGCGCACCACCCCACGATGTATTTCACAAACCTATTCTACATTGCCACTGCATGTTCCCTGACCTACCCATGGTGACCACCCCGCGGTGTTTTTCTCCATCCTACATTGCCACTCACTGCCTATCCTAATTCAGACCCTACGATTCACACCACCCCGTGATGTTTTTCTCACTCCTACTAGTGAATGTAATGTTACACACCCATGCAATGCGCACCACCCCCGGATGTTTTTCAGAAACCTATCCTACATTGCCACTGCATGTTCCCTGACCTCCCAATGGTGACCAACCCGCGGTGCTTTTCCCCATCCTACATTGCCACTCACTGCCTATCCTAATTCAGACCCTCTGATTCGCATCACTCCGTGATGTTTTTCTCACTCCTACTTGTGAATGTAATGTTACACACCCATACAATGTGCACCACCCTGTGATGTTTTTCTCACTCCTACTAGTGAATGTAATGTTACACACCCATACAATGTGCCACACCCCGCGATGTTTTTCAGAAACCTATCCTACATTGCCACTACATGTTCCCCGACTTCCCCATGCTGACCAGTCCGCAGTGCTTTTCCCCGTCCTACATTGCAACTCACTGCCTATCCTAATTCAGACCATCCAATTCACACCACCCCGTGATGTTTTTCTCACTCCTACTAGTGAATGTAATGTTACACATCCATACAATGCGCACCACCCCGTGATATTTTTCTCACTCCTACTAGTGAATATAATTTTACACACCCATACAATGCCCACCACCCCGCGATGTTTTTCAGAAATCTATCCTACATTGCCACTGCATGTTCCCTGACCTCCCCATGGTGACCACCCCGCGGTGCTTTTGTCCATCCTACATTGCCACTCACTGCCTATCCTAATTCAGACCCTCCGATTCACACCACCCCGTGATGTTTTTTCACTCCTACTAGTGAATGTAATGTTACACACCCATACAATGAGCACCACCCCACGATGTTTTTCAGAAACCCATTCTACATTGCTACTGCATGTTCCCTGACCTCCCCATGCTGACCACCCCGCGGTATTTTTCTACATCCTACATTGCCACTCACTGCCTATCCTAATTTAAACCCTCTGATTCACACCACCCCGTGATGTTTTCTCACTCCTACTAGTGAATGTAATGTTACACACCCATACAATGCGCATCACCCAGCGATGTTTTTCAGAACCCTATCCTACATTGCCACTGCTTTTTCCCTGACCTCCCCATGCTGACCACCCCGCGGTCCTTTTCTCCCTCCTACGTTGCACTCACTGCCTATCCTAATTCAGACCCTCCGATTCACACAACCCCGTGATGTTTTTCTCACTCCTACTAGTGAATGTAATTTTACACACCCATACAATGCGCACCACCCCGCGATGTTTTTCAGAAACCTATCCTACATTGCCACTGCATGTTCCATGACCTCCCCATGGTGACCACCCCGCGGTGCTTTTGTCCATCCTACATTGCCACTCACTGCCTATCCTAATTCAGACCCTCCGATTCACACCACCCCGTGATGTTTTTCTCACTCCTACTGGTGAATGTAATGTTACAAACCCATACAATACGCACCACCCCACGATGTTTTTCAGAAACCCATTCTACATTGCCACTGCATGTTCCTTGACCTCCCCATGCTGACCACCCTGCGGTGCTTTTCTCCATCCTACATTGCCACTCACTGCCTATCCTAATTCAGACCCTCCGATTCACACCACCCCGTGAGGTTTTTCTCACTCCTACTAGTGAATGTAATGTTACACACCCATACAATGCGCACCACCCAGCGATGTTTTTCAGAAACCTATCCTACATTGTCACTGCATGTTCCCTGACCTCGACATGCTGACCACCCCGCGGTGCTTTTCTCCATCCTACTTTGCCACTCAATGCCTATCCTAATTTAGACCCTCCGATTCACACCACCCCGTGAAGCTTTTCTCACTCCTACTAGTGAATGTAATGTTACACACCCGTACAATGCGCACCACCCCACGATGTATTTCACAAACCTATTCTACATTGCCACTGCATGTTCCCTGACCTACCCATGGTGACCACCCCGCGGTGTTTTTCTCCATCCTACATTGCCACTCACTGCCTATCCTAATTCAGACCCTACGATTCACACCACCCCGTGATGTTTTTCTCACTCCTACTAGTGAATGTAATGTTACACACCCATGCAATGCGCACCACCCCCGGATGTTTTTCAGAAACCTATCCTACATTGCCACTGCATGTTCCCTGACCTCCCAATGGTGACCAACCCGCGGTGCTTTTCCCCATCCTACATTGCCACTCACTGCCTATCCTAATTCAGACCCTCTGATTCGCATCACTCCGTGATGTTTTTCTCACTCCTACTTGTGAATGTAATGTTACACACCCATACAATGTGCACCACCCTGTGATGTTTTTCTCACTCCTACTAGTGAATGTAATGTTACACACCCATACAATGTGCAACACCCCGCGATGTTTTTCAGAAACCTATCCTACATTGCCACTACATGTTCCCCGACTTCCCCATGCTGACCAGTCCGCAGTGCTTTTCCCCGTCCTACATTGCAACTCACTGCCTATCCTAATTCAGACCATCCAATTCACACCACCCCGTGATGTTTTTCTCACTCCTACTAGTGAATGTAATGTTACACATCCATACAATGCGCACCACCCCATGATATTTTTTTCACTCCTACTAGTGAATATAATTTTACACACCCATACAATGCCCACCACCCCGCGATGTTTTTCAGAAATCTATCCTACATTGCCACTGCATGTTCCCTGACCTCCCCATACTGCCCACCCCGCGGTGCTTTTGTCCATCCTACATTACCACTCACTGCCTATCCTAATTCAGACCCTCCGATTCACACCACGCCGTGATGTTTTTCTCACTCCTACTAGTGAATGTAATGTTACTCACCCATATAATGCGCACTAGCCTGCGATGTTTTTCAGAAACCTATCCTACATGGCCACTGCATATTCCCTGACCTCCCCATGCTGACCACCCCGCAGTCCTTTTCCCCATCCTACATTGCCACTCACTGCCTATCCTAATTCAGACCCTCCGATTCACACCACCCTGTGATGTTTTTCTCACTCCTACTAGTGAATGTAATGTTACACACCCATACAATGCGCACCACCCCGTGATGTTTTTCTCACTCCTACTAGTGAATGTAATGTTACACACCCATACAATGCGCATCACCCCGCGATGTATTTCAGAAACCTATCCTACATTGCCACTGCTTGTTCCCTGACCTCCCCATGCTGACCACCCCGCGGTGCTTTTCTCCATCCTACATTGCCACTCACTGTCTATCCTAATTCAGATCCTCCGATTCACACCACCCCGTGATGTTTTTCTCACTCCTTGTAGTGAATGTCATGTTACACACCCATACAATGCGCACCACCCCGCGATGTTTTTCAGAAAACTATCCTACATTGCCACTGCATGTTCCCTGACCTCCCCGTGCTGACCACCCCGCGGTGCTTTTCTCCATCCTAGATTGCCACACACTGCCTATCCTAATTCAGACCCTCCGATTCACACCACCCCGTGATGTTTTTCTTACTCCTACTAGTGAATGTAATTTTACACACCCATACAATGCGCACCACCCCGCGATGTTTTTCAGAAACCTATCCTATATTGCCACTGCATGTTCCATGACCTCCCCATGGTGACCACCCCGCGGTGCTTTTGTCCATCCTACATTGCCACTCACTGCCTATCCTAATTCAGACCCTCCGATTCACACCACCCCGTGATGTTTTTCTCACTCCTACTGGTGAATGTAATGTTACACACCCATACAATGCGCACCACCCCACGATGTTTTTCAGAAACCCATTCTACATTGCCACTGCATGTTCCCTGACCTCCCCATGCTGACCACCCTGCGGTGCTTTTCTCCATCCTACATTGCCACTCACTGCCTATCCTAATTCAGACCCTCCGATTCACACCACCCCGTGAGGTTTTTCTCACTCCTACTAGTGAATGTAATGTTACACACCCATACAATGCGCAACACCCCGCGATGTTTTTCAGAAACCTATCCTACATTGCCACTGCATGTTCCCTGACCTCCCCATGCTGACCCCCCCGCGGTGCATTTCTCCATCCTACATTGCCACTCACTGCCTTTCCTAATTCAGACCCTCCGATTCACACCACCCCTTTATGTATTTCTCACTCCTTCTAGTGAATGTAATGTTACACACCCATACAATGCGCACCACCCAGCGATGTTTTTCAGAAACCTATCCTACATTGTCACTGCATGTTCCCTGACCTCGACATGCTGACCACCCCGCGGTGCTTTTCTCCATCCTACATTGCCACGCAATGCCTATCCTAATTCAGACCCTCCGATTCACCCCACCCCGTGAAGCTTTTCTCACTCCTACTAGTGAATGTAATGTTACACACCCGTACAATGCGCACCACCCCACGATGTATTTCACAAACCTATTCTACATTGCCACTGCATGTTCCCTGACCTCCCCATGGTGACCACCCCGCGGTGCTTTTCTCCATCCTACATTGCCACTCACTGCCTATCCTAATTCAGACCCTACGATTCACACCACCCAGTGATGTTTTTCTCACTCCTACTAGTGAATGTACTGTTACACACCCATGCAATGCGCACCACCACCGGATGTTTTTCAGAAACCTATCCTACATTGCCACTGCATGTTCCCTGACCTCCCAATGGTGACCAACCCGCGGTGCTTTTCCCCATCCTACATTGCCACTCACTGCCTATCCTAATTCAGACCCTCTGATTCGCATCACTCCGTGATGTTTTTCTCACTCCTACTTGTGAATGTAATGTTACACACCCATACAATGCGCACCACCCTGTGATGTTTTTCTCACTCCTACTAGTGAATGTAATGTTACACACCCATACAATGTGCCACACCTCGCGATGTTTTTCAGAAACCTATCCTACATTGCCACTACATGTTCCCCGACTTCCCCATGCTGACCAGCCCGCAGTGCTTTTCCCCATCCTACATTGCAACTCACTGCCTATCCCAATTCAGACCATCCAATTCACACCACCCAGTGATGTTTTTCTCACTCCTACTAGTGAATGTAATGTTACACATCCATACAATGCGCACCACCCCGTGATGTTTTTCTCACTCCTACTAGTGAATATAATTTTACACACCCATACAATGCGCACGACCCCGCGATGTTTTTCAGAAATCTATCCTACATTGCCACTGCATGTTCCCTGACCTCCCCATACTGACCACCCCGCGGTGCTTTTCTCCATCCTACATTGCCACTCACTGACTATCCTAATTCAGACCCTCCGATTCACACCACGCCGTGATGTTTTTCTCACTCTTACTAGTGAATGTAATGTTACACACCCATACAATGCGCACTAGCCTGCGATGTTTTTCAGAAACCTATCCTACATGGCCACTGCATATTCCCTGACCTCCCCATGCTGACCACCCCGCAGTCCTTTTCCCCATCCTACATTGCCACTCACTGCCTATCCTAATTCAGACCCTCCGATTCACACCACCCTGTGATGTTTTTCTCACTCCTACTAGTGAATGTAATGTTACACACCCATACAATGCGCACCACCCCGTGATGTTTTTCTCACTCCTACTAGTGAATGTAATGTTACTCACCCATACAATGCGCATCACCCCGCGATGTTTTTCAGAAACCTATCCTACATTGTCACTGCATGTTCCCTGACCTCCCCATGCTGACCACCCCGCAGTCCTTTTCCCCATCCTACATTGCCACTCACTGCCTATCCTAATTCAGACCCTCCGATTCACACCACCCTGTGATGTTTTTCTCACTCCTACTAGTGAATGTAATGTTACACACCCATACAATGCGCACCACCCCGTGATGTTTTTCTCACTCCTACTAGTGAATGTAATGTTACACACCCATACAATGCGCACCACCCCGTGATGTTTTTCTCACTCCTACTAGTGAATGTAATGTTACACACCCATACAATGCGCACCACCCCGCGATGTTTTTCAGAAAACTATCCTACATTGCCACTGCATGTTCCCTGACTTCCCCGTGCTGACCACCCCGCGGTGCTTTTCTCCATCCTAGATTGCCACTCACTGCCTATCCTAATTCAGACCCTCCGATTCACACCACCCCGTGATGTTTTTCTCACTCCTACTGGTGAATGTAATGTTACACACCCATACAATGCGCACCACCCCACGATGTTTTTCAGAAACCCATTCTACATTGCCACTGCATGTTCCCTGACCTCCCCATGCTGACCACCCTGCGGTGCTTTTCTCCATCCTACATTGCCACTCACTGCCTATCCTAATTCAGACCCTCCGATTCACACCACCCCGTGAGGTTTTTCTCACTCCTACTAGTGAATGTAATGTTACACACCCATACAATGCGCAACACCCCGCGATGTTTTTCAGAAACCTATCCTACATTGCCACTGCATGTTCCCTGACCTCCCCATGCTGACCCCCCCGCGGTGCATTTCTCCATCCTACATTGCCACTCATTGCCTTTCCTAATTCAGACCCTCCGATTCACACCACCCCTTTATGTATTTCTCACTCCTTCTAGTGAATGTAATGTTACACACCCATACAATGCGCACCACCCCGCGATGTTTTTCAGAAACCTATCCTACATTGTCACTGCATGTTCCCTGACCTCGACAAGCTGACCACCCCGCGGTGCTTTTCTCCATCCTACATTGCCACGCAATGCCTATCCTAATTCAGACCCTCCGATTCACCCCACCCCGTGAAGCTTTTCTCACTCCTACTAGTGAATGTAATGTTACACACCCGTACAATGCGCACCACCCCACGATGTATTTCACAAACCTATTCTACATTACCACTGCATGTTCCCTGACCTCCCCATGGTGACCACCCCGCGGTGCTTTTCTCCATCCTACATTGCCACTCACTGCCTATCCTAATTCAGACCCTACGATTCACACCACCCAGTGATGTTTTTCTCACTCCTACTAGTGAATGTAATGTTACACACCCATGCAATGCGCACCACCACCGGATGTTTTTCAGAAACCTATCCTACATTGCCACTGCATGTTCCCTGACCTCCCAATGGTGACCAACCCGCGGTGCTTTTCCCCATCCTACATTGCCACTCACTGCCTATCCTAATTCAGACCCTCTGATTCGCATCACTCCGTGATGTTTTTCTCACTCCTACTTGTGAATGTAATGTTACACACCCATACAATGTGCCACACCTCGCGATGTTTTTCAGAAACCTATCCTACATTGCCACTACATGTTCCCCGACTTCCCCATGCTGACCAGCCCGCAGTGCTTTTCCCCATCCTACATTGCAACTCACTGCCTATCCCAATTCAGACCATCCAATTCACACCACCCAGTGATGTTTTTCTCACTCCTACTAGTGAATGTAATGTTACACATCCATACAATGCGCACCACCCCGTGATGTTTTTCTCACTCCTACTAGTGAATATAATTTTACACACCCATACAATGCGCACGACCCCGCGATGTTTTTCAGAAATCTATCCTACATTGCCACAGCATGTTCCCTGACCTCCCCATACTGACCACCCCGCGGTGCTTTTCTCCATCCTACATTGCCACTCACTTCCTATCCTACTTCAGACCCTCCGATTCACACCACCCCGTGATGTTTTTCTCACTCCTACTAGTGAATGTAACGTTACACACCCATACAATGCGCACCACCCCACGATGTTTTTCAGAAACCTATCCTACATTGCCCCTGCATGTTCCCTGACCTCCCCATGCTGATCACCCCGCGGTGCTTTTCTCCATCCTACATTTCCACTCACTGCCTATCCAAGTACAGACCCTTCGATTCACACCACCCCGTGATGTTTTTCTCACTCCTACTGGTGAATGAAATGTTACACACCCATACAATGCGCACCACCCCGCGCTGTTTTTCAGAAACCTATCCTACATTGCCACTGCAGGTTCCCTGACCTCCCCATGCTGACAACCCCGCGGTGCTTTTCTCCATCCTACATTGCCACTCACTGCCTATCCTAATGCAGATCCTCCGATTCACACCACCCCGTGATGTTTTTATCACTCCTACTAGTGAATGTAATGTTACACACCCATACAATGCGCACCACCCCGCGATGTTTTTCAGAACCCTATCATACATTGCCACTGCTTTTTCCCTGACCTCCCCATGCTGACCACCCCGCGGAGCTTTTCTCCATCCTACATTGCCACTCACTGTCTATCCTAATTCAGATCCTCCGATTCACACCACCCCGTGATGTTTTTCTCACTCCTTGTAGTGAATGTCATGTTACACACCCATACAATGCGCACCACCCCGCGATGTTTTTCAGAAAACTATCCTACATTGCCACTGCATGTTCCCTGACTTCCCCGTGCTGACCACCCCGCGGTGCTTTTCTCCATCCTAGATTGCCACTCACTGCCTATCCTAATTCAGACCCTCCGATTCACACAACCCCGTGATGTTTTTCTCACTCCTACTAGTGAATGTAATTTTACACACCCATACAATGCGCACCACCCCGCGATGTTTTTCAGAAACCTATCCTACATTGCCACTGCATGTTCCATGACCTCCCCATGGTGACCACCCCGCGGTGCTTTTGTCCATCCTACATTGCCACTCACTGCCTATCCTAATTCAGACCCTCCGATTCACACCACCCCGTGATGTTTTTCTCACTGCTACTGGTGAATGTAATGTTACACACCCATACAATGCGCACCACCCCGCGATGTTTTTCAGAAACCTATCCTACATTGTCACTGCATGTTCCCTGACCTCGACATGCTGACCACCCCACGGTGCTTTTCTCCATCCTACATTGCCACTCAATGCCTATCCTAATTCAGACCCTCCGATTCACACCACCCGTGAAGCTTTTCTCACTCCTACTAGTGAATGTAATGTTACACACCCGTACAATGCGCACCACCCCACGATGTATTTCACAAACCTATTCTACATTGCCACTGCATGTTCCCTGACCTACCCATGGTGACCACCCCGCGGTGTTTTTCTCCATCCTACATTGCCACTCACTGCCTATCCTAATTCAGACCCTACGATTCACACCACCCCGTGATGTTTTTCTCACTCCTACTAGTGAATGTAATGTTACACACCCATGCAATGCGCACCACCCCCGGATGTTTTTCAGAAACCTATCCTACATTGCCACTGCATGTTCCCTGACCTCCCAATGGTGACCAACCCGCGGTGCTTTTCCCCATCCTACATTGCCACTCACTGCCTATCCTAATTCAGACCCTCTGATTCGCATCACTCCGTGATGTTTTTCTCACTCCTACTTGTGAATGTAATGTTACACACCCATACAATGTGCACCACCCTGTGATGTTTTTCTCACTCCTACTAGTGAATGTAATGTTACACACCCATACAATGTGCCACACCCCGCGATGTTTTTCAGAAACCTATCCTACATTGCCACTGCATGTTCCCTGACCTCCCCATGCTGACCCCCCCGCGGTGCATTTCTCCATCCTACATTGCCACTCACTGCCTTTCCTAATTCAGACCCTCCGATTCACACCACCCCTTTATGTATTTCTCACTCCTTCTAGTGAATGTAATGTTACACACCCATACAATGCGCACCACCCCGCGATGTTTTTCAGAAACCTATCCTACATTGTCACTGCATGTTCCCTGACCTCGACATGCTGACCACCCCGCGGTGCTTTTCTCCATCCTACATTGCCACGCAATGCCTATCCTAATTCAGACCCTCCGATTCACCCCACCCCGTGAAGCTTTTCTCACTCCTACTAGTGAATGTAATGTTACACACCCGTACAATGCGCACCACCCCACGATGTATTTCACAAACCTATTCTACATTGCCACTGCATGTTCCCTGACCTCCCCATGGTGACCACCCCGCGGTGCTTTTCTCCATCCTACATTGCCACTCACTGCCTATCCTAATTCAGACCCTACGATTCACACCACCCAGTGATGTTTTTCTCACTCCTACTAGTGAATGTAATGTTACACACCCATGCAATGCGCACCACCACCGGATGTTTTTCAGAAACCTATCCTACATTGCCACTGCATGTTCCCTGACCTCCCAATGGTGACCAACCCGCGGTGCTTTTCCCCATCCTACATTGCCACTCACTGCCTATCCTAATTCAGACCCTCTGATTCGCATCACTCCGTGATGTTTTTCTCACTCCTACTTGTGAATGTAATGTTACACACCCATACAATGCGCACCACCCTGTGATGTTTTTCTCACTCCTACTAGTGAATGTAATGTTACACACCCATACAATGTGCCACACCTCGCGATGTTTTTCAGAAACCTATCCTACATTGCCACTACATGTTCCCCGACTTCCCCATGCTGACCAGCCCGCAGTGCTTTTCCCCATCCTACATTGCAACTCACTGCCTATCCCAATTCAGACCATCCAATTCACACCACCCAGTGATGTTTTTCTCACTCCTACTAGTGAATGTAATGTTACACATCCATACAATGCGCACCACCCCGTGATGTTTTTCTCACTCCTACTAGTGAATATAATTTTACACACCCATACAATGCGCACGACCCCGCGATGTTTTTCAGAAATCTATCCTACATTGCCACTGCATGTTCCCTGACCTCCCCATACTGACCACCCCGCGGTGCTTTTCTCCATCCTACATTGCCACTCACTGACTATCCTAATTCAGACCCTCCGATTCACACCACGCCGTGATGTTTTTCTCACTCCTACTAGTGAATGTAATGTTACACACCCATACAATGCGCACTAGCCTGCGATGTTTTTCAGAAACCTATCCTACATGGCCACTGCATATTCCCTGACCTCCCCATGCTGACCACCCCGCAGTCCTTTTCCCCATCCTACATTGCCACTCACTGCCTATCCTAATTCAGACCCTCCGATTCACACCACCCTGTGATGTTTTTCTCACTCCTACTAGTGAATGTAATGTTACACACCCATACAATGCGCACCACCCCGTGATGTTTTTCTCACTCCTACTAGTGAATGTAATGTTACACACCCATACAATGCGCATCACCCCGCGATGTTTTTCAGAAACCTATCCTACATTGTCACTGCATGTTCCCTGACCTCCCCATGCTGACCACCCCCAGTCCTTTTCCCCATCCTACATTGCCACTCACTGCCTATCCTAATTCAGACCCTCCGATTCACACCACCCTGTGATGTTTTTCTCACTCCTACTAGTGAATGTAATGTTACACACCCATACAATGCGCACCACCCCGTGATGTTTTTCTCACTCCTACTAGTGAATGTAATGTTACACACCCATACAATGCGCACCACCCCGTGATGTTTTTCTCACTCCTACTAGTGAATGTAATGTTACACACCCATACAATGCGCACCACCCCGCGATGTTTTTCAGAAAACTATCCTACATTGCCACTGCATGTTCCCTGACTTCCCCGTGCTGACCACCCCGCGGTGCTT
Organism: Cavia porcellus; assembly: GCF_034190915.1. Lineage (NCBI taxonomy): Eukaryota > Metazoa > Chordata > Mammalia > Rodentia > Caviidae > Cavia > Cavia porcellus. The sequence goes on from NW_026947502.1 coordinate 71,272,435, forward strand.
TTCTCCATCCTAGATTGCCACTCACTGCCTATCCTAATTCAGACCCTCCGATTCACACCACCCCGTGATGTTTTTCTCACTCCTACTGGTGAATGTAATGTTACACACCCATACAATGCGCACCACCCCACGATGTTTTTCAGAAACCCATTCTACATTGCCACTGCATGTTCCCTGACCTCCCCATGCTGACCACCCTGCGGTGCTTTTCTCCATCCTACATTGCCACTCACTGCCTATCCTAATTCAGACCCTCCGATTCACACCACCCCGTGAGGTTTTTCTCACTCCTACTAGTGAATGTAATGTTACACACCCATACAATGCGCAACACCCCGCGATGTTTTTCAGAAACCTATCCTACATTGCCACTGCATGTTCCCTGACCTCCCCATGCTGACCCCCCCGCGGTGCATTTCTCCATCCTACATTGCCACTCATTGCCTTTCCTAATTCAGACCCTCCGATTCACACCACCCCTTTATGTATTTCTCACTCCTTCTAGTGAATGTAATGTTACACACCCATACAATGCGCACCACCCCGCGATGTTTTTCAGAAACCTATCCTACATTGTCACTGCATGTTCCCTGACCTCGACATGCTGACCACCCCGCGGTGCTTTTCTCCATCCTACATTGCCACGCAATGCCTATCCTAATTCAGACCCTCCGATTCACCCCACCCCGTGAAGCTTTTCTCACTCCTACTAGTGAATGTAATGTTACACACCCGTACAATGCGCACCACCCCACGATGTATTTCACAAACCTATTCTACATTGCCACTGCATGTTCCCTGACCTCCCCATGGTGACCACCCCGCGGTGCTTTTCTCCATCCTACATTGCCACTCACTGCCTATCCTAATTCAGACCCTACGATTCACACCACCCAGTGATGTTTTTCTCACTCCTACTAGTGAATGTAATGTTACACACCCATGCAATGCGCACCACCACCGGATGTTTTTCAGAAACCTATCCTACATTGCCACTGCATGTTCCCTGACCTCCCAATGGTGACCAACCCGCGGTGCTTTTCCCCATCCTACATTGCCACTCACTGCCTATCCTAATTCAGACCCTCTGATTCGCATCACTCCGTGATGTTTTTCTCACTCCTACTTGTGAATGTAATGTTACACACCCATACAATGCGCACCACCCTGTGATGTTTTTCTCACTCCTACTAGTGAATGTAATGTTACACACCCATACAATGTGCCACACCTCGCGATGTTTTTCAGAAACCTATCCTAAATTGCCACTACATGTTCCCCGACTTCCCCATGCTGACCAGCCCGCAGTGCTTTTCCCCATCCTACATTGCAACTCACTGCCTATCCCAATTCAGACCATCCAATTCACACCACCCAGTGATGTTTTTCTCACTCCTACTAGTGAAGGTAATGTTACACATCCATACAATGCGCACCACCCCGTGATGTTTTTCTCACTCCTACTAGTGAATATAATTTTACACACCCATACAATGCGCACGACCCCGCGATGTTTTTCAGAAATCTATCCTACATTGCCACTGCATGTTCCCTGACCTCCCCATACTGACCACCCCGCGGTGCTTTTCTCCATCCTACATTGCCACTCATTGCCTTTCCTAATTCAGACCCTCCGATTCACACCACCCCTTTATGTATTTCTCACTCCTTCTAGTGAATGTAATGTTACACACCCATACAATGCGCACCACCCCGCGATGTTTTTCAGAAACCTATCCTACATTGTCACTGCATGTTCCCTGACCTCGACATGCTGACCACCCCGCGGTGCTTTTCTCCATCCTACATTGCCACGCAATGCCTATCCTAATTCAGACCCTCCGATTCACACCACCCCGTGATGTTTTTCTCACTCCTTGTAGTGAATGTCATGTTACACACCCATACAATGCGCACCACCCCGCGATGTTTTTCAGAAAACTATCCTACATTGCCACTGCATGTTCCCTGACCTCCCCGTGCTGACCACCCCGCGGTGCTTTTCTCCATCCTAGATTGCCACACACTGCCTATCCTAATTCAGACCCTCCGATTCACACCACCCCGTGATGTTTTTCTTACTCCTACTAGTGAATGTAATTTTACACACCCATACAATGCGCACCACCCCGCGATGTTTTTCAGAAACCTATCCTATATTGCCACTGCATGTTCCATGACCTCCCCATGGTGACCACCCCGCGGTGCTTTTGTCCATCCTACATTGCCACTCACTGCCTATCCTAATTCAGACCCTCCGATTCACACCACCCCGTGATGTTTTTCTCACTCCTACTGGTGAATGTAATGTTACACACCCATACAATGCGCACCACCTCACGATGTTTTTCAGAAACCCATTCTACATTGCCACTGCATGTTCCCTGACCTCCCCATGCTGACCACCCTGCGGTGCTTTTCTCCATCCTACATTGCCACTCACTGCCTATCCTAATTCAGACCCTCCGATTCACACCACCCCGTGATGTTTTTCTCACTCCTACTTGTGAATGTAATGTTACACACCCATACAATGCGCACCACCCTGTGATGTTTTTCTCACTCCTACTAGTGAATGTAATGTTACACACCCATACAATTCCCACCACCCCGCGATGTTTTTCAGAAACGTATCCTACATTGCCACTGCATGTTCCCTGACCTCCCCATGCTGACCCCACCGCGGTGCTTTTCTCCATCCTACATTGCCACTCACTTCCTATCCTACTTCAGACCCTCCGATTCACACCACCCCGTGATGTTTTTCTCACTCCTACTAGTGAATGTAACGTTACACACCCATACAATGCGCACCACCCCACGATGTTTTTCAGAAACCTATCCTACATTGCCCCTGCATGTTCCCTGACCTCCCCATGCTGATCACCCCGCGGTGCTTTTCTCCATCCTACATTTCCACTCACTGCCTATCCAAGTACAGACCCTTCGATTCACACCACCCCGTGATGTTTTTCTCACTCCTACTGGTGAATGAAATGTTACACACCCATACAATGCGCACCACCCCGCGCTGTTTTTCAGAAACCTATCCTACATTGCCACTGCAGGTTCCCTGACCTCCCCATGCTGACAACCCCGCGGTGCTTTTCTCCATCCTACATTGCCACTCACTGCCTATCCTAATGCAGATCCTCCGATTCACACCACCCCGTGATGTTTTTATCACTCCTACTAGTGAATGTAATGTTACACACCCATACAATGCGCACCACCCCGCGATGTTTTTCAGAACCCTATCATACATTGCCACTGCTTTTTCCCTGACCTCCCCATGCTGACCACCCCGCGGAGCTTTTCTCCATCCTACATTGCCACTCACTGTCTATCCTAATTCAGATCCTCCGATTCACACCACCCCGTGATGTTTTTCTCACTCCTTGTAGTGAATGTCATGTTACACACCCATACAATGCGCACCACCCCGCGATGTTTTTCAGAAAACTATCCTACATTGCCACTGCATGTTCCCTGACTTCCCCGTGCTGACCACCCCGCGGTGCTTTTCTCCATCCTAGATTGCCACTCACTGCCTATCCTAATTCAGACCCTCCGATTCACACAACCCCGTGATGTTTTTCTCACTCCTACTAGTGAATGTAATTTTACACACCCATACAATGCGCACCACCCTGCGATGTTTTTCAGAAACCTATCCTACATTGCCACTGCATGTTCCATGACCTCCCCATGGTGACCACCCCGCGGTGCTTTTGTCCATCCTACATTGCCACTCACTGCCTATCCTAATTCAGACCCTCCGATTCACACCACCCCGTGATGTTTTTCTCACTCCTACTGGTGAATGTAATGTTACACACCCATACAATGCGCACCACCCCGCGATATTTTTCAGAAACCTATCCTACATTGTCACTGCATGTTCCCTGACCTCGACATGCTGACCACCCCACGGTGCTTTTCTCCATCCTACATTGCCACTCAATGCCTATCCTAATTCAGACCCTCCGATTCACACCACCCGTGAAGCTTTTCTCACTCCTACTAGTGAATGTAATGTTACACACCCGTACAATGCGCACCACCCCACGATGTATTTCACAAACCTATTCTACATTGCCACTGCATGTTCCCTGACCTACCCATGGTGACCACCCCGCGGTGTTTTTCTCCATCCTACATTGCCACTCACTGCCTATCCTAATTCAGACCCTACGATTCACACCACCCCGTGATGTTTTTCTCACTCCTACTAGTGAATGTAATGTTACACACCCATGCAATGCGCACCACCCCCGGATGTTTTTCAGAAACCTATCCTACATTGCCACTGCATGTTCCCTGACCTCCCAATGGTGACCAACCCGCGGTGCTTTTCCCCATCCTACATTGCCACTCACTGCCTATCCTAATTCAGACCCTCTGATTCGCATCACTCCGTGATGTTTTTCTCACTCCTACTTGTGAATGTAATGTTACACACCCATACAATGTGCACCACCCTGTGATGTTTTTCTCACTCCTACTAGTGAATGTAATGTTACACACCCATACAATGTGCCACACCCCGCGATGTTTTTCAGAAACCTATCCTACATTGCCACTACATGTTCCCCGACTTCCCCATGCTGACCAGTCCGCAGTGCTTTTCCCCGTCCTACATTGCAACTCACTGCCTATCCTAATTCAGACCATCCAATTCACACCACCCCGTGATGTTTTTCTCACTCCTACTAGTGAATGTAATGTTACACATCCATACAATGCGCACCACCCCGTGATATTTTTCTCACTCCTACTAGTGAATATAATTTTACACACCCATACAATGCCCACCACCCCGCGATGTTTTTCAGAAATCTATCCTACATTGCCACTGCATGTTCCCTGACCTCCCCATGGTGACCACCCCGCGGTGCTTTTGTCCATCCTACATTGCCACTCACTGCCTATCCTAATTCAGACCCTCCGATTCACACCACCCCGTGATGTTTTTTCACTCCTACTAGTGAATGTAATGTTACACACCCATACAATGAGCACCACCCCACGATGTTTTTCAGAAACCCATTCTACATTGCTACTGCATGTTCCCTGACCTCCCCATGCTGACCACCCCGCGGTATTTTTCTACATCCTACATTGCCACTCACTGCCTATCCTAATTTAAACCCTCTGATTCACACCACCCCGTGATGTTTTCTCACTCCTACTAGTGAATGTAATGTTACACACCCATACAATGCGCATCACCCAGCGATGTTTTTCAGAACCCTATCCTACATTGCCACTGCTTTTTCCCTGACCTCCCCATGCTGACCACCCCGCGGTCCTTTTCTCCCTCCTACGTTGCACTCACTGCCTATCCTAATTCAGACCCTCCGATTCACACAACCCCGTGATGTTTTTCTCACTCCTACTAGTGAATGTAATTTTACACACCCATACAATGCGCACCACCCCGCGATGTTTTTCAGAAACCTATCCTACATTGCCACTGCATGTTCCATGACCTCCCCATGGTGACCACCCCGCGGTGCTTTTGTCCATCCTACATTGCCACTCACTGCCTATCCTAATTCAGACCCTCCGATTCACACCACCCCGTGATGTTTTTCTCACTCCTACTGGTGAATGTAATGTTACAAACCCATACAATACGCACCACCCCACGATGTTTTTCAGAAACCCATTCTACATTGCCACTGCATGTTCCTTGACCTCCCCATGCTGACCACCCTGCGGTGCTTTTCTCCATCCTACATTGCCACTCACTGCCTATCCTAATTCAGACCCTCCGATTCACACCACCCCGTGAGGTTTTTCTCACTCCTACTAGTGAATGTAATGTTACACACCCATACAATGCGCACCACCCAGCGATGTTTTTCAGAAACCTATCCTACATTGTCACTGCATGTTCCCTGACCTCGACATGCTGATCACCCCGCGGTGCTTTTCTCCATCCTACTTTGCCACTCAATGCCTATCCTAATTTAGACCCTCCGATTCACACCACCCCGTGAAGCTTTTCTCACTCCTACTAGTGAATGTAATGTTACACACCCGTACAATGCGCACCACCCCACGATGTATTTCACAAACCTATTCTACATTGCCACTGCATGTTCCCTGACCTACCCATGGTGACCACCCCGCGGTGTTTTTCTCCATCCTACATTGCCACTCACTGCCTATCCTAATTCAGACCCTACGATTCACACCACCCCGTGATGTTTTTCTCACTCCTACTAGTGAATGTAATGTTACACACCCATGCAATGCGCACCACCCCCGGATGTTTTTCAGAAACCTATCCTACATTGCCACTGCATGTTCCCTGACCTCCCAATGGTGACCAACCCGCGGTGCTTTTCCCCATCCTACATTGCCACTCACTGCCTATCCTAATTCAGACCCTCTGATTCGCATCACTCCGTGATGTTTTTCTCACTCCTACTTGTGAATGTAATGTTACACACCCATACAATGTGCACCACCCTGTGATGTTTTTCTCACTCCTACTAGTGAATGTAATGTTACACACCCATACAATGTGCAACACCCCGCGATGTTTTTCAGAAACCTATCCTACATTGCCACTACATGTTCCCCGACTTCCCCATGCTGACCAGTCCGCAGTGCTTTTCCCCGTCCTACATTGCAACTCACTGCCTATCCTAATTCAGACCATCCAATTCACACCACCCCGTGATGTTTTTCTCACTCCTACTAGTGAATGTAATGTTACACATCCATACAATGCGCACCACCCCATGATATTTTTTTCACTCCTACTAGTGAATATAATTTTACACACCCATACAATGCCCACCACCCCGCGATGTTTTTCAGAAATCTATCCTACATTGCCACTGCATGTTCCCTGACCTCCCCATACTGCCCACCCCGCGGTGCTTTTGTCCATCCTACATTACCACTCACTGCCTATCCTAATTCAGACCCTCCGATTCACACCACGCCGTGATGTTTTTCTCACTCCTACTAGTGAATGTAATGTTACTCACCCATATAATGCGCACTAGCCTGCGATGTTTTTCAGAAACCTATCCTACATGGCCACTGCATATTCCCTGACCTCCCCATGCTGACCACCCCGCAGTCCTTTTCCCCATCCTACATTGCCACTCACTGCCTATCCTAATTCAGACCCTCCGATTCACACCACCCTGTGATGTTTTTCTCACTCCTACTAGTGAATGTAATGTTACACACCCATACAATGCGCACCACCCCGTGATGTTTTTCTCACTCCTACTAGTGAATGTAATGTTACACACCCATACAATGCGCATCACCCCGCGATGTATTTCAGAAACCTATCCTACATTGCCACTGCTTGTTCCCTGACCTCCCCATGCTGACCACCCCGCGGTGCTTTTCTCCATCCTACATTGCCACTCACTGTCTATCCTAATTCAGATCCTCCGATTCACACCACCCCGTGATGTTTTTCTCACTCCTTGTAGTGAATGTCATGTTACACACCCATACAATGCGCACCACCCCGCGATGTTTTTCATAAAACTATCCTACATTGCCACTGCATGTTCCCTGACCTCCCCGTGCTGACCACCCCGCGGTGCTTTTCTCCATCCTAGATTGCCACACACTGCCTATCCTAATTCAGACCCTCCGATTCACACCACCCCGTGATGTTTTTCTTACTCCTACTAGTGAATGTAATTTTACACACCCATACAATGCGCACCACCCCGCGATGTTTTTCAGAAACCTATCCTATATTGCCACTGCATGTTCCATGACCTCCCCATGGTGACCACCCCGCGGTGCTTTTGTCCATCCTACATTGCCACTCACTGCCTATCCTAATTCAGACCCTCCGATTCACACCACCCCGTGATGTTTTTCTCACTCCTACTGGTGAATGTAATATTACACACCCATACAATGCGCACCACCCCACGATGTTTTTCAGAAACCCATTCTACATTGCCACTGCATGTTCCCTGACCTCCCCATGCTGACCACCCTGCGGTGCTTTTCTCCATCCTACATTGCCACTCACTGCCTATCCTAATTCAGACCCTCCGATTCACACCACCCCGTGAGGTTTTTCTCACTCCTACTAGTGAATGTAATGTTACACACCCATACAATGCGCAACACCCCGCGATGTTTTTCAGAAACCTATCCTACATTGCCACTGCATGTTCCCTGACCTCCCCATGCTGACCCCCCCGCGGTGCATTTCTCCATCCTACATTGCCACTCACTGCCTTTCCTAATTCAGACCCTCCGATTCACACCACCCCTTTATGTATTTCTCACTCCTTCTAGTGAATGTAATGTTACACACCCATACAATGCGCACCACCCCGCGATGTTTTTCAGAAACCTATCCTACATTGTCACTGCATGTTCCCTGACCTCGACATGCTGACCACCCCGTGGTGCTTTTCTCCATCCTACATTGCCACGCAATGCCTATCCTAATTCAGACCCTCCGATTCACCCCACCCCGTGAAGCTTTTCTCACTCCTACTAGTGAATGTAATGTTACACACCCGTACAATGCGCACCACCCCACGATGTATTTCACAAACCTATTCTACATTGCCACTGCATGTTCCCTGACCTCCCCATGGTGACCACCCCGCGGTGCTTTTCTCCATCCTACATTGCCACTCACTGCCTATCCTAATTCAGACCCTACGATTCACACCACCCAGTGATGTTTTTCTCACTCCTACTAGTGAATGTACTGTTACACACCCATGCAATGCGCACCACCACCGGATGTTTTTCAGAAACCTATCCTACATTGCCACTGCATGTTCCCTGACCTCCCAATGGTGACCAACCCGCGGTGCTTTTCCCCATCCTACATTGCCACTCACTGCCTATCCTAATTCAGACCCTCTGATTCGCATCACTCCGTGATGTTTTTCTCACTCCTACTTGTGAATGTAATGTTACACACCCATACAATGCGCACCACCCTGTGATGTTTTTCTCACTCCTACTAGTGAATGTAATGTTACACACCCATACAATGTGCCACACCTCGCGATGTTTTTCAGAAACCTATCCTACATTGCCACTACATGTTCCCCGACTTCCCCATGCTGACCAGCCCGCAGTGCTTTTCCCCATCCTACATTGCAACTCACTGCCTATCCCAATTCAGACCATCCAATTCACACCACCCAGTGATGTTTTTCTCACTCCTACTAGTGAATGTAATGTTACACATCCATACAATGCGCACCACCCCGTGATGTTTTTCTCACTCCTACTAGTGAATATAATTTTACACACCCATACAATGCGCACGACCCCGCGATGTTTTTCAGAAATCTATCCTACATTGCCACTGCATGTTCCCTGACCTCCCCATACTGACCACCCCGCGGTGCTTTTCTCCATCCTACATTGCCACTCACTGACTATCCTAATTCAGACCCTCCGATTCACACCACGCCGTGATGTTTTTCTCACTCTTACTAGTGAATGTAATGTTACACACCCATACAATGCGCACTAGCCTGCGATGTTTTTCAGAAACCTATCCTACATGGCCACTGCATATTCCCTGACCTCCCCATGCTGACCACCCCGCAGTCCTTTTCCCCATCCTACATTGCCACTCACTGCCTATCCTAATTCAGACCCTCCGATTCACACCACCCTGTGATGTTTTTCTCACTCCTACTAGTGAATGTAATGTTACACACCCATACAATGCGCACCACCCCGTGATGTTTTTCTCACTCCTACTAGTGAATGTAATGTTACTCACCCATACAATGCGCATCACCCCGCGATGTTTTTCAGAAACCTATCCTACATTGTCACTGCATGTTCCCTGACCTCCCCATGCTGACCACCCCGCAGTCCTTTTCCCCATCCTACATTGCCACTCACTGCCTATCCTAATTCAGACCCTCCGATTCACACCACCCTGTGATGTTTTTCTCACTCCTACTAGTGAATGTAATGTTACACACCCATACAATGCGCACCACCCCGTGATGTTTTTCTCACTCCTACTAGTGAATGTAATGTTACACACCCATACAATGCGCACCACCCCGTGATGTTTTTCTCACTCCTACTAGTGAATGTAATGTTACACACCCATACAATGCGCACCACCCCGCGATGTTTTTCAGAAAACTATCCTACATTGCCACTGCATGTTCCCTGACTTCCCCGTGCTGACCACCCCGCGGTGCTTTTCTCCATCCTAGATTGCCACTCACTGCCTATCCTAATTCAGACCCTCCGATTCACACCACCCCGTGATGTTTTTCTCACTCCTACTGGTGAATGTAATGTTACACACCCATACAATGCGCACCACCCCACGATGTTTTTCAGAAACCCATTCTACATTGCCACTGCATGTTCCCTGACCTCCCCATGCTGACCACCCTGCGGTGCTTTTCTCCATCCTACATTGCCACTCACTGCCTATCCTAATTCAGACCCTCCGATTCACACCACCCCGTGAGGTTTTTCTCACTCCTACTAGTGAATGTAATGTTACACACCCATACAATGCGCAACACCCCGCGATGTTTTTCAGAAACCTATCCTACATTGCCACTGCATGTTCCCTGACCTCCCCATGCTGACCCCCCCGCGGTGCATTTCTCCATCCTACATTGCCACTCATTGCCTTTCCTAATTCAGACCCTCCGATTCACACCACCCCTTTATGTATTTCTCACTCCTTCTAGTGAATGTAATGTTACACACCCATACAATGCACACCACCCCGCGATGTTTTTCAGAAACCTATCCTACATTGTCACTGCATGTTCCCTGACCTCGACATGCTGACCACCCCGCGGTGCTTTTCTCCATCCTACATTGCCACGCAATGCCTATCCTAATTCAGACCCTCCGATTCACCCCACCCCGTGAAGCTTTTCTCACTCCTACTAGTGAATGTAATGTTACACACCCGTACAATGCGCACCACCCCACGATGTATTTCACAAACCTATTCTACATTACCACTGCATGTTCCCTGACCTCCCCATGGTGACCACCCCGCGGTGCTTTTCTCCATCCTACATTGCCACTCACTGCCTATCCTAATTCAGACCCTACGATTCACACCACCCAGTGATGTTTTTCTCACTCCTACTAGTGAATGTAATGTTACACACCCATGCAATGCGCACCACCACCGGATGTTTTTCAGAAACCTATCCTACATTGCCACTGCATGTTCCCTGACCTCCCAATGGTGACCAACCCGCGGTGCTTTTCCCCATCCTACATTGCCACTCACTGCCTATCCTAATTCAGACCCTCTGATTCGCATCACTCCGTGATGTTTTTCTCACTCCTACTTGTGAATGTAATGTTACACACCCATACAATGCGCACCACCCTGTGATGTTTTTCTCACTCCTACTAGTGAATGTAATGTTACACACCCATACAATGTGCCACACCTCGCGATGTTTTTCAGAAACCTATCCTACATTGCCACTACATGTTCCCCGACTTCCCCATGCTGACCAGCCCGCAGTGCTTTTCCCCATCCTACATTGCAACTCACTGCCTATCCCAATTCAGACCATCCAATTCACACCACCCAGTGATGTTTTTCTCACTCCTACTAGTGAATGTAATGTTACACATCCATACAATGCGCACCACCCCGTGATGTTTTTCTCACTCCTACTAGTGAATATAATTTTACACACCCATACAATGCGCACGACCCCGCGATGTTTTTCAGAAATCTATCCTACATTGCCACAGCATGTTCCCTGACCTCCCCATACTGACCACCCCGCGGTGCTTTTCTCCATCCTACATTGCCACTCACTTCCTATCCTACTTCAGACCCTCCGATTCACACCACCCCGTGATGTTTTTCTCACTCCTACTAGTGAATGTAACGTTACACACCCATACAATGCGCACCACCCCACGATGTTTTTCAGAAACCTATCCTACATTGCCCCTGCATGTTCCCTGACCTCCCCATGCTGATCACCCCGCGGTGCTTTTCTCCATCCTACATTTCCACTCACTGCCTATCCAAGTACAGACCCTTCGATTCACACCACCCCGTGATGTTTTTCTCACTCCTACTGGTGAATGAAATGTTACACACCCATACAATGCGCACCACCCCGCGCTGTTTTTCAGAAACCTATCCTACATTGCCACTGCAGGTTCCCTGACCTCCCCATGCTGACAACCCCGCGGTGCTTTTCTCCATCCTACATTGCCACTCACTGCCTATCCTAATGCAGATCCTCCGATTCACACCACCCCGTGATGTTTTTATCACTCCTACTAGTGAATGTAATGTTACACACCCATACAATGCGCACCACCCCGCGATGTTTTTCAGAACCCTATCATACATTGCCACTGCTTTTTCCCTGACCTCCCCATGCTGACCACCCCGCGGAGCTTTTCTCCATCCTACATTGCCACTCACTGTCTATCCTAATTCAGATCCTCCGATTCACACCACCCCGTGATGTTTTTCTCACTCCTTGTAGTGAATGTCATGTTACACACCCATACAATGCGCACCACCCCGCGATGTTTTTCAGAAAACTATCCTACATTGCCACTGCATGTTCCCTGACTTCCCCGTGCTGACCACCCCGCGGTGCTTTTCTCCATCCTAGATTGCCACTCACTGCCTATCCTAATTCAGACCCTCCGATTCACACAACCCCGTGATGTTTTTCTCACTCCTACTAGTGAATGTAATTTTACACACCCATACAATGCGCACCACCCCGCGATGTTTTTCAGAAACCTATCCTACATTGCCACTGCATGTTCCATGACCTCCCCATGGTGACCACCCCGCGGTGCTTTTGTCCATCCTACATTGCCACTCACTGCCTATCCTAATTCAGACCCTCCGATTCACACCACCCCGTGATGTTTTTCTCACTCCTACTGGTGAATGTAATGTTACACACCCATACAATGCGCACCACCCCGCGATGTTTTTCAGAAACCTATCCTACATTGTCACTGCATGTTCCCTGACCTCGACATGCTGACCACCCCACGGTGCTTTTCTCCATCCTACATTGCCACTCAATGCCTATCCTAATTCAGACCCTCCGATTCACACCACCCGTGAAGCTTTTCTCACTCCTACTAGTGAATGTAATGTTACACACCCGTACAATGCGCACCACCCCACGATGTATTTCACAAACCTATTCTACATTGCCACTGCATGTTCCCTGACCTCCCCATGGTGACCACCCCGCGGTGTTTTTCTCCATCCTACATTGCCACTCACTGCCTATCCTAATTCAGACCCTACGATTCACACCACCCCGTGATGTTTTTCTCACTCCTACTAGTGAATGTAATGTTACACACCCATGCAATGCGCACCACCCCCGGATGTTTTTCAGAAACCTATCCTACATTGCCACTGCATGTTCCCTGACCTCCCAATGGTGACCAACCCGCGGTGCTTTTCCCCATCCTACATTGCCACTCACTGCCTATCCTAATTCAGACCCTCTGATTCGCATCACTCCGTGATGTTTTTCTCACTCCTACTTGTGAATGTAATGTTACACACCCATACAATGTGCACCACCCTGTGATGTTTTTCTCACTCCTACTAGTGAATGTAATGTTACACACCCATACAATGTGCCACACCCCGCGATGTTTTTCAGAAACCTATCCTACATTGCCACTGCATGTTCCCTGACCTCCCCATGCTGACCCCCCCGCGGTGCATTTCTCCATCCTACATTGCCACTCACTGCCTTTCCTAATTCAGACCCTCCGATTCACACCACCCCTTTATGTATTTCTCACTCCTTCTAGTGAATGTAATGTTACACACCCATACAATGCGCACCACCCCGAGATGTTTTTCAGAAACCTATCCTACATTGTCACTGCATGTTCCCTGACCTCGACATGCTGACCACCCCGCGGTGCTTTTCTCCATCCTACATTGCCACGCAATGCCTATCCTAATTCAGACCCTCCGATTCACCCCACCCCGTGAAGCTTTTCTCACTCCTACTAGTGAATGTAATGTTACACACCCGTACAATGCGCACCACCCCACGATGTATTTCACAAACCTATTCTACATTGCCACTGCATGTTCCCTGACCTCCCCATGGTGACCACCCCGCGGTGCTTTTCTCCATCCTACATTGCCACTCACTGCCTATCCTAATTCAGACCCTACGATTCACACCACCCAGTGATGTTTTTCTCACTCCTACTAGTGAATGTAATGTTACACACCCATGCAATGCGCACCACCACCGGATGTTTTTCAGAAACCTATCCTACATTGCCACTGCATGTTCCCTGACCTCCCAATGGTGACCAACCCGCGGTGCTTTTCCCCATCCTACATTGCCACTCACTGCCTATCCTAATTCAGACCCTCTGATTCGCATCACTCCGTGATGTTTTTCTCACTCCTACTTTTGAATGTAATGTTACACACCCATACAATGCGCACCACCCTGTGATGTTTTTCTCACTCCTACTAGTGAATGTAATGTTACACACCCATACAATGTGCCACACCTCGCGATGTTTTTCAGAAACCTATCCTACATTGCCACTACATGTTCCCCGACTTCCCCATGCTGACCAGCCCGCAGTGCTTTTCCCCATCCTACATTGCAACTCACTGCCTATCCCAATTCAGACCATCCAATTCACACCACCCAGTGATGTTTTTCTCACTCCTACTAGTGAATGTAATGTTACACATCCATACAATGCGCACCACCCCGTGATGTTTTTCTCACTCCTACTAGTGAATATAATTTTACACACCCATACAATGCGCACGACCCCGCGATGTTTTTCAGAAATCTATCCTACATTGCCACTGCATGTTCCCTGACCTCCCCATACTGACCACCCCGCGGTGCTTTTCTCCATCCTACATTGCCACTCACTGACTATCCTAATTCAGACCCTCCGATTCACACCACGCCGTGATGTTTTTCTCACTCCTACTAGTGAATGTAATGTTACACACCCATACAATGCGCACTAGCCTGCGATGTTTTTCAGAAACCTATCCTACATGGCCACTGCATATTCCCTGACCTCCCCATGCTGACCACCCCGCAGTCCTTTTCCCCATCCTACATTGCCACTCACTGCCTATCCTAATTCAGACCCTCCGATTCACACCACCCTGTGATGTTTTTCTCACTCCTACTAGTGAATGTAATGTTACACACCCATACAATGCGCACCACCCCGTGATGTTTTTCTCACTCCTACTAGTGAATGTAATGTTACACACCCATACAATGCGCATCACCCCGCGATGTTTTTCAGAAACCTATCCTACATTGTCACTGCATGTTCCCTGACCTCCCCATGCTGACCACCCCCAGTCCTTTTCCCCATCCTACATTGCCACTCACTGCCTATCCTAATTCAGACCCTCCGATTCACACCACCCTGTGATGTTTTTCTCACTCCTACTAGTGAATGTAATGTTACACACCCATACAATGCGCACCACCCCGTGATGTTTTTCTCACTCCTACTAGTGAATGTAATGTTACACACCCATACAATGCGCACCACCCCGTGATGTTTTTCTCACTCCTACTAGTGAATGTAATGTTACACACCCATACAATGCGCACCACCCCGCGATGTTTTTCAGAAAACTATCCTACATTGCCACTGCATGTTCCCTGACTTCCCCGTGCTGACCACCCCGCGGTGCTTTTCTCCATCCTAGATTGCCACTCACTGCCTATCCTAATTCAGACCCTCCGATTCACACCACCCCGTGATGTTTTTCTCACTCCTACTGGTGAATGTAATGTTACACACCCATACAATGCGCACCACCCCACGATGTTTTTCAGAAACCCATTCTACATTGCCACTGCATGTTCCCTGACCTCCCCATGCTGACCACCCTGCGGTGCTTTTCTCCATCCTACATTGCCACTCACTGCCTATCCTAATTCAGACCCTCCGATTCACACCACCCCGTGAGGTTTTTCTCACTCCTACTAGTGAATGTAATGTTACACACCCATACAATGCGCAACACCCCGCGATGTTTTTCAGAAACCTATCCTACATTGCCACTGCATGTTCCCTGACCTCCCCATGCTGACCCCCCCGCGGTGCATTTCTCCATCCTACATTGCCACTCATTGCCTTTCCTAATTCAGACCCTCCGATTCACACCACCCCTTTATGTATTTCTCACTCCTTCTAGTGAATGTAATGTTACACACCCATACAATGCGCACCACCCCGCGATGTTTTTCAGAAACCTATCCTACATTGTCACTGCATGTTCCCTGACCTCGACATGCTGACCACCCCGCGGTGCTTTTCTCCATCCTACATTGCCACGCAATGCCTATCCTAATTCAGACCCTCCGATTCACCCCACCCCGTGAAGCTTTTCTCACTCCTACTAGTGAATGTAATGTTACACACCCGTACAATGCGCACCACCCCACGATGTATTTCACAAACCTATTCTACATTGCCACTGCATGTTCCCTGACCTCCCCATGGTGACCACCCCGCGGTGCTTTTCTCCATCCTACATTGCCACTCACTGCCTATCCTAATTCAGACCCTACGATTCACACCACCCAGTGATGTTTTTCTCACTCCTACTAGTGAATGTAATGTTACACACCCATGCAATGCGCACCACCACCGGATGTTTTTCAGAAACCTATCCTACATTGCCACTGCATGTTCCCTGACCTCCCAATGGTGACCAACCCGCGGTGCTTTTCCCCATCCTACATTGCCACTCACTGCCTATCCTAATTCAGACCCTCTGATTCGCATCACTCCGTGATGTTTTTCTCACTCCTACTTGTGAATGTAATGTTACACACCCATACAATGCGCACCACCCTGTGATGTTTTTCTCACTCCTACTAGTGAATGTAATGTTACACACCCATACAATGTGCCACACCTCGCGATGTTTTGCAGAAACCTATCCTACATTGCCACTACATGTTCCCCGACTTCCCCATGCTGACCAGCCCGCAGTGCTTTTCCCCATCCTACATTGCAACTCACTGCCTATCCCAATTCAGACCATCCAATTCACACCACCCAGTGATGTTTTTCTCACTCCTACTAGTGAAGGTAATGTTACACATCCATACAATGCGCACCACCCCGTGATGTTTTTCTCACTCCTACTAGTGAATATAATTTTACACACCCATACAATGCGCACGACCCCGCGATGTTTTTCAGAAATCTATCCTACATTGCCACTGCATGTTCCCTGACCTCCCCATACTGACCACCCCGCGGTGCTTTTCTCCATCCTACATTGCCACTCATTGCCTTTCCTAATTCAGACCCTCCGATTCACACCACCCCTTTATGTATTTCTCACTCCTTCTAGTGAATGTAATGTTACACACCCATACAATGCGCACCACCCCGCGATGTTTTTCAGAAACCTATCCTACATTGTCACTGCATGTTCCCTGACCTCGACATGCTGACCACCCCGCGGTGCTTTTCTCCATCCTACATTGCCACGCAATGCCTATCCTAATTCAGACCCTCCGATTCACCCCACCCCGTGAAGCTTTTCTCACTCCTACTAGTGAATGTAATGTTACACACCCGTACAATGCGCACCACCCCACGATGTATTTCACAAACCTATTCTACATTACCACTGCATGTTCCCTGACCTCCCCATGGTGACCACCCCGCGGTGCTTTTCTCCATCCTACATTGCCACTCACTGCCTATCCTAATTCAGACCCTACGATTCACACCACCCAGTGATGTTTTTCTCACTCCTACTAGTGAATGTAATGTTACACACCCATGCAATGCGCACCACCACCGGATGTTTTTCAGAAACCTATCCTACATTGCCACTGCATGTTCCCTGACCTCCCAATGGTGACCAACCCGCGGTGCTTTTCCCCATCCTACATTGCCACTCACTGCCTATCCTAATTCAGACCCTCTGATTCGCATCACTCCGTGATGTTTTTCTCACTCCTACTTGTGAATGTAATGTTACACACCCATACAATGCGCACCACCCTGTGATGTTTTTCTCACTCCTACTAGTGAATGTAATGTTACACACCCATACAATGTGCCACACCTCGCGATGTTTTTCAGAAACCTATCCTACATTGCCACTACATGTTCCCCGACTTCCCCATGCTGACCAGCCCGCAGTGCTTTTCCCCATCCTACATTGCAACTCACTGCCTATCCCAATTCAGACCATCCAATTCACACCACCCAGTGATGTTTTTCTCACTCCTACTAGTGAATGTAATGTTACACATCCATACAATGCGCACCACCCCGTGATGTTTTTCTCACTCCTACTAGTGAATATAATTTTACACACCCATACAATGCGCACGACCCCGCGATGTTTTTCAGAAATCTATCCTACATTGCCACAGCATGTTCCCTGACCTCCCCATACTGACCACCCCGCGGTGCTTTTCTCCATCCTACATTGCCACTCACTTCCTATCCTACTTCAGACCCTCCGATTCACACCACCCCGTGATGTTTTTCTCACTCCTACTAGTGAATGTAACGTTACACACCCATACAATGCGCACCACCCCACGATGTTTTTCAGAAACCTATCCTACATTGCCCCTGCATGTTCCCTGACCTCCCCATGCTGATCACCCCGCGGTGCTTTTCTCCATCCTACATTTCCACTCACTGCCTATCCAAGTACAGACCCTTCGATTCACACCACCCCGTGATGTTTTTCTCACTCCTACTGGTGAATGAAATGTTACACACCCATACAATGCGCACCACCCCGCGCTGTTTTTCAGAAACCTATCCTACATTGCCACTGCAGGTTCCCTGACCTCCCCATGCTGACAACCCCGCGGTGCTTTTCTCCATCCTACATTGCCACTCACTGCCTATCCTAATGCAGATCCTCCGATTCACACCACCCCGTGATGTTTTTATCACTCCTACTAGTGAATGTAATGTTACACACCCATACAATGCGCACCACCCCGCGATGTTTTTCAGAACCCTATCATACATTGCCACTGCTTTTTCCCTGACCTCCCCATGCTGACCACCCCGCGGAGCTTTTCTCCATCCTACATTGCCACTCACTGTCTATCCTAATTCAGATCCTCCGATTCACACCACCCCGTGATGTTTTTCTCACTCCTTGTAGTGAATGTCATGTTACACACCCATACAATGCGCACCACCCCGCGATGTTTTTCAGAAAACTATCCTACATTGCCACTGCATGTTCCCTGACTTCCCCGTGCTGACCACCCCGCGGTGCTTTTCTCCATCCTAGATTGCCACTCACTGCCTATCCTAATTCAGACCCTCCGATTCACACAACCCCGTGATGTTTTTCTCACTCCTACTAGTGAATGTAATTTTACACACCCATACAATGCGCACCACCCCGCGATGTTTTTCAGAAACCTATCCTACATTGCCACTGCATGTTCCATGACCTCCCCATGGTGACCACCCCGCGGTGCTTTTGTCCATCCTACATTGCCACTCACTGCCTATCCTAATTCAGACCCTCCGATTCACACCACCCCGTGATGTTTTTCTCACTCCTACTGGTGAATGTAATGTTACACACCCATACAATGCGCACCACCCCGCGATGTTTTTCAGAAACCTATCCTACATTGTCACTGCATGTTCCCTGACCTCGACATGCTGACCACCCCACGGTGCTTTTCTCCATCCTACATTGCCACTCAATGCCTATCCTAATTCAGACCCTCCGATTCACACCACCCGTGAAGCTTTTCTCACTCCTACTAGTGAATGTAATGTTACACACCCGTACAATGCGCACCACCCCACGATGTATTTCACAAACCTATTCTACATTGCCACTGCATGTTCCCTGACCTACCCATGGTGACCACCCCGCGGTGTTTTTCTCCATCCTACATTGCCACTCACTGCCTATCCTAATTCAGACCCTACGATTCACACCACCCCGTGATGTTTTTCTCACTCCTACTAGTGAATGTAATGTTACACACCCATGCAATGCGCACCACCCCCGGATGTTTTTCAGAAACCTATCCTACATTGCCACTGCATGTTCCCTGACCTCCCAATGGTGACCAACCCGCGGTGCTTTTCCCCATCCTGCATTGCCACTCACTGCCTATCCTAATTCAGACCCTCTGATTCGCATCACTCCGTGATGTTTTTCTCACTCCTACTTGTGAATGTAATGTTACACACCCATACAATGTGCACCACCCTGTGATGTTTTTCTCACTCCTACTAGTGAATGTAATGTTACACACCCATACAATGTGCCACACCCCGCGATGTTTTTCAGAAACCTATCCTACATTGCCACTGCATGTTCCCTGACCTCCCCATGCTGACCCCCCCGCGGTGCATTTCTCCATCCTACATTGCCACTCACTGCCTTTCCTAATTCAGACCCTCCGATTCACACCACCCCTTTATGTATTTCTCACTCCTTCTAGTGAATGTAATGTTACACACCCATACAATGCGCACCACCCCGCGATGTTTTTCAGAAACCTATCCTACATTGTCACTGCATGTTCCCTGACCTCGACATGCTGACCACCCCGCGGTGCTTTTCTCCATCCTACATTGCCACGCAATGCCTATCCTAATTCAGACCCTCCGATTCACCCCACCCCGTGAAGCTTTTCTCACTCCTACTAGTGAATGTAATGTTACACACCCGTACAATGCGCACCACCCCACGATGTATTTCACAAACCTATTCTACATTGCCACTGCATGTTCCCTGACCTCCCCATGGTGACCACCCCGCGGTGCTTTTCTCCATCCTACATTGCCACTCACTGCCTATCCTAATTCAGACCCTACGATTCACACCACCCAGTGATGTTTTTCTCACTCCTACTAGTGAATGTAATGTTACACACCCATGCAATGCGCACCACCACCGGATGTTTTTCAGAAACCTATCCTACATTGCCACTGCATGTTCCCTGACCTCCCAATGGTGACCAACCCGCGGTGCTTTTCCCCATCCTACATTGCCACTCACTGCCTATCCTAATTCAGACCCTCTGATTCGCATCACTCCGTGATGTTTTTCTCACTCCTACTTGTGAATGTAATGTTACACACCCATACAATGCGCACCACCCTGTGATGTTTTTCTCACTCCTACTAGTGAATGTAATGTTACACACCCATACAATGTGCCACACCTCGCGATGTTTTTCAGAAACCTATCCTACATTGCCACTACATGTTCCCCGACTTCCCCATGCTGACCAGCCCGCAGTGCTTTTCCCCATCCTACATTGCAACTCACTGCCTATCCCAATTCAGACCATCCAATTCACACCACCCAGTGATGTTTTTCTCACTCCTACTAGTGAATGTAATGTTACACATCCATACAATGCGCACCACCCCGTGATGTTTTTCTCACTCCTACTAGTGAATATAATTTTACACACCCATACAATGCGCACGACCCCGCGATGTTTTTCAGAAATCTATCCTACATTGCCACTGCATGTTCCCTGACCTCCCCATACTGACCACCCCGCGGTGCTTTTCTCCATCCTACATTGCCACTCACTGACTATCCTAATTCAGACCCTCCGATTCACACCACGCCGTGATGTTTTTCTCACTCCTACTAGTGAATGTAATGTTACACACCCATACAATGCGCACTAGCCTGCGATGTTTTTCAGAAACCTATCCTACATGGCCACTGCATATTCCCTGACCTCCCCATGCTGACCACCCCGCAGTCCTTTTCCCCATCCTACATTGCCACTCACTGCCTATCCTAATTCAGACCCTCCGATTCACACCACCCTGTGATGTTTTTCTCACTCCTACTAGTGAATGTAATGTTACACACCCATACAATGCGCACCACCCCGTGATGTTTTTCTCACTCCTACTAGTGAATGTAATGTTACACACCCATACAATGCGCATCACCCCGCGATGTTTTTCAGAAACCTATCCTACATTGTCACTGCATGTTCCCTGACCTCCCCATGCTGACCACCCCCAGTCCTTTTCCCCATCCTACATTGCCACTCACTGCCTATCCTAATTCAGACCCTCCGATTCACACCACCCTGTGATGTTTTTCTCACTCCTACTAGTGAATGTAATGTTACACACCCATACAATGCGCACCACCCCGTGATGTTTTTCTCACTCCTACTAGTGAATGTAATGTTACACACCCATACAATGCGCACCACCCCGTGATGTTTTTCTCACTCCTACTAGTGAATGTAATGTTACACACCCATACAATGCGCACCACCCCGCGATGTTTTTCAGAAAACTATCCTACATTGCCACTGCATGTTCCCTGACTTCCCCGTGCTGACCACCCCGCGGTGCTTTTCTCCATCCTAGATTGCCACTCACTGCCTATCCTAATTCAGACCCTCCGATTCACACCACCCCGTGATGTTTTTCTCACTCCTACTGGTGAATGTAATGTTACACACCCATACAATGCGCACCACCCCACGATGTTTTTCAGAAACCCATTCTACATTGCCACTGCATGTTCCCTGACCTCCCCATGCTGACCACCCTGCGGTGCTTTTCTCCATCCTACATTGCCACTCACTGCCTATCCTAATTCAGACCCTCCGATTCACACCACCCCGTGAGGTTTTTCTCACTCCTACTAGTGAATGTAATGTTACACACCCATACAATGCGCAACACCCCGCGATGTTTTTCAGAAACCTATCCTACATTGCCACTGCATGTTCCCTGACCTCCCCATGCTGACCCCCCCGCGGTGCATTTCTCCATCCTACATTGCCACTCATTGCCTTTCCTAATTCAGACCCTCCGATTCACACCACCCCTTTATGTATTTCTCACTCCTTCTAGTGAATGTAATGTTACACACCCATACAATGCGCACCACCCCGCGATGTTTTTCAGAAACCTATCCTACATTGTCACTGCATGTTCCCTGACCTCGACATGCTGACCACCCCGCGGTGCTTTTCTCCATCCTACATTGCCACGCAATGCCTATCCTAATTCAGACCCTCCGATTCACCCCACCCCGTGAAGCTTTTCTCACTCCTACTAGTGAATGTAATGTTACACACCCGTACAATGCGCACCACCCCACGATGTATTTCACAAACCTATTCTACATTGCCACTGCATGTTCCCTGACCTCCCCATGGTGACCACCCCGCGGTGCTTTTCTCCATCCTACATTGCCACTCACTGCCTATCCTAATTCAGACCCTACGATTCACACCACCCAGTGATGTTTTTCTCACTCCTACTAGTGAATGTAATGTTACACACCCATGCAATGCGCACCACCACCGGATGTTTTTCAGAAACCTATCCTACATTGCCACTGCATGTTCCCTGACCTCCCAATGGTGACCAACCCGCGGTGCTTTTCCCCATCCTACATTGCCACTCACTGCCTATCCTAATTCAGACCCTCTGATTCGCATCACTCCGTGATGTTTTTCTCACTCCTACTTGTGAATGTAATGTTACACACCCATACAATGCGCACCACCCTGTGATGTTTTTCTCACTCCTACTAGTGAATGTAATGTTACACACCCATACAATGTGCCACACCTCGCGATGTTTTTCAGAAACCTATCCTACATTGCCACTACATGTTCCCCGACTTCCCCATGCTGACCAGCCCGCAGTGCTTTTCCCCATCCTACATTGCAACTCACTGCCTATCCCAATTCAGACCATCCAATTCACACCACCCAGTGATGTTTTTCTCACTCCTACTAGTGAAGGTAATGTTACACATCCATACAATGCGCACCACCCCGTGATGTTTTTCTCACTCCTACTAGTGAATATAATTTTACACACCCATACAATGCGCACGACCCCGCGATGTTTTTCAGAAATCTATCCTACATTGCCACTGCATGTTCCCTGACCTCCCCATACTGACCACCCCGCGGTGCTTTTCTCCATCCTACATTGCCACTCACTTCCTATCCTACTTCAGACCCTCCGATTCACACCACCCCGTGATGTTTTTCTCACTCCTACTAGTGAATGTAACGTTACACACCCATACAATGCGCACCACCCCACGATGTTTTTCAGAAACCTATCCTACATTGCCCCTGCATGTTCCCTGACCTCCCCATGCTGATCACCCCGCGGTGCTTTTCTCCATCCTACATTTCCACTCACTGCCTATCCAAGTACAGACCCTTCGATTCACACCACCCCGTGATGTTTTTCTCACTCCTACTGGTGAATGAAATGTTACACACCCATACAATGCGCACCACCCCGCGCTGTTTTTCAGAAACCTATCCTACATTGCCACTGCAGGTTCCCTGACCTCCCCATGCTGACAACCCCGCGGTGCTTTTCTCCATCCTACATTGCCACTCACTGCCTATCCTAATGCAGATCCTCCGATTCACACCACCCCGTGATGTTTTTATCACTCCTACTAGTGAATGTAATGTTACACACCCATACAATGCGCACCACCCCGCGATGTTTTTCAGAACCCTATCATACATTGCCACTGCTTTTTCCCTGACCTCCCCATGCTGACCACCCCGCGGAGCTTTTCTCCATCCTACATTGCCACTCACTGTCTATCCTAATTCAGATCCTCCGATTCACACCACCCCGTGATGTTTTTCTCACTCCTTGTAGTGAATGTCATGTTACACACCCATACAATGCGCACCACCCCGCGATGTTTTTCAGAAAACTATCCTACATTGCCACTGCATGTTCCCTGACTTCCCCGTGCTGACCACCCCGCGGTGCTTTTCTCCATCCTAGATTGCCACTCACTGCCTATCCTAATTCAGACCCTCCGATTCACACAACCCCGTGATGTTTTTCTCACTCCTACTAGTGAATGTAATTTTACACACCCATACAATGCGCACCACCCCGCGATGTTTTTCAGAAACCTATCCTACATTGCCACTGCATGTTCCATGACCTCCCCATGGTGACCACCCCGCGGTGCTTTTGTCCATCCTACATTGCCACTCACTGCCTATCCTAATTCAGACCCTCCGATTCACACCACCCCGTGATGTTTTTCTCACTCCTTGTAGTGAATGTCATGTTACACACCCATACAATGCGCACCACCCCGCGATGTTTTTCAGAAACCTATCCTACATTGTCACTGCATGTTCCCTGACCTCGACATGCTGACCACCCCACGGTGTTTTTCTCCATCCTACATTGCCACTCACTGCCTATCCTAATTCAGACCCTACGATTCACACCACCCCGTGATGTTTTTCTCACTCCTACTAGTGAATGTAATGTTACACACCCATGCAATGCGCACCACCCCCGGATGTTTTTCAGAAACCTATCCTACATTGCCACTGCATGTTCCCTGACCTCCCAATGGTGACCAACCCGCGGTGCTTTTCCCCATCCTACATTGCCACTCACTGCCTATCCTAATTCAGACCCTCTGATTCGCATCACTCCGTGATGTTTTTCTCACTCCTACTTGTGAATGTAATGTTACACACCCATACAATGTGCACCACCCTGTGATGTTTTTCTCACTCCTACTAGTGAATGTAATGTTACACACCCATACAATGTGCCACACCCCGCGATGTTTTTCAGAAACCTATCCTACATTGCCACTACATGTTCCCCACTTCCCCATGCTGACCAGTCCGCAGTGCTTTTCCCCGTCCTACATTGCAACTCACTGCCTATCCTAATTCAGACCATCCAATTCACACCACCCCGTGATGTTTTTCTCACTCCTACTAGTGAATGTAATGTTACACATCCATACAATGCGCACCACCCCGTGATATTTTTCTCACTCCTACTAGTGAATATAATTTTACACACCCATACAATGCCCACCACCCCGCGATGTTTTTCAGAAATCTATCCTACATTGCCACTGCATGTTCCCTGACCTCCCCATGGTGACCACCCCGCGGTGCTTTTGTCCATCCTACATTGCCACTCACTGCCTATCCTAATTCAGACCCTCCGATTCACACCACCCCGTGATGTTTTTTCACTCCTACTAGTGAATGTAATGTTACACACCCATACAATGAGCACCACCCCACGATGTTTTTCAGAAACCCATTCTACATTGCTACTGCATGTTCCCTGACCTCCCCATGCTGACCACCCCGCGGTACTTTTCTACATCCTACATTGCCACTCACTGCCTATCCTAATTTAAACCCTCTGATTCACACCACCCCGTGATGTTTTCTCACTCCTACTAGTGAATGTAATGTTACACACCCATACAATGCGCATCACCCAGCGATGTTTTTCAGAAATCTATCCTACATTGCCACTGCATGTTCCCTGACCTCCCCATGGTGACCACCCCGCGGTGCTTTTGTCCATCCTACATTGCCACTCACTGCCTATCCTAATTCAGACCCTCCGATTCACACCACCCCGTGATGTTTTCTCACTCCTACTAGTGAATGTAATGTTACACACCCATACAATGCGCATCACCCAGCGATGTTTTTCAGAACCCTATCCTACATTGCCACTGCTTTTTCCCTGACCTCCCCATGCTGACCACCCCGCGGTCCTTTTCTCCCTCCTACGTTGCACTCACTGCCTATCCTAATTCAGACCCTCCGATTCACACAACCCCGTGATGTTTTTCTCACTCCTACTAGTGAATGTAATTTTACACACCCATACAATGCGCACCACCCCGCGATGTTTTTCAGAAACCTATCCTACATTGCCACTGCATGTTCCATGACCTCCCCATGGTGACCACCCCGCGGTGCTTTTGTCCATCCTACATTGCCACTCACTGCCTATCCTAATTCAGACCCTCCGATTCACACCACCCCGTGATGTTTTTCTCACTCCTACTGGTGAATGTAATGTTACAAACCCATACAATACGCACCACCCCACGATGTTTTTCAGAAACCCATTCTACATTGCCACTGCATGTTCCTTGACCTCCCCATGCTGACCACCCTGCGGTGCTTTTCTCCATCCTACATTGCCACTCACTGCCTATCCTAATTCAGACCCTCCGATTCACACCACCCCGTGAGGTTTTTCTCACTCCTACTAGTGAATGTAATGTTACACACCCATACAATGCGCACCACCCAGCGATGTTTTTCAGAAACCTATCCTACATTGTCACTGCATGTTCCCTGACCTCGACATGCTGACCACCCCGCGGTGCTTTTCTCCATCCTACTTTGCCACTCAATGCCTATCCTAATTTAGACCCTCCGATTCACACCACCCCTTTATGTATTTCTCACTCCTACTAGTGAATGTAATGTTACACACCCGTACAATGCGCACCACCCCACGATGTATTTCACAAACCTATTCTACATTGCCACTGCATGTTCCCTGACCTACCCATGGTGACCACCCCGCGGTGTTTTTCTCCATCCTACATTGCCACTCACTGCCTATCCTAATTCAGACCCTACGATTCACACCACCCCGTGATGTTTTTCTCACTCCTACTAGTGAATGTAATGTTACACACCCATGCAATGCGCACCACCCCCGGATGTTTTTCAGAAACCTATCCTACATTGCCACTGCATGTTCCCTGACCTCACAATGGTGACCAACCCGCGGTGCTTTTCCCCATCCTACATTGCCACTCACTGCCTATCCTAATTCAGACCCTCTGATTCGCATCACTCCGTGATGTTTTTCTCACTCCTACTTGTGAATGTAATGTTACACACCCATACAATGTGCACCACCCTGTGATGTTTTTCTCACTCCTACTAGTGAATGTAATGTTACACACCCATACAATGAGCACCACCCCTCGATGTTTTTCAGAAACCTATCCTACATTGCCACTACATGTTCCCCGACTTCCCCATGCTGACCAGTCCGCAGTGCTTTTCCCCGTCCTACATTGCAACTCACTGCCTATCCTAATTCAGACCATCCAATTCACACCACCCCGTGATGTTTTTCTCACTCCTACTAGTGAATGTAATGTTACACATCCATACAATGCGCACCACCCCATGATATTTTTCTCACTCCTACTAGTGAATATAATTTTACACACCCATACAATGCCCACGACCCCGCGATGTTTTTCAGAAATCTATCCTACATTGCCACTGCATGTTCCCTGACCTCCCCATACTGCCCACCCCGCGGTGCTTTTCTCCATCCTACATTACCACTCACTGCCTATCCTAATTCAGACCCTCCGATTCACACCACGCCGTGATGTTTTTCTCACTCCTACTAGTGAATGTAATGTTACACACCCATATAATGCGCACTAGCCTGCGATGTTTTTCAGAAACCTATCCTACATGGCCACTGCATATTCCCTGACCTCCCCATGCTGACCACCCCGCAGTCCTTTTCCCCATCCTACATTGCCACTCACTGCCTATCCTAATTCAGACCCTCCTATTCACACCACCCTGTGATGTTTTTCTCACTCCTACTAGTGAATGTAATGTTACACACCCATACAATGCGCACCACCCCGTGATGTTTTTCTCACTCCTACTAGTGAATGTAATGTTACACACCCATACAATGCGCATCACCCCGCGATGTATTTCAGAAACCTATCCTACATTGCCACTGCTTGTTCCCTGACCTCCCCATGCTGACCACCCCGCGGTGCTTTTCTCCATCCTACATTGCCACTCACTGTCTATCCTAATTCAGATCCTCCGATTCACACCACCCCGTGATGTTTTTCTCACTCCTTGTAGTGAATGTCATGTTACACACCCATACAATGCGCACCACCCCGCGATGTTTTTCAGAAAACTATCCTACATTGCCACTGCATGTTCCCTGACCTCCCCGTGCTGACCACCCCGCGGTGCTTTTCTCCATCCTAGATTGCCACACACTGCCTATCCTAATTCAGACCCTCCGATTCACACCACCCCGTGATGTTTTTCTTACTCCTACTAGTGAATGTAATTTTACACACCCATACAATGCGCACCACCCCTCGATGTTTTTCAGAAACCTATCCTATATTGCCACTGCATGTTCCATGACCTCCCCATGGTGACCACCCCGCGGTGCTTTTGTCCATCCTACATTGCCACTCACTGCCTATCCTAATTCAGACCCTCCGATTCACACCACCCCGTGATGTTTTTCTCACTCCTACTGGTGAATGTAATGTTACACACCCATACAATGCGCACCACCCCACGATGTTTTTCAGAAACCCATTCTACATTGCCACTGCATGTTCCCTGACCTCCCCATGCTGACCACCCTGCAGTGCTTTTCTCCATCCTACATTGCCACTCACTGCCTATCCTAATTCAGACCCTCCGATTCACACCACCCCGTGAGGTTTTTCTCACTCCTACTAGTGAATGTAATGTTACACACCCATACAATGCGCAACACCCCGCGATGTTTTTCAGAAACCTATCCTACATTGCCACTGCATGTTCCCTGACCTCCCCATGCTGACCCCCCCGCGGTGCATTTCTCCATCCTACATTGCCACTCACTGCCTTTCCTAATTCAGACCCTCCGATTCACACCACCCCTTTATGTATTTCTCACTCCTTCTAGTGAATGTAATGTTACACACCCATACAATGCACACCACCCCGCGATGTTTTTCAGAAACCTATCCTACATTGTCACTGCATGTTCCCTGACCTCGACATGCTGACCACCCCGCGGTGCTTTTCTCCATCCTACATTGCCACGCAATGCCTATCCTAATTCAGACCCTCCGATTCACCCCACCCCGTGAAGCTTTTCTCACTCCTACTAGTGAATGTAATGTTACACACCCGTACAATGCGCACCACCCCACGATGTATTTCACAAACCTATTCTACATTGCCACTGCATGTTCCCTGACCTCCCCATGGTGACCACCCCGCGGTGCTTTTCTCCATCCTACATTGCCACTCACTGCCTATCCTAATTCAGACCCTACGATTCACACCACCCAGTGATGTTTTTCTCACTCCTACTAGTGAATGTAATGTTACACACCCATGCAATGCGCACCACCACCGGATGTTTTTCAGAAACCTATCCTACATTGCCACTGCATGTTCCCTGACCTCCCAATGGTGACCAACCCGCGGTGCTTTTCCCCATCCTACATTGCCACTCACTGCCTATCCTAATTCAGACCCTCTGATTCGCATCACTCCGTGATGTTTTTCTCACTCCTACTTGTGAATGTAATGTTACACACCCATACAATGCGCACCACCCTGTGATGTTTTTCTCACTCCTACTAGTGAATGTAATGTTACACACCCATACAATGTGCCACACCTCGCGATGTTTTTCAGAAACCTATCCTACATTGCCACTACATGTTCCCCGACTTCCCCATGCTGACCAGCCCGCAGTGCTTTTCCCTATCCTACATTGCAACTCACTGCCTATCCCAATTCAGACCATCCAATTCACACCACCCAGTGATGTTTTTCTCACTCCTACTAGTGAATGTAATGTTACACATCCATACAATGCGCACCACCCCGTGATGTTTTTCTCACTCCTACTAGTGAATATAATTTTACACACCCATGCAATGCGCACGACCCCGCGATGTTTTTCAGAAATCTATCCTACATTGCCACTGCATGTTCCCTGACCTCCCCATACTGACCACCCCGCGGTGCTTTTCTCCATCCTACATTGCCACTCACTGACTATCCTAATTCAGACCCTCCGATTCACACCACGCCGTGATGTTTTTCTCACTCCTACTAGTGAATGTAATGTTACACACCCATACAATGCGCACTAGCCTGCGATGTTTTTCAGAAACCTATCCTACATGGCCACTGCATATTCCCTGACCTCCCCATGCTGACCACCCCGCAGTCCTTTTCCCCATCCTACATTGCCACTCACTGCCTATCCTAATTCAGACCCTCCGATTCACACCACCCTGTGATGTTTTTCTCACTCCTACTAGTGAATGTAATGTTACACACCCATACAATGCGCACCACCCCGTGATGTTTTTCTCACTCCTACTAGTGAATGTAATGTTACACACCCATACAATGCGCATCACCCCGCGATGTTTTTCAGAAACCTATCCTACATTGTCACTGCATGTTCCCTGACCTCCCCATGCTGACCACCCCGCAGTCCTTTTCCCCATCCTACATTGCCACTCACTGCCTATCCTAATTCAGACCCTCCGATTCACACCACCCTGTGATGTTTTTCTCACTCCTACTAGTGAATGTAATGTTACACACCCATACAATGCGCACCACCCCGTGATGTTTTTCTCACTCCTACTAGTGAATGTAATGTTACACACCCATACAATGCGCACCACCCCGTGATGTTTTTCTCACTCCTACTAGTGAATGTAATGTTACACACCCATACAATGCGCACCACCCCGCGATGTTTTTCAGAAAACTATCCTACATAGCCACTGCATGTTCCCTGACTTCCCCGTGCTGACCACCCCGCGGTGCTTTTCTCCATCCTAGATTGCCACTCACTGCCTATCCTAATTCAGACCCTCCGATTCACACCACCCCGTGATGTTTTTCTCACTCCTACTGGTGAATGTAATGTTACACACCCATACAATGCGCACCACCCCACGATGTTTTTCAGAAACCCATTCTACATTGCCACTGCATGTTCCCTGACCTCCCCATGCTGACCACCCTGCGGTGCTTTTCTCCATCCTACATTGCCACTCACTGCCTATCCTAATTCAGACACTCCGATTCACACCACCCCGTGAGGTTTTTCTCACTCCTACTAGTGAATGTAATGTTACACACCCATACAATGCGCAACACCCCGCGATGTTTTTCAGAAACCTATCCTACATTGCCACTGCATGTTCCCTGACCTCCCCATGCTGACCCCCCCGCGGTGCATTTCTCCATCCTACATTGCCACTCATTGCCTTTCCTAATTCAGACCCTCCGATTCACACCACCCCTTTATGTATTTCTCACTCCTTCTAGTGAATGTAATGTTACACACCCATACAATGCGCACCACCCCGCGATGTTTTTCAGAAACCTATCCTACATTGTCACTGCATGTTCCCTGACCTCGACATGCTGACCACCCCGCGGTGCTTTTCTCCATCCTACATTGCCACGCAATGCCTATCCTAATTCAGACCCTCCGATTCACCCCACCCCGTGAAGCTTTTCTCACTCCTACTAGTGAATGTAATGTTACACACCCGTACAATGCGCACCACCCCACGATGTATTTCACAAACCTATTCTACATTGCCACTGCATGTTCCCTGACCTCCCCATGGTGACCACCCCGCGGTGCTTTTCTCCATCCTACATTGCCACTCACTGCCTATCCTAATTCAGACCCTACGATTCACACCACCCAGTGATGTTTTTCTCACTCCTACTAGTGAATGTAATGTTACACACCCATGCAATGCGCACCACCACCGGATGTTTTTCAGAAACCTATCCTACATTGCCACTGCATGTTCCCTGACCTCCCAATGGTGACCAACCCGCGGTGCTTTTCCCCATCCTACATTGCCACTCACTGCCTATCCTAATTCAGACCCTCTGATTCGCATCACTCCGTGATGTTTTTCTCACTCCTACTTGTGAATGTAATGTTACACACCCATACAATGCGCACCACCCTGTGATGTTTTTCTCACTCCTACTAGTGAATGTAATGTTACACACCCATACAATGTGCCACACCTCGCGATGTTTTTCAGAAACCTATCCTACATTGCCACTACATGTTCCCCGACTTCCCCATGCTGACCAGCCCGCAGTGCTTTTCCCCATCCTACATTGCAACTCACTGCCTATCCCAATTCAGACCATCCAATTCACACCACCCAGTGATGTTTTTCTCACTCCTACTAGTGAATGTAATGTTACACATCCATACAATGCGCACCACCCCGTGATGTTTTTCTCACTCCTACTAGTGAATATAATTTTACACACCCATACAATGCGCACGACCCCGCGATGTTTTTCAGAAATCTATCCTACATTGCCACTGCATGTTCCCTGACCTCCCCATACTGACCACCCCGCGGTGCTTTTCTCCATCCTACATTGCCACTCACTGACTATCCTAATTCAGACCCTCCGATTCACACCACGCCGTGATGTTTTTCTCACTCCTACTAGTGAATGTAATGTTACACACCCATACAATGCGCACTAGCCTGCGATGTTTTTCAGAAACCTATCCTACATGGCCACTGCATATTCCCTGACCTCCCCATGCTGACCACCCCGCAGTCCTTTTCCCCATCCTACATTGCCACTCACTGCCTATCCTAATTCAGACCCTCCGATTCACACCACCCTGTGATGTTTTTCTCACTCCTACTAGTGAATGTAATGTTACACACCCATACAATGCGCACCACCCCGTGATGTTTTTCTCACTCCTACTAGTGAATGTAATGTTACACACCCATACAATGCGCATCACCCCGCGATGTTTTTCAGAAACCTATCCTACATTGTCACTGCATGTTCCCTGACCTCCCCATGCTGACCACCCCGCAGTCCTTTTCCCCATCCTACATTGCCACTCACTGCCTATCCTAATTCAGACCCTCCGATACACAACACCCTGTGATGTTTTTCTCACTCCTACTAGTGAATGTAATGTTACACACCCATACAATGCGCACCACCCCGTGATGTTTTTCTCACTCCTACTAGTGAATGTAATGTTACACACCCATACAATGCGCACCACCCCGTGATGTTTTTCTCACTCCTACTAGTGAATGTAATGTTACACACCCATACAATGCGCACCACCCCGCGATGTTTTTCAGAAAACTATCCTACATTGCCACTGCATATTCCCTGACTTCCCCGTGCTGACCACCCCGCGGTGCTTTTCTCCATCCTAGATTGCCACTCACTGCCTATCCTAATTCAGACCCTCCGATTCACACCACCCCGTGATGTTTTTCTTACTCCTACTAGTGAATGTAATTTTACACACCCATACAATGCGCACCACCCTGCGATGTTTTTCAGAAACCTATCCTACATTGCCACTGCATGTTCCATGACCTCCCCATGGTGACCACCCCGCGGTGCTTTTGTCCATCCTACATTGCCACTCACTGCCTATCCTAATTCAGACACTCCGATTCACAACACCCCGTGATGTTTTTTCACTCCTACTAGTGATTGTAATGTTACACACCCATACAATGAGCACCACCCCACGATGTTTTTCAGAAACCCATTCTACATTGCTACTGCATGTTCCCTGACCTCCCCATGCTGACCACCCCGCGGTACTTTTCTACATCCTACATTGCCACTCACTGCCTATCCTAATTTAAACCCTCTGATTCACACCACCCTGTGATGTTTTCTCACTCCTACTAGTGAATGTAATGTTACACACCCATACAATGCGCATCACCCAGCGATGTTTTTCAGAACCCTATCCTACATTGCCACTGCTTTTTAGCTGACCTCCCCATGCTGACCACCCCGCGGTCCTTTTCTCCCTCCTACGTTGCACTCACTGCCTATCCTAATTCAGACCCTCCGATTCACACAACCCCGTGATGTTTTTCTCACTCCTACTAGTGAATGTAATTTTACACACCCATACAATGCGCACCACCCCGCGATGTTTTTCAGAAACCTATCCTACATTGCCACTGCATGTTCCATGACCTCCCCATGGTGACCACCCCGCGGTGCTTTTGTCCATCCTACATTGCCACTCACTGCCTATCCTAATTCAGACCCTCCGATTCACACCACCCCGTGATGTTTTTTCACTCCTACTAGTGAATGTAATGTTACACACCCATACAATGAGCACCACCCCACGATGTTTTTCAGAAACCCATTCTACATTGCTACTGCATGTTCCCTGACCTCCCCATGCTGACCACCCCGCGGTACTTTTCTACATCCTACATTGCCACTCACTGCCTATCCTAATTTAAACCCTCTGATTCACACCACCCCGTGATGTTTTCTCACTCCTACTAGTGAATGTAATGTTACACACCCATACAATGCGCATCACCCAGCGATGTTTTTCAGAACCCTATCCTACATTGCCACTGCTTTTTCCCTGAATTCCCCATGCTGACCACCCCGCGGTCCTTTTCTCCCTCCTACGTTGCACTCACTGCCTATCCTAATTCAGACCCTCCGATTCACACAACCCCGTGATGTTTTTCTCACTCCTACTAGTGAATGTAATTTTACACACCCATACAATGCGCACCACCCCGCGATGTTTTTCAGAAACCTATCCTACATTGCCACTGCATGTTCCATGACCTCCCCATGGTGACCACCCCTTGGTGCTTTTGTCCATCCTACATTGCCACTCACTGCCTATCCTAATTCAGACCCTCCGATTCACACCACCCCGTGATGTTTTTCTCACTCCTACTGGTGAATGTAATGTTACAAACCCATACAATACGCACCACCCCACGATGTTTTTCAGAAACCCATTCTACATTGCCACTGCATGTTCCTTGACCTCCCCATGCTGACCACCCTGCGGTGCTTTTCTCCATCCTACATTGCCACTCACTGCCTATCCTAATTCAGACCCTCCGATTCACACCACCCCGTGAGGTTTTTCTCACTCCTACTAGTGAATGTAATGTTACACACCCATACAATGCGCACCACCCCGCGATGTTTTTCAGAAACCTATCCTACATTGTCACTGCATGTTCCCTGACCTCGACATGCTGACCACCCCGCGGTGCTTTTCTCCATCCTACTTTGCCACTCAATGCCTATCCTAATTCAGACCCTCCGATTCACACCACCCCGTGAAGCTTTTCTCACTCCTACTAGTGAATGTAATGTTACACACCCGTACAATGCGCACCACCCCACGATGTATTTCACAAACCTATTCTACATTGCCACTGCATGTTCCCTGACCTACCCATGGTGACCACCCCGCGGTGTTTTTCTCCATCCTACATTGCCACTCACTGCCTATCCTAATTCAGACCCTACGATTCACACCACCCCGTGATGTTTTTCTCACTCCTACTAGTGAATGTAATGTTACACACCCATGCAATGCGCACCACCCCCGGATGTTTTTCAGAAACCTATCCTACATTGCCACTGCATGTTCCCTGACCTCCCAATGGTGACCAACCCGCGGTGCTTTTC
This sequence comes from Cavia porcellus, assembly GCF_034190915.1. NCBI lineage: Eukaryota > Metazoa > Chordata > Mammalia > Rodentia > Caviidae > Cavia > Cavia porcellus. The sequence continues at coordinate 71,308,611 of NW_026947502.1, forward strand.
CCCATCCTACATTGCCACTCACTGCCTATCCTAATTCAGACCCTCTGATTCGCATCACTCCGTGATGTTTTTCTCACTCCTACTTGTGAATGTAATGTTACACACCCATACAATGTGCACCACCCTGTGATGTTTTTCTCACTCCTACTAGTGAATGTAATGTTACACACCCATACAATGTGCCACACCCCGCGATGTTTTTCAGAAACCTATCCTACATTGCCACTACATGTTCCCCGACTTCCCCATGCTGACCAGTCCGCAGTGCTTTTCCCCGTCCTACATTGCAACTCACTGCCTATCCTAATTCAGACCATCCAATTCACACCACCCCGTGATGTTTTTCTCACTCCTACTAGTGAATGTAATATTACACATCCATACAATGCGCACCACCCCGTGATATTTTTCTCACTCCTACTAGTGAATATAATTTTACACACCCATACAATGCCCACCACCCCGCGATGTTTTTCAGAAATCTATCCTACATTGCCACTGCATGTTCCCTGACCTCCCCATACTGCCCACCCCGCGGTGCTTTTCTCCATCCTACATTACCACTCACTGCCTATCCTAATTCAGACCCTCCGATTCACACCACGCCGTGATGTTTTTCTCACTCCTACTAGTGAATGTAATGTTACACACCCATATAATGCGCACTAGCCTGCGATGTTTTTCAGAAACCTATCCTACATGGCCACTGCATATTCCCTGACCGCCCCATGCTGACCACCCCGCAGTCCTTTTCCCCATCCTACATTGCCACTCACTGCCTATCCTAATTCAGACCCTCCGATTCACACCACCCTGTGATGTTTTTCTCACTCCTACTAGTGAATGTAATGTTACACACCCATACAATGCGCACCACCCCGTGATGTTTTTCTCACTCCTACTAGTGAATGTAATGTTACACACCCATACAATGCGCATCACCCCGCGATGTATTTCAGAAACCTATCCTACATTGCCACTGCTTGTTCCCTGACCTCCCCATGCTGACCACCCCGCGGTGCTTTTCTCCATCCTACATTGCCACTCACTGTCTATCCTAATTCAGATCCTCCGATTCACACCACCCCGTGATGTTTTTCTCACTCCTTGTAGTGAATGTCATGTTACACACCCATACAATGCGCACCACCCCGCGATGTTTTTCAGAAAATTATCCTACATTGCCACTGCATGTTCCCTGACCTCCCCGTGCTGACCACCCCGCGGTGCTTTTCTCCATCCTAGATTGCCACACACTGCCTATCCTAATTCAGACCCTCCGATTCACACCACCCCGTGATGTTTTTCTTACTCCTACTAGTGAATGTAATTTTACACACCCATACAATGCGCACCACCCCGCGATGTTTTTCAGAAACCTATCCTACATTGCCACTGCATGTTCCATGACCTCCCCATGGTGACCACCCCGCGGTGCTTTTGTCCATCCTACATTGCCACTCACTGCCTATCCTAATTCAGACCCTCCGATTCACACCACCCCGTGATGTTTTTCTCACTCCTACTGGTGAATGTAATGTTACACACCCATACAATGCGCACCACCCCACGATGTTTTTCAGAAACCCATTCTACATTGCCACTGCATGTTCCCTGACCTCCCCATGCTGACCACCCTGCGGTGCTTTTCTCCATCCTACATTGCCACTCACTGCCTATCCTAATTCAGACCCTCCGATTCACACCACCCCGTGAGGTTTTTCTCACTCCTACTAGTGAATGTAATGTTACACACCCATACAATGCGCAACACCCCGCGATGTTTTTCAGAAACCTATCCTACATTGCCACTGCATGTTCCCTGACCTCCCCATGCTGACCCCCCCGCGGTGCATTTCTCCATCCTACATTGCCACTCACTGCCTTTCCTAATTCAGACCCTCCGATTCACACCACCCCTTTATGTATTTCTCACTCCTTCTAGTGAATGTAATGTTACACACCCATACAATGCGCACCACCCCGCGATGTTTTTCAGAAACCTATCCTACATTGTCACTGCATGTTCCCTGACCTCGACATGCTGACCACCCCGCGGTGCTTTTCTCCATCCTACATTGCCACGCAATGCCTATCCTAATTCAGACCCTCCGATTCACCCCACCCCGTGAAGCTTTTCTCACTCCTACTAGTGAATGTAATGTTACACACCCGTACAATGCGCACCACCCCACGATGTATTTCACAAACCTATTCTACATTGCCACTGCATGTTCCCTGACCTCCCCATGGTGACCACCCCGCGGTGCTTTTCTCCATCCTACATTGCCACTCACTGCCTATCCTAATTCAGACCCTACGATTCACACCACCCAGTGATGTTTTTCTCACTCCTACTAGTGAATGTAATGTTACACACCCATGCAATGCGCACCACCACCGGATGTTTTTCAGAAACCTATCCTACATTGCCACTGCATGTTCCCTGACCTCCCAATGGTGACCAACCCGCGGTGCTTTTCCCCATCCTACATTGCCACTCACTGCCTATCCTAATTCAGACCCTCTGATTCGCATCACTCCGTGATGTTTTTCTCACTCCTACTTGTGAATGTAATGTTACACACCCATACAATGCGCACCACCCTGTGATGTTTTTCTCACTCCTACTAGTGAATGTAATGTTACACACCCATACAATGTGCCACACCTCGCGATGTTTTTCAGAAACCTATCCTACATTGCCACTACATGTTCCCCGACTTCCCCATGCTGACCAGCCCGCAGTGCTTTTCCCCATCCTACATTGCAACTCACTGCCTATCCCAATTCAGACCATCCAATTCACACCACCCAGTGATGTTTTTCTCACTCCTACTAGTGAATGTAATGTTACACATCCATACAATGCGCACCACCCCGTGATATTTTTCTCACTCCTACTAGTGAATATAATTTTACACACCCATACAATGCGCACGACCCCGCGATGTTTTTCAGAAATCTATCCTACATTGCCACTGCATGTTCCCTGACCTCCCCATACTGACCACCCCGCGGTGCTTTTCTCCATCCTACATTGCCACTCACTGCCTATCCTAATTCAGACCCTCCGATTCACACCACGCCATGATGTTTTTCTCACTCCTACTAGTGAATGTAATGTTACACACCCATATAATGCGCACTAGCCTGCGATGTTTTTCAGAAACCTATCCTACATGGCCACTGCATATTCCCTGACCTCCCCATGCTGACCACCCCGCAGTCCTTTTCCCCATCCTACATTGCCACTCACTGCCTATCCTAATTCAGACCCTCCGATTCACACCACCCTGTGATGTTTTTCTCACTCCTACTAGTGAATGTAATGTTACACACCCATACAATGCGCACCACCCCGTGATGTTTTTCTCACTCCTACTAGTGAATGTAATGTTACACACCCATACAATGCGCATCACCCCGCGATGTTTTTCAGAAACCTATCCTACATTGTCACTGCATGTTCCCTGACCTCCAAATGCTGACCTCCCCACGGTGCTTTTCTCCATGCTACATTGCCACTCACTGCCTATCCTAATTCAGACCCTCCGATTCACACCACCCCGTGATGTTTTTCTCACTCCTACTAGTTAATGTAATGTTACACACCCATAAAATGCGCAACACCCCGCCATGTTTTTCTCACTCCTACTAGTGAATGTAATGTTACACACCCATACAATGCGCACCACCCCGCGAAGTTTTTCAGAAACCTATCCTACATTGCCACTGCATGTGCCCTGATCTCCCCATGCTGACCACCCCGCGGTGCTTTTCTCCATCCTACATTGCCACTCACCGCCTATGCTAATTCAGACCCTCCGATTCACACCACTCCGGGATGTTTTTCTCACTCCTACTAGTGAATGTAATGTTACACACCCATACAATGCGCACCACCCCGCGATGTTTTTCAGAAACCTATCCTACATTGCCACTGCATGTTCCCTGACCTCCCCATGGTGACCACCCCGCGGTGCTTTTCCCCATCCTACATTGCCACTCACTGCCTATCCAAATTCAGACCCTCCGATTCGCATCACCCCCTGATGTTTTTCTCACTCCTACTAGTGAATGTAATGTTACACACCCATACAATTCCCACCATCCCGCGATGTTTTTCAGAAACCTATCCTACATTGCCACTGCATGTTCCCTGACCTCCCCATGGTGACCACCCCGCCGTGCTTTTCTCCATCCTACATTGCCACTCACTGCCTATCCTAATTCAGACCCTCCGATTCACACCACCCTGTGATGTTTTTCTTACTCCTACGGGTGAATGTAATGTTACACACCCATACAATGCACACCACCTCACAATGTTTTTCAGAAACCCATTCTACATTGCCACTGCATGTTCCCTTACGTCCCCATGCTGACACCCCGCGGTGCTTTTCTCCATCCTACATTGCCACTCACTGCCTATCCTAATTCAGACCGTCAGATTCAAACCACCCCGTGATATTTTTCTCACTCCTACTAGTGAATGTAATGTTACACACCCATACAATGAGCACCACCCCACGATGTTTTTTAGAAACCCATTCTACATTGCCACTGCATTTTCCCTGACCTCCCCATGCTGACCACGCCGCGATGGTTTTCTCCATCCTACATTGCCACTCACTGCCTATCCTAATTCAGACCTTCCGATTCACACCACCCCGTGATGTTTTTCTCACTCCTACTAGTGAATGTAATTTTACACATCCATACAATGCGCACCACCACGTGATGTTTTTCTCAATCATACTAGTGAATGTATTTTTACACACCCATACAATGCGCACCACCCCGTGATGTTTTTCTCACTCCTACTAGTGAATGTAATGTTACACACGCATACAATGAGCACCACCCCGCGATGTTTTTCAGAAACCTATCCTACATTGCCACTGCATATTCCCTGACCTCCCCATGCTGACCGCTCCGCAGTGCTTTTCTCCATCCTACATTGCCAATCTCTGCCTATCCTAATTCAGACCCTCCGATTCACACCACCCCGTAAAGTTTTTCTCAGTCCTACTGGTGAATGTAATGTTACACAACCATACAATACGCACCACCCCGCGATGTTTTTCAGAAACCTATCCTACATTGCCACTGCATGTGCCCTGACCTCCCATGCTGACCACCCAACGATGCTTTTCTCCATCCTACATTGCCACTCACTGCCTATCCTAATCCAGACTCTCTGATTCACACCACCCCATGATGTTTTTCTCACTCCTACTAGTGAATGTAATGTTACACACCCATACAATGCGCACCACCCTTCGTGTTTTTCAGAAACCTATCCTACATTGCCACTGCATTTTCCCTGACCTCTCCATGCTGACCACCCCGCGGTGCTTTTCTCCATCCTACATTGCCACTCACTGCCTATCCTATTTCAGACCCTCCGATTCACACCACCCTGTGATGTTTTTGTCACTCCTACTGGTGAATGTAATGTTACACACCCATACAATGCACACCACCCCGCGATATTTTTCAGAAACCTATCCTACATTGACACTGCATGATCCCTGACCTCCCAATGCTGACCACCCGTGGTGCTTTTCTCCATCCTACATTGCCACTCACTGCCTATCCTTATTCAGACCCTCCGATTCACACAACCCTGTGATGTATTTCTCACTCCTACTAGTGAATGTAATGTTACACAGCCATACAATGCGCACCATCGGGCAATGTTTTTCAGAAACCTATCCTACATTGCCACTGCATGTTCCCTGACCTCCCCATGCTGACCACCCCGTGGTGCTTTTCTCCATCCTACATTGCCACTCACTGCCTATCCTAATTCAGGCCCTCCGTTTCACACCACCCCGTGATGTTTTTCTCACTCCTACTGGTGAATGTAATGTTACACACCCATACAATGCTCACCACCCCACGGTGTTTTTCCGAAACCCATTCTACATTGCCACTGCATGTTCCCTAACCTCCCCATGCTGACCACCCCGCGGTGCTTTTCTCCATCCTACATTGCCACACACCGCCTATCCTAATTCACACCCTCCGATTCACACCACCCCGGGATGTTTTTCTCACTCCTACTAGTGAATGTAATGTTACACACCCATACAATGCGCACCACCCCGCGATGTTTTTCAGAAACCTATCCTACATTGCAACTGCATGTTCCCTGACCTCCCCATGGTGAACAACCCGCGGTGCTTTTCCCCATCCTACATTGCCACTCACTGCCTATCCCAATTCAGACCCTCCGATTCGCATCACCCCCTGATGTTTTTCTCACTTATACTAGTGAATGTAATGTTACACACCCATACAATTCGCACCACCCTGTGATGTTTTTCTCACTCCTACTAGTGAATGTAATGTTACACACCCATACAATTCCCACCACCCCGCGATGTTTTTCAGAAACCTATCCTACATTGCCACTGCATGTTCCCTTACCTCCCCATGCTGACCACCCCGCGGTGCTTTTCTCCATCCTACATTGCCACTCACTGCCTATCCTAATTCAGACCCTCCGATTCAAACCACCCCGTGATGTTTTTCTCACTCCTACTAGTGAATGTAATGTTACACACCCATACAATGATCACCACCCCGCGATGTTTTTTAGAAACCCATTCTACATTGCCACTGCATGTTCCCTGACCTCCCCATGCTGACCACGCCGCGATGGTTTTCTCCATCCTACATTGCCACTCACTGCCTATCCTAATTCAGACCCTCCGATTCACACCACCCCGTGATGCTTTTCTCACTCCTACTAGTGAATGTAAAGTTACACAACCATACAATGCGCACCTCCCCGCGATGTTTTTCAGAAACCTATCCTACATTGCCACTGCATGTTCCCGGACCTCCCCATGCTGCCCACCCTGCGGTCCTTTTCTCCATCCTACATTGCCACTCACTGCCTATCCTAATTCAGACCCTCCGATTCACACCACCCCTTTATGTTTTTCTCACTCCTACTAGTGAATGTAATGTTACACACCCATACAATGCGCACCACCCCGCGATGTTTTTCAGAAACCTATTCTACATTGTCACTGCATGTTACCTGACCTCGACATGCTGACCACCCCTCGGTGCTTTTCTCCATCCTACGTTGCCACTCAATGCCTATCCTAATTCAGACCCTCCGATTCACACCACCCCGTGATGCTTTTCGCACTCCTACTAGTGAATGTAATGTTACACACCCATACAATGCACACCACCCCACGATGTATTTCACAAACCTATCCTACATTGCGACTGCATGTTCCCAGACCTCCCCATGGTGACTACCCCGTGGTGCTTTTCTCCATCCTACATTGCCACTCACTGCCTATACTAATTCAGACCGTACGACTCACACCACCCCGTGATGTTTTTCTCACTGTTACTAGTGAATGTAATATTACACACCCATACAATGCGCACCACCCCCGGATGTTTTTCAGAAACCTATCCTACATTGCCACTGCATGTTCCCTGACCTCCCAATGGTGACCACCCCACGGTGCTTTTCCCCATCCTACATTGCCACTCACTGCCTATCCTAATTCAGACCCTCCGATTCGCATCACCCCGTGATGTTTTTCTCACTCCTACTAGTGAATGTAATGATACACACCCATACAATTCCCACCACCCCGCGATGTTTTTCAGATACATATCCTACGTTGCCAATGCATGTTCCCTGAACTCCCCATGCTGACCACCCCGCGGTGCTTTTCTCCATCCTACATTGCCATGCACTGCCTATCCTATTTCATACCCTCCGATTCACACCACCACGTGATGTTTTTCTCACTCCTACTAGTGAATGTAATGTTACACACCAATACAATGTGCACCACCCTGTGATGTTTTTCTCACTCCTATTAGTGAATGTAATGCTACACACCTATATAATGCGCACCACCCCGCGATGTTTTTCAGAAACCTATCCTACATTGCCACTGAATGTTTCCTGACCTCCCCATGCTGACCACCCCGTGGTGCTTTTCTCAATCCTACATTGCCACTCACTGCCTATCCTAATCCAGACCGTTTGATTCTCACCACCCCGTGCTGTTTTTCTCACTGCTACTAGTGAATGTAATGTTACATACCCATACAATGCGCACCACCCCGCGATGTTTTTCAGAAACCTATCCTACGTTGCCACTGCATGTTTCCTGACTTCCCCATGCTGACCACCCTGTGGTGCTTTTCTCCATCCTACATTGCCACTCACTGCCTATCCTAATTCAGACCCTATGATTCACTCCACCCGTGAGGTTTTTCTCACTCCTACTAGTGAATGAAATGTTACACACCCATACAATGAGCACCAACCCGCGATGTTTTTCAGAAACCTATCCTACATTGCCACTGCATGTTTCCTGACCTCCCCATGCTGACCACCCCGTGGTGCTTTTCTCCATTGTACATTGCACTCACTGCCTATTCTATTTCAGACCCTATGATTCACACCACCCCGTGATTTTTTTTCTCACTCCTACTAGTGAATGTAATGTTACACACCCATACAAGGCGCAGCACCCCGCAATGTTTTTCAGAAACCTATCCTACATTGCCACTGCATGTTTCCTGACCTCTTCATGCTGACCAGCCCGTGGTGCTATTCTCCTTCCTACATTGCCACTCACAGCTTATCCTAATTCAGACCCTATGATTCACACCACCCCTTGATGTATTTCTAACTCCTACTAGTGAATGTAATGTTACACACCCATACAATGCACACCACCGTGGGATGTTATTCAGAAACGTAATCTACATTGCCACTGCATGTTTGCTGACCTCCCCATGCTTTCCACCCCGTGGTGCTTTTCTCCATCCTACATTGCCCCTCACTGCCTATCCTAATTCAGACCGTATAATTCACACCACCCCGTGATGTTTTTGTCACTCCTACTAGTGAATGTAATGTTACACACCCATACAATGTGCACCACCCCGCAGGTTTTTCAGAAACTTATCCTACTGTGCCACTGCATGTTTCCTGACCTCCCCATGCTGACCACGCCGTGGTGCTTTTCTCCATCCTACGTTGCCACTCACTGCCCATTCTAATTCAGACCCTATGATTCACACCACCCCGTGATGTTTTTCTCACTCCTACTAGTAAATGTAATGTTCCACACCCATACAATGCGCACCACCCCGTGATGTTTTTCAGAAAACTATCCTACATTGCCACTGCATGTTTCCTGACATCCCCATGCTGACCACACCGTGGTGCTTTTCTCCATTCTACATTGCCACTCACTGCCTATCCTGATTCAGACCCTATGATTCACAACACCCCGTGATGTTTTTCTCACTCCTCCTAGTCAGTGTAATGTTACACACCCATACAATGCGCACCACCCCGCCATGTTTTTCAGAAACCTATCCTACATGGCCACTGCATGTTTCTTGACCTCCCTTTTGTGACGACCCCGTGGTGCTTTTCTCCATCCTACATTGCCACTCAATGCCTATCCTTATTCAGACCCTATGATTCACACCACCCCGTGATATTTTTCTCCTCCTAATGGTGAATGTAATGTTACACACCCATCCAATGCGCACCACCCTGAGATGTTTTTCAGAAACCTATCCTACATTGCCACTGCATGTTTCCTGACCTCCCCATGCTGACAACCCCGTGGTTTTTTCTCCATGCTACATTGCCACTCACTGCCTATCCTAATTCAGACCCTCCGATTCACACCACCCCGTGATGTTTTTCTCACTCCTACTGGTGAATGTAATGTTACACACCCATACAATGCGCACCACCCCACGATGTTTTTCAGAAACCCATTCTACATTGCCACTGCATGTTCCCTGACCTCCCCATGCTGACCACCCTGCGGTGCTTTTCTCCATCCTACATTGCCACTCACTGCCTATCCTAATTCAGACCCTCCGATTCACACCACCCCGTGAGGTTTTTCTCACTCCTACTAGTGAATGTAATGTTACACACCCATACAATGCGCAACACCCCGCGATGTTTTTCAGAAACCTATCCTACATTGCCACTGCATGTTTCCTGACTTCCCCATGCTGACAACCCCGTGGTGCTTTTCTCCATCCTACGTTGCCACTCACTGCCTATCCTAATTCAGACCCTATAATTCACCCCACCCCGTGATGTTTTTCTCACTCCTTCTAGTGAATGTAATGTTACACACCCATACAATGCACACGACCCCGCGATGTTTTTCAAAACCTATCCTAAATTGCCCCTGCATGTTTACTGACCTCCCCATGCTGACCACCCCGTGGTGCCTTTCTCCATCTTAAATTGCCACTCACTGCCAATCCTAATTCAGACCTTATGATTCACACCAGCCGTTATGTTTTTCTCAATCCTAATAGTGAATGTAATGTTACACACCCATATAATGCACAGCACGCCGCTATGTTTTTCTGAAAACTATCCTACATTGCCACTGCATGTGTCCTGACCTCCCCATGCTGACCACCCCGTGGTGCTTTTCTCCATCCTACATTGCCACTCACTGCCTATCCTAATTCAGACCCTATGATTCACACCACCCCATGATGTTTTTCTCACTCCTACTAGTGAGTGTAATGTTACAGACCCATACAATGTGCACCACCCCGTGATGTTTTTCAGAAACCTATCACACAATGCCACCGCATGTTTCCTGACCTCCCCAAGCTGACCACCCCGTGGTGCTTTTCTCCATCCTACATTGCCACTCACTGACTATCCTATTTCAGACCCTATGAGTCACACCACCCCGTGATGTTTTTCTCACTCCTACTAGTGAATGTAATGCTACACACCCATACAATGCCCACCACCCCGCGATGTTTTTCAGAAACCTATCCTACATTGCCACTGCATGTTTCCTGACATCCCCATGCTGACCACCCCGTGGTGCTTTTCTGCATCCTACATTGCCACTCACTGCCTATCCTAATTCAGACCCTATGATTCACACCACCGCGTGATGTTTTTCTCACTCCTCCTAGTCAGTGTAATGTTACACACCCATACAATATGCACCACCACGCGACGTTTTTCAGGAACCTATCCTATAATGCCACTGCATGTTTCCCGACCTCCCCATGCTGACCACCCCGCGGTGCTTTTCTCCATCCTACATTGCCACTCACCGCCTATGCTAATTCAGACCCTCCGATTCACACCACTCCGGGATGTTTTTCTCACTCCTACTAGTGAATGTAATGTTACACACCCATACAATGCGCACCACCCCGCGATGTTTTTCAGAAACCTATCCTACATTGCCACTGCATGTTCCCTGACCTCCCCATGGTGACCACCCCGCGGTGCTTTTCCCCATCCTACATTGCCACTCACTGCCTATCCAAATTCAGACCCTCCGATTCGCATCACCCCCTGATGTTTTTCTCACTCCTACTAGTGAATGTAATGTTACACACCCATACAATTCCCACCATCCCGCGATGTTTTTCAGAAACCTATCCTACATTGCCACTGCATGTTCCCTGACCTCCCCATGGTGACCACCCCGCCGTGCTTTTCTCCATCCTACATTGCCACTCACTGCCTATCCTAATTCAGACCCTCCGATTCACACCACCCTGTGATGTTTTTCTTACTCCTACGGGTGAATGTAATGTTACACACCCATACAATGCACACCACCTCACAATGTTTTTCAGAAACCCATTCTACATTGCCACTGCATGTTCCCTTACGTCCCCATGCTGACCACCCCGCGGTGCTTTTCTCCATCCTACATTGCCACTCACTGCCTATCCTAATTCAGACCCTCAGATTCAAACCACCCCGTGATATTTTTCTCACTCCTACTAGTGAATGTCATGTTACACACCCATACAATGAGCACCACCCCACGATGTTTTTTAGAAACCCATTCTACATTGCCACTGCATTTTCCCTGACCTCCCCATGCTGACCACGCCGCGATGGTTTTCTCCATCCTACATTGCCACTCACTGCCTATCCTAATTCAGACCTTCCGATTCACACCACCCCGTGATGTTTTTCTCACTCCTACTAGTGAATGTAATTTTACACATCCATACAATGCGCACCACCACGTGATGTTTTTCTCAATCATACTAGTGAATGTATTTTTACACATCCATACAATGAGCACCACCTCGCGATGTTTTTCAGAAACCTATCCTACATTGCCACTGCATATTCCCTGACCTCCCCATGCTGACCGCTCCGCAGTGCTTTTCTCCATCCTACATTGCCAATCACTGCCTATCCTAATTCAGACCCTCCGATTCACACCACCCCGTAAAGTTTTTCTCAGTCCTACTGGTGAATGTAATGTTACACAACCATACAATACGCACCACCCCGCGATGTTTTTCAGAAACCTATCCTAAATTGCCACTGCATGTGCCCTGACCTCCCATGCTGACCACCCAACGATGCTTTTCTCCATCCTACATTGCCACTCACTGCCTATCCTAATCCAGACTCTCTGATTCACACCACCCCATGATGTTTTTCTCACTCCTACTAGTGAATGTAATGTTACACACCCATACAATGCGCACCACTCTTCGTGTTTTTCAGAAACCTATCCTACATTGCCACTGCATTTTCCCTGACCTCTCCATGCTGACCACACCGCGGTGCTTTTCTCCATCCTACATTGCCACTCACTGCCTATCCTATTTCAGACCCTCCGATTCACACCACCCTGTGATGTTTTTGTCACTCCTACTGGTGAATGTAATGTTACACACCCATACAATGCACACCACCCCGCGATATTTTTCAGAAACCTATCCTACATTGACACTGCATATTCCCTGACCTCCCAATGCTGACCACCCGTGGTGCTTTTCTCCATCCTACATTGCCACTCACTGCCTATCCTTATTCAGACCCTCTGATTCACACAACCCTGTGATGTATTTCTCACTCCTACTAGTGAATGTAATGTTACACAGCCATACAATGCGCACCATCGGGCAATGTTTTTCAGAAACCTATCCTACATTGCCACTGCATGTTCCCTGACCTCCCCATGCTGACCACCCCGTGGTGCTTTTCTCCATCCTACATTGCCACTCACTGCCTATCCTAATTCAGGCCCTCTGATTCACACCACCCCGTGATGTTTTTCTCACTCCTACTGGTGAATGTAATGTTACACACCCATACAATGCTCACCACCCCACGGTGTTTTTCCGAAACCCATTCTACATTGCCACTGCATGTTCCCTAACCTCCCCATGCTGACCACCCCGCGGTGCTTTTCTCCATCCTACATTGCCACACACCGCCTATCCTAATTCACACCCTCCGATTCACACCACCCCGGGATGTTTTTCTCACTCCTACTAGTGAATGTAATGTTACACACCCATACAATGCGCACCACCCCGCGATGTTTTTCAGAAACCTATCCTACATTGCAACTGCATGTTCCCTGACCTGCCCATGGTGAACAACCCGCGGGGCTTTTCCCCATCCTACATTGCCACTCACTGCCTATCCCAATTCAGACCCTCCGATTCGCATCACCCCCTGATGTTTTTCTCACTTATACTAGTGAATGTAATGTTACACACCCATACAATTCGCACCACCCTGTGATGTTTTTCTCACTCCTACTAGTGAATGTAATGTTACACACCCATACAATTCCCACCACCCCGCGATGTTTTTCAGAAACCTATCCTACATTGCCACTGCATGTTCCCTTACCTCCCCATGCTGACCACCCCGCGGTGCTTTTCTCCATCCTACATTGCCACTCACTGCCTATCCTAATTCAGACCCTCCGATTCAAACCACCCCGTGATGTTTTTCTCACTCCTACTAGTGAATGTAATGTTACACACCCATACAATGATCACCACCCCGCGATGTTTTTTAGAAACCCATTCTACATTGCCACTGCATGTTCCCTGACCTCCCCATGCTGACCACGCCGCGATGGTTTTCTCCATCCTACATTGCCACTCACTGCCTATCCTAATTCAGACCCTCCGATTCACACCACCCCGTGATGCTTTTCTCACTCCTACTAGTGAATGTAAAGTTACACACCCATACAATGCGCACCTCCCCGCGATGTTTTTCAGAAACCTATCCTACATTGCCACTGCATGTTCCCGGACCTCCCCATGCTGCCCACCCTGCGGTCCTTTTCTCCATCCTACATTGCCACTCACTGCCTATCCTAATTCAGACCCTCCGATTCACACCACCCCTTTATGTTTTTCTCACTCCTACTAGTGAATGTAATGTTACACACCCATACAATGCGCACCACCCCGCGATGTTTTTCAGAAACCTATTCTACATTGTCACTGCATGTTACCTGACCTCGACATGCTGACCACCCCTCGGTGCTTTTCTCCATCCTACGTTGCCACTCAATGCCTATCCTAATTCAGACCCTCCGATTCACACCACCCCGTGATGCTTTTCGCACTCCTACTAGTGAATGTAATGTTACACACCCATACAATGCACACCACCCCACGATGTATTTCACAAACCTATCCTACATTGCGACTGCATGTTCCCAGACCTCCCCATGGTGACTACCCCGTGGTGCTTTTCTCCATCCTACATTGCCACTCACTGCCTATACTAATTCAGACCGTACGACTCACACCACCCCGTGATGTTTTTCTCACTGTTACTAGTGAATGTAATATTACACACCCATACAATGCGCACCACCCCCGGATGTTTTTCAGAAACCTATCCTACATTGCCACTGCATGTTCCCTGACCTCCCAATGGTGACCACCCCACGGTGCTTTTCCCCATCCTACATTGCCACTCACTGCCTATCCTAATTCAGACCCTCCGATTCGCATCACCCCGTGATGTTTTTCTCACTCCTACTAGTGAATGTAATGATACACACCCATACAATTCCCACCACCCCGCGATGTTTTTCAGATACATATCCTACGTTGCCAATGCATGTTCCCTGAACTCCCCATGCTGACCACCCCGCGGTGCTTTTCTCCATCCTACATTGCCATGCACTGCCTATCCTATTTCATACCCTCCGATTCACACCACCACGTGATGTTTTTCTCACTCCTACTAGTGAATGTAATGTTACACACCAATACAATGTGCACCACCCTGTGATGTTTTTCTCACTCCTATTAGTGAATGTAATGCTACACACCTATATAATGCGCACCACCCCGCGATGTTTTTCAGAAACCTATCCTACATTGCCACTGAATGTTTCCTGACCTCCCCATGCTGACCACCCCGTGGTGCTTTTCTCAATCCTACATTGCCACTCACTGCCTATCCTAATCCAGACCGTTTGATTCTCACCACCCCGTGCTGTTTTTCTCACTGCTACTAGTGAATGTAATGTTACATACCCATACAATGCGCACCACCCCGCGATGTTTTTCAGAAACCTATCCTACGTTGCCACTGCATGTTTCCTGACTTCCCCATGCTGACCACCCTGTGGTGCTTTTCTCCATCCTACATTGCCACTCACTGCCTATCCTAATTCAGACCCTATGATTCACTCCACCCGTGAGGTTTTTCTCACTCCTACTAGTGAATGAAATGTTACACACCCATACAATGAGCACCAACCCGCGATGTTTTTCAGAAACCTATCCTACATTGCCACTGCATGTTTCCTGACCTCCCCATGCTGACCACCCCGTGGTGCTTTTCTCCATTGTAAATTGCACTCACTGCCTATTCTATTTCAGACCCTATGATTCACACCACCCCGTGATTTTTTTTCTCACTCCTACTAGTGAATGTAATGTTACACACCCATACAAGGCGCAGCACCCCGCAATGTTTTTCAGAAACCTATCCTACATTGCCACTGCATGTTTCCTGACCTCTTCATGCTGACCAGCCCGTGGTGCTATTCTCCTTCCTACATTGCCACTCACAGCTTATCCTAATTCAGACCCTATGATTCACACCACCCCTTGATGTATTTCTAACTCCTACTAGTGAATGTAATGTTACACACCCATACAATGCACACCACCGTGGGATGTTATTCAGAAACGTAATCTACATTGCCACTGCATGTTTGCTGACCTCCCCATGCTTTCCACCCCGTGGTGCTTTTCTCCATCCTACATTGCCCCTCACTGCCTATCCTAATTCAGACCGTATAATTCACACCACCCCGTGATGTTTTTGTCACTCCTACTAGTGAATGTAATGTTACACACCCATACAATGTGCACCACCCCGCAGGTTTTTCAGAAACTTATCCTACTGTGCCACTGCATGTTTCCTGACCTCCCCATGCTGACCACCCCGTGGTGCTTTTCTCCATCCTACGTTGCCACTCACTGCCCATTCTAATTCAGACCCTATGATTCACACCACCCCGTGATGTTTTTCTCACTCCTACTAGTAAATGTAATGTTCCACACCCATACAATGCGCACCACCCCGTGATGTTTTTCAGAAAACTATCCTACATTGCCACTGCATGTTTCCTGACATCCCCATGCTGACCACACCGTGGTGCTTTTCTCCATTCTACATTGCCACTCACTGCCTATCCTGATTCAGACCCTATGATTCACAACACCCCGTGATGTTTATCTCACTCCTCCTAGTCAGTGTAATGTTACACACCCATACAATGCGCACCACCCCGCCATGTTTTTCAGAAACCTATCCTACATGGCCACTGCATGTTTCTTGACCTCCCTTTTGTGACGACCCCGTGGTGCTTTTCTCCATCCTACATTGCCACTCAATGCCTATCCTTATTCAGACCCTATGATTCACACCACCCCGTGATATTTTTCTCCTCCTAATGGTGAATGTAATGTTACACACCCATCCAATGCGCACCACCCTGAGATGTTTTTCAGAAACCTATCCTACATTGCCACTGCATGTTTCCTGACCTCCCCATGCTGACAACCCCGTGGTTTTTTCTCCATGCTACATTGCCACTCACTGCCTATCCTAATTCAGACCCTCCGATTCACACCACCCCGTGATGTTTTTCTCACTCCTACTGGTGAATGTAATGTTACACACCCATACAATGCGCACCACCCCACGATGTTTTTCAGAAACCCATTCTACATTGCCACTGCATGTTCCCTGACCTCCCCATGCTGACCACCCTGCGGTGCTTTTCTCCATCCTACATTGCCACTCACTGCCTATCCTAATTCAGACCCTCCGATTCACACCACCCCGTGAGGTTTTTCTCACTCCTACTAGTGAATGTAATGTTACACACCCATACAATGCGCAACACCCCGCGATGTTTTTCAGAAACCTATCCTACATTGCCACTGCATGTTTCCTGACTTCCCCATGCTGACAACCCCGTGGTGCTTTTCTCCATCCTACGTTGCCACTCACTGCCTAACCTAATTCAGACCCTATAATTCACCCCACCCCGTGATGTTTTTCTCACTCCTTCTAGTGAATGTAATGTTACACACCCATACAATGCACACGACCCCGCGATGTTTTTCAGAAACCTATCCTACATTGCCACTGCATGTTTCCTGACCTCCCCATGCTGACAACCCCGTGGTTTTTTCTCCATGCTACATTGCCACTCACTGCCAATCCTAATTCAGACCTTATGATTCACACCAGCCGTTATGTTTTTCTCAATCCTAATAGTGAATGTAATGTTACACACCCATATAATGCACAGCACGCCGCTATGTTTTTCTGAAAACTATCCTACATTGCCACTGCATGTGTCCTGACCTCCCCATGCTGACCACCCCGTGGTGCTTTTCTCCATCCTACATTGCCACTCACTGCCTATCCTAATTCAGACCCTATGATTCACACCACCCCATGATGTTTTTCTCACTCCTACTAGTGAGTGTAATGTTACAGACCCATACAATGTGCACCACCCCGTGATGTTTTTCAGAAACCTATCACACAATGCCACCGCATGTTTCCTGACCTCCCCAAGCTGACCACCCCGTGGTGCTTTTCTCCATCCTACATTGCCACTCACTGACTATCCTATTTCAGACCCTATGAGTCACACCACCCCGTGATGTTTTTCTCACTCCTACTAGTGAATGTAATGCTACACACCCATACAATGCCCACCACCCCGCGATGTTTTTCAGAAACCTATCCTACATTGCCACTGCATGTTTCCTGACATCCCCATGGTGACCACCCCGTGGTGCTTTTCTGCATCCTACATTGCCACTCACTGCCTATCCTAATTCAGACCCTATGATTCACACCACCCCGTGATGTTTTTCTCACTCCTCCTAGTCAGTGTAATGTTACACACCCATACAATATGCACCACCATGCGACGTTTTTCAGAAACCTATCCTATAATGCCACTGCATGTTTCCCGACCTCCCCATGCTGACCACCCCGTGGTACTTTTCTCCATCCTACATTGCCACTCACTGCCTATCCTAATTCAGACCCTATGATTCACACCACCCCGTGATGTTTTTCTCACTCCTCCTAGTCAGTGTAATGTTACACACCCATACAATGTGCACCACCACGCGACGTTTTTCAGAAACCTATGCTATAATGCCACTACATGTTTCTTGACCTCCCCTTGCTGACGACCCCGTGGTGCTTTTCTCAATCCTACATTGCCACTCAATGCCTATTCTTATTCAGACCCTATGATTCACACAACCCCGTGATATATTTCTCACTCCTACTGGTGAATGTAATGTTACACACCCATACAATGCACAACACCCCGCGAGGTTTTTCAGAAACCTATGCTACATTGCCACTGCATGTTTCCTGAACTCCCCATGTTGATCACCCCGTGGTGCTTTTCTCCATCCTACATTTCCCCTGACAGCCTATCGTAATTTAGACCCTATGATTCACACCACCCTGTGAAATTTTTCTCACTCCTACTAGTGAATGTAATGTTACACACCCATACAATGTGTACCACCCACCAATGTTTTTCAGAAACCTATCATACATTGCCACTGCATGTTTCCTGACCTCCTCATGCTGACCACCCCGTGGTGCTTTTATCCTTCCTACATTGCCACTCACTGCTTATCCTAATTCAGACACTATGAGTCACACCACCCCGTGATGTTTTTCTAACTCCTACTAGTGAATGTAATGTTACACACCCATACAATGCACACCACCCCGGGATGTTATTCAGAAACCTATCCTACATTGCCACTGCATGTTTCCTGACATCCCCATGCTGACCACCCCGTGGTGCTTTTCTCCATCCTACATTGCCACTCACAGCCTATCCTAATTCAGACCCTATGATTCACACCACCCCGTGATGTTTTTCTCACTCCTCCTAGTCAATGTAATGTTACACACCCATACAATGTTCACCACAACGCGGTTTTTCAGAAACCTATCCTATACTACCACTGCATGTTTCCTGACCACCCCATGCTGAACACCCCGTTGTGCTTTTCTCCATCCTACATTGCCACGCACTGTCTATCCTAATTGAGACCCTATGATTCACACCACCCCGTGATGTTTTTCTCACTCCCACTAGTGAATGTAATGTTACACACCCATGCAATGCACACCACCCGGCGATGTTTTTCAGAAACCTATCCTACATTGCCACTGCATGTTTCTTGACCTCCCCTTGGTGACGACCCCGTGGTGCTTTTCTCCATCCTACATTGCCACTTAATGCCTATACATATTCAGACCCTATGATTCACACCACCCCGTGATATTTTTCTCCTCCTACTGGTGAATGTAATGTTACACACCCATGCAATGCGCACCACCCCGCGATGTTTTTCAGAAACCTATCCTATATTGCCACTGCATGTTCCCTGACCTCCCCATGCTGACCACCCCCTGGTGCTTTTCTCCATCCTACATTGCCACTCACTGCCTCTCCTAATTCGGACCCTATGATTCACACCACCCGGTGATGTTTTTCTCACTCCTACTAATGAATATAATGTTACACACCCATACAATGCACAACACCCCGCGAGGTTTTTCAGAAACCTATCCTACATTGCCACTGCATGTTTCCTGACCTCCCCATGCTGACCACCCCGTGGTGCTTTTCTCCATCCTACATTGCCACTCACTGCCTATCCTAATTCAGACCCTATGATACACACCACCCCATGATGTTTTTCTCACTCCTACTAGTGAATGTAATGTTACACACCCATACAATGCGCACCATCACGCAAGGTTTTTCTTAAACCTATCCTACATTGCCACAGCATGTTTCCTGAATTCCCCATGCTGACCACCCCGTGGTGCTTTTCTCCATCCTACATTGCCACTCACTGCCTATCCTAATTCAGACCCTATGATTCACACCACCCCGTGATGTTTTTCTCACTCCTACTAGTGAATGTAATGTTACACACCCATACAATGCGCACCACCCAGCGATGTTTTTCAGAAACCTATCCTACATTGCTACTGCATTTTTCCTGACTTCCCCAAGCTGACCACACCGTCGTGCTTTACTCCATCGTCCATTGCCACTCACTGCCTATCCTAATTCAGACCCTATGATTCACACCACCCCGTGACGTTTTTCTCACTCCTACTAGTGAATGTAATGTTACACACCCATACAATGCGCAGCACCCCGCAATGTTTTTCAGAAACCTATCCTATACTGCCACTGCATGTTTCCTGACATCCCCATGCTGACCACCCCGTGGTGCTTTTCTCCATCCTACATTGCCCCTCACAGCCTATCGTAATTTAGACCCTATGATTCACACCACCCCGTGATATTTTTCTCACTCCTACTAGTGAATGTAATGTTACACACCCATACAATGCGCACCACCCAGCAATGTTTTTCAGAAACCTATCCTACATTGCCACTGCATGTTTCCTGACCTCCTCATGCTGACCACCCCGTGGTGCTTTTCTCCATCCTACATTGCCACTCACTGCCTATCCTAATTCAGACCCTATGATTCACACCACCCCGTGATGTTTTTCTCACTCCTACTAGTGAAAGTATTGTTACACACCCATACAATGCGCACCACACCGCGAGGTTTTTCAGAAACCTATCCTACACTGTCACGGTATGTGTCCTGACCTCAACATGCTGACCACTCCGTGGTGCTTTTCTCCATCCTACATTGCCACTCACTGCCTATCCTAATTCAGACCCTATGATTCAAACCACCCCGTGATGTTTTTCTCTCTCCTCCTAGTGAATGCAATGTTACACACCCATACAATGCGCACCACCCTGCGATGTTTTTCAGAAACCTATCCTACATTGCCACTGCATGTTTCCTGACATCCCCATGCTGACAACCCCGTGGTGCTTTTCTCCATCCTACATTGCCACTCACTGCCTATCCTAATTCAGACCCTATAATTCACACCACCCCGTGATGTTTTACTCACTCCTACTAGTGAATGTAATGTTACACACCCATACAATGCGCACCAACCCGCGATGTTTTCCAGAAACCTATCCTAAATTGCCACTGCATGTTTACTGATCTCCCAATTGTGACCACCCCGTGGTGCCTTTCTCCATCTTACATTGCCTCTTACTGCCTATCCTAATTCAGACCCTATGGTTCACAGCACGCCATGATGTTTTTCTCAATCCTACTAGTGAATGTAATGTTACACACCCATACAATGTGTACCACCCCGTGAGGTTTTTCAGAAAGCTATTCAACTTTGCCACTGCATGTTTCCTGACCTCCCCATGCTGACCACCCCGTGGTGCTTTTCTCCATCCTAAATTGCCACTCACTGCCTATCCTATTTCAGACTCTATGATTCACACCACCGCGTGAAGTTTTTCTCACTCCTACTAGAGAATGTAATGTTACACACCCATACAATGTGCACCACCCCGCGAGGTTTTTCAGAAAGCTATTCAACTTTGCCACTGCATGTTTCCTGACCTCCCCATGCTGACCACCCCGTGGTGCTTTTCTCCATCCTACGTTGCCACTCACTGCCTATCCTAATTCAGACCCTATGATTCACATCACCCCGTGATGATTTTCTCACTCCTCCTAGTCAAAGTAATGTTACACACCCATACAATGCGCACCACCACGCGACGTTTTTCAGAAACCTAGCCTATACTGCCACTGCATGTGTCCTGA
Source organism: Cavia porcellus (assembly GCF_034190915.1). Lineage (NCBI taxonomy): Eukaryota > Metazoa > Chordata > Mammalia > Rodentia > Caviidae > Cavia > Cavia porcellus. Next base: position 71,330,682 of record NW_026947502.1, read on the forward strand.
CCTCCACATGCTGACCACGCCGTGGTGCTTTTCTCCATCCTACATTGCCACTCACTGCCTATCCTAATTCAGACCGTATGATTCACACCACCCCAGGATGTTTTTCTCACTCCTACTAGTGAGTGTAATATTACAGACCCATACAATATGCACCACCCCGCGATGTTTTTCAGAAACCTATCACACATTGCCACTGCATGTTTCCTGACCTCCCCATGCTGACCACACCGTGGTGCTTTTCTCCATCCAACATTGCCACTCACTGACTATCCTATTTCAGACCCTATGATTCACACCACCCTGTGATGTTTTTCTCACTCCTTGTAGTGAAAGGAATGTTACACACTGATACAAAGCGCACCACGCTGCAATGTTTTTTAGAAACCTATCCTACATTGCCACTGCATGTTTCCTGACCTCCGCATGCTGACCACCCCGTGGTGCGTTTCTCCATCCTACATTGCCACTCACTGCCTATCCTAGTTCAGACCCTATGATTCACACCACCCTGTGATGTTTTTCTCACTGCTGCTAGTGAATGAAATGTTACACACCATACACTGCGCTCCTCCCCGCGATGTTTTTAACAAACGTATCTTACATTGCCACTGCATGTTTCCTGACCTCCCCATGCTAACCACCCCTTGGTGCTTTTCTCCATCCTACATTGCATTCACTGCCTATCCTAATTCAGACCCTATGATTCACACCCCCCGTGATGTTTTTCTCACTCCTAGTAATAAATGTAATGCTACACACCCATACAATGCGCAACACACCGCGCTGTTTTTCAGAAACCTATCCTATATTGCCACTGCATGTTTCCTGACCTCCCCATGCTGACCGCCCCGTGGTGCTTTTCTCGATACTACATTGCTACTCACTGCCTATCCTAATTCAGACCCTATGATTCACACCATCCCGTGATGTTTTTCTCACTCCTACTAGTGAATGTAAAGTTACACACGCATACAATGCGCACCACCCCGCGATGTTTTTCAGAAACCTATCCTACATTGCCACTGCATGTTTCCTGGCCTCCCCATGCAGACCAACCCTTGGTTCTTTTCTCCATTCTACATTGCCACTCACTGCCTATCCTAATTCAGACCCTATGATTCACACCACCCCGTGATGTTTTTCTCACTCCTACTAGTGAATGTAATGTTACACACCCATACAATGCGCACCACCCAGCGATGTTTTTCAGAAACCTATCCTACATTGACACTGCATGTTTCCTGACTTCCCCATGCTGACCACCCTGTGGTGCTTTTCTCCATCCTACATTGCCACTCACTGCCTATCCTAATTCAGACCCTATGATTCACACCACCCGTGAGGTTTTTCTCACTCCTACTAGTGAATGAAATGTTACACACCCATACAATGAGCACCAACCCGCGATGTTTTTCAGAAACCTATCCTACATTGCCACTGCATGTTTCCTGACCTCCCCATGCTGACCACCCCGTGGTGCTTTTCTCCATTGTACATTGCACTCACTGCCTATTCTAATTCAGACCCTATGATTCACACCACCCCGTGATTTTTTTTCTCACTCCTACTAGTGAATGTAATGTTACACACCCATACAAGACGCAGCACCCCGCAATGTTTTTCAGAAACCTATCCTACATTGCCACTGCATGTTTCCTGACCTCCTCATGCTGACCAGCCCGTGGTGCTTTTCTCCTTCCTACATTGCCACTCACTGCTTATCCTAATTCAGACCCTATGATTCACACAACCCCGTGATGTTTTTCTAACTTCTACTTGTGAAGGTAATGTTACACACCCATACAATGCACACCACCCTGGGATGTTATTCAGAAACGTAATCTACATTGCCACTGCATGTTTGCTGACCTCCCCATGCTTTCCACCCCGTGGAGCTTTTCTCCATCCTACATTGCCCCTCACTGCCTATCCTAATTCAGACCGTATAATTCACACCACCCCGTGATGTTTTTGTCACTCTTACTAGTGAATGTAATGTTACACACCCATACAATGTGCACCACCCCGCAGGTTTTTCAGAAACCTATCCTACTGTGCCACTGCATATTTCCTGACCTCCCCATGCTGACTACCCCGTGGTGCTTTTCTCCATCCTACGTTGCCACTCACTGCCCATTCTTATTCAAACCCTATGATTCACACCACCCCGTGATGTTTTTCTCACTCCTACGAGTAAATGTAATGTTACACACCCATACAATGCGCACCATCCCGCGATGTTTTTCAGAAAACTATCCTACATTGCCACTGCATGTTTCCTGACATCCCCATGCTGACCACACCGTGGTGCTTTTCTCCATCCTACATTGCCACTCACTGCCTATCCTAATTCAGACCCTATGATTCACAACACCCCGGATTGTTTTTCTCACTCCTCCTAGTCAGTGTAATGTTACACACCCATACAATGCGCACCACCCCGCCATGTTTTTCAGAAACCTATCCTACATTGCCACTGCATGTTTCTTGACCTCCCCTTGGTGACGACCCCGTGGTGCTTTTCTCCATCCTACATTGCCACTCAATGCCTATCCTTATTCAGACCCTATGATTCACACAACCCCGTGATATTTTTCTCCTCCTACTGGTGAATGTAATGTTACACACCCATACAATGCGCACCACCCCGCGGGGTTTTTCAGAAACCTATCCTACATTGCCACTGCATGTTTCCTGAACTCCCCATGCTGATCACCCCGTGGAGCATTTCTCCATCCTTCTTTGCCCCTCACAGCCTATCTTAATTTAGATCCTATGATTGACACCACCCCGTGATATTTTTCTCACTCCTACTAGTGAATGTAATGTTAAACACCCATACAATGCGCACCATCCAGCAATGTTTTTCAGAAACCTATCATACATTGCCATTGCATGTTTCCTGACCTCCTCATGCTGACCACCCCGTGGTGCTTTTCTGCATCCTACATTGCCACTCACTGCCTATCCTAATTCAGACCCTATGATTCACACCTCCCTGTGATATTTTTCTCACTCCTACTGGTGAATGTAATGTTACACACCCATCCAATGCGCACCAGCCTGAGATGTTTTTCAGAAACCTATCCTACATTGCCACTGCATGTTTCCTGACTTCCCCATGCTGACAACCCCGTGGTGCTTTTCTCCATCCTACATTGCCACTCACTGCCTATCCTAATTCAGACCCTATAATTCACCCCACCCCGTGATGTTTTTCTCACTCCTTCTAGTGAATGTAATGTTACACACCCATACAATGCACACGAACCCGCGATGTTTTTCAGAAACCTATCCTAAATTGCCCCTGCTTGTTTACTGACCTCCCCATGCTGACCACCCCGTGGTGCCTTTCTCCATCTTACATTGCCACTCACTGCCAATCCTAATTCAGACCTTATGATTCACACCAGCCGTTATGTTGTTCTCAATCCTAATAGTGAATGTAATGTTACACACCCATATAATGCACAGCACCCCGCTATGTTTTTCTGAAACCTATCCTACATTGCCACTGCATGTGTCCTGACCTCCCCATGCTGACCACCCCGTGGTGCTTTTCTCCATCCTACATTGCCACTCACTGCCTATCCTAATTCAGACCCTATGATTCACACCACCCCATGATGTTTTTCTCACTCCTACTAGTGAGTGTAATGTTACAGACCCATACAATGTGCACCACCCCGTGATGTTTTTCAGAAACCTATCACACATTACCACCGCATGTTTCCTGACCTCCCCAAGCTGACCACCCCGTGGTGCTTTTCTCCATCCTACATTGCCACTCACTGACTATCCTATTTCAGACCCTATGATTCACACAACCCTGTGATGTTTTTCTCACTCCTACTAGTGAATGTAATGCTACACACACATACAATGCCCACCACCCCGCGATGTTTTTCAGAAACCTATCCTACATTGCCACTGCATGTTTCCTGACATCCCCATGCTGACCACCCCGTGGTTCTTTTCTCCATCCTACATTGCCACTCACTGCCTATCCTAATTCAGACCCTATGATTCACACCACCCCGTGATGTTTTTCTCACTCCTCCTAGTCAGTGTAATGTTACACACCCATACAATATGCAGCACCCCGCGACGTTTTTCAGAAACCTATCCTATAATGCCACTGCATGTTTCCCGACCTCCCCATGCTGACCACCCCGTGGTACTTTTCTCCATCCTACATTGCCACTCACTGCCTATCCTAATTCAGACCCTATGATTCACACCACCCCGTGATGTTTTTCTCACTCCTCCTAGTCAGTGTAATGTTACACACCCATACAATGTGCACCACCACGCAACGTTTTTCAGAAACCTATCCTATAATGCCACTACATGTTTCTTGACCTCCCCTTGCTGACGACCCCGTGGTGCTTTTCTCAATCCTACATTGCCACTCAATGCCTATTCTTATTCAGACCCTATGATTCACACAACCCCGTGATATATTTCTCACTCCTACTGGTGAATGTAATGTTACACACCCATACAATGCACAACACCCCGCGAGGTTTTTCAGAAACCTATGCTACATTGCCACTGCATGTTTCCTGAACTCCTCATGCTGACCACCCCGTGGTGCTTTTCTCCTTCCTACATTGCCACTCACTGCTTATCCTAATTCAGACACTATGATTCACACCACCCCGTGATGTTTTTCTAACTCCTACTAGTGAATGTAATGTTACACACCCATACAATGCACACCACCCCGGGATGTTATTCAGAAACCTATCCTACATTGCCACTGCATGTTTCCTGACATCCCCATGCTGACCACCCCGTGGTGCTTTTCTCCATCCTACATTGCCACTCACAGCCTATCCTAATTCATACCCTTTGATTCACACCACCCCGTGATGTTTTTCTCACTCCTCCTAGTCAATGTAATGTTACACACCCATACAATGTTCACCACAACGCGGTTTTTCAGAAACCTATCCTATACTACCACTGCATGTTTCCTGACCTCCCCATGCTGAACACCCCGTGGTGCTTTTCTCCATCCTACATTGCCACGCACTGTCTATCCTAATTGAGACCCTATGATTCACACCACCCCGTGATGTTTTTCTCACTCCCACTAGTGAATGTAATGTTACACACCCATGCAATGCGCACCACCCGGCGATGTTTTTCAGAAACCTATCCTACATTGCCACTGCATGTTTCTTGACCTCCCCTTGGTGACGACCCCGTGGTGCTTTTCTCCATCCTACATTGCCACTTAATGCCTATACTTATTCAGACCCTATGATTCACACCAACCCGTGATATTTTTCTCACTCCTACTAGTGAATGTAATGTTACACACCCATACAATGCGCACCAGCCAGCGATGTTTTTCAGAAACCTATCCTACATTGCCACTGCATGTTCCCTGACTTCCCCATGCTGACCACCCCGTGGTGCTTTTCTCCATCCTACATTGCCAGTCACTGCCTATCCTAATTCAGACCCTATGATACACACCACCCCGTGATGTTTTTCTCACTCCTACTAGTGAATGTAATGTTACACACCCATAGAATGCGCACCACCCAACGATGTTTTTCAGAACCCTATCCTACATTGCTACTGCATGTTTCCTGACTTCCCAAAGCTGACCACACCGTCGTGCTTTACTCCATCGTACATTGCAACTCACTGCCTATCCTAATTCAGACCCTATGATTCACACCACCCCGTGACGTTTTTCTCACTCCTACTAGTGAATGTAATGTTACACACCCATACAATGCGCAGCACCCCGCAATGTTTTTCAGAAACCTATCCTGTACTGCCACTGCATGTTTCCTGACGTCCCCATGCTGACCACCCCGTGGTGCTTTTCTCCATCCTACATTGCCCCTCACAGCCTATCGTAATTTAGACCCTATGATTCACACCACCCCGTGATATTTTTCTCACTCCTACTAGTGAATGTAATGTTACACACCCATACAATGCGCACCACACCGTGAGGTTTTTGAGAAACCTATCCTACATTGCCACTGCATGTTTCCTGACCTCCTCATGCTGACCACCCCGTGGTGCTTTTCTCCATCCTACATTGCCACTCACTGCCTATCCTAATTCAGACCCTATGATTCAAACCACCCCGTGATGTTTTTCTCTCTCCTCCTAGTGAATGCAATGTTACACACCCATACAATGCGCACCACCCTGCGATGTTTTCCAGAAACCTATCCTAAATTGCCACTGCATGTTTACTGATCTCCCAATTGTGACCACCCCGTGGTGCCTTTCTCCATCTTACATTGCCACTTACTGCCTATCCTAAATCAGACCTTATGATTCACACCAGCCGTGATGTTTTTCTCACTCCTAATAGTGAATGTAATGTTACACACACATACAATGCGCAGCACCCCGCTATGTTTTTCTGAAACCTATCCTACATTGCCACTGCATGTGTCCTGACTTCCCCATGCTGACCCCCCGTGGTGCTTTTCTCCATCCTACATTGCCACTCTCTACCTATCCTAATTCAGACCCTATGGTTCACAGCATGCCATGATGTTTTTCTCACTCCTACTAGTGAGTGTAATGTTACAGACCCATACAATGTGCACCAAATCGCGATGTTTTTCAGAAACCTATCACACATTGCCACCGCATGTTTCCTGACCTCCCCAAGCTGACCACCCCGTGGTGCTTTTCTCCTTCCTAAATTGCCACTCACTGCCTATCCTATTTCAGACTCTATGATTCACACCAGCCCGTGAAGTTTTTCTCACTCCTACTAGTGAATGTAATGTTACACACCCATACAATGCGCACCACCCCGCGATGTTTTTCAGAAACCGATCCTACATTGACACTGCATGTTTCCTGACTTCCCCATGCTGACCATCCCGTGGTGCTTTTCTCCATCCTACATTGCCACTCACTGCCTATCCTAATTCAGACCCTATGATTCACAACACCCCGTGATGTTTTTCTCACTCCTACTAGTGAATGTAATGTTACACACCCATTCAATGCGCACCACCCTGCGATGTTTTTCAGAAACCTATCCTACATTGCCAATGCATGAGTCCTGACATCACCATGCTGACCACCCAGTGGTGATTTCTCCAACCTATATTGCCACTCACTGCCTATCTCAATTCAGACCCTATGATTCACACCACCCCGTGATGTTTTTCTCACTCCTGCTATTGAATGTAATGCTACACACCCATACAATGCATACGACCCTGCGATGTTTTTCAGAAAACTAACTTACATTGCCACCCCATGTTTCCTGAATTCCCCATGCTGACCACCCCGTGGTGCTTTTCTCCATCCTATATTGCCACTCACTGCCTATCCTAATTCAGACTCTAAGATACACAACACCCCGTGATATTATTCTCGCTCCTACTAGTGAATGTAATGTTACACACCCATACAATGCGCAAAACCCCGGTAGGTTTTTCAAAAACCTATCCTAGATTGCCACTGCATGTTTCCTGACTTTCCCATGCTGACCACCCCGTGGTGCTTTTCTACATCCTACATTGCCCCTCACTGCCTATCCTAATGCAGACCCTATGATTCACACCACCCCGTGATGTTTTACTCACTCCTACTAGTGAATGTAATGTTACATACACATACAATGCGCAGCACTCACTGAGGTTTTTTCAGAATCCTATCCTACATTGCCACTGCATGTTTACTGACCTCCCCATGCTTACCACCCCGTGGTGATTTTCTCCATCCTATATTGCCACTCACTGCCAATCCTAATTCAGATCCTATGATTCACACAAGCCCGTGATGTTTTTCTCACTCCTTGAAGTGAATGTAATGTTACACACCGATACAAAGCGCACCACCGTGCGATGTTTTTCAGAAACCTATCCTACTTTGCCACTGCATGTTTCCTGAACTGCCCATGCTGACCACCCCGTTGTGCTTTTTCCATTCTACATTGCCACTCACTGTCTATCCTCATTCCGACCCTATGATTCACACCACCCCATGATGTTTTTGTCAATCCTACTAGTGAATGTAATGTTACACACACATACAATGTGAACTACCATGCGATGTTTTTCCGAAACCTACGTTACATTGCCACTGCATGTTTCCTGGTCTCCGCATGCTGACCACCACGTGGTGCTTTTCTCCGTCCTACATTTCCACTCACTGCCTATCCTAATTCAGACACTATGATTCACACCACCCCGTGATGTTTTTCTCACTGCTGCTAGTGAATGTAATGTTACACACCATAAACTGCGCTCCACCCCGCGATGTTTTTAAGAAACCTATCTTACATTGCCACTGCATGTTTCCTGACCTCCCCATGCTAACCACCCCTTATGCTTTTCTCCATCCTACATTGCACTCACTGCCTATCCTAATTCAGACCCTATCATTCACACCCCCCGTGATGTTTTTCTCACTCCTACTAGTGAATGTAATGCTACACACCCATACAATGCGCACCACACCACAAGGTTTTTCAGACACCTATCCTACATTGCCACTGCATGTTTCCTGACCTCCCCATGCTGACCACCCCGTGGTGCTTTTCTCCATTCTACATTGCCACTCACTGCCTATCCTAATTCAGACCCTATGATTCACACTACCCCGTGATGTTTTTCTCATTGCTACTAGTGAATGTAATGTTACACACCCATACAATGCAGACCACCCCGCGATTTTTTTTCAGAAACCTATCCTACATTGCCACTGAATGTTTCCTGACCTCCACATGCAGACCACCCCGTGGTGCATTTCTCCATCCTACATTACCACTCACTGCCTATCCTAATTCAGACCCGATGATTTACACCACCCCGTGATGTTATTTTCACTCCTACTAGTGAATGTAATGTTACACACCCATACATTGCGCACCACCCCGCTATGTTTTTCAGAAACCTATCCTACATTGCCACTGCATGTGGCCTGCCCTCCCCATGCTGACCACCCAGTGGTGCTTTTCTCCATCCTACATTGCCACTCAATGCCTATCCTAATTCAGACCCTATGATTCACACCACCCGGTGATGTTTTTCTCACTCCTACTTGTGGAAGTAATGTTACACACCCATACAATGAACACCACCCTGCGATGTTTTTCAGAAACATATCCTACATTGCCACTGCATGAGTCCTGACATCACCATGCTGACCACCCCGTAGTGCTTTTCTCCAACCTATATTGCCACTCACTTCCTATCCCAATTCAGACGCTATGATTCACACCACCCCGTGATGTTTTTCTCACTCCTACTAGTGAATGTAATGCTACACACCCATTCAATGCATACCACCCCGCGATGTTTTTCAGAAACCTATCCTACGTTGCCACTTCATGTTTCATGACCTCCCCATGCTGACCACCCCGTGGTGCTTTTCTCCATACTACATTGCCACTCACTGCCTATCCTAATTCAGACCCTATGATTCACACCACCCCGTGATGTTTTTCTCACTACTATAAGTGAATGTAATGTTACACACCCATACAATGCGCAACACGCCGCGATGTTTTTCAGAAACCTATCCTCCATTGCCACTCTATGTTTCCTGACCTCACATGCTGACCACCCCGTGGTGCTTTTCTCCATCCTACATTGCCACTCACTGCCTATCCAAATTCAGACCCTATGATTCACTCCACCCCGTGATGTTTTTCTCACTACTATTAGTGAATGTAATGTTACACACCCATACAATGCGCACCACCCCGTGATGTTTTTCAGAAACCTATCCTACATTGCCACTGCATGTTTCCTGACCTCCCCATGCTGACCACCCCTTGGTGCATTTCTCCATCCTACATTACCACTCACTGCCTATCCTAATTCAGACCCTATGATTCACACCACCCCGTGATGTTTTTCTCACTCCTACTAGTGAATGTAATGTTACACACACATATATTGCGCACCATGCCGCTATGTTTTTCAGAAACCTATCCTATATTGACACTGCATGTGGCCTGACCTCCCCATGCTGACCACCCAGTGGTGCTTTTCTCCATCCTACATTGCCACTCACTGCCTATCCTAATTCAGACCCTATGATTCACACCACCCCGTGATGTTTTTCTCACTCCTACTTGTGAATGTAATGTTACACAACCATACAATGCGCACCACCCCGCCATGTTTTTCAGAAACCTATCCTACATTGCCACTGCATGAGTCCTGACATCACCATGCTGACCACCCAGTAGTGCTTTTCTCCAACCTATATTGCCACTCACTGCCTATCCCAATTCAGACCCTATGATTCACACCACCCCGTGATGTTTTTTCACTCCTGCTAGTGAATGTAATGCTACACACCCATACAATGCATACCACCCTGCGATGTTTTTCAGAAAACTATCTTACATTGCCACTGCATGTTTCCTGAATTCCCCATGCTGACCACCCCGTGGTGCTTTTCTCCATCCTATATTGCCACTCACTGCCTATCCTAATTCAGACTCTAAGATACACACCACCCCGTGATATTATTCTCACTCCTACTAGTGAATGTAATGTTACACACCCATACAATGCGCAAAACCCCGGTAGGTTTTTCAAAAACCTATCCTACATTGCCACTGCATGTTTCCTGACTTTCCCATGCCTACCACCCCGTGGTGCTTTTCTCCATCCTACATTGCCCCTCACTGCCTATCCTAATGCAGACCCTATGTTTCACACCACCCCGTGATGTATTTCTCACACCTATTAGTGAATGTAATGTTACACACCCATATAATGCGCAACACGCCGCGATGTTTTTCAGAAACCTATCCTACATTGCCACTGTATGTTTCCTGACCTCCCCATGCTGACCACCCCGTGGTGCTTTTCTCCATCCTACATTGCCACTCACTGCCTATCCTAATTCAGACCCTATGATTCACATCACCCTGTGATGTTTTTCTCACTCCTACTAGTGAATGTAATGTTACACACCCATACAATGCGCACCACCCCGCGATGTTTTTCAGAAACCTATCCTCCATTGCCACTGCATGTTTCCTGGCCTCCCCCTGCTGACCACCCCGTGGTGCTTTTCTCCATCCTACATTCCCACTCACTGCCTATCCTAATTCAGACCCTATGATTCTCACCACCCCGTGATGTTTTTCTCACTCCTACTAGTGAATGTAAAGTTACACACCCATACAATGAGCACCACCCTGCGATGTTTTTCAGAAACCTATCCTACATTGCCACTGCATGCTTCCTGACCTCCCCATGCTGACCACCCCGTGGTGCTTTTCTCCATACTACATTGCCACTCACTGCCTATCCTAATTCAGACCCTATGATTCACACCACCCGGTGATGTTTTTCTCACTACTATTAGTGAATGTAATGTTACACACCCATACAATGCGCACCACCCAGCGATGTTTTTCAGAAAACTATCTTACATTGCCACTGCATGTTTCCTTAATTCCCCATGCTGACCAACCCTTGGTGCTTTTCTCCATCCTACATTGCCACTCACTGCGTATCCTAATTCAGACCCTACGATTCACACCACCCCGTGATATTTTTCTCACTCCTACTAGTGAATGTAATGTTACACACCCATACAAAGTGCAACACCCCGGTAGGTTTTACAAAAACCTATCCTACATTGCCACTGCATGTTTCCTGACCTTCCCATGCTGACCACCCCGTGGTGCTTTTCTCCATCCTACATTGCCCCTCACTGCCAATCCTAATGCAGACCCTATGATTCACACCACCCCGTGATGTATTTCTCACTCCTATTAGTGAATGTAATGTTACACACCCATACAATGCGCACCACCCTGCGATGTTTTTCAGAAACCTATCCTACATTGCCACTGCATGAGTCCTGACATCACCATGCTGACCACCCCGTGGTGCTTTTCTCCAACCTATATTGCCACTCACTGCCTATCCCAATTCAGACCCTATGATTCACACCACCCCGTGATGTTTTTCTCACTCGTAGTAGTGAATGTAATGCTACACACCCATACAATGCGCAGCACGCCGCGATGTTTTTCAGAAACCTATCCTACATTGCCACTGCATGTTTCCTGTCCTCCCCATGCTGACCTCCCCGTGGTGCTTTTCTCCATCCTACATTGCCACTCAATGCCTATCCTAATTCAGACCCTATGATTCACACCACCCGGTGATGTTTTTCTCACTCCTACTTGTGAATGTAATGTTACACACCCATACAATGAACACCACCCTGCGATGTTTTTCAGAAAGGTATCCTACATTGCCACTGCATGCTTCCTGACCTCCCCATGCTGACCACCCCGTGGTGCTTTTCTCCATCCTACATTGCCCATCACTGCCTATCCTAATGCAGACCCTATGTTTCACACCACCCCGTGATGTATTTCTCACACCTATTAGTGAATGTAATGTTACACACCCATACAATGCGCAACACGCCGCGATGTTTTTCAGAAACCTATCCTACATTGCCACTGTATGTTTCCTGACCTCCCCATGCTGACCACCCCGTGGTGCTTTTCTCCATCCTACATTGCCACTCACTGCCTATCCTAATTCAGACCCTATGATTCACATCACCCTGTGATGTTTTTCTCACTCCTACTAGTGAATGTAATGTTACACACCCATACAATGCGCACCACCCCGCGATGTTTTTCAGAAACCTATCCTCCATTGCCACTGCATGTTTCCTGGCCTCCCCCTGCTGACCACCCCGTGGTGCTTTTCTCCATCCTACATTCCCACTCACTGCCTATCCTAATTCAGACCCTATGATTCTCACCACCCCGTGATGTTTTTCTCACTCCTACTAGTGAATGTAAAGTTACACACCCATACAATGAGCACCACCCTGCGATGTTTTTCAGAAACCTATCCTACATTGCCACTGCATGCTTCCTGACCTCCCCATGCTGACCACCCCGTGGTGCTTTTCTCCATACTACATTGCCACTCACTGCCTATCCTAATTCAGACCCTATGATTCACACCACCCGGTGATGTTTTTCTCACTACTATTAGTGAATGTAATGTTACACACCCATACAATGCGCACCACCCAGCGATGTTTTTCAGAAAACTATCTTACATTGCCACTGCATGTTTCCTTAATTCCCCATGCTGACCACCCCTTGGTGCTTTTCTCCATCCTACATTGCCACTCACTGCGTATCCTAATTCAGACCCTACGATTCACACCACCCCGTGATATTTTTCTCACTCCTACTAGTGAATGTAATGTTACACACCCATACAAAGTGCAACACCCCGGTAGGTTTTACAAAAACCTATCCTACATTGCCACTGCATGTTTCCTGACCTTCCCATGCTGACCACCCCGTGGTGCTTTTCTCCATCCTACATTGCCCCTCACTGCCAATCCTAATGCAGACCCTATGATTCACACCACCCCGTGATGTATTTCTGACTCCTATTAGTGAATGTAATGTTACACACCCATACAATGCGCACCACCCTGCGATGTTTTTCAGAAACCTATCCTACATTGCCACTGCATGAGTCCTGACATCACCATGCTGACCACCCCGTGGTGCTTTTCTCCAACCTATATTGCCACTCACTGCCTATCCCAATTCAGACCCTATGATTCACACCACCCCGTGATGTTTTTCTCACTCGTAGTAGTGAATGTAATGCTACACACCCATACAATGCGCAGCACGCCGCGATGTTTTTCAGAAACCTATCCTACATTGCCACTGCATGTTTCCTGTCCTCCCCATGCTGACCTCCCCGTGGTGCTTTTCTCCATCCTACATTGCCACTCAATGCCTATCCTAATTCAGACCCTATGATTCACACCACCCGGTGATGTTTTTCTCACTCCTACTTGTGAATGTAATGTTACACACCCATACAATGAACACCACCCTGCGATGTTTTTCAGAAAGGTATCCTACATTGCCACTGCATGCTTCCTGACCTCCCCATGCTGACCACCCCGTGGTGCTTTTCTCCATCCTACATTGCCCATCACTGCCTATCCTAATGCAGACCCTATGTTTCACACCACCCCGTGATGTATTTCTCACACCTATTAGTGAATGTAATGTTACACACCCATACAATGCGCAACACGCCGCGATGTTTTTCAGAAACCTATCCTACATTGCCACTGTATGTTTCCTGACCTCCCCATGCTGACCACCCCGTGGTGCTTTTCTCCATCCTACATTGCCACTCACTGCCTATCCTAATTCAGACCCTATGATTCACATCACCCCGTGATGTTTTTCTCACTCCTACTAGTGAATGTAATGTTACACACCCATACAAAGTGCAACACCCCGGTAGGTTTTTCAAAAACCTATCCTACATTGCCACTGCATGTTTCCTGACCTTCCCATGCTGACCACCCCGTGGTGCTTTTCTCCATCCTACATTGCCCCTCACTGCCTATCCTAATGCAGACCCTATGATTCACACCACTCCGTGATGTATTTCTCACTCCTATTAGTGAATGTAATGTTACACACCCATACAATGCGCACCACCCTGCGATGTTTTTCAGAAACCTATCCTACATTGCCACTGCATAAGTCCTGACATCACCATGCTGACCACCCCGTGGTGCTTTTCTCCATCCTACATTGCCCATCACTGCCTATCCTAATTCAGACCCTATGATTCACACCACCCCGTGATGTTTTTCTCACTCCTAGTAGTGAATGTAATGCTACACACCCATACAATGCGCAACACGCCGCGATGTTTTTCAGAAACCTATCCTACATTGCCACTGTATGTTTCCTGTCCTCCACATGCTGACCACCCCGTGGTGCTTTTCTCCATCCAACATTGCCACTCACTGCGTATCCTATTTCAGACCCTATGATTCACATCACCCCGTGATGTTTTTCTCACTCCTACTAGTGAATGTAATGTTACACACCCATACAATGCGCAAAACCCCGCGATGTTTTTCAGAATCCTATCCTACATTGCCACTGCATGTTTCCTGGCCTCCCCCTGCTGACCACCCCGTGGTGCTTTTCTCCATCCTATATTGCCACTCACTGCCTATCCTAATTCAGACCCTATGATTCACACCACCCCGTGATGTTTTTCTCACTCCTACTAGTGAATGTAATGTTACACACCCATACAATGCGCACCACCCCGCGATGTTTTTCAGAAACCTATCCTACATTGCCACTGCATGTTTCCTGACCTCCCCATGCTGACCACCCCGTGGTGCTTTTCTCCATCCTACATTTCCACTCACTGCCTATCCTAATTCAGACCCTATGATTCACACCACCCTGCGATGTTTTTCTCACTCCTACTAGTGAATGTAATGTTACACACCCATACAATGCACCCCACCCCGCGATGTTTTTCAGAAACCTATCCTACATTGCCACTGCATGTTTCCTGACCTCCCCATGCTGACCACCCCTGGTGCTTTTCTCCATCCTACATTGCCACTCACTGCCTATCCTAATTCAGACCCTATGATTCACACCACCCCGTGATGTTTTTCTCACTCCTACTAGTGAATGTAATGTTACACACCCATACAATGCGCACCACCCCGCGATGTTTTTCAGAAACCTATCCTACTTTGCCACTGCATGTTTCCTGAACTGCCCATGCTGACCACCCCGTTGTGCTTTTTCCATTCTACATTGCCACTCACTGTCTATCCTCATTCCGACCCTATGATTCACACCACCCCATGATGTTTTTGTCAATCCTACTAGTGAATGTAATGTTACACACACATACAATGTGAACTACCATGCGATGTTTTTCCGAAACCTACGTTACATTGCCACTGCATGTTTCCTGGTCTCCGCATGCTGACCACCACGTGGTGCTTTTCTCCGTCCTACATTTCCACTCACTGCCTATCCTAATTCAGACACTATGATTCACACCACCCCGTGATGTTTTTCTCACTGCTGCTAGTGAATGTAATGTTACACACCATACACTGCGCTCCACCCCGCGATGTTTTTAAGAAACCTATCTTACATTGCCACTGCATGTTTCCTGACCTCCCCATGCTAACCACCCCTTATGCTTTTCTCCATCCTACATTGCACTCACTGCCTATCCTAATTCAGACCCTATCATTCACACCCCCCGTGATGTTTTTCTCACTCCTACTAGTGAATGTAATGCTACACACCCATACAATGCGCACCACACCACAAGGTTTTTCAGACACCTATCCTACATTGCCACTGCATGTTTCCTGACCTCCCCATGCTGACCACCCCGTGGTGCTTTTCTCCATCCTACATTGCCACTCACTGCCTATCCTAATTCAGACCCTATGATTCACACTACCCCGTGATGTTTTTCTCATTGCTACTAGTGAATGTAATGTTACACACCCATACAATGCAGACCACCCCGCGATTTTTTTTCAGAAACCTATCCTACATTGCCACTGAATGTTTCCTGACCTCCACATGCAGACCACCCCGTGGTGCATTTCTCCATCCTACATTACCACTCACTGCCTATCCTAATTCAGACCCGATGATTTACACCACCCCGTGATGTTATTTTCACTCCTACTAGTGGATGTAATGTTACACACCCATACATTGCGCACCACCCCGCTATGTTTTTCAGAAACCTATCCTACATTGCCACTGCATGTGGCCTGCCCTCCCCATGCTGACCACCCAGTGGTGCTTTTCTCCATCCTACATTGCCACTCAATGCCTATCCTAATTCAGACCCTATGATTCACACCACCCGGTGATGTTTTTCTCACTCCTACTTGTGGAAGTAATGTTACACACCCATACAATGAACACCACCCTGCGATGTTTTTCAGAAACATATCCTACATTGCCACTGCATGAGTCCTGACATCACCATGCTGACCACCCCGTAGTGCTTTTCTCCAACCTATATTGCCACTCACTTCCTATCCCAATTCAGACGCTATGATTCACACCACCCCGTGATGTTTTTCTCACTCCTACTAGTGAATGTAATGCTACACACCCATACAATGCATACCACCCCGTGATGTTTTTCAGAAACCTATCCTACGTTGCCACTTCATGTTTCATGACCTCCCCATGCTGACCACCCCGTGGTGCTTTTCTCCATACTACATTGCCACTCACTGCCTATCCTAATTCAGACCCTATGATTCACACCACCCCGTGATGTTTTTCTCACTACTATAAGTGAATGTAATGTTACACACCCATACAATGCGCAACACGCCGCGATGTTTTTCAGAAACCTATCCTCCATTGCCACTCTATGTTTCCTGACCTCACATGCTGACCACCCCGTGGTGATTTTCTCCATCCTACATTGCCACTCACTGCCTATCCAAATTCAGACCCTATGATTCACTCCACGCCGTGATGTTTTTCTCACTACTATTAGTGAATGTAATGTTACACACCCATACAATGCGCACCACCCCGCGATGTTTTTCAGAAACCTATCCTACATTGCCACTGCATGTTTCCTGACCTCCCCATGCTGACCACCCCTTGGTGCATTTCTCCATCCTACATTACCACTCACTGCCTATCCTAATTCAGACCCTATGATTCACACCACCCCGTGATGTTTTTCTCACTCCTACTAGTGAATGTAATGTTACACACACATATATTGCGCACCATGCCGCTATGTTTTTCAGAAACCTATCCTATATTGACACTGCATGTGGCCTGACCTCCCCATGCTGACCACCCAGTGGTGCTTTTCTCCATCCTACATTGCCACTCACTGCCTATCCTAATTCAGACCCTATGATTCACACCACCCCGTGATGTTTTTCTCACTCCTACTTGTGAATGTAATGTTACACAACCATACAATGCGCACCACCCCGCCATGTTTTTCAGAAACCTATCCTACATTGCCACTGCATGAGTCCTGACATCACCATGCTGACCACCCAGTAGTGCTTTTCTCCAACCTATATTGCCACTCACTGCCTATCCCAATTCAGACCCTATGATTCACACCACCCCGTGATGTTTTTTCACTCCTGCTAGTGAATGTAATGCTACACACCCATACAATGCATACCACCCTGCAATGTTTTTCAGAAAACTATCTTACATTGCCACTGCATGTTTCCTGAATTCCCCATGCTGACCACCCCGTGGTGCTTTTCTCCATCCTATATTGCCACTCACTGCCTATCCTAATTCAGACTCTAAGATACACACCACCCCGTGATATTATTCTCACTCCTACTAGTGAATGTAATGTTACACACCCATACAATGCGCAAAACCCCGGTAGGTTTTTCAAAAACCTATCCTACATTGCCACTGCATGTTTCCTGACTTTCCCATGCCTACCACCCCGTGGTGCTTTTCTCCATCCTACATTGCCCCTCACTGCCTATCCTAATGCAGACCCTATGTTTCACACCACCCCGTGATGTATTTCTCACACCTATTAGTGAATGTAATGTTACACACCCATATAATGCGCAACACGCCGCGATGTTTTTCAGAAACCTATCCTACATTGCCACTGTATGTTTCCTGACCTCCCCATGCTGACCACCCCGTGGTGCTTTTCTCCATCCTACATTGCCACTCACTGCCTATCCTAATACAGACCCTATGATTCACATCACCCTGTGATGTTTTTCTCACTCCTACTAGTGAATGTAATGTTACACACCCATACAATGCGCACCACCCCGCGATTTTTTTCAGAAACCTATCCTCCATTGCCACTGCATGTTTCCTGGCCTCCCCCTGCTGACCACCCCGTGGTGCTTTTCTCCATCCTACATTCCCACTCACTGCCTATCCTAATTCAGACCCTATGATTCTCACCACCCCGTGATGTTTTTCTCACTCCTACTAGTGAATGTAATGTTACACACCAATACAATGCGCACCACCCAGCGATGTTTTTCAGAAAACTATCTTACATTGCCACTGCATGTTTCCTTAATTCCCCATGCTGACCACCCCTTGGTGCTTTTCTCCATCCTACATTGCCACTCACTGCGTATCCTAATTCAGACCCTACGATTCACACCACCCCGTGATATTTTTCTCACTCCTACTAGTGAATGTAATGTTACACACCCATACAAAGTGCAACACCCCGGTAGGTTTTACAAAAACCTATCCTACATTGCCACTGCATGTTTCCTGACCTTCCCATGCTGACCACCCCGTGGTGCTTTTCTCCATCCTACATTGCCCCTCACTGCCAATCCTAATGCAGACCCTATGATTCACACCACCCCGTGATGTATTTCTCACTCCTATTAGTGAATGTAATGTTACACACCCATACAATGCGCACCACCCTGCGATGTTTTTCAGAAACCTATCCTACATTGCCACTGCATGAGTCCTGACATCACCATGCTGACCACCCCGTGGTGCTTTTCTCCAACCTATATTGCCACTCACTGCCTATCCCAATTCAGACCCTATGATTCACACCACCCCGTGATGTTTTTCTCACTCGTAGTAGTGAATGTAATGCTACACACCCATACAATGCGCAGCACGCCGCGATGTTTTTCAGAAACCTATCCTACATTGCCACTGCATGTTTCCTGTCCTCCCCATGCTGACCTCCCCGTGGTGCTTTTCTCCATCCTACATTGCCACTCAATGCCTATCCTAATTCAGACCCTATGATTCACACCACCCGGTGATGTTTTTCTCACTCCTACTTGTGAATGTAATGTTACACACCCATACAATGAACACCACCCTGCGATGTTTTTCAGAAAGGTATCCTACATTGCCACTGCATGCTTCCTGACCTCCCCATGCTGACCACCCCGTGGTGCTTTTCTCCATCCTACATTGCCCATCACTGCCTATCCTAATGCAGACCCTATGTTTCACACCACCCCGTGATGTATTTCTCACACCTATTAGTGAATGTAATGTTACACACCCATACAATGCGCAACACGCCGCGATGTTTTTCAGAAACCTATCCTACATTGCCACTGTATGTTTCCTGACCTCCCCATGCTGACCACCCCGTGGTGCTTTTCTCCATCCTACATTGCCACTCACTGCCTATCCTAATTCAGACCCTATGATTCACATCACCCCGTGATGTTTTTCTCACTCCTACTAGTGAATGTAATGTTACACACCCATACAAAGTGCAACACCCCGGTAGGTTTTTCAAAAACCTATCCTACATTGCCACTGCATGTTTCCTGACCTTCCCATGCTGACCACCCCGTGGTGCTTTTCTCCATCCTACATTGCCCATCACTGCCTATCCTAATTCAGACCCTATGATTCACACCACCCCGTGATGTTTTTCTCACTCCTAGTAGTGAATGTAATGCTACACACCCATACAATGCGCAACACGCCGCGATGTTTTTCAGAAACCTATCCTACATTGCCACTGTATGTTTCCTGTCCTCCACATGCTGACCACCCCGTGGTGCTTTTCTCCATCCTACATTGCCACTCACTGCGTATCCTATTTCAGACCCTATGATTCACATCACCCCGTGATGTTTTTCTCACTCCTACTAGTGAATGTAATGTTACACACCCATACAATGCGCAAAACCCCGCGATGTTTTTCAGAATCCTATCCTACATTGCCACTGCATGTTTCCTGGCCTCCCCCTGCTGACCACCCCGTGGTGCTTTTCTCCATCCTATATTGCCACTCACTGCCTATCCTAATTCAGACCCTATGATTCACACCACCCCGTGATGTTTTTCTCACTCCTACTAGTGAATGTAATGTTACACACCCATACAATGCGCACCACCCCGCGATGTTTTTCAGAAACCTATCCTACATTGCCACTGCATGTTTCCTGACCTCCCCATGCTGACCACCCCGTGGTGCTTTTCTCCATCCTACATTTCCACTCACTGCCTATTCTAATTCAGACCCTATGATTCACACCACCCTGCGATGTTTTTCTCACTCCTACTAGTGAATGTAATGTTACACACCCATACAATGCACCCCACCCCGCGATGTTTTTCAGAAACCTATCCTACATTGCCACTGCATGTTTCCTGACCTCCCCATGCTGACCACCCCTGGTGCTTTTCTCCATCCTACATTGCCACTCACTGCCTATCCTAATTCAGACCCTATGATTCACACCACCCCGTGATGTTTTTCTCACTCCTACTAGTGAATGTAATGTTACATACACATACAATGCGCAGCACCCCCCGAGGTTTTTTCAGAATCCTATCCTACATTGCCACTGCATGTTTACTGACCTCCCCATGCTGACCACCCCGTGGTGATTTTCTCCATCCTATATTGCCACTCACTGCCTATCCTAATTCAGACCCTATGATTTACTCCACCCCGTGATGTTTTTTTCACTCCTACTATTTAATGTAATGTTACACACCCATACAATGCGCCCCACCCCGCGATATTTTTCAGAAACCTATCCTACATTGCCACTGCATGTGTCCTGACCTCCCCATGCTGACCACCCCGTGGTGCTTTTCTCCATCCTACATTGCCACTCACTGCCTATCCTAAATCAGACCCTACGATTCACACCACCCCGTTACGTTTTCCTCACTCGTAATGGTGAATGTAATGTTACACACCCATGCAATGCGCACCACCCCGAAATGTTTTTCAGAAACCTATCCTACATGGCCACTGCATGTTTCGTGATGTCCCCATGCTGACCACCCCGTGTTGCTTTTCTCCATCCTACATTGCCACTCACTGCCTATCCTAATTCAGACCCTATCATTCACACCACCCCGTGATGTCTTTCTCACTCCTACTAGTGAATGTAATGTTACATACACATACAATGCGCAGCACCCCCCGGGGTTTTTTCAGAATCCTATCCTACATTGCCACTGCGTGTTTACTGACCTCCCCATGCTGACCACCCCGTGGTGCTTTCCTCCATCCTATATTGCCACTCACTGCCTATCCTAATTCAGATCCTATGATTCACACCAGCCCGTGATGTTTTTCTCACTCCTTGTAGTGAATGTAATGTTACACACCGATACAAAGCGCACCACCGTGCGATGTTTTTCAGAAACCTATCCTACTTTGCCACTGCATGTTTCCTGAACTGCCCATGCTGACAACCCCGTGGTGCTTTTTCCATTCTACATTGCCACTCACTGTCTATCCTCATTCAGACCCTATGATTCACACCACCCCATGATGTTTTTCTCACTCCTACTAGTGAATGTAATGTTACACACACATACAATGCGAACTACCATGCGATGTTTTTCCGAAACCTATGTTACATTGCCACTGCATGTTTCCTGGTCTCCACATGCTGACCACCACGTGGTGCTTTTCTCCGTCCTACATTTCCACTCACTGCCTATCCTAATTCAGACACTATGATTCACACCACCCCGTGATGTTTTTCTCACTGCTGCTAGTGAATGTAATGTTACACACCATACACTGCGCTCCACCCGCGATGTTTTTAAGAAACCTATCTTACATTGCCACTGCATGTTTCCTGACCTCCCCATGCTAACCACCCCTTGGTGCTTTTCTCCGTCCTACATTGCACTCACTGCCTATCCTAATTCAGACCCTATCATTCACACCCCCCGTGATGTTTTTCTCACTCCTACTAGTGAATGTAATGCTACACACCCATACAATGCCCACCACACCACAAGGTTTTTAAGACACCTATCCTACATTGCCACTGCATGTTTCCTGACCTCCCCATGCTGACCACCCCGTAGTGCTTTACTCCATCCTACATTACCACTCACTGATTATCCTAATTCAGACCCTATGATTCACACCACCCAGTGATGTTTTTCTCACTCCTAATAGTGAATGTAATGTTACACACCCATACAATGCGCACCACGCCGCGATGTTTTTCAGAAACCTATCCTACATTGCCACTGCATGTTTCATGACCTCCCCATGCTGACCCACACCGTGGTGCTTTTCTCCATCTTACATTGCCACTCACTGCCTATACTAATTCAGACCCTATGATTCACACCACCCCGTGATGTATTTCTCATTCCTACTAGTGAATGTAATGTTATAAACCCATACAATGCGGACCACCCCGCGATGTTTTTCAGAAACCTATCCTACATTGCCACTGAATGTTTCCTGACCTCCCCATGCGGACCACCCCGTGGTGCATTTCTCCATCCTACATTACCACTCACTGCCTATCCTAATTCAGACCCTATGATTTACACCACCCCGTGATGTTTTTTCACTCCTACTAGTGAATGTAATGTTACACACCCATACATTGCGCACCACCCCGCTATGTTTTTCAGAAACCTATCATACATTGCCACTGCATGTGGCCTGACCTCCCCATGCTGACCACCCAGTGGTGCTTTTCTCCATCCTACATTGCCACTCAAGGCCTATCCTAATTCAGACCCTATGATTCACACCACCCCGTGATGTTTTTCTCACTCCTACTTGTGAAAGTAATGTTACACACCCATACAATTCACACCACCCTGCGATGTTTTTCAGAAACGTATCCTACATTGCCACTGCATGAGTCCTGACATCGCCATGCTGACCACCCCGTGGTGCTTTTCTCCAACCTATATTGCCGCTCACTTTCTATCCCAAATCAGACGCTATGATTCACACCACCCCGTGATGTTTTTCTCACTCCTACTTGTGAATGTAATGCTACACACCCATACAATGCATACCACCCCGTGATGTTTTTCAGAAACCTATCCTACGTTGCCACTGCATGTTTCATGACCTCCCCATGCTGACCACCCCGTGGTGCTTTTCTCCAACCTATATTGCCACTCACTGCCTATGCTAATTCAGACTCTAAGATACACACCACCCTGTGATATTATTCTCACTCCTACTAGTGAATGTAATGTTACACACCCATACAATGCGCAAAACCCCGGTAGGTTTTTCAAAAATCTATCCTACATTGCCACTGCATGTTTCCTGACTTTCCCATGCTGACCACCCCGTGGTGCTTTTCTCCATCCTACATTGCCACTCACTGCCTATCCTAATTCAGACCCTATGATTCACACCACCCCGTTATGTTTTTCTCACTACTATTAGTGAATGTAATGTTACACACCCATACAATGCGCACCACCCAGCGATGTTTTTCAGAAAACTATCTTACATTGCCACTGCATGTTTCCTTAATTCCCCATGCTGACCACCCCTTGGTGCTTTTCTCCATCATACATTGCCACTCACTGCGTATCCTAATTCAGACCCTACGATTCACACCACCCCGTGATATTTTTCTCACTCCTACTAGTGAATGTAATGTTACACACCCATACAAAGTGCAACACCCCGGTAGGTTTTTCAAAAACCTATCCTACATTGCCACTGCATGTTTCTTGACCTTCCCATGCTGACCACCCCGTGGTGCTTTTCTCCATCCTACATTGCCCCTCACTGCCTATCCTAATGCAGACCCTATGATTCACGCCACCCCGTGATGTATTTCTCACTCCTATTAGTGAATGTAATTTTACACACCCATACAATGCGCACCACCCTGCGATGTTTTTCAGAAACCTATCCTGCATTGCCACTGCATGAGTCCTGACATCACCATGCTGACCACCCCGTGGTGCTTTTCTCCAACCTATATTGCCACTCACTGCCTATCCCAATTCAGACCCTATGATTCACACCACCCCGTGATGTTTTTCTCACTCCTAGTAGTGAATGTAATGCTACACACCCATACAATGCGCAACACGCCGCGAGGTTTTTCAGAAACCTATTCTACATTGCCACAGTATGTTTCCTGTCCTCCCCATGCTGACCACCCCGTGGTGCTTTTCTCCATCCTACATTGCCACTCAATGCCTATCCTAATTCAGACCCTATGATTCACACCACCCGGTGATGTTTTTCTCACTCCTACTTGTGAATGTAATGTTACACACCCATACAATGAACACCACCCTGCGATGTTTTTCAGAAACGTATCCTACATTGCCACTGCATGAGTCCTGACATCACAATGCTGACCACCCCGTAGTGCTTTTCTCCAACCTATATTGCCACTCACTTCCTATCCCAATTCAGACGCTATGATTCACACCACCCCGTGATGTTTTTCTCACTCCTACTAGTGAATGTAATGCTACACACCCATACAATGCATACCACCCCGCGATGTTTTTCAGAAACCTATCCTACGTTGCCACTGCATGTTTCATGACCTCCCCATGCTGACCACCCCGCGGTGCTTTTCTCCATACTACATTGCCACTCACTGCCTATCCTAATTCAGACCGTATGATTCACACCACCCCGTGATGTTTTTCTCACTACTATAAGTGAATGTAATGTTACACACCCATACAATGCGCAACACGCCGCGATGTTTTTCAGAAACCTATCCTACATTGCCACTCTATGTTTCCTGACCTCACATGCTGACCACCCCGTGGTGCTTTTCTCCATCCTACATTGCCACTCACTGCCTATCCTAATTCAGACCCTATGATTCACACCACCCCGTGATGTTTTTCTCACTACTATTAGTGAATGTAATGTTATACACCCATACAATGCGCACCACCCCGCGATGTTTTTCAGAAACCTATCCTACATTGCCACTGCATGTTTCCTGACCTCCCCATGCTGACCACCCCTTGGTGCATTTCTCCATCCTACATTACCACTCACTGCCTATCCTAATTCAGACCCTATGATTCACACCACCCCGTGATGTTTTTCTCACTCCTACTAGTGAATGTAATGTTACACACCCATACAATGCGGACCACCCCGCGATGTTTTTCAGAAACCTATCCTACATTGCCACTGCATGAGTCCTGACATCACCATGCTGACCACCCCGTGGTGCTTTTCTGCAACCTATATTGCCACTCACTGCCTAACCCAATTCAGACCCTATGATTCACACCAACCCGTGATTTTTTTCTCACTCCTGGTAGTGAATGTAATGCTACACACCCATACAATGCGCACCACCCCGCGAGGTTTTTCAGAAACCTATCCTACGTTGCCACTGCATGTTTCCTGACCTCCACATGCTGACCACCCCGTGGTGCTTTTCTCCAACCTATATTGCCGCTCACTTTCTATCCCAAATCAGACGCTATGATTCACACCACCCCGTGATGTTTTTCTCACTCCTACTTGTGAATGTAATGCTACACACCCATACAATGCATACCACCCCGTGATGTTTTTCAGAAACCTATCCTACGTTGCCACTGCATGTTTCATGACCTCCCCATGCTGACCACCCCGTGGTGCTTTTCTCCAACCTATATTGCCACTCACTGCCTATGCTAATTCAGACTCTAAGATACACAACACCCTGTGATATTATTCTCACTCCTACTAGTGAATGTAATGTTACACACCCATACAATGCGCAAAACCCCGGTAGGTTTTTCAAAAATCTATCCTACATTGCCACTGCATGTTTCCTGACTTTCCCATGCTGACCACCCCGTGGTGCTTTTCTCCATCCTACATTGCCACTCACTGCCTATCCTAATTCAGACCCTATGATTCACACCACCCCGTTATGTTTTTCTCACTACTATTAGTGAATGTAATGTTACACACCCATACAATGCGCACCACCCAGCGATGTTTTTCAGAAAACTATCTTACATTGCCACTGCATGTTTCCTTAATTCCCCATGCTGACCACCCCTTGGTGCTTTTCTCCATCATACATTGCCACTCACTGCGTATCCTAATTCAGACCCTACGATTCACACCACCCCGTGATATTTTTCTCACTCCTACTAGTGAATGTAATGTTACACACCCATACAAAGTGCAACACCCCGGTAGGTTTTTCAAAAACCTATCCTACATTGCCACTGCATGTTTCTTGACCTTCCCATGCTGACCACCCCGTGGTGCTTTTCTCCATCCTACATTGCCCCTCACTGCCTATCCTAATGCAGACCCTATGATTCACGCCACCCCGTGATGTATTTCTCACTCCTATTAGTGAATGTAATGTTACACACCCATACAATGCGCACCACCCTGCGATGTTTTTCAGAAACCTATCCTGCATTGCCACTGCATGAGTCCTGACATCACCATGCTGACCACCCCGTGGTGCTTTTCTCCAACCTATATTGCCACTCACTGCCTATCCCAATTCAGACCCTATGATTCACACCACCCCGTGATGTTTTTCTCACTCCTAGTAGTGAATGTAATGCTACACACCCATACAATGCGCAACACGCCGCGAGGTTTTTCAGAAACCTATTCTACATTGCCACAGTATGTTTCCTGTCCTCCCCATGCTGACCACCCCGTGGTGCTTTTCTCCATCCTACATTGCCACTCAATGCCTATCCTAATTCAGACCCTATGATTCACACCACCCGGTGATGTTTTTCTCACTCCTACTTGTGAATGTAATGTTACACACCCATACAATGAACACCACCCTGCGATGTTTTTCAGAAACGTATCCTACATTGCCACTGCATGAGTCCTGACATCACAATGCTGACCACCCCGTAGTGCTTTTCTCCAACCTATATTGCCACTCACTTCCTATCCCAATTCAGACGCTATGATTCACACCACCCCGTGATGTTTTTCTCACTCCTACTAGTGAATGTAATGCTACACACCCATACAATGCATACCACCCCGCGATGTTTTTCAGAAACCTATCCTACGTTGCCACTGCATGTTTCATGACCTCCCCATGCTGACCACCCCGCGGTGCTTTTCTCCATACTACATTGCCACTCACTGCCTATCCTAATTCAGACCGTATGATTCACACCACCCCGTGATGTTTTTCTCACTACTATAAGTGAATGTAATGTTACACACCCATACAATGCGCAACACGCCGCGATGTTTTTCAGAAACCTATCCTACATTGCCACTCTATGTTTCCTGACCTCACATGCTGACCACCCCGTGGTGCTTTTCTCCATCCTACATTGCCACTCACTGCCTATCCTAATTCAGACCCTATGATTCACACCACCCCGTGATGTTTTTCTCACTACTATTAGTGAATGTAATGTTATACACCCATACAATGCGCACCACCCCGCGATGTTTTTCAGAAACCTATCCTACATTGCCACTGCATGTTTCCTGACCTCCCCATGCTGACCACCCCTTGGTGCATTTCTCCATCCTACATTACCACTCACTGCCTATCCTAATTCAGACCCTATGATTCACACCACCCCGTGATGTTTTTCTCACTCCTACTAGTGAATGTAATGTTACACACCCATACAATGCGGACCACCCCGCGATGTTTTTCAGAAACCTATCCTACATTGCCACTGCATGAGTCCTGACATCACCATGCTGACCACCCCGTGGTGCTTTTCT
The DNA here is from genome assembly GCF_034190915.1 of Cavia porcellus. Lineage (NCBI taxonomy): Eukaryota > Metazoa > Chordata > Mammalia > Rodentia > Caviidae > Cavia > Cavia porcellus. The sequence goes on from NW_026947502.1 coordinate 71,358,974, forward strand.
GCAACCTATATTGCCACTCACTGCCTAACCCAATTCAGACCCTATGATTCACACCAACCCGTGATTTTTTTCTCACTCCTGGTAGTGAATGTAATGCTACACACCCATACAATGCGCACCACCCCGCGAGGTTTTTCAGAAACCTATCCTACGTTGCCACTGCATGTTTCCTGACCTCCACATGCTGACCACCCCGTGGTGCTTTTCTCCATCCTACATTGCCACTCACTGCCTATCCTAATTCAGACCCTATGATTCACACCACCCCGTGATGTTTTTCTCACTACTATTAGTGATTGTAATGTTACACACCCATACAATGCGTACCACCCCGCGATGTTTTTCAGAAACCTATCCTACATTGCCACTGCATGTTTCCTGACCTCACCATGCTGACCACCCCTTGGTGCATTTCTCCATCCTACATTACCACTCACTGCCTATCCTAATTCAGACCCTACGATTCACACCACCTCGTGATGTTTTTCTCACTCCTACTAGTGAATGTAATGTTACACACACATACATTGCGCACCACCCCGCTATGTTTTTCAGAAACCTATCCTATATTGCCACTGCATGTGGCCTTACATCCCCATGCTGACCACCCAGTGGTGCTTTTCTCCATCCCACATTGCCACTCACTGCCTATCCTAATTCAGACCCTATGATTCACACCACCCCGTGATGTTTTTCTCACTCCTACTTGTGAATGTAATGTTACACAACCATACAATGCGCACCACCCCGCGATGTTTTTCAGAAACCTATCCTACATTGCCACTGCATGAGTCCTGACATCACCATGCTGACCACCCAGTGGTGCTTTTCTCCAACTTATATTGCCACTCACTGCCTATGCCAATTCAGACCCTATGATTCACACCACCCCGTGATGTTTTTCTCACTCCTATTAGTGAATGTAATGTTACACACCCATACAATGCACACCACGCCGCGATGTTTTTCAGAAACCTATCCTACATTGCCACTGCATGTTTCCTGACCTCCCATGCTGACCACCCCGTGGTGCTTTTCTCCATCCTACATTGCCACTCACTGCCTATCCTAATTCACAGCCTATGATTCACACCACCCCTTGATGTTTTTCTCATTCCTACTAGTGAATGTAATGTTACACACCAATACAATGCGGACCACCCCGCGATGTTTTTCAGAAACCTATCCTACATTGCCACTCAATGTTTCCTGACCTCCCCATGCTGACCACCCCGTGGTGCATTTCTCCATCCTACATTACCACTCACTGCCTATCCTAATTCAGACCCTATGATTTACACCACCCCGTGATGTTTTTTCACTCCTACTAGTGAATGTAATGTTACACACCCATACATTGCGCACCACCCCGCTATGTTTTTCAGAAACCTATCATACATTGCCACTGCATGTGGCCTGACCTCCCCATGCTGACCACCCAGTGGTGCTTTTCTCCATCCTACATTGCCACTCAAGGCCTATCCTAATTCAGACCCTATGATTCACACCACCCCGTGATGTTTTTCTCACTCCTACTTGTGAAAGTAATGTTACACACCCATACAATTCACACCACCCTGCGATGTTTTTCAGAAACGTATCCTACATTGCCACTGCATGAGTCCTGACATCGCCATGCTGACCACCCCGTGGTGCTTTTCTCCAACCTATATTGCCGCTCACTTTCTATCCCAAATCAGACGCTATGATTCACACCACCCCGTGATGTTTTTCTCACTCCTACTTGTGAATGTAATGCTACACACCCATACAATGCATACCACCCCGTGATGTTTTTCAGAAACCTATCCTACGTTGCCACTGCATGTTTCATGACCTCCCCATGCTGACCACCCCGTGGTGCTTTTCTCCAACCTATATTGCCACTCACTGCCTATGCTAATTCAGACTCTAAGATACACACCACCCTGTGATATTATTCTCACTCCTACTAGTGAATGTAATGTTACACACCCATACAATGCGCAAAACCCCGGTAGGTTTTTCAAAAATCTATCCTACATTGCCACTGCATGTTTCCTGACTTTCCCATGCTGACCACCCCGTGGTGCTTTTCTCCATCCTACATTGCCACTCACTGCCTATCCTAATTCAGACCCTATGATTCACACCACCCCGTTATGTTTTTCTCACTACTATTAGTGAATGTAATGTTACACACCCATACAATGCGCACCACCCAGCGATGTTTTTCAGAAAACTATCTTACATTGCCACTGCATGTTTCCTTAATTCCCCATGCTGACCACCCCTTGGTGCTTTTCTCCATCATACATTGCCACTCACTGCGTATCCTAATTCAGACCCTACGATTCACACCACCCCGTGATATTTTTCTCACTCCTACTAGTGAATGTAATGTTACACACCCATACAAAGTGCAACACCCCGGTAGGTTTTTCAAAAACCTATCCTACATTGCCACTGCATGTTTCTTGACCTTCCCATGCTGACCACCCCGTGGTGCTTTTCTCCATCCTACATTGCCCCTCACTGCCTATCCTAATGCAGACCCTATGATTCACGCCACCCCGTGATGTATTTCTCACTCCTATTAGTGAATGTAATGTTACACACCCATACAATGCGCACCACCCTGCGATGTTTTTCAGAAACCTATCCTGCATTGCCACTGCATGAGTCCTGACATCACCATGCTGACCACCCCGTGGTGCTTTTCTCCAACCTATATTGCCACTCACTGCCTATCCCAATTCAGACCCTATGATTCACACCACCCCGTGATGTTTTTCTCACTCCTAGTAGTGAATGTAATGCTACACACCCATACAATGCGCAACACGCCGCGAGGTTTTTCAGAAACCTATTCTACATTGCCACAGTATGTTTCCTGTCCTCCCCATGCTGACCACCCCGTGGTGCTTTTCTCCATCCTACATTGCCACTCAATGCCTATCCTAATTCAGACCCTATGATTCACACCACCCGGTGATGTTTTTCTCACTCCTACTTGTGAATGTAATGTTACACACCCATACAATGAACACCACCCTGCGATGTTTTTCAGAAACGTATCCTACATTGCCACTGCATGAGTCCTGACATCACAATGCTGACCACCCCGTAGTGCTTTTCTCCAACCTATATTGCCACTCACTTCCTATCCCAATTCAGACGCTATGATTCACACCACCCCGTGATGTTTTTCTCACTCCTACTAGTGAATGTAATGCTACACACCCATACAATGCATACCACCCCGCGATGTTTTTCAGAAACCTATCCTACGTTGCCACTGCATGTTTCATGACCTCCCCATGCTGACCACCCCGCGGTGCTTTTCTCCATACTACATTGCCACTCACTGCCTATCCTAATTCAGACCGTATGATTCACACCACCCCGTGATGTTTTTCTCACTACTATAAGTGAATGTAATGTTACACACCCATACAATGCGCAACACGCCGCGATGTTTTTCAGAAACCTATCCTACATTGCCACTCTATGTTTCCTGACCTCACATGCTGACCACCCCGTGGTGCTTTTCTCCATCCTACATTGCCACTCACTGCCTATCCTAATTCAGACCCTATGATTCACACCACCCCGTGATGTTTTTCTCACTACTATTAGTGAATGTAATGTTATACACCCATACAATGCGCACCACCCCGCGATGTTTTTCAGAAACCTATCCTACATTGCCACTGCATGTTTCCTGACCTCCCCATGCTGACCACCCCTTGGTGCATTTTTCCATCCTACATTACCACTCACTGCCTATCCTAATTCAGACCCTATGATTCACACCACCCCGTGATGTTTTTCTCACTCCTACTAGTGAATGTAATGTTACACACCCATACAATGCGGACCACCCCGCGATGTTTTTCAGAAACCTATCCTACATTGCCACTGCATGAGTCCTGACATCACCATGCTGACCACCCCGTGGTGCTTTTCTGCAACCTATATTGCCACTCACTGCCTAACCCAATTCAGACCCTATGATTCACACCAACCCGTGATTTTTTTCTCACTCCTGGTAGTGAATGTAATGCTACACACCCATACAATGCGCACCACCCCGCGAGGTTTTTCAGAAACCTATCCTACGTTGCCACTGCATGTTTCCTGACCTCCACATGCTGACCACCCCGTGGTGCTTTTCTCCATCCTACATTGCCACTCACTGCCTATCCTAATTCAGACCCTATGATTCACACCACCCCGTGATGTTTTTCTCACTACTATTAGTGATTGTAATGTTACACACCCATACAATGCGTACCACCCCGCGATGTTTTTCAGAAACCTATCCTACATTGCCACTGCATGTTTCCTGACCTCACCATGCTGACCACCCCTTGGTGCATTTCTCCATCCTACATTACCACTCACTGCCTATCCTAATTCAGACCCTACGATTCACACCACCTCGTGATGTTTTTCTCACTCCTACTAGTGAATGTAATGTTACACACACATACATTGCGCACCACCCCGCTATGTTTTTCAGAAACCTATCCTATATTGCCACTGCATGTGGCCTTACATCCCCATGCTGACCACCCAGTGGTGCTTTTCTCCATCCCACATTGCCACTCACTGCCTATCCTAATTCAGACCCTATGATTCACACCACCCCGTGATGTTTTTCTCACTCCTACTTGTGAATGTAATGTTACACAACCATACAATGCGCACCACCCCGCGATGTTTTTCAGAAACCTATCCTACATTGCCACTGCATGAGTCCTGACATCACCATGCTGACCACCCAGTGGTGCTTTTCTCCAACTTATATTGCCACTCACTGCCTATGCCAATTCAGACCCTATGATTCACACCACCCCGTGATGTTTTTCTCACTCCTATTAGTGAATGTAATGTTACACACCCATACAATGCACACCACGCCGCGATGTTTTTCAGAAACCTATCCTACATTGCCACTGCATGTTTCCTGACCTCCCATGCTGACCACCCCGTGGTGCTTTTCTCCATCCTACATTGCCACTCACTGCCTATCCTAATTCACAGCCTATGATTCACACCACCCCTTGATGTTTTTCTCATTCCTACTAGTGAATGTAATGTTACACACCAATACAATGCGGACCACCCCGCGATGTTTTTCAGAAACCTATCCTACATTGCCACTCAATGTTTCCTGACCTCCCCATGCTGACCACCCCGTGGTGCATTTCTCCATCCTACATTACCACTCACTGCCTATCCTAATTCAGACCCTATGATTTACTCCACCCCGTGATGTTTTTTTCACTCCTACTATTTAATGTAATGTTACACACCCATACAATGCGCCCCACCCCGCGATATTTTTCAGAAACCTATCCTACATTGCCACTGCATGTGTCCTGACCTCCCCATGCTGACCACCCCGTGGTGCTTTTCTCCATCCTACATTGCCACTCACTGCCTATCCTAAATCAGACCCTACGATTCACACCACCCCGTTACGTTTTCCTCACTCGTAATGGTGAATGTAATGTTACACACCCATGCAATGCGCACCACCCCGAAATGTTTTTCAGAAACCTATCCTACATGGCCACTGCATGTTTCGTGATGTCCCCATGCTGACCACCCCGTGTTGCTTTTCTCCATCCTACATTGCCACTCACTGCCTATCCTAATTCAGACCCTATCATTCACACCACCCCGTGATGTCTTTCTCACTCCTACTAGTGAATGTAATGTTACATACACATACAATGCGCAGCACCCCCCGGGGTTTTTTCAGAATCCTATCCTACATTGCCACTGCATGTTTACTGACCTCCCCATGCTGACCACCCCGTGGTGCTTTCCTCCATCCTATATTGCCACTCACTGCCTATCCTAATTCAGATCCTATGATTCACACCAGCCCGTGATGTTTTTCTCACTCCTTGTAGTGAATGTAATGTTACACACCGATACAAAGCGCACCACCGTGCGATGTTTTTCAGAAACCTATCCTACTTTGCCACTGCATGTTTCCTGAATTGCCCATGATGACCACCCCGTGGTGCTTTTTCCATTCTATATTGCCACTCACTGCCTATTCTCATTCAGACCCTATGATTCACACCACCCCATGATATTTTTCTCACTCCTACTAGTGAATGTAATGTTACACACACATACATTGCGAACCACCCCGCGATGTTTTTCCGAAACCTATCTTACATTGCCACTGCATGTTTCCTGACCTCCATATGCTGACCACCACGCGTTGCTTTTCTCCGTCCTACATTTCCACTCACTGCCTATCCTAATTCAGACACTATGATTCACACCACCCCGTGATGTTTTTCTCACTGCTGCTAGTGAATGTAATGTTACACACCATACACTGCGCACCACCCCTCGATGTTTTTAAGATACCTATCTTACATTGCCACTTCATGTTTCCTGACCTCCCCATGCTGACCACCCAGTGGTGCTTTTCTCCAACCTATATTGCCACTCACTGCCTATCTCAATTCAGACCCTATCATTCACACCCACAGTGATGTTTTTGTCACTCCTACTAGTGAATGTAATGCTACACACGCATACAATGCGCACCACACCACAAGGTTTTTCAGAAACCTATCTTACATTGACACTGCATGTTTCCTGACCTCCCCATGCTGACCACCCCGTGGTGCTTTACTCCATCCTACATTGCCACGCACTGATTATCCTAATTCAGACCCTATGATTCACACCACTCCGTGATGTTTTTCTCACTCCTATTAGTGAATGTAATGTTACACACCCATACAATGCGCACCACCCAGCGATGTTTTTCAGAAAACTATCTTACATTGCCACTGCATGTTTCCTTAATTCCCCATGCTGACCACCCCTTGGTGCTTTTCTCCATCATACATTGCCACTCACTGCGTATCCTAATTCAGACCCTACGATTCACACCACCCCGTGATATTTTTCTCACTCCTACTAGTGAATGTAATGTTACACACCCATACAAAGTGCAACACCCCGGTAGGTTTTTCAAAAACCTATCCTACATTGCCACTGCATGTTTCTTGACCTTCCCATGCTGACCACCCCGTGGTGCTTTTCTCCATCCTACATTGCCCCTCACTGCCTATCCTAATGCAGACCCTATGATTCACGCCACCCCGTGATGTATTTCTCACTCCTATTAGTGAATGTAATGTTACACACCCATACAATGCGCACCACCCTGCGATGTTTTTCAGAAACCTATCCTGCATTGCCACTGCATGAGTCCTGACATCACCATGCTGACCACCCCGTGGTGCTTTTCTCCAACCTATATTGCCACTCACTGCCTATCCCAATTCAGACCCTATGATTCACACCACCCCGTGATGTTTTTCTCACTCCTAGTAGTGAATGTAATGCTACACACCCATACAATGCGCAACACGCCGCGAGGTTTTTCAGAAACCTATTCTACATTGCCACAGTATGTTTCCTGTCCTCCCCATGCTGACCACGCCGTGGTGCTTTTCTCCATCCTACATTGCCACTCAATGCCTATCCTAATTCAGACCCTATGATTCACACCACCCGGTGATGTTTTTCTCACTCCTACTTGTGAATGTAATGTTACACACCCATACAATGAACACCACCCTGCGATGTTTTTCAGAAACGTATCCTACATTGCCACTGCATGAGTCCTGACATCACAATGCTGACCACCCCGTAGTGCTTTTCTCCAACCTATATTGCCACTCACTTCCTATCCCAATTCAGACGCTATGATTCACACCACCCCGTGATGTTTTTCTCACTCCTACTAGTGAATGTAATGCTACACACCCATACAATGCATACCACCCCGCGATGTTTTTCAGAAACCTATCCTACGTTGCCACTGCATGTTTAATGACCTCCCCATGCTGACCACCCCGTGGTGCTTTTCTCCATACTACATTGCCACTCACTGCCTATCCTAATTCAGACCCTATGATTCACACCACCCCGTGATGTTTTTCTCACTACTATAAGTGAATGTAATGTTACACACCCATACAATGCGCAACACGCCGCGATGTTTTTCAGAAACCTATCCTACATTGCCACTCTATGTTTCCTGACCTCACATGCTGACCACCCCGTGGTGCTTTTCTCCATCCTACATTGCCACTCACTGCCTATCCTAATTCAGACCCTATGATTCACACCACCCCGTGATGTTTTTCTCACTACTATTAGTGAATGTAATGTTATACACCCATACAATGCGCACCACCCCGCGATGTTTTTCAGAAACCTATCCTACATTGCCACTGCATGTTTCCTGACCTCCCCATGCTGACCACCCCTTGGTGCATTTCTCCATCCTACATTACCACTCACTGCCTATCCTAATTCAGACCCTATGATTCACACCACCCCGTGATGTTTTTCTCACTCCTACTAGTGAATGTAATGTTACACACCCATACAATGCGGACCACCCCGCGATGTTTTTCAGAAACCTATCCTACATTGCCACTGCATGAGTCCTGACATCACCATGCTGACCACCCCGTGGTGCTTTTCTGCAACCTATATTGCCACTCACTGCCTATCCCAATTCAGACCCTATGATTCACACCAACCCGTGATGTTTTTCTCACTCCTAGTAGTGAATGTAATGCTACACACCCATACAATGCGCACCACCCCGCGAGGTTTTTCAGAAACCTATCCTACGTTGCCACTGCATGTTTCCTGACCTCCACATGCTGACCACCCCGTGGTGCTTTTCTCCATCCTACATTGCCACTCACTGCCTATCCTAATTCAGACCCTATGATTCACACCACCCCGTGATGTTTTTCTCACTACTATTAGTGATTGTAATGTTACACACCCATACAATGCGTACCACCCCGCGATGTTTTTCAGAAACCTATCCTACATTGCCACTGCATGTTTCCTGACCTCACCATGCTGACCACCCCTTGGTGCATTTCTCCATCCTACATTACCACTCACTGCCTATCCTAATTCAGACCCTACGATTCACACCACCTCGTGATGTTTTTCTCACTCCTACTAGTTAATGTAATGTTACACACACATACATTGCGCACCACCCCGCTATGTTTTTCAGAAACCTATCCTATATTGCCACTGCATGTGGCCTTACATCCCCATGCTGACCACCCAGTGGTGCTTTTCTCCATCCCACATTGCCACTCACTGCCTATCCTAATTCAGACCCTATGATTCACACCACCCCGTGATGTTTTTCTCACTCCTACTTGTGAATGTAATGTTACACAACCATACAATGCGCACCACCCCGCGATGTTTTTCAGAAACCTATCCTACATTGCCACTGCATGAGTCCTGACATCACCATGCTGACCACCCAGTGGTGCTTTTCTCCAACTTATATTGCCACTCACTGCCTATGCCAATTCAGACCCTATGATTCACACCACCCCGTGATGTTTTTCTCACTCCTATTAGTGAATGTAATGTTACACACCCATACAATGCACACCACGCCGCGATGTTTTTCAGAAACCTATCCTACATTGCCACTGCATGTTTCCTGACCTCCCATGCTGACCACCCCGTGGTGCTTTTCTCCATCCTACATTGCCACTCACTGCCTATCCTAATTCACAGCCTATGATTCACACCACCCCTTGATGTTTTTCTCATTCCTACTAGTGAATGTAATGTTACACACCAATACAATGCGGACCACCCCGCGATGTTTTTCAGAAACCTATCCTACATTGCCACTCAATGTTTCCTGACCTCCCCATGCTGACCACCCCGTGGTGCATTTCTCCATCCTACATTACCACTCACTGCCTATCCTAATTCAGACCCTATGATTTACACCACCCCGTGATGTTTTTTTCACTCCTACTAGTTAATGTAATGTTACACACCCATACAATGCGCCCCACCCCGCGATATTTTTCAGAAACCTATCCTACATTGCCACTGCATGTGTCCTGACCTCCCCATGCTGACCACCCCGTGGTGCTTTTCTCCATCCTACATTGCCACTCACTGCCTATCCTAAATCAGACCCTACGATTCACACCACCCCGTTACGTTTTCCTCACTCGTAATGGTGAATGTAATGTTACACACCCATGCAATGCGCACCACCCCGAAATGTTTTTCAGAAACCTATCCTACATGGCCACTGCATGTTTCGTGATGTCCCCATGCTGACCACCCCGTGTTGCTTTTCTCCATCCTACATTGCCACTCACTGCCTATCCTAATTCAGACCCTATCATTCACACCACCCCGTGATGTCTTTCTCACTCCTACTAGTGAATGTAATGTTACATACACATACAATGCGCAGCACCCCCCGGGGTTTTTTCAGAATCCTATCCTACATTGCCACTGCATGTTTACTGACCTCCCCATGCTGACCACCCCGTGGTGCTTTCCTCCATCCTATATTGCCACTCACTGCCTATCCTAATTCAGATCCTATGATTCACACCAGCCCGTGATGTTTTTCTCACTCCTTGTAGTGAATGTAATGTTACACACCGATACAAAGCGCACCACCGTGCGATGTTTTTCAGAAACCTATCCTACTTTGCCACTGCATGTTTCCTGAACTGCCCATGATGACCACCCCGTGGTGCTTTTTCCATTCTATATTGCCACTCACTGCCTATTCTCATTCAGACCCTATGATTCACACCACCCCATGATATTTTTCTCACTCCTACTAGTGAATGTAATGTTACACACACATACATTGCGAACCACCCCGCGATGTTTTTCCGAAACCTATCTTACATTGCCACTGCATGTTTCCTGACCTCCATATGCTGACCACCACGCGTTGCTTTTCTCCGTCCTAAATTTCCACTCACTGCCTATCCTAATTCAGACACTATGATTCACACCACCCCGTGATGTTTTTCTCACTGCTGCTAGTGAATGTAATGTTACACACCATACACTGCGCACCACCCCTCGATGTTTTTAAGATACCTATCTTACATTGCCACTTCATGTTTCCTGACCTCCCCATGCTGACCACCCAGTGGTGCTTTTCTCCAACCTATATTGCCACTCACTGCCTATCTCAATTCAGACCCTATCATTCACACCCACCGTGATGTTTTTGTCACTCCTACTAGTGAATGTAATGCTACACACGCATACAATGCGCACCACACCACAAGGTTTTTCAGAAACCTATCTTACATTGACACTGCATGTTTCCTGACCTCCCATGCTGACCACCCCTTGGTGCTTTTCTCCATCATACATTGCCACTCACTGCGTATCCTAATTCAGACCCTACGATTCACACCACCCCGTGATATTTTTCTCACTCCTACTAGTGAATGTAATGTTACACACCCATACAAAGTGCAACACCCCGGTAGGTTTTTCAAAAACCTATCCTACATTGCCACTGCATGTTTCTTGACCTTCCCATGCTGACCACCCCGTGGTGCTTTTCTCCATCCTACATTGCCCCTCACTGCCTAGCCTAATGCAGACCCTATGATTCACGCCACCCCGTGATGTATTTCTCACTCCTATTAGTGAATGTAATGTTACACACCCATACAATGCGCACCACCCTGCGATGTTTTTCAGAAACCTATCCTGCATTGCCACTGCATGAGTCCTGACATCACCATGCTGACCACCCCGTGGTGCTTTTCTCCAACCTATATTGCCACTCACTGCCTATCCCAATTCAGACCCTATGATTCACACCACCCCGTGATGTTTTTCTCACTCCTAGTAGTGAATGTAATGCTACACACCCATACAATGCGCAACACGCCGCGAGGTTTTTCAGAAACATATTCTACATTGCCACAGTATGTTTCCTGTCCTCCCCATGCTGACCACCCCGTGGTGCTTTTCTCCATCCTACATTGCCACTCAATGCCTATCCTAATTCAGACCCTATGATTCACACCACCCGGTGATGTTTTTCTCACTCCTACTTGTGAATGTAATGTTACACACCCATACAATGAACACCACCCTGCGATGTTTTTCAGAAACGTATCCTACATTGCCACTGCATGAGTCCTGACATCACAATGCTGACCACCCCGTAGTGCTTTTCTCCAACCTATATTGCCACTCACTTCCTATCCCAATTCAGACGCTATGATTCACACCACCCCGTGATGTTTTTCTCACTCCTACTAGTGAATGTAATGCTACACACCCATACAATGCATACCACCCCGCGATGTTTTTCAGAAACCTATCCTACGTTGCCACTGCATGTTTCATGACCTCCCCATGCTGACCACCCCGTGGTGCTTTTCTCCATACTACATTGCCACTCACTGCCTATCCTAATTCAGACCCTATGATTCACACCACCCCGTGATGTTTTTCTCACTACTATAAGTGAATGTAATGTTACACACCCATACAATGCGCAACACGCCGCGATGTTTTTCAGAAACCTATCCTACATTGCCACTCTATGTTTCCTGACCTCACATGCTGACCACCCCGTGGTGCTTTTCTCCATCCTACATTGCCACTCACTGCCTATCCTAATTCAGACCCTACGATTCACACCACCCCGTGAAGTTTTTCTCACTCATACTAGTGAATGTAATGTTACACACCCATACAATGCGCCCCACCCCGCGATGTTTTTCAGAAACCTATCGTACATTGCTACTGCATGTGTCCTGACCTCACCATGCGGATGACACCGTGGTGCTTTTCTCCATCCTACATTGCCACTCACTGCCTATCCTAATTCAGACCCTATGATTCACACCACCTCGTGATGTTTTTCTCACTCCTACTAGTGAATGTAATGCTACACACCCATACAAGGTGCACCACCCCACGAGGTTTTTCAGAAACCTATCCTACATTGCCACTGCATGTTTCCTGACCTCCCCATTGTGACCATCCCGTGGTGCTTTTCTCCATCCGACATTGCCACTCACTGCCTCTCCTAATTCAGATCCTATGATTTACACAACCACGTGATGTTTTTCTCACTCCTACTAGTGAATGTAATGTTACACACCCATACAATGCGCACCACCCCGCGAGGTTTTTCATAAACCTATCCTACATTGCCACTGCATGTTTCCTGAATTCCGCATGCTGACCACCCCTTGGTGCTTTTCTCCATCCTACATTGCCACTCACTGCCTATCCTAATTCAGACCCTATGATTCACACCACCCCGTGATGTTTTTCTCACTCCTACTAGTGAATGTAATGTTACACACCCATACAATGCGCACCACCCTCGAGCTTTTTCAGAAACCTATCTCACATTGCCACTGCATGTTTCCTGACCTCCCCATGCTGACCACCCCGTGGTGCTTTTCTCCATCCTACATTAACACTGCCTGCCTATCCAAATTCAGAACCTATGATTCACAAAACCCCATGATATTTTTCTCACTCCTACTAGTGAATGTAATGTTAGACACCCATACAATGCGCACCACGCCGCGATGTTTTTCAGAAACCTATCCTACATTGCCACTGCATGTTTCCTGACCTCCCATGCTGACCACCCCGTGGTGCTTTTCTCCATCCTACATTGCCACTCACTGCCTATCCTAATTCAGACCCTATGACTCACACCACCCCGTGATGATTTTTCTCACTCCCACTAGTGAATGTAATGTTACACACCCATGCAAAGAGCACCACCCCGCGATGTTTTTCAGAAACCTATCCTACATTGCCACGGCATGTTTCCTGACCTCCCCATGCTGACCACCCCTTGCTGCTTTTCTCCATCCTACATTGCCACTCACTGCCTATCCTAATTCAGACCCTATGATTCACACCAACCCGTGATGTTTTTCTCACTCCTACTAGTGAATGTAATGTTACACACCCATACAATGCGCACCACCACGCGAAGTTTTTCAGAAACCTATCCTACATTGCCACTGCATGTTTCCTGACCTTGCCATGCTGACCACCCCGTGGTGCTTTTCTTCATCCTACATTGCCACTCACTGCCTATCCTAATTCAGACCCTATGATTCATACCAACCCGTGATGTTTTTCTCACTCCTACTAGTGAATGTAATGTTACACACCCATACAATGCGCACCACCCCGCGAGGTTTTTCAGAAACCTATCCTACATTGCCACTGAATGTTTCCTGACCTCCCCATGCTGACCACCCCGTGGTGCTTTTCTCCATCCTGCATTGTCCCTCACTGCCTATTCAAATTCAGACCCTATGATTCACATCACGCCGTGATGTTTTACTCACTCCTACTAGTGAATGTAATGTTACACACCCATACAATGCGCACCACCCCGCTATGTTTTTCAGAAACCTGTCTTATATTGCCCCTGCATGTTTCCTGACCTCCCCATGCTGACCACCCGGTAGTGCTTTTCTCCATCGTACATTGCCACTCACTGCCTATCCTAATTCAGACCCTATGATTCACACCACCCCGTGATGTTTTTCTCACTCTTACTAGTGAATGTAATGTTACACACCCATACAATGGGCACCACCCCGCGATGTTTTTCAGAAACCTATCCTACATTGCACTGCATGTTTCCTGACCTCCCCATGCTGACCACCCTTTGGTGCTTTTCTTCATTCTACATTGCCACTCACTTCCTATCCTAATTCAGACCCTCCGATTCACACAACCCCGTGATGTTTTTTCACTCCTACTAGTGAATGTAATGTCACACACCCATACAATGCGCACCACCCCGCAATGTTTTTCAGAAACCTATCCTACATTGCCACTGCATGTTCCCTGACCTCCCCATGCTGACCAACCTGCGGTGCTTTTCCCCATCCTACATTGCCACTCACTGCCTATACTAATTCAGACCCTCCGATTCACACCACCCCGTAATGTTTTTCTCACTCCAACTAGTGAATGTAATGTTACACACCCATTCAATGTGCACCACCCTCCGAGGTTTTGCATAAACCTATCCTACATTGCCACTGAATGTTTCCTGAATTCCCCATGCTGACCACCCCGTGGTGCTTTTCTCCATCCTACATTGCCACTCACTGCCTATCCTAATTCAGACCCTATGATTCACCCCACCCCGTGATGTTTTTCTCACTCCTACTAGTGAATGTAATGTTACACACCCATGCAATGCCCACCACCCCGTGAGGTTTTTCAGAAACCTATCCTACGTTGCCACTGCATGTTTCCTGACCTCCCCATGCTGACCACCCCGTGTTGCTTTTCTCCATCCTACATTGCCACTCACTGCCTATCCAAATTCAGAACCTATTATTCACACCACCCCGTGATGTTTTTCTCACTCCTACTAGTGAATGTAATGTTAGACACCCATACAATGCGCACCACCCCGCGATGTTTTTCAGAAACCTATCCGACATTGCCACTGCATGTTTCCTGAATTCCCCATGCTGACCACCCCGTGGTGCTTTTCTCCATTCTACATTGCCACTCACTGCCAATCCTATATCAGACCCTATGACTCACACCACCCCGTGATGTTTTTCTCACTCCTACTAGTGAATGTAATGTTACACACCCATACAATGCGCACCACCCCACGATGTTTTTCAGAAACCTATCCTACCTTGCCACCGCATGTTTCCTGACCTCCCAATGCCGACAACCCCGTTATGCTTTTCTCCATCCTACATTGCCACTCACTGCCTATCCTAATTCAGACGCTATGATTCACACCACCCCCTGATGTTTTTCTCACAAATAGTAGTGAATGTAATCTTACACAAGCATACCATGTGCACCGCCCCGCGAGGTTTTTCAGAAACCTATCCTACTTTGCCACTGCAGGTTTCCTGACCTCCCCATGCTGATCACCCCGTGGTGCTTTTCTCCATCCTACATTGCCACTCACTGCCTATCCTAATTCAGACCCTATGATTCACACCATCCCGTGATGTTTTTCTCACTCCTACTAGTGAATGTAATGTTACACACCCATACAATGCGCACCACACCGTGAGGTTTTTCAGAAACCTATCCTACATTGCCACTGCGTGTTTCCTGAATTCCCCATGCTGACCATGCGGTGGTGCTTTTCTCGATCCTACATTGCCACTAAATGCCTATCCTAATTCAGACACTATGACTCACACCACCCCGTGATGTTTTTCTCACTCCTACGAGTGAATGTAATGTTACACACCCATACAATGCGCACCACCCCGCGATGTTTTTCAGAAACCTATCCTTCATTGACACTGCATGTTTCCTGAACTCCCCATGCTGACCATCCCCTGGTGCTTTTCTCGATCCTACATTGCCACTAAATGCCGATCCTAATTCAGACCCTATGATTCACACCACCCCGTGATGTTTTTCTCACTCCTACTGGTGAATGTAATGTTACACACCCATACAATGCGCAGGACCCCGCGATGTTTTTCAGAAACCTATCCTACATTGCCACTGCATGTTTCCTGAGCTCTCCATGCTGACCACCCCGTGTTGTTTCTCTCCATCCTACATTGCCACTCACTGCCTATCCTAATTCAGACCTTATAATTCACACCACCCCGTGATGTTTTTCTCACTAATAGTAGTGAATGTAATGTTACACACCCATACAATGTGCACCACCCCGCAAGGCTTTTCAGAACCTATCCTACTTTGCCACTGCATGTTTCCTGACTTCCCCATGCTGACCACCCCGTGGTGCTTTTCTCCATCCTACATTGCCACTCACTGCCTTTCCTAATTCAGACCCTATGATTCACACCACCCCGTGATGTTTTTCTCACTCCTACTAGTGAATGTAATGTTACACACCCATACAATGCGCACCACCCCGCGATGGTTTTGAGAAACCTATCCTACACTGCCACTGCATGTTTCCTGACAACCCAATGCTGACCACCCCGTGGTGCTTTTCTCCATCCTACATTGCCACTCACTGCCTTTCCTAATTCAGACCCTATGATTCACACCACCCCGTGATGTTTTTCTCACTCCTACTAGTGAATGTAATGTTACACACCCATACAATGAGCACCACCCCGCGATGTTGTTAAGAAACCTATCCTACATTGCCCCTGCATGCTTCCTGACCTCCCCATGCTGACCACCCCGTGGTGCTTTTCTCCATACTACATTGCCACTCACTGCCTATCCTAATTCATACCCTATGATTCACACCACCCCGTTATGTTTTTCTCACTACTATTAGTGAATGTAATGTTACACACCCATACAATGCGCACCACCCAGCGATGTTTTTCAGAAAACTATCTTACATTGCCACTGCATGTTTCCTTAATTCCCCATGCTGACCACCCCTTGGTGCTTTTCTCCATCCTACATTGCCACTCACTGCGTATCCTAATTCAGACCCTACGATTCACACCACCCTGTGATATTTTTCTCACTCCTACTAGTGAATGTAATGTTACACACCCATACAAAGTGCAACACCCCGGTAGGTTTTTCAAAAACCTATCCTACATTGCCACTGCATGTTTCCTGACCTTCCCATGCTGACCACCCCGTGGTGCTTTTCTCCATCCTACATTGCCCCTCACTGCCTATCCTAATGCAGACCCTATGATTCACACCACCCCGTGATGTATTTCTCACTCCTATTAGTGAATGTAATGTTACACACCAATACAATGCGCACCACCCTGCGATGTTTTTCAGAAACCTATCATACATTGCCACTGAATGAGTCCTGACATCACCATGCTGACCACCCCGTGGTGCTTTTCTCCAATCTATATTGCCACTCACTCCCTATCCCAATTCAGACCCTATGATTCACACCACCCCGTGATGTTTTTCTCACTCCTAGTAGTGAATGTAATGCTACACACCCATACAATGCGCAACACGCCGCGATGTTTTTCAGACACCTATCCTAAATTGCCACTGTATGTTTCCTGTCCTCCCCATGATGACCACCCCGTGGTGCTTTTCTCCATCCTACATTGCCACTCAATGCCTATCCTAATTCAGACCCTATGATTCACACCACCCGGTGATGTTTTTCTCACTCCTACTTGTGAATGTAATGTTACACACCCATACAATGAACACCACCCTGCGATGTTTTTCAGAAAGGTATCCTACATTGCCACTGCATGAGTCCTGAGATCACCATGCTGACCACCCCGTATTGCTTTTCTCCAACCTATATTGCCACTCACTTCCTATCCCAATTCAGACGCTATGATTCACACCACCCCGTGATGTTTTTCTCACTCCTACTAGTGAATGTAATGCTACACACCCATACAATGCATACCACCCCGCGATGTTTTTCAGAAACCTATCCTACGTTGCCACTGCATGTTTCATGACCTCCCCATGCTGACCACCCCGTGGTGCTTTTCTCCATACTACATTGCCACTCACTGCCTATCCTAATTCAGACCCTATGATTCACACCACCCCGTGATGTTTTTCTCACTAATAGTAGTGAATGTAATGTTACACACCCATACAATGTGCACCAACCCGCAAGGTTTTTCAGAAACCTATCCTACTTTGCCACTGCATGTTTCCTGACTTCCCCATGCTGACCACCCCGTGGTGCTTTTCTCCATCCTACATTGCCACTCACTGCCTATCCTAATTCAGACCCTATGATTCACACCACCCCGTGATGTTTTTCTCACTCCAACTAGTAAATGTAATGTTACACACCCATACAATGCGCACCACCCCGCGATGGTTTTGAGAAACCTATCCTACACTGCCACTGCATGTTTCCTGACAACCCCATGCTGACCACACCGTGGTGCTTTTCTCCATCCTACATTGCCACTCACTGCCTTTCCTAATTCAGACCCTATGATTCACACCACCCCGTGTTGTTTTTCTCACTCCTACTACTGAATGTAATGTTACACACCCATACAATGAGCACCACCCCGCGATGTTTTTCAGAAACCTATCCTACATTGCCACTGCATGCTTCCTGACCTCCCCATGCTGACCACCCCGTGGTACTTTTCTCCATCCTACATTACCACTCACTGCCTATCCTAATTCAGACCCTATGATTCACACCACCCCGTGATGTTTTTCTCACTACTATTAGTGAATGTAATGTTACACACCCATACAATGCGCAACACGCCGCGATGTTTTTCAGAAACCTATCCTACATTGCAACTCTATGTTTCCTGACCTCACATGCTGACCACCCCGTGGTGCTTTTCTCCATCTTACATTGCCACTCACTGCCTATCCTAATTCAGACCCTATGATTCACACCACCCCGTGATGTTTTTCTCACTACTATTAGTGAATGTAATGTTACACACCCATACAATGCGCACCACCCCGCGATGTTTTTCAGAAACCTATCCTACATTGCCACTGCATGTTTCCTGACCTCCCCATGCTGACCACCCCTTGGTGCATTTCTCCATCCTACATTACCACTCACTGCCTATCCTAATTCAGACCCTATGATTCACACCACCCCGTGATGTTTTTCTCACTCCTACTCGTGAATGTAATGTTACACACACATATATTGCGCACCACCCCGCTATGTTTTTCGGAAACCTATCCTATATTGACACTGCATGTTTCCTGACCTCCCCATGCTGACCACCCAGTGGTGCTTTTCTCCATCCTACATTGCCACTCACTGCCTATCCTAATTCAGACCCTATGATTCACACCACCCCGTGATGTTTTTCTCACTCCTACTTGTGAATGTAATGTTACACAACCATACAATGCGCACCACCCCGCCATGTTTTTCAGAAACCTATCCTACATTGCCACTGCATGAGTCCTGACATCACCATGCTGACCACCCAGTGGTGCTTTTCTCCAACCCATATTGCCACTCACTGCCAATCCCAATTCAGACCCTATGATTCACACTACCCCGTGATGTTTTTCTCACTCCTGCTAGTGAATGTAATGCTACACACCCATACAATGCATACCACCCTGCGATGTTTTTCAGAAAACTATCTTACATTGCCACTGCATGTTTCCTGAATTCCCCATGCTGACCACCCCGTGGTGCTTTTCTCCATCCTATATTGCCACTCACTGCCTATCCTATTTCAGACTCTAAGACACACACCACCCCGTGATATTATTCTCACTCCTACTAGTGAATGTAATGTTACACACCCATACAATGCGCAAAACCCCGGTAGGTTTTTCAAGAACCTATCCTACATTGCCACTGCATGTTTCCTGACTTTCCCATGCTGACCACCCCGTGGTGCTTTTCTCCATCCTACATTGCCACTCACTGCCTATCCTAATTCAGACCCTATGATTCACACCACCCCGTTATGTTTTTCTCACTACTATTAGTGAATGTAATGTTACACACCCATACAATGCGCACCACCCAGCGATGTTTTTCAGAAAACTATCTTACATTGCCACTGCATGTTTCCTTAATTCCCCATGCTGACCAACCCTTGGTGCTTTTCTCCATCCTACATTGCCACTCACTGCGTATCCTAATTCAGACCCTACGATTCACACCACCCCGTGATATTTTTCTCACTCCTACTAGTGAATGTAATGTTACACACCCATACAAAGTGCAACACCCCGGTAGGTTTTTCAAAAACCTATCCTACATTGCCACTGCATGTTTCCTGACCTTCCCATGCTGACCACCCCGTGGTGCTTTTCTCCATCCTACATTGCCCCTCACTGCCTATCCTAATGCAGACCCTATGATTCACACCACCCCGTGATGTATTTCTCACTCCTATTAGTGAATGTAATGTTACACACCAATACAATGCGCACCACCCTGCGATGTTTTTCAGAAACCTATCCTACATTGCCACTGCATGAGTCCTGACATCACCATGCTGACCACCCCGTGGTGCTTTTCTCCAACCTATATTGCCACTCACTCCCTATCCCAATTCAGACCCTATGATTCACACCACCCCGTGATGTTTTTCTCACTCCTAGTAGTGAATGTAATGCTACACACCCATACAATGCGCAACACGCCGCGATGTTTTTCAGACACCTATCCTACATTGCCACTGTATGTTTCCTGTCCTCCCCATGCTGACCACCCCGTGGTGCTTTTCTCCATCCTACATTGCCACTCAATGCCTATCCTAATTCAGACCCTATGATTCACACCACCCGGTGATGTTTTTCTCACTCCTACTTGTGAATGTAATGTTACACACCCATACAATGAACACCACCCTGCGATGTTTTTCAGAAAGGTATCCTACATTGCCACTGCATGAGTCCTGACATCACCATGCTGACCACGCCGTAGTGCTTTTATCCATCCTATATTGCCACTCACTTCCTATCCCAATTCAGACGCTATGATTCACACCACCCCGTGATGTTTTTCTCACTCCTACTAGTGAATGTAATGCTACACACCCATACAATGCATACCACCCCGCGATGTTTTTCAGAAACCTATCCTACGTTGCCACTGCATGTTTCATGACCTCCTCATGCTGACCACCCCGTGGTGCTTTTCTCCATACTACATTGCCACTCACTGCCTATCCTAATTCAGACCCTATGATTCACACCAGCCCGTGATGTTTTTCTCACTACTATAAGTGAATGTAATGTTACACACCCATACAATGCGCAACACGCCGCGATGTTTTTCAGAAACCTATCCTACTTTGCCACTCTATGTTTCCTGACCTCACATGCTGACCACCCCGTGGTGCTTTTCTCCATCCTATATTGCCACTCACTGCCTATCCTAATTCAGACCCTATGATTCACACCACCCCGTGATGTTTTTCTCACTACTATTAGTGTATGTAATGTTACACACCCATACAATGCGCACCACCCTGCGATGTTTTTCAGAAACCTATCCTACATTGCCACTGCATGTTTCCTGACCTCCCTATGCTGACCACCCCTTGGTGCATTTCTCCATCCTACATTACCACTCACTGCCTATCCTAATTCAGACCCTATGATTCACACCACCCCGTGATGTTTTTCTCACTCCTACTAGTGAATGTAATGTTACACACACATATATTGCGCACCACCCCGCTATGTTTTTCAGAAACCTATCCTATATTGACACTGCATGTGTCCTGACCTCCCCATGCTGACCACCCAGTGGTGCTTTTCTCCATCCTACATTGCCACTCACTGCCTATCCTAATTCAGACCCTATGATTCACACCACCCCGTGATGTTTTTCTCACTCCTACTTGTGAATGTAATGTTACACAACCATACAATGCGCACCACCCCGCCATGTTTTTCAGAAACCTATCCTACATTGCCACTGCATGAGTCCTGACATCACCATGCTGACCACCCAGTGGTGCTTTTCTCCAACCCATATTGCCACTCACTGCCAATCCCAATTCAGACCCTATGATTCACACCACCCCGTGATGTTTTTCTCACTCCTGCTAGTGAATGTAATGCTACACACCCATACAATGCATACCACCCTGCGATGTTTTTCAGAAAATTATCTTACATTGCCACTGCATGTTTCCTGAATTCCCCATGCTGACCACCCCGTGGTGCTTTTCTCCGTCCTATATTGCCACTCAATGCCTATCCTATTTCAGACTCTAAGATACACACCACCCCGTGATATTATTCTCACTCCTACTAGTGAATGTAATGTTACACACCCATACAATGCGCAAAACCCCGGTAGGTTTTTCAAAAACCTATCCTACATTGCCACTGCATGTTTCCTGACTTTCCCATGCTGACCACCCCGTGGTGCTTTTCTCCATCCTACATTGCCCCTCACTGCCTATCCTAATGCAGACCCCATGTTTCACACCACCCCGTGATGTATTTCTCACACCTATTAGTGAATGTAATGTTACACACCCATACAATGCGCAACACGCCGCGATGTTTTTCAGAAACCTATCCTACATTGCCACTGTATGTTTCCTGACCTCCCCATGCTGACCACCCCGTGGTGCTTTTCTCCATCCTACATTGCCACTCACTGCCTATCCTAATTCAGACCCTATGATTCACATCACCCCGTGATGTTTTTCTCACTCCTACTAGTGAATGTAATGTTACACACCCATACAAAGTGCAACACCCCGGTAGGTTTTTCAAAAACCTATCCTACATTGCCACTGCGTGTTTCCTGACCTTCCCGTGCTGACCACCCCGTGGTGCTTTTCTCCATCCTACATTGCCCCTCACTGCCTATCCTAATGCAGACCCTATGATTCACACCACCCCGTGATGTATTTCTCACTCCTATTAGTGAATGTAATGTTACACACCCATACAATGCGCACCACCCTGCGATGTTTTTCAGAAACCTATCCTACATTGCCACTGCATGAGTCCTGACATCACCATGCTGACCACCCCGTGGTGCTTTTCTCCAAACTATATTGCCACTCACTGCCTATCCCAATTCAGACCCTATGATTCACACCACCCCGTGATGTTTTTCTCACTCCTAGTAGTGAATGTAATGCTACACACCCATACAATGCGCAACACGCCGCGATGTTTTTCAGAAACCTATCCTACATTGCCACTGTATGTTTCCTGTCCTCCCCATGCTGACCACCCCGTGGTGCTTTTCTCCATCCTACATTGCCACTCACTGCCTATCCTAATTCAGACCCTATGATTCACACCACCCGGTGATGTTTTTCTCACTCCTACTTGTGAATGTAATGTTACACACCCATACAATGAACACCACCCTGCGATGTTTTTCAGAAAGGTATCCTACATTGCCACTGCATGAGTCCTGACATCACCATGCTGACCACGCCGTAGTGCTTTTCTCCATCCTATATTGCCACTCACTTCCTATCCCAATTCAGACGCTATGATTCACACCACCCCGTGATGTTTTTCTCACTCCTACTAGTGAATGTAATGCTACACACCCATACAATGCATACCACCCCGCGATGTTTTTCAGAAACCTATCCTACGTTGCCACTGCATGTTTCATGACCTCCTCATGCTGACCACCCCGTGGTGCTTTTCTCCATACTACATTGCCACTCACTGCCTATCCTAATTCAGACCCTATGATTCACACCAGCCCGTGATGTTTTTCTCACTACTATAAGTGAATGTAATGTTACACACCCATACAATGCGCAACACGCCGAGATGTTTTTCAGAAACCTATCCTACATTGCCACTCTATGTTTCCTGACCTCACATGCTGACCACCCCGTGGTGCTTTTCTCCATCCTACATTGCCACTCACTGCCTATCCTAATTCAGACCCTATGATTCACACCACCCCGTGATGTTTTTCTCACTACTATTAGTGTATGTAATGTTACACACCCATACAATGCATACCACCCTGCGATATTTTTCAGAAAATTATCTTACATTGCCACTGCATGTTTCCTGAATTCCCCATGCTGACCACCCCGTGGTGCTTTTCTCCGTCCTATATTGCCACTCAATGCCTATCCTATTTCAGACTCTAAGAAACACACCACCCCGTGATATTATTCTCACTCCTACTAGTGAATGTAATGTTACACACCCATACAATGCGCAAAACCCCGGTAGGTATTTCAAAAACCTATCCTACATTGCCACTGCATGTTTCCTGACTTTCCCATGCTGACCACCCCGTGGTGCTTTTCTCCATCCTACATTGCCCCTCACTGCCTATCCTAATGCAGACCCCATGTTTCACACCACCCCGTGATGTATTTCTCACACCTATTAGTGAATGTAATGTTACACACCCATACAATGCGCAACACGCCGCGATGTTTTTCAGAAACCTATCCTACATTGCCACTGTATGTTTCCTGACCTCCCCATGCTGACCACCCCGTGGTGCTTTTCTCCATCCTACATTGCCACTCACTGCCTATCCTAATTCAGACCCTATGATTCACATCACCCCGTGATGTTTTTCTCACTCCTACTAGTGAATGTAATGTTACACACCCATACAAAGTGCAACACCCCGGTAGGTTTTTCAAAAACCTATCCTACATTGCCACTGCGTGTTCCCTGACTTCCGCATGCTGACCACCCCGAGGTGCTTTTCTCCATCCTACATTGCCACTAACTTCCTATCCTAATTCAGACCCTCCGATTCACACCACCCCGTGATGTATTTCTCACTCCTATTAGTGAATGTAATGTTACACACCCATACAATGCGCACCACCCTGCGATGTTTTTCAGAAACCTATCCTACATTGCCACTGCATGAGTCCTGAAATCACCATGCTGACCACCCCGTGGTGCTTTTCTCCAAACTATATTGCCACTCACTGCCTATCCCAATTCAGACCCTATGATTCACACCACCCCGTGATGTTTTTCTCACTCCTAGTAGTGAATGTAATGCTACACACCCATACAATGCACAACACGCCGCGATGTTTTACAGAAACCTATCCTACATTGCCACTGTATGTTTCCTGTCCTCCCCATGCTGACCACCCCGTGGTGCTTTTCTCCATCCTACATTGCCACTCACTGCGTATCATAATTCAGACCCTATGATTCACATCACCCCGTGATGTTTTTCTCACTCCTACTAGTGAATGTAATGTTACACACCCATACAATGCGCAAAACCCCGCGATGTTTTTCAGAAACCTATCCTACATTGCCACTGCATGTTTCCTGGCCTCCCCCTGCTGACGACCCCGTGGTGCTTTTCTCCATCCTACATTGCCACTCACTGCCTATCCTAATTCAGACCCTATGATTCACACCACCCCGTGATGTTTTTCTCACTCCTACTAGTGAATGTAATGTTACACACGCATACAATGCGCACCACCCCGCGATGTTTTTCAGAAACCTATCCTACATTGCCACTGCATGTTTCCTGACCTCCCCATGCTGACCACCCCGTGGTGCTTTTCTCCATCCTACATTTCCACTAACTGCCTATCCTAATTCAGACCCTATGATTCACACCACCCTGTGATGTTTTTCTCACTCCTACTAGTGAATGTAATGTTACACACCCATACAATGCACCCCACCCCGCGATGTTTTTCAGAAACCTATCCTACATTGCCACTGCATGTTTCCTGACCTCCCCATGCTGACCACCCCGTGGTGCTTTTCTCCATCCTACATTGCCACTCACTGCCTATCCTAATTCAGACCCTATGATTCACACCACCCCGCGATGTTTTTCTCACTCCTACTAGTGAATGTAATGTTACATACACATACAATGCGCAGCACCCCCCGAGGTTTTTTCAGAATCCTATCCTACATTGCCACTGCATGTTTACTGACCTCCCCATGCTGACCACCCCGTGGTGATTTTCTCCTTCCTATATTGCCACTCACTGACAATCCTATTTCAGATCCTATGATTCACACCAGCCCGTGATGTTTTTCTCACTCCTTGTAGTGAATGTAATGTTACACACCGATACAAAGCGCACCACCGTGCGATGTTTTTCAGAAACCTATCCTACTTTGCCACTGCATGTTTCCTGAACTGCCCATGCTGACCACCCCGTGGTGCTTTTTCCATTCTACATTGCCACTCACTGTCTATCCTCATTCAGACCCTATGATTCACACCACCCCATGATGTTTTTCTCACTCCTACTAGTGAATGTAATGTTACACACACATACAATGCGAAGTACCATGCGATGTTTTTCTGAAACCTATGTTACATTGCCACTGCATGTTTCCTGGTCTCCACATGCTGACCACCACGTGGTGCTTTTCTCCGTCCTACATTCCCACTCACTGCCTATCCTAATTCAGACACTAAGATTCACACCACCCCGTGATGTTTTTCTCACTGCTGCTAGTGAATGTAATGTTACACACCATACACTGCGCTCCACAACGCGATGTTTTTAAGAAACCTATCTTACATTGCCACTGCATGTTTCCTGACCTCCCCATGCTAACCACCCCTTGGTGCTTTTCTCCGTCCTACATTGCACTCACTGCCTATCCTAATTCAGACCCTATCATTCACACGCCCCGTGATGTTTTTCTCACTCCTACTAGTGAATGTAATGCTACACACCCATACAATGCGCACCACACCAAAAGGTTTTTCAGACACCTATCCTACATTGCCACTGCATGTTTCCTGACCTCCCCATGCTGACCACCCCGTAGTGCTTTACTCCATCCTACATTACCACTCACTGATTATCCTAATTCACACCCTATGATTCACACCACCCAGTGATGTTTTTCTCACTCCTAATAGTGAATGTAATGTTACACACCCATACAATGCGCACCACGCCGCGATGTTTTTCAGAAACCTATCCTACATTGCCACTGCATGTTTCATGACCTCCCCATGATGACCACCCCGTGGTGCTTTTCTCCATCCTACATTGCCACTCACTGCCTATCCTAATTCAGAACCTATGATTCACACCACCCCGTGATGTTTTTCTCATTCCTACTAGTGAATGTAATGTTACACACCCATACAATGCGGACCACCCCGCGATGTTTTTCAGAAACCTATCCTACATTGCCACTGAATGTTTCCTGACCTCCCCATGCTGACCACACAGTGGTGCTTTTCTCCATCCTACATTGCCACTCAAGGCCTATCCTAATTCAGACCCTATGATTCACACCACCCCGTGATGTTTTTCTCACTCCTACTTGTGAATGTAATGTTACACACCCATACAATGCACACCACCCTGCGATGTTTTTCAGAAACGTATCCTACATTGCCACTGCATGAGTCCTGACATCACCATGCTGACCACCCCGTGGTGCTTTTCTCCAACCTATATTGCCGCTAACTTCCTATCCCAATTCAGACGCTATGATTCACACCACCCCGTGATGTTTTTCTCTCTCCTACCAGTGAATGTAATGCTACACACCCATACAATGCATACCACCCCGCGATGTTTTTCAGAAACCTATCCTACGTTGCCACTGCATGTTTCATGACCTCCTCATGCTGACCACCCCGTGGTGCTTTTCTCCATCCTACATTGCCCCTCACTGCCTATCCTAATGCAGACCCTATGATTCACACCACCCCGTGATACATTTCTCACTCCTACTAGTGAATGTAATGTTACACACCCATACAATGCGCAACACGCCGCGATGTTTTTCAGAAACCTATCCTTCATTGCCACTGTATGTTTCCTGACCTCCCCTTGCTGACCACCCCGTGGTGCTTTTCTCCATGCTACATTGTCACTCACTGCCTATTCTAATTCAGACCCTATGATTCACATCACCCGTGATGTTTTTCTCACTCCTACTATTGAATGTAATGTTACACACCCATACAATGCGCACCACCCCGCGATGTTTTTCAGAAACCTATCCTAAATTGCCACTGCATGTTCCCTGACCTCCCCGTTTTGACAACCCCGCGGTGCTTTTCTCCATCCTACATTGCCACTCACTGCCTAACCTATTTCAGACCCTCCGATTCACACCACCCCGTTATGTTTTTCTCCTCCTACTAGTGAATGTAATGCTACATACCCATACAATGTGCACCAGCCCGCGATGTTTTTCAGAAACCTATCGTACATTGTCACTGCATATTCCCTGACCTCCACATGCTGACCACCCCGCGGTGCTTTTCCCCATCCTACATTGCCACTCAATGCCTATCCTAATTCAGATCCTACGACTCACACCACCCCGTGATGTTTTTCTCACTCCTACTAGTGAATGTAATGTTACACACCCATGCAATGCGCACCACCCCGCGATGTTTTTCAGAAACCTATCCTACATTGCCACTGCATGTTCCCTGACCTCCCCATGCTGACCACCCCACGGTGCTTTTCTCCATCCTACATTGCCACTCACTGCCTATCCTAATTCAGACCCTCTGATTCACAACACCCCGTGATGTTTTTCTCACTCCTACTAGTGAATGTAATGTTACACACCCATACAAAGCGCACCACCCCTCGATGTGTTTCAGAAACCTATCCTACATTGCCACTGCATGTTCCCTGACCTCCCCATGCTGACCATCCCCCGGTGCTTTTCTCCATCCTACATTGCCACTCACTGCCTAACCTATTTCAGACCCTCCGATTCACACCACCCCGTTATGTTTTTCTCCTCCTACTAGTGAATGTAATTGTACACACCCATACAATGTGCACCAGCCCGCGATGTTTTTCAGAAACCTATCATACATTGTCACTGCATATTCCCTGACCTCCCCTTGCAGACCACCCCGCGGTGCCTTTCTCCATACTACATTGCCATTCACTGCCTAGCCTAATTCAGACCCTCCGATTCACTCCAACCCATGATCTTTTTCTCACTCGTACTAGTGAATGTAATATTACACACCCATACAATGCGCACCTCCCCGTGATGTTTTTCTCACTCCTACTAGTGAATGTAATGTTACACACCGATACAATGTGCACCACCCCGCGATGTTTTTAAGAAACCTATCCTACATTGTCACTGCATGTTCAATGACCTCCACATGCTGACCACCCCGCAGTGCTTTTCCCCATCCTACATTGCCACTCAATGCCTATCCTAATTCAGACCCTACGATTCACACCACCCTGTGATGTTTTTCTCACTCCTAGTATTGAATGAAATGTTACACACCCATACAATGCGCACCACCCCCGGATGTTTTTTAGAAAGCTATCCTACAGTGCCACTGCATGTTCCCTGACTTCACCATGCTGACAACCCCGAGGTGCTTTTCTCCATCCTACATTGCCACTGACTTCCTATCCTAATTCAGACCCTCCGATTCACACAACCCCGTGAAGTTTTTCTCACTCTTACTAGTGAATGTAATGTGACACACCGATACAATGCGCACCACCCCGTGATGTTTTTCTCACTCCTATTAGTGAATGTATTGTTACACACCCATCCAATGCACACCACCCCGCGATGTTTTTCAGAAACCTATCCTTCATTGCCACTGCATGTTCCCTGACCACCCCATGTTGACCACCCCGCAGTGATTTTCTCCATCCTACGTTGCCACTCACTGCCTATCCTAATTCAGACCCTCCGATTCACACCACCCCGTGATGTTTTTCTCACTCCTACTAGTGAATGTAATGTTACACACCCATCCAATGCACACCACCCCGCGATGTTTTTCAGAAACCTATCCTTCATTGCCACTGCATGTTCCCTGACCACCCCATGTTGACCACCCCGCAGTGATTTTCTCCATCCTTCGTTGCCACTCACTGCCTATCCTAATTCAGTCCCTACGATTCACACCACCCCGTGATGTTTTTCTCACTCCTATGAGTGAATGTAATGTGACACACCCATACAATGCGCACCACCCCGCGATGTTTTTCAGAAACCTATCCTATATTGCCACTGCATGTTCCCTGACCTCACCATGCTGAGCACACCGCGGTGCTTTTATCCATCCTAAATTGCCACGCACTGCCTATCCTAATTCAGATCCTCCTATTCAAACCACCCCTTGATGTTTTTCTCACTCCTACTAGTGAATGTAATATTACACACCCATACAATGCGCACCACCCCATGATGTGTTTCTCACTCCTACTAGTGAATGTAATTTTACATACCCATACAATGCTCACCACCCCTCGATGTTTTTCAGAAACCTATCCTTCATTGCCACTGCATGTTCCATGACCTCCCAATGCTGACCACCCCGCGGTGCTTTTCTCCATCCTACATTGCCTCTCACTGCCTATCCTAATTCAGACCCTCCGATTCACACCACCCTGTGATGTTTTTCTCTCTCCTACTAGTGAATGTAATGTTACACACCCATACAATGCGCACCACCCCGCGATGTTTTTCAGAAAACTATCCTACATTGCTACTGCATGTTCCCTGACTTCCCAATGCTGTCCATCCAGCGGTGCTTTTCTCCATCTTACATTGCCACTCACTGCCTATCCTAATTCAGACCCTCCAAATCACACCACCCCGTGATGTTTTTCTCACTCCTGCTAGTGAATGTAAAGGTACACACCCATACAATGCGCCACACCCCGCGATGTTTTTCTCACTCCTACTAGTGAATGTAATGTTTCACACCCGTACAATGCGCACCACCCCGCGATGTTTTTCAGAAACCTATCCTACATTGGCACTGCATGATCCCTGACTTCCCCATGCTGACCACCCTGCGGTGCTTTTCTCCATCCTACATTGCCACTCACTTCCTATCCTAATTCAGACCCTCCGATTCACACCACCCCTTTATGTTTTTCTCAATCTTACTAGTGAATGTAATGTTACACACCCATACAATGCGCACCACCCCGCGCTGTTTTTCAGAAACCTATCCCACATTGCCACTGCATGTTCCCTGACCTCCCCATGCTGACCAACCTGCGGTGCTTTTCCCCATCCTACATTGCCACTCACTGCCTATACTAATTCAGGCCCTCCGATTCACACCACCCCGTGATGTTTTTCTCACTCCAACTAGTGAATGTAATGTTACACACCCATACAATGCGCACCAACACGTTATGTTTTTCTCACTCCTACTATTGAATGTAATGTTACACATCGATAAAATTCCCACCATCCCGCAATGTTTTTCAGAAACCTATCCTACATTGCCACTGCATGTTCCCTGACCTCACCATGCTGACCACCCCACGGCGCTTTTATCCATCCTAAATTGCCACTCACTGTCTATCCTAATTCAGACCCTCTGATTCAAACCACCCTGTGATGTTTTTCTCACTCCTACTAGTGAATGTAATGTTACACACCCATACAATGCGCACCAACCCATGATGTGTTTCTCAATCCTACTAGTGAATGTAATGTTACACACCCATACAATGCGCACCACTCCGCGATGTTTTTCAGAAACCTAACCTTCATTGCCACTGCATGTTCCCTGACTTCCCCATGCTGACCACCCCGCGGTGCTTTTCTCCATGCTACATTGCCTCTCACTGTCTATTCTAATTCAGACCCTCCGATTCGCACCACCCCGTGATGTTTTTCTCACTCCTACTATTGAATGTAATGTTACACACTCATACAATGCGCACCACCCCGTGATGTTTTTCAGAAACCTATCCTAAATTGCCACTGCATGTTCCCTGACCTCCCCTAGCTGACAACCCCGCGGTGCTTTTCTCCATCCTACATTGCCACTCACTGCCTATCCTAATTCAGACGCTCTGATTCCCAAGACCCCGTGATGTTTTTCTCACTCCTACTAGTGAATGTAATGTTACACACCCGTACAATGCGCACCACCCCGCGATGTGTTTCAGAAACCTATCCTACATTGCCACTGCATGTTCCCTGACTTCCCCATGCTGATCATCCCGTGGTGCTTTTCTCCATCCTACATTGCCACTCACTGCCTAACCTATTTCAGACCCTCCGATTCACACCACCCCGTTATGTTTTTCTCCTCCTACTAGTGAATTTAATGCTACACACCCATACAATGTTCACCAGCCCGCGATGTTTTATAGAAACCTATCGTACATTGTCACTGCATATTCCCTGACCTCCACATGCTGACCACCCCGCGGTGCTTTTCCGCATCCTACATTGCCACTCCATGCCTATCCTAATTCAGACCCTCCGATTCACACCACCCTGTGATGTTTTTCTCACTCCTACTAGTGAATGTAATGTTTCACACCAATACAATGCGCACCACCCCGTGATGTTTTTCTCACTACTACTAGTGAATGTCATGTTACACACCCATACAATGTGCACCACCACGCGATGTTTTTCAAAAACCTATCCTACATTGCCACTGATTGTTCCCTGACCTCCCCATGCTGACCACCGCGCGGTGCTTTTCTCCATCCTACATCGCCACTCACTGCCTATCCTAATTCAGACCCTCCGAATCACACCACCCCGTGATGTTTTTCTCACTCCTACTAGTGAATGTAATGTTTCACACCAATACAATTCGCACCACCCCATGATGTGTTTCTCACTCCTACTAGTGAATGTAATGTTACACACCCATACAATGCTCACCACCCCGCGATGTTTTTCAGAAACCTATCCTTCATTGCCACTGCGTGTTCCATGACCTCCCAATGCTGACCACCCCGCGGTGCTTTTCTCCATCCTACATTGCCTCTCACTTCCTATCCTAATTCAGACCCTCCGATTCACACCACCCCGTGATGTTTTTCTCAATCTTACTAGTGAATGTAATGTTACACACCCATACAATGCGCACCACCCCGCGCTGTTTTTCAGAAACCTATCCCACATTGCCACTGCATGTTCCCTGACCTCCCCATGCTGACCAACCTGCGGTGCTTTTCCCCATCCTACATTGCCACTCACTGCCTATACTAATTCAGGCCCTCCGATTCACACCACCCCGTGATGTTTTTCTCACTCCAACTAGTGAATGTAATGTTACACACCCATACAATGCGCACCAACACGTTATGTTTTTCTCACTCCTACTATTGAATGTAATGTTACACATCGATAAAATTCCCACCATCCCGCAATGTTTTTCAGAAACCTATCCTACATTGCCACTGCATGTTCCCTGACCTCACCATGCTGACCACCCCACGGCGCTTTTATCCATCCTAAATTGCCACTCACTGTCTATCCTAATTCAGACCCTCTGATTCAAACCACCCTGTGATGTTTTTCTCACTCCTACTAGTGAATGTAATGTTACACACCCATACAATGCGCACCAACCCATGATGTGTTTCTCAATCCTACTAGTGAATGTAATGTTACACACCCATACAATGCGCACCACTCCGCGATGTTTTTCAGAAACCTAACCTTCATTGCCACTGCATGTTCCCTGACTTCCCCATGCTGACCACCCCGCGGTGCTTTTCTCCATGCTACATTGCCTCTCACTGTCTATTCTAATTCAGACCCTCCGATTCGCACCACCCCGTGATGTTTTTCTCACTCCTACTATTGAATGTAATGTTACACACTCATACAATGCGCACCACCCCGTGATGTTTTTCAGAAACCTATCCTAAATTGCCACTGCATGTTCCCTGACCTCCCCTAGCTGACAACCCCGCGGTGCTTTTCTCCATCCTACATTGCCACTCACTGCCTATCCTAATTCAGACGCTCTGATTCCCAAGACCCCGTGATGTTTTTCTCACTCCTACTAGTGAATGTAATGTTACACACCCGTACAATGCGCACCACCCCGCGATGTGTTTCAGAAACCTATCCTACATTGCCACTGCATGTTCCCTGACTTCCCCATGCTGATCATCCCGTGGTGCTTTTCTCCATCCTACATTGCCACTCACTGCCTAACCTATTTCAGACCCTCCGATTCACACCACCCCGTTATGTTTTTCTCCTCCTACTAGTGAATTTAATGCTACACACCCATACAATGTTCACCAGCCCGCGATGTTTTATAGAAACCTATCGTACATTGTCACTGCATATTCCCTGACCTCCACATGCTGACCACCCCGCGGTGCTTTTCCGCATCCTACATTGCCACTCCATGCCTATCCTAATTCAGACCCTCCGATTCACACCACCCTGTGATGTTTTTCTCACTCCTACTAGTGAATGTAATGTTTCACACCAATACAATGCGCACCACCCCGTGATGTTTTTCTCACTACTACTAGTGAATGTCATGTTACACACCCATACAATGTGCACCACCACGCGATGTTTTTCAAAAACCTATCCTACATTGCCACTGATTGTTCCCTGACCTCCCCATGCTGACCACCGCGCGGTGCTTTTCTCCATCCTACATCGCCACTCACTGCCTATCCTAATTCAGACCCTCCGAATCACACCACCCCGTGATGTTTTTCTCACTCCTACTAGTGAATGTAATGTTTCACACCAATACAATTCGCACCACCCCATGATGTGTTTCTCACTCCTACTAGTGAATGTAATGTTACACACCCATACAATGCTCACCACCCCGCGATGTTTTTCAGAAACCTATCCTTCATTGCCACTGCGTGTTCCATGACCTCCCAATGCTGACCACCCCGCGGTGCTTTTCTCCATCCTACATTGCCTCTCACTTCCTATCCTAATTCAGACCCTCCGATTCACACCACCCCGTGATGTTTTTCTCACTCCTACTAGTGAATATAATGTTACACACCCATACAATGCTCACCACCCCGCGATGTTTTTCAGCAACCTATCCTACATTGCTACTGCATGTTCCCTGACTTCCCCATGCTGACCATCCAGCGGTGCTTTTCTCCATACTACATTGCCACTCACTGCCTATACTAATTCAGACCCTCCAAATCACACCACCCCGTAATGTTTTTCTCACTCCTTCTAGTGAATGTAAAGTTACAAACCCATACAATGCGCAACACCCCGCGATGTTTTTCTCACTCCTACTAGTGAATGTAATGTTTCACACCCGTACAATGCGCACCACCCCGCGATGTTTTTCAGAAACTAATCCTACATTGGCACTGCATGATCCCTGACTTCCCCATGCTGACCACCCTGCGGTGCTTTTCTCCATCCTACATTGCCACTCAATGCCTATCCTAATTCAGACCCTCCAATTCACACCACCCCGTGATGTTTTTCTCACTCGTACTATTGAATGTAATGTTACACACCCATACAATGCGCACCACCCCGCGATGTTTTTCAGAAACCTATCCTACATTGCCACTGCATGTTCCCTGACCTCCCCATGCTGACCACCCCGCGGTGCTTTTCTCCTTCCTACATTGCCATTCACTGCCTATCCTAATTCAGACCCTCTGATTCACAAGACCCCGTGATGTTTTTCTCACTCCTACTAGTGAATGTAATGTTACACACCCATACAATGCGCACCACCCCGCGATGTTTTTCTCACTCCTACTATTGAATGTAATGTTACACACCCATACAATGCGCACCACCACGCGATGTTTTTCAAAAACCTATCCTACATTGCCACTGATTGTTCCCTGACCTCCCCATGCTGACCACCGCGCGGTGTTTTCTCCATCCTACATCGCCACTCACTGCCTATCCTAATTCAGACCCTCCGAATCACACCACCCCGTGATGTTTTTCTCACTCCTACTAGTGAATGTAATGTTTCACACCAATACAATTCGCACCACCCCATGATGTGTTTCTCACTCCTACTAGTGAATGTAATGTTACACACCCATACAATGCTCACCACCCCGCGATGTTTTTCAGAAACCTATCCTTCATTGCCACTGCATGTTCCATGACCTCCCAATGCTGACCACCCCGCGGTGTTTTTCTCCATCCTACATTGCCTCTCACTGCCTATCCTAATTCAGACCCTCCGATTCACACCACCCCGTGATGTGTTTCTCACTCCTACTAGTGAATGTAATGTTACACACCCATACAATGCTCACCACCCCGTGAGGTCTTTCAGAAACCTATCCTACATTGCTACTGCATGTTCCCTGACTTCCCCATGCTGACCATCCAGCGGTGCTTTTCTCCATACTACATTGCCACTAATTGCCTATCCTAATTCAGACCCTCCAAATCACACCACCCCGTGATATTTTTCTCACTCCTGCTAGTGAATGTAAAGTTACAAACCCATACAATGTGCAACACCCTGCGATGTTTTTCTCACTCCTACTAGTGAATGTAATGTTTCACACCCATACAATGCGCACCACCCCTCGATGTTTTTCAGAAACCTATCCTGCATTGGCACTGCATGATCCCTGACCTCCCCATGCTGACCACCCCGCGGTGCTTTTCCCCATCCTACATTGCCACTCACTGCCTATCCTAATTCAGACCCTCCGATTCACACGACCCTGTGATGTTTTTCTCACTCCTACTAGTGAATGTAATGTTACACACCCATACAATGCGCACCACCCCGCGATGTTTTTCAGAAACCTATCCTACATTGGCACTGCATGTTCCCTGACCTCCCCATGCTGACCACCCCGCGGTGCTTTTCCTAATCCTACATTGGCACTCACTGCCTATCCTAATTCAGACCCTCCGATTCACACGACCCCGTGATGTTTTTCTCACTCCTACTAGTGAATGCAATATTACACAACCATGCAATGCGCACCAATCCATGATGTGTTTCTCACTCCTACTAGTGAATGTAATATTACACACCCATACAACGCGCACCACCCCGTGATTTTTTTCAGAAACCTATCCTTCATTGCCACTGCATGTTCCCTGAACTCCCCATGCTGACCACCCCGCGGTGCTTTTCTCCATGCTACATTGCCTCTCACTGCCTATTCTAATTCAGACCCTCCTATTCACACCACCCCGTGATGTTTTTCTCACTCCTACTAGTGAATGTAATGTAACACACCGATACAAGGTGCACCACCCCGCGATGTTTTTAAGAAACCTATCCTACATTGTCACAGCATGTTCAATGACCTCCACATGCTGACCACCCCGCGGTGCTTTTCCCCATCCTACTTTGCCACTCAATGCCTATCCTAATTCAGACCCTCCGATGCACACCACCCCGTGATGTTTTTCTCACTCCTACTAGTGAATGTAATGTTACACACCCATACAATGCGCACCACCCCGCGATGTTTTTCAGAAACCTATCCTACATTGTCACTGCATGTTCCCTGACTTCACCATGCTGACCACCCCGAGGTGCTTTTCTCCATCCTACATTGCCACTGACTTCCTATCCTAATTCAGACCCTCCTATTCAAACAACCCCGTGAAGTTTTTCTCACTCTTACTAGTGAATGTAATGTTACACACCCATACAATGCGCACCACCCCATGATGTTTTTCTCACTCCTACTAGTGAATGTAATGTTACACACCCATACAATGCGCACCACCCCGCGATATTTTTCAGAATCCTATCCTACATTGCCACTGATTGTTCCCTGACCTCGCCATGCTGACCACCCCGCGGTGCTTTTCTCCATCCTACATCGCCACTCACTGCCTATCCTTATTCAGACCCTCCGATTCACACCACCCTGTGATGTTTTTCTCACTCCTACTAGTGAATGTAATGTTACACACCCATATATTGCTCACCACCCCGCGATGTTTTTCAGAAACCTATCCTACATTGCTACTGCATGTTCCCTGACTTCCCCATGCTGTCCATCCAGCGGTGCTTTTCTCCATCCTACATTGCCACTCACTGCCTATCCTAATTCAGACCCTCCAAATCACACCAACCCGTGATGATTTTCTCACTCCTGCAAGTGAATGTAAAGTTACACACCCATACAATGCTCAACACCCCGCGATGTTTTTCTCACTCCTACTAGTGAATGTCATGTTTCACACCCGTACAATGCGCACCACCCCGCGATGTTTTTCAGAAACCTATCCTACATTGGCACTGCATGATCCCAGACTTCCCCATGCTGACCACCCTGCGGTGCTTTTCTCCATCCTACATTGTCACTCAATGCCTATCCTAATTCAGACCCTCCAATTAACACCACCCCGTGATGTTTTTCTCACTCCTACTAGTGAATGTAATGTTACACACCCATACAATGCGCACCACCCCACGATGTTTTTCAGAAAACCTATCTTGCATTGCCACTGCATATTCCCTGACCTCCCCATGCTGACCACCCCGCAATGCTTTTCTCCATCCTACATTGCCACTCACTTCCTATCCTAATTCAGACCCTCCGATTCACACCACCCCTTTATGTTTTTCTCAATCTTACTAGTGAATGTAATGTTACACAACCATACAATGCGCACCACCCCGCGCTGTTTTTCAGAAACCTATCCTACATTGCCACTGCATGTTCCCTGACCTCCCCATGCTGACCAACCTGCGGTGCTTTTCCCCATCCTACATTGCCACTCACTGCCTATACTAATTCAGACCCTCCGATTCACACCACCCCGTGATGTTTTTCTCACTCCAACTAGTGAATGTAATGTTACACACCCATACAATGCGCAGCAACACGTTATGTTTTTCTCACTCCTACTATTGAATGTAATGTTACACATCCATACAATTCCCACCACCCCGCAATGTTTTTCAGAAACCTATCCTACATTGCCACTGCATGTTCCCTGACTTCAACATGCTGACCACCCCACGGCGCTTTTATCCATCCTAAATTGCCACTCACTGTCTACCCTAATTCAGACCCTCCGATTCAAACCACCCTGTGATGTTTTTCTCACTCCTACTAGTGAATGTAATGTTACACACCCATACAATGCGCACCAACCCATGATGTGTTTTTCACTCCTACTAGTGAATGTAATGTTACACACCCATACAATGCGCACCACTCCGTGATGTTTTTCTGAAACCTATCCTTCATTGCCACTGCATGTTCCCTGACTTCCCCATGCTGACCACCCCGCGGTGCTTTTCTCCATGCTACACTGCCACTCACTGCCTATCCTAATTCAGACCCTCTGATTCACAATACCCCGTGATGTTTTTCTCACTCCTACTATTGAATGTAATGTTACACACCGATACAATGTTCACCACCCCGCGATGTTTTTAAGAAACCTATCCTACATTGTCACTGCATGTTCAATGACCTCCACATGCTGACCACCCCGCGGTGCTTTTCCCCATCCTACTTTGCCACTCAATGCCTATCCTAATTCAGACCATCCGATGCACACCACCCCGTGATGTTTTTCTCACTCCTACTGGTGAATGTAATATTACACACACATGCAATGCGCACCACACCGCGATGTTTTTCAGAAACCTATCCTACATTGCCACTGCATGTTCCCCGACCTCCCCATGCTGAACACCCCACGGTGATTTTCTCCATCCTACATTGCCACTCACTGCCTATCCTAATTCAGACCCTACGATTCACACCACCCTGTGATGTTTTTCTCACTCCTAGTATTGAATGAAATGTTACACACCCATACAATGCGCACCACCCCCGGATGTTTTTTAGAAAGCTATCCTACAGTGCCACTGCATGTTCCCTGACTTCCGATGCTGACCACCCCGAGGTGCTTTTCTCCATCCTACATTGCCACTGACTTCCTATCCTAATTCAGACCCTCCTATTCACACAACCCCGTGAAGTTTTTCTCACTCTTACTAGTGAAGGTAATGTGACACACCCATACAATGCGCACCACCCCGTGATGTTTTTCTCACTCCTATTAGTGAATGTAATGTTACACACCCATACAATGCGCACCACCCCGCGATGTTTTTCAGAAACCTATCCTACATTGCCACTGATTGTTCCCTGACCTCCCCATGCTGACCACCCCGCGGTGCTTTTCTCCATCCTACATCGCCACTCACTGCCTATCCTAATTCAGACCCTCCGAATCACACCACCCCGTGATGTTTTTCTCACTCCTACTAGTGAATGTAATGTTTCACACCAATACAATTCGCACCACCCCATGATGTGTTTCTCACTCCTACTAGTGAATGTAATGTTACACACCCATACAATGCTCACCACCCCGCGATGTTTTTCAGAAACCTATCCTTCATTGCCACTGCATGTTCCATGACCTCCCAATGCTGACCACCCCGCGGTGTTTTTCTCCATCCTACATTGCCTCTCACTGCCTATCCTAATTCAGACCCTCCGATTCACACCACCCCGTGATGTGTTTCTCACT
This sequence comes from Cavia porcellus, assembly GCF_034190915.1. Lineage (NCBI taxonomy): Eukaryota > Metazoa > Chordata > Mammalia > Rodentia > Caviidae > Cavia > Cavia porcellus. Next base: position 71,399,414 of record NW_026947502.1, read on the forward strand.
CCTACTAGTGAATGTAATGTTACACACCCATACAATGCTCACCACCCCGTGAGGTCTTTCAGAAACCTATCCTACATTGCTACAGCATGTTCCCTGACTTCCCCATGCTGACCATCCAGCGGTGCTTTTCTCCATACTACATTGCCACTAATTGCCTATCCTAATTCAGACCCTCCAAATCACACCACCCCGTGATATTTTTCTCACTCCTGCTAGTGAATGTAAAGTTACAAACCCATACAATGTGCAACACCCTGCGATGTTTTTCTCACTCCTACTAGTGAATGTAATGTTTCACACCCATACAATGCGCACCACCCCTCGATGTTTTTCAGAAACCTATCCTGCATTGGCACTGCATGATCCCTGACCTCCCCATGCTGACCACCCCGCGGTGCTTTTCCCCATCCTACATTGCCACTCACTGCCTATCCTAATTCAGACCCTCCGATTCACACGACCCTGTGATGTTTTTCTCACTCCTACTAGTGAATGTAATGTTACACACCCATACAATGCGCACCACCCCGCGATGTTTTTCAGAAACCTATCCTACATTGGCACTGCATGTTCCCTGACCTCCCCATGCTGACCACCCCGCGGTGCTTTTCCTAATCCTACATTGGCACTCACTGCCTATCCTAATTCAGACCCTCCGATTCACACGACCCCGTGATGTTTTTCTCACTCCTACTAGTGAATGCAATATTACACAACCATGCAATGCGCACCAATCCATGATGTGTTTCTCACTCCTACTAGTGAATGTAATATTACACACCCATACAACGCGCACCACCCCGTGATTTTTTTCAGAAACCTATCCTTCATTGCCACTGCATGTTCCCTGAACTCCCCATGCTGACCACCCCGCGGTGCTTTTCTCCATGCTACATTGCCTCTCACTGCCTATTCTAATTCAGACCCTCCTATTCACACCACCCCGTGATGTTTTTCTCACTCCTACTAGTGAATGTAATGTTACACACCGATACAAGGTGCACCACCCCGCGATGTTTTTAAGAAACCTATCCTACATTGTCACAGCATGTTCAATGACCTCCACATGCTGACCACCCCGCGGTGCTTTTCCCCATCCTACTTTGCCACTCAATGCCTATCCTAATTCAGACCCTCCGATGCACACCACCCCGTGATGTTTTTCTCACTCCTACTAGTGAATGTAATGTTACACACCCATACAATGCGCACCACCCCGCGATGTTTTTCAGAAACCTATCCTACATTGTCACTGCATGTTCCCTGACTTCACCATGCTGACCACCCCGAGGTGCTTTTCTCCATCCTACATTGCCACTGACTTCCTATCCTAATTCAGACCCTCCTATTCAAACAACCCCGTGAAGTTTTTCTCACTCTTACTAGTGAATGTAATGTTACACACCCATACAATGCGCACCACCCCATGATGTTTTTCTCACTCCTACTAGTGAATGTAATGTTACACACCCATACAATGCGCACCACCCCGCGATATTTTTCAGAATCCTATCCTACATTGCCACTGATTGTTCCCTGACCTCGCCATGCTGACCACCCCGCGGTGCTTTTCTCCATCCTACATCGCCACTCACTGCCTATCCTTATTCAGACCCTCCGATTCACACCACCCTGTGATGTTTTTCTCACTCCTACTAGTGAATGTAATGTTACACACCCATATATTGCTCACCACCCCGCGATGTTTTTCAGAAACCTATCCTACATTGCTACTGCATGTTCCCTGACTTCCCCATGCTGTCCATCCAGCGGTGCTTTTCTCCATCCTACATTGCCACTCACTGCCTATCCTAATTCAGACCCTCCAAATCACACCAACCCGTGATGATTTTCTCACTCCTGCAAGTGAATGTAAAGTTACACACCCATACAATGCTCAACACCCCGCGATGTTTTTCTCACTCCTACTAGTGAATGTCATGTTTCACACCCGTACAATGCGCACCACCCCGCGATGTTTTTCAGAAACCTATCCTACATTGGCACTGCATGATCCCAGACTTCCCCATGCTGACCACCCTGCGGTGCTTTTCTCCATCCTACATTGTCACTCAATGCCTAGCCTAATTCAGACCCTTCAATTAACACCACCCCGTGATGTTTTTCTCACTCCTACTAGTGAATGTAATGTTACACACCCATACAATGCGCACCACCCCACGATGTTTTTCAGAAAACCTATCTTGCATTGCCACTGCATATTCCCTGACCTCCCCATGCTGACCACCCCGCAATGCTTTTCTCCATCCTACATTGCCACTCACTTCCTATCCTAATTCAGACCCTCCGATTCACACCACCCCTTTATGTTTTTCTCAATCTTACTAGTGAATGTAATGTTACACAACCATACAATGCGCACCACCCCGCGCTGTTTTTCAGAAACCTATCCTACATTGCCACTGCATGTTCCCTGACCTCCCCATGCTGACCAACCTGCGGTGCTTTTCCCATCCTACATTGCCACTCACTGCCTATACTAATTCAGACCCTCCGATTCACACCACCCCGTGATGTTTTTCTCACTCCAACTAGTGAATGTAATGTTACACACCCATACAATGCGCAGCAACACGTTATGTTTTTCTCACTCCTACTATTGAATGTAATGTTACACATCCATACAATTCCCACAATCCCGCAATGTTTTTCAGAAACCTATCCTACATTGCCACTGCATGTTCCCTGACCTCACCATGCTGACCACCCCACGGCGCTTTTATCCATCCTAAATTGCCACTCACTGTCTATCCTAATTCAGACCCTCTGATTCAAACCACCCTGTGATGTTTTTCTCACTCCTACTAGTGAATGTAATGTTACACACCCATACAATGCGCACCAACCCATGATGTGTTTCTCAATCCTACTAGTGAATGTAATGTTACACACCCATACAATGCGCACCACTCCGCGATGTTTTTCAGAAACCTAACCTTCATTGCCACTGCATGTTCCCTGACTTCCCCATGCTGACCACCCCGCGGTGCTTTTCTCCATGCTACATTGCCTCTCACTGTCTATTCTAATTCAGACCCTCCGATTCGCACCACCCCGTGATGTTTTTCTCACTCCTACTATTGAATGTAATGTTACACACTCATACAATGCGCACCACCCCGTGATGTTTTTCAGAAACCTATCCTAAATTGCCACTGCATGTTCCCTGACCTCCCCTAGCTGACAACCCCGCGGTGCTTTTCTCCATCCTACATTGCCACTCACTGCCTATCCTAATTCAGACGCTCTGATTCCCAAGACCCCGTGATGTTTTTCTCACTCCTACTAGTGAATGTAATGTTACACACCCGTACAATGCGCACCACCCCGCGATGTGTTTCAGAAACCTATCCTACATTGCCACTGCATGTTCCCTGACTTCCCCATGCTGATCATCCCGTGGTGCTTTTCTCCATCCTACATTGCCACTCACTGCCTAACCTATTTCAGACCCTCCGATTCACACCACCCCGTTATGTTTTTCTCCTCCTACTAGTGAATTTAATGCTACACACCCATACAATGTTCACCAGCCCGCGATGTTTTATAGAAACCTATCGTACATTGTCACTGCATATTCCCTGACCTCCACATGCTGACCACCCCGCGGTGCTTTTCCGCATCCTACATTGCCACTCCATGCCTATCCTAATTCAGACCCTCCGATTCACACCACCCTGTGATGTTTTTCTCACTCCTACTAGTGAATGTAATGTTTCACACCAATACAATGCGCACCACCCCGTGATGTTTTTCTCACTACTACTAGTGAATGTCATGTTACACACCCATACAATGTGCACCACCACGCGATGTTTTTCAAAAACCTATCCTACATTGCCACTGATTGTTCCCTGACCTCCCCATGCTGACCACCGCGCGGTGCTTTTCTCCATCCTACATCGCCACTCACTGCCTATCCTAATTCAGACCCTCCGAATCACACCACCCCGTGATGTTTTTCTCACTCCTACTAGTGAATGTAATGTTTCACACCAATACAATTCGCACCACCCCATGATGTGTTTCTCACTCCTACTAGTGAATGTAATGTTACACACCCATACAATGCTCACCACCCCGCGATGTTTTTCAGAAACCTATCCTTCATTGCCACGGCGTGTTCCATGACCTCCCAATGCTGACCACCCCGCGGTGCTTTTCTCCATCCTACATTGCCTCTCACTTCCTATCCTAATTCAGACCCTCCGATTCACACCACCCCGTGATGTTTTTCTCACTCCTACTAGTGAATATAATGTTACACACCCATACAATGCTCACCACCCCGCGATGTTTTTCAGCAACCTATCCTACATTGCTACTGCATGTTCCCTGACTTCCCCATGCTGACCATCCAGCGGTGCTTTTCTCCATACTACATTGCCACTCACTGCCTATACTAATTCAGACCCTCCAAATCACACCACCCCGTAATGTTTTTCTCACTCCTTCTAGTGAATGTAAAGTTACAAACCCATACAATGCGCAACACCCCGCGATGTTTTTCTCACTCCTACTAGTGAATGTAATGTTTCACACCCGTACAATGCGCACCACCCCGCGATGTTTTTCAGAAACTAATCCTACATTGGCACTGCATGATCCCTGACTTCCCCATGCTGACCACCCTGCGGTGCTTTTCTCCATCCTACATTGCCACTCAATGCCTATCCTAATTCAGACCCTCCAATTCACACCACCCCGTGATGTTTTTCTCACTCGTACTATTGAATGTAATGTTACACACCCATACAATGCGCACCACCCCGCGATGTTTTTCAGAAACCTATCCTACATTGCCACTGCATGTTCCCTGACCTCCCCATGCTGACCACCCCGCGGTGCTTTTCTCTTTCCTACATTGCCATTCACTGCCTATCCTAATTCAGACCCTCTGATTCACAAGACCCCGTGATGTTTTTCTCACTCCTACTAGTGAATGTAATGTTACACACCCATACAATGCGCACCACCCCGCGATGTTTTTCTCACTCCTACTATTGAATGTAATGTTACACACCCATACAATGCGCACCACCACGCGATGTTTTTCAAAAACCTATCCTACATTGCCACTGATTGTTCCCTGACCTCCCCATGCTGACCACCGCGCGGTGTTTTCTCCATCCTACATCGCCACTCACTGCCTATCCTAATTCAGACCCTCCGAATCACACCACCCCGTGATGTTTTTCTCACTCCTACTAGTGAATGTAATGTTTCACACCAATACAATTCGCACCACCCCATGATGTGTTTCTCACTCCTACTAGTGAATGTAATGTTACACACCCATACAATGCTCACCACCCCGCGATGTTTTTCAGAAACCTATCCTTCATTGCCACTGCATGTTCCATGACCTCCCAATGCTGACCACCCCGCGGTGTTTTTCTCCATCCTACATTGCCTCTCACTGCCTATCCTAATTCAGACCCTCCGATTCACACCACCCCGTGATGTGTTTCTCACTCCTACTAGTGAATGTAATGTTACACACCCATACAATGCTCACCACCCCGTGAGGTCTTTCAGAAACCTATCCTACATTGCTACTGCATGTTCCCTGACTTCCCCATGCTGACCATCCAGCGGTGCTTTTCTCCATACTACATTGCCACTAATTGCCTATCCTAATTCAGACCCTCCAAATCACACCACCCCGTGATATTTTTCTCACTCCTGCTAGTGAATGTAAAGTTACAAACCCATACAATGTGCAACACCCTGCGATGTTTTTCTCACTCCTACTAGTGAATGTAATGTTTCACACCCATACAATGCGCACCACCCCTCGATGTTTTTCAGAAACCTATCCTGCATTGGCACTGCATGATCCCTGACCTCCCCATGCTGACCACCCCGCGGTGCTTTTCCCCATCCTACATTGCCACTCACTGCCTATCCTAATTCAGACCCTCCGATTCACACGACCCTGTGATGTTTTTCTCACTCCTACTAGTGAATGTAATGTTACACACCCATACAATGCGCACCACCCCGCGATGTTTTTCAGAAACCTATCCTACATTGGCACTGCATGTTCCCTGACCTCCCCATGCTGACCACCCCGCGGTGCTTTTCCTAATCCTACATTGGCACTCACTGCCTATCCTAATTCAGACCCTCCGATTCACACGACCCCGTGATGTTTTTCTCACTCCTACTAGTGAATGCAATATTACACAACCATGCAATGCGCACCAATCCATGATGTGTTTCTCACTCCTACTAGTGAATGTAATATTACACACCCATACAACGCGCACCACCCCGTGATTTTTTTCAGAAACCTATCCTTCATTGCCACTGCATGTTCCCTGAACTCCCCATGCTGACCACCCCGCGGTGCTTTTCTCCATGCTACATTGCCTCTCACTGCCTATTCTAATTCAGACCCTCCTATTCACACCACCCCGTGATGTTTTTCTCACTCCTACTAGTGAATGTAATGTAACACACCGATACAAGGTGCACCACCCCGCGATGTTTTTAAGAAACCTATCCTACATTGTCACAGCATGTTCAATGACCTCCACATGCTGACCACCCCGCGGTGCTTTTCCCCATCCTACTTTGCCACTCAATGCCTATCCTAATTCAGACCCTCCGATGCACACCACCCCGTGATGTTTTTCTCACTCCTACTAGTGAATGTAATGTTACACACCCATACAATGCGCACCACCCCGCGATGTTTTTCAGAAACCTATCCTACATTGTCACTGCATGTTCCCTGACTTCACCATGCTGACCACCCCGAGGTGCTTTTCTCCATCCTACATTGCCACTGACTTCCTATCCTAATTCAGACCCTCCTATTCAAACAACCCCGTGAAGTTTTTCTCACTCTTACTAGTGAATGTAATGTTACACACCCATACAATGCGCACCACCCCATGATGTTTTTCTCACTCCTACTAGTGAATGTAATGTTACACACCCATACAATGCGCACCACCCCGCGATATTTTTCAGAATCCTATCCTACATTGCCACTGATTGTTCCCTGACCTCGCCATGCTGACCACCCCGCGGTGCTTTTCTCCATCCTACATCGCCACTCACTGCCTATCCTTATTCAGACCCTCCGATTCACACCACCCTGTGATGTTTTTCTCACTCCTACTAGTGAATGTAATGTTACACACCCATATATTGCTCACCACCCCGCGATGTTTTTCAGAAACCTATCCTACATTGCTACTGCATGTTCCCTGACTTCCCCATGCTGTCCATCCAGCGGTGCTTTTCTCCATCCTACATTGCCACTCACTGCCTATCCTAATTCAGACCCTCCAAATCACACCAACCCGTGATGATTTTCTCACTCCTGCAAGTGAATGTAAAGTTACACACCCATACAATGCTCAACACCCCGCGATGTTTTTCTCACTCCTACTAGTGAATGTCATGTTTCACACCCGTACAATGCGCACCACCCCGCGATGTTTTTCAGAAATCTATCCTACATTGGCACTGCATGATCCCAGACTTCCCCATGCTGACCACCCTGCGGTGCTTTTCTCCATCCTACATTGTCACTCAATGCCTATCCTAATTCAGACCCTCCAATTAACACCACCCCGTGATGTTTTTCTCACTCCTACTAGTGAATGTAATGTTACACACCCATACAATGCGCACCACCCCACGATGTTTTTCAGAAAACCTATCTTGCATTGCCACTGCATATTCCCTGACCTCCCCATGCTGACCACCCCGCAATGCTTTTCTCCATCCTACATTGCCACTCACTTCCTATCCTAATTCAGACCCTCCGATTCACACCACCCCTTTATGTTTTTCTCAATCTTACTAGTGAATGTAATGTTACACAACCATACAATGCGCACCACCCCGCGCTGTTTTTCAGAAACCTATCCTACATTGCCACTGCATGTTCCCTGACCTCCCCATGCTGACCAACCTGCGGTGCTTTTCCCCATCCTACATTGCCACTCACTGCCTATACTAATTCAGACCCTCCGATTCACACCACCCCGTGATGTTTTTCTCACTCCAACTAGTGAATGTAATGTTACACACCCATACAATGCGCAGCAACACGTTATGTTTTTCTCACTCCTACTATTGAATGTAATGTTACACATCCATACAATTCCCACCACCCCGCAATGTTTTTCAGAAACCTATCCTACATTGCCACTGCATGTTCCCTGACTTCAACATGCTGACCACCCCACGGCGCTTTTATCCATCCTAAATTGCCACTCACTGTCTACCCTAATTCAGACCCTCCGATTCAAACCACCCTGTGATGTTTTTCTCACTCCTACTAGTGAATGTAATGTTACACACCCATACAATGCGCACCAACCCATGATGTGTTTTTCACTCCTACTAGTGAATGTAATGTTACACACCCATACAATGCGCACCACTCCGTGATGTTTTTCTGAAACCTATCCTTCATTGCCACTGCATGTTCCCTGACTTCCCCATGCTGACCACCCCGCGGTGCTTTTCTCCATGCTACACTGCCACTCACTGCCTATCCTAATTCAGACCCTCTGATTCACAATACCCCGTGATGTTTTTCTCACTCCTACTATTGAATGTAATGTTACACACCGATACAATGTGCACCACCCCGCGATGTTTTTAAGAAACCTATCCTACATTGTCACTGCATGTTCAATGACCTCCACATGCTGACCACCCCGCGGTGCTTTTCCCCATCCTACTTTGCCACTCAATGCCTATCCTAATTCAGACCATCCGATGCACACCACCCCGTGATGTTTTTCTCACTCCTACTGGTGAATGTAATATTACACACACATGCAATGCGCACCACACCGCGATGTTTTTCAGAAACCTATCCTACATTGCCACTGCATGTTCCCCGACCTCCCCATGCTGAACACCCCACGGTGATTTTCTCCATCCTACATTGCCACTCACTGCCTATCCTAATTCAGACCCTACGATTCACACCACCCTGTGATGTTTTTCTCACTCCTAGTATTGAATGAAATGTTACACACCCATACAATGCGCACCACCCCCGGATGTTTTTTAGAAAGCTATCCTACAGTGCCACTGCATGTTCCCTGACTTCCGATGCTGACCACCCCGAGGTGCTTTTCTCCATCCTACATTGCCACTGACTTCCTATCCTAATTCAGACCCTCCTATTCACACAACCCCGTGAAGTTTTTCTCACTCTTACTAGTGAAGGTAATGTGACACACCCATACAATGCGCACCACCCCGTGATGTTTTTCTCACTCCTATTAGTGAATGTAATGTTACACACCCATACAATGCGCACCACCCCGCGATGTTTTTCAGAAACCTATCCTACATTGCCACTGATTGTTCCCTGACCTCCCCATGCTGACCACCCCGCGGTGCTTTTCTCCATCCTACATCGCCACTCACTGCCTATCCTAATTCAGACCCTCCGAATCACACCACCCCGTGATGTTTTTCTCACTCCTACTAGTGAATGTAATGTTTCACACCAATACAATTCGCACCACCCCATGATGTGTTTCTCACTCCTACTAGTGAATGTAATGTTACACACCCATACAATGCTCACCACCCCGCGATGTTTTTCAGAAACCTATCCTTCATTGCCACTGCATGTTCCATGACCTCCCAATGCTGACCACCCCGCGGTGTTTTTCTCCATCCTACATTGCCTCTCACTGCCTATCCTAATTCAGACCCTCCGATTCACACCACCCCGTGATGTGTTTCTCACTCCTACTAGTGAATGTAATGTTACACACCCATACAATGCTCACCACCCCGTGAGGTCTTTCAGAAACCTATCCTACATTGCTACTGCATGTTCCCTGACTTCCCCATGCTGACCATCCAGCGGTGCTTTTCTCCATACTACATTGCCACTAATTGCCTATCCTAATTCAGACCCTCCAAATCACACCACCCCGTGATATTTTTCTCACTCCTGCTAGTGAATGTAAAGTTACAAACCCATACAATGTGCAACACCCTGCGATGTTTTTCTCACTCCTACTAGTGAATGTAATGTTTCACACCCATACAATGCGCACCACCCCTCGATGTTTTTCAGAAACCTATCCTGCATTGGCACTGCATGATCCCTGACCTCCCCATGCTGACCACCCCGCGGTGCTTTTCCCCATCCTACATTGCCACTCACTGCCTATCCTAATTCAGACCCTCCGATTCACACGACCCTGTGATGTTTTTCTCACTCCTACTAGTGAATGTAATGTTACACACCCATACAATGCGCACCACCCCGCGATGTTTTTCAGAAACCTATCCTACATTGGCACTGCATGTTCCCTGACCTCCCCATGCTGACCACCCCGCGGTGCTTTTCCTAATCCTACATTGGCACTCACTGCCTATCCTAATTCAGACCCTCCGATTCACACGACCCCGTGATGTTTTTCTCACTCCTACTAGTGAATGCAATATTACACAACCATGCAATGCGCACCAATCCATGATGTGTTTCTCACTCCTACTAGTGAATGTAATATTACACACCCATACAACGCGCACCACCCCGTGATTTTTTTCAGAAACCTATCCTTCATTGCCACTGCATGTTCCCTGAACTCCCCATGCTGACCACCCCGCGGTGCTTTTCTCCATGCTACATTGCCTCTCACTGCCTATTCTAATTCAGACCCTCCTATTCACACCACCCCGTGATGTTTTTCTCACTCCTACTAGTGAATGTAATGTTACACACCGATACAAGGTGCACCACCCCGCGATGTTTTTAAGAAACCTATCCTACATTGTCACAGCATGTTCAATGACCTCCACATGCTGACCACCCCGCGGTGCTTTTCCCCATCCTACTTTGCCACTCAATGCCTATCCTAATTCAGACCCTCCGATGCACACCACCCCGTGATGTTTTTCTCACTCCTACTAGTGAATGTAATGTTACACACCCATACAATGCGCACCACCCCGCGATGTTTTTCAGAAACCTATCCTACATTGTCACTGCATGTTCCCTGACTTCACCATGCTGACCACCCCGAGGTGCTTTTCTCCATCCTACATTGCCACTGACTTCCTATCCTAATTCAGACCCTCCTATTCAAACAACCCCGTGAAGTTTTTCTCACTCTTACTAGTGAATGTAATGTTACACACCCATACAATGCGCACCACCCCATGATGTTTTTCTCACTCCTACTAGTGAATGTAATGTTACACACCCATACAATGCGCACCACCCCGCGATATTTTTCAGAATCCTATCCTACATTGCCACTGATTGTTCCCTGACCTCGCCATGCTGACCACCCCGCGGTGCTTTTCTCCATCCTACATCGCCACTCACTGCCTATCCTTATTCAGACCCTCCGATTCACACCACCCTGTGATGTTTTTCTCACTCCTACTAGTGAATGTAATGTTACACACCCATATATTGCTCACCACCCCGCGATGTTTTTCAGAAACCTATCCTACATTGCTACTGCATGTTCCCTGACTTCCCCATGCTGTCCATCCAGCGGTGCTTTTCTCCATCCTACATTGCCACTCACTGCCTATCCTAATTCAGACCCTCCAAATCACACCAACCCGTGATGATTTTCTCACTCCTGCAAGTGAATGTAAAGTTACACACCCATACAATGCTCAACACCCCGCGATGTTTTTCTCACTCCTACTAGTGAATGTCATGTTTCACACCCGTACAATGCGCACCACCCCGCGATGTTTTTCAGAAACCTATCCTACATTGGCACTGCATGATCCCAGACTTCCCCATGCTGACCACCCTGCGGTGCTTTTCTCCATCCTACATTGTCACTCAATGCCTAGCCTAATTCAGACCCTTCAATTAACACCACCCCGTGATGTTTTTCTCACTCCTACTAGTGAATGTAATGTTACACACCCATACAATGCGCACCACCCCACGATGTTTTTCAGAAAACCTATCTTGCATTGCCACTGCATATTCCCTGACCTCCCCATGCTGACCACCCCGCAATGCTTTTCTCCATCCTACATTGCCACTCACTTCCTATCCTAATTCAGACCCTCCGATTCACACCACCCCTTTATGTTTTTCTCAATCTTACTAGTGAATGTAATGTTACACAACCATACAATGCGCACCACCCCGCGCTGTTTTTCAGAAACCTATCCTACATTGCCACTGCATGTTCCCTGACCTCCCCATGCTGACCAACCTGCGGTGCTTTTCCCCATCCTACATTGCCACTCACTGCCTATACTAATTCAGACCCTCCGATTCACACCACCCCGTGATGTTTTTCTCACTCCAACTAGTGAATGTAATGTTACACACCCATACAATGCGCAGCAACACGTTATGTTTTTCTCACTCCTACTATTGAATGTAATGTTACACATCCATACAATTCCCACCACCCCGCAATGTTTTTCAGAAACCTATCCTACATTGCCACTGCATGTTCCCTGACTTCAACATGCTGACCACCCCACGGCGCTTTTATCCATCCTAAATTGCCACTCACTGTCTACCCTAATTCAGACCCTCCGATTCAAACCACCCTGTGATGTTTTTCTCACTCCTACTAGTGAATGTAATGTTACACACCCATACAATGCGCACCAACCCATGATGTGTTTTTCACTCCTACTAGTGAATGTAATGTTACACACCCATACAATGCGCACCACTCCGTGATGTTTTTCTGAAACCTATCCTTCATTGCCACTGCATGTTCCCTCACTTCCCCATGCTGACCACCCCGCGGTGCTTTTCTCCATGCTACACTGCCACTCACTGCCTATCCTAATTCAGACCCTCTGATTCACAATACCCCGTGATGTTTTTCTCACTCCTACTAGTGAATGTAATGTTACACACCCATACAATGAGCACCACCCCGCGATGTTTTTCTCACTCCTACTATTGAATGTAATGTTACACACCGATACAATGTGCACCACCCCGCGATGTTTTTAAGAAACCTATCCTACATTGTCACTGCATGTTCAATGACCTCCACATGCTGACCACCCCGCGGTGCTTTTCCCCATCCTACTTTGCCACTCAATGCCTATCCTAATTCAGACCATCCGATGCACACCACCCCGTGATGTTTTTCTCACTCCTACTGGTGAATGTAATATTACACACACATGCAATGCGCACCACACCGCGATGTTTTTCAGAAACGTATCCTACATTGCCACTGCATGTTCCCCGACCTCCCCATGCTGAACACCCCACGGTGATTTTCTCCATCCTACATTGCCACTCACTGCCTATCCTAATTCAGACCCTACGATTCACACCACCCTGTGATGTTTTTCTCACTCCTAGTATTGAATGAAATGTTACACACCCATACAATGCGCACCACCCCCGGATGTTTTTTAGAAAGCTATCCTACAGTGCCACTGCATGTTCCCTGACTTCCGATGCTGACCACCCCGAGGTGCTTTTCTCCATCCTACATTGCCACTGACTTCCTATCCTAATTCAGACCCTCCTATTCACACAACCCCGTGAAGTTTTTCTCACTCTTACTAGTGAAGGTAATGTGACACACCCATACAATGCGCACCACCCCGTGATGTTTTTCTCACTCCTATTAGTGAATGTAATGTTACACACCCATACAATGCGCACCACCCCGCGATGTTTTTCAGAAACCTATCCTACATTGCCACTGATTGTTCCCTGACCTCCCCATGCTGACCACCCCGCGGTGCTTTTCTCCATCCTACATCGCCACTCACTGCCTATCCTAATTCAGACCCTCCGAATCACACCACCCCGTGATGTTTTTCTCACTCCTACTAGTGAATGTAATGTTTCACAACCATACAGTTCGCACCACCCCATGATGTGTTTCTCACTCCTACTAGTGAATGTAATTTTACATACCCATACAATGCTCACCACCCCTCGATGTTTTTCAGAAACCTATCCTTCATTGCCACTGCATGTTCCATGACCTCCCAATGCTGACCACCCCGCGGTGCTTTTCTGCATCCTACATTGCCTCTCACTGCCTATCCTAATTCAGACCCTCCGATTCACACCACCCTGTGATGTTTTTCTCTCTCCTACTAGTGAATGTAATGTTACACACCCATACAATGCTCACCACCCCGCGATGTTTTTCAGAAAACTATCCTACATTGCTACTGCATGTTCCCTGACTTCCCAATGCTGACCACCCTGCGGTGCTTTTCTCCATCCTACATTGTCACTCAATGCCTATCCTAATTCCGACCCTCCAATTCACAAACCCCGTGATGTTTTTCTCACTCCTACTAGTGAATGTAATGTTACACACCCATACAATGCGCACCAATCAACGATGTTTTTCAGAAAACCTATCCTGCATTGCCACTGCATATTCCCTGACCTCCCCATGCTGACCACCCCGCAATGCTTTTCTCCATCCTACATTGCCACTCACTTCCTATCCTAATTCAGACCCTCCGATTCACACCACCCCTTTATGTTTTTCTCAATCTTACTAGTGAATGTATTGTTACACACCCATACAATGCGCACCACCCCGCGCTGTTTTTCAGAAACCTATCCCACATTGCCACTGCATGTTCCCTGACCTCCCCATGCTGACCAACCTGCGGTGTTTTTCCCCATCCTACATTGTCACTCACTGCCTATACTAATTCAGACCCTCCGATTCACACCACCCCGTGATGTTTTTCTCACTCCAACTAGTGAATGTAATGTTACACACCCATACAATGCGCACCAACACGTTATGTTTTTCTCACTCCTACTATTGAATGTAATGTTACACATCGATAAAATTCCCATGATCCCGCAATTTTTTTCAGAAACCTATCCTACATTGCCACTGCATGTTCCCTGACCTCACCATGCTGACCACCCCACGGTGCTTTTATCCATCCTAAATTGCCACTCAGTGTCTATCCTAATTCAGACCCTCTGATTCAAACTACCCTGTGATGTTTTTCTCACTCCTACTAGTGAATGTAATGTTACACACCCATACAATGCGCACCAACCCATGATGTGTTTCTCACTCCTACTAGTGAATGTAATGTTACACACCCATACAATGCGCACCACTCCGCGATGTTTTTCAGAAACCTATCCTTCATTGCCACTGCATGTTCCCTGACTTCCCCGTGCTGACCACCCCGCGGTGCTTTTCTCCATGCTACATTGCCTCTCACTGTCTATTCTAATTCAGACCCTCCGATTCGCACCACCCCGTGATGTTTTTCTCACTCCTACTATTGAATGTAATGTTACACACTCATACAATGCGCACCACCCCGTGATGTTTTTCAGAAACCTATCCTAAATTGCCACTGCATGTTCCCTGACCTCCCCTAGCTGACAACCCGCGGTGCTTTTCTCCATCCTACATTGCCACTCACTGCCTATCCTAATTCAGACCCTCTGATTCCCAAGACCCCGTGATGTTTTTCTCACTCCTACTAGTGAATGTAATGTTACACACCCATACAATGCGCACCACCCCGCGATGTGTTTCAGAAACCTATCCTACATTGCCACTGCATGTTCCCTGACCTCCCCATGCTGATCATCCCGCGGTGCTTTTCTCCATCCTACATTGCCAGTCACTGCCTAACCTATTTCAGACCCTCCGATTCACACCACCCCATTATGTTTTTCTCCTCCTACTAGTGAATGTAATGCTACACACCCATACAATGTTCACCAGCCCGCGATGTTTTATAGAAACCTGTCGTACATTGTCACTGCATATTCCCTGACCTCCACATGCTGACCACCCCGCGGTGCTTTTCCGCATCCTACATTGCCACTCCATGCCTATCCTAATTCAGACCCTCCGATTCACACCACCCTGTGATGTTTTTCTCACTCCTACTAGTGAATGTAATGTTACACACCCATGCAATGCGCACCACCCCGCGATGTTTTTCAGAAACCTATCCTACAATGCCACTGATTGTTCCCTGACCTCCACATACTGACGACCCAGCGGTGCTTTTCTCCATCCTACATCGCCACTCACTGCCTATTCTAATTCAGACCCTCCGAATCACACCACCCCGTGAGGTTTTTCTCACTCCTACTAGTGAATGTAATGTTTCACACCAATACAATGCGCACCACCCCGTGATGTTTTTCTCACTCCTACTAGTGAATGTAATGTTACACACCCATACAATGCGCACCACCACGCGATGTTTTTCAAAAACCTATCCTACATTGCCACTGATTGTTCCCTGACCTCCCCATGCTGACCACCGCGCGGTGCTTTTCTCCATCCTACATCGCCACTCACTGCCTATCCTAATTCAGACCCTCCGAATCACACAACCCCGTGATGTTTTTCTCACTCCTACTAGTTAATGTAATGTTTCACACCAATACAATTCGCACCACCCCATGATGTGTTTCTCACTCCTACTAGTGAATGTAATGTTACACACCCATACAATGCTCACCACCCCGCGATGTTTTTCAGAAACCTATCCTTCATTGCCACTGCATGTTCCATGACCTCCCAATGCTGACCACCCCGCGGTGCTTTTCTCCATCCTACATTGCCTCTCACTTCCTATCCTAATTCAGACCCTCCGATTCACACCACCCCGTGATGTTTTTCTCACTCCTACTAGTGAATGTAATGTTACACACCCATACAATGCTCACCACCCCGCGATGTTTTTCAGCAACCTATCCTACATTGCTACTGCATGTTCCCTGACTTCCCCATGCTGACCATCCAGCGGTGCTTTTCTCCATACTACATTGCCACTCACTGCCTATCCTAATTCAGACCCTCCAAATCACACCACCCCGTGATGTTTCTCTCACTCCTTCTAGTGAATGTATAGTTACAAACCCATACAATGCGCAACACCCCGAGATGTTTTTCTCACTCCTACTAGTGAATGTAATGTTTCACACCCGTACAATGCGCACCACCCCGCGATGTTTTTCAGAAACCTATCCTACATTGCCACTGCATGTTCCCTGACCTCCCCATGCTGACCACCCCGCGGTGCATTTCTCCATCCTACATTGCCATTCACTGCCTTTCCTAATTCAGACCCTCCGATTCACACCACCCCGTGATGTTTTTCTCACTGCTACTAGTGAATGTAATGTTACACACCCATACAATGCGCACCACCCCGCGATGTTTTTCAGAAACCTATCCTACATTGTCACTGCATGTTCCCTGACTTCACCATGCTGACCACCCCGAGGTGCTTTTCTCCATCCTACATTGCCACTGAATTCCTATCCTAATTCAGACCCTCCTATTCAAACAACCCCGTGAAGTTTTTCTCACTCTTACTAGTGAATGTAATGTTACACACCCATACAATGCGCACCACCCCGTTATGTTTTTCTCACTCCTACTAGTGAATGTAATGTTACACACCCATACAATGCGCACCACCCCGCGATATTTTTCAAAATCCTATCCTACATTGCCACTGATTGTTCCCTGACCTCGCCATGCTGACCACCCCGCGGCGCTTTTCTCCATCCTACATCTCCCCTCAATGCCTATCCTTATTCAGACCCTCCGATTCACACCACCCTGTGATGTTTTTCTCACTCCTACTAGTGAATGTCATGTTTCACACCCGTACAATGCGCACCACCCCGCGATGTTTTTCAGAAACCTATCCTACATTGGCACTGCATGATCCCAGACTTCCCCATGCTGACCACCCTGCGGTGCTTTTCTCCATCCTACATTGTCACTCAAAGCCTATCCTAATTCAGACCCTCCAATTAACACCACCCCGTGATGTTTTTCTCACTCCTACTGGTGAATGTAATGTTACACACCCATACAATGCGCACCACCCCACGATGTTTTTCAGAAAACCTATCTTGCATTGCCACGGCATATTCCCTGACCTTCCCATGCTGACCACCCCGCAATGCTTTTCTCCATCCTACATTGCCACTCACTTCCTATCCTAATTCAGACCCTCCGATTCACACCACCCCTTTATGTTTTTCTCAATCTTACTAGTGAATGTAATGTTACACAACCATACAATGCGCACCACCCCGCGCTGTTTTTCAGAAACCTATCCTACATTGCCACTGCATGTTCCCTGACCTCCCCATGCTGACCAACCTGCGGTGCTTTTCCCCATCCTACATTGCCACTCACTGCCTATACTAATTCAGACCCTCCGATTCACACCACCCCGTGATGTTTTTCTCACTCCAACTAGTGAATGTAATGTTACACACCCATACAATGCGCACCAACACGTTATGTTTTTCTCACTCCTACTATTGAATGTAATGTTACACATCCATACAATTCCCACCACCCCGCAATGTTTTTCAGAAACCTATCCTACATTGCCACTGCAAGTTCCCTGACTTCAACATGCTGACCACCCCACGGCGCTTTTATCCATCCTAAATTGCCACTCACTGTCTACCCTAATTCAGACCCTCCGATTCAAACCACCCTGTGATGTTTTTCTCACTCCTACTAGTGAATGTAATGTTACACACCCATACAATGCGCACCAACCCATGATGTGTTTTTCACTCCTACTAGTGAATGTAATGTTACACACCCATACAATGCGCACCACTCTGCAATGTTTTTATGAAACCTATCCTTCATTGCCACTGCATGTTCCCTGACTTCCCCATGCTGACCACCCCGCGGTGCTTTTCTCCATGCTACATTGCCTCTCACTGCCTATCCTAATTCAGACCCTCCGATTCACACGACCCTGTGATGTTTTTCTCACTCCTACTAGTGAATGTAATGTTTCACACCCGTACAATGCGCACCACCCCTCGATGTTTTTCAGAGACCTATCCTGCATTGGCACTGCATGATCCCTGACCTCCCCATGCTGACCACCCCGCGGTGCTTTTCCCCATCCTACATTGCCACTCACTGCCTATCCTAATTCAGACCCTCTGATTCACACGACCCTGTGATGTTTTTCTCACTCCTACTAGTGAATGTAATGTTACACACCCATACAATGCGCACCACCCCACGATGTTTTTCAGAAACCTATCCTACATTGGCACTGCATGTTCCCAGACCTCCCAATGCTGACCACCCCGCGGTGCTTTTCCTCATCCTACATTGCCACTCACTGCCTATCCTAATTCAGACCCTCCGATTCACACCACCCCGTGATGTTTTTCTCACTCCTACTAGTGAATGTAATGTTACACACCCATACAATGCTCACCACCCCGCGATGTTTTTCAGAAACCTATCCTACATTGCTACTGCATGTTCCCTGACTTCCCCATGCTGACCATCCAGCGGTGCTTTTCTCCATACTACATTGCCACTAACTGCCTATCCTAATTCAGACCCTCCAAATCACACCACCCCGTGATATTTTTCTCACTCCTGCTAGTGAATGTAAAGTTACAAACCCATACAATGCGCAACACCCTGCGCTGTTTTTCTCACTCCTACTAGTGAATGTAATGTTTCACACCCGTACAATGCGCACCACCCCTCGATGTTTTTCAGAAACCTATCCTGCATTGGCACTGCATGATCCCTGACCTCCCCATGCTGACCACCCCGCGGTGCTTTTCCCCATCCTACATTGCCACTCACTGCGTATCCTAATTCAGACCCTCCGATTCACACGACCCTGTGATGTTTTTCTCACTCCTACTAGTGAATGTAATGTTACACACCGATACAATGTGCACCACCCCGCGATGTTTTTAAGAAACCAATCCTACATTGTCACTGCATGTTCAATGACCTCCACATGCTGACCACCCCGCGGTGCTTTTCCCCATCCTACTTTGCCACTCAATGCCTATCCTAATTCAGACCCTCCGATGCACACCACCCCGTGATGTTTTTCTCACTCCTACTAGTGAATGTAATGTTACACACCCATACAATGCGCACCACCCCGCGATGTTTTTCAGAAACCTATCCTACATTGTCACTGCATGTTCCCTGACTTCACCATGCTGACCACCCCGAGGTGCTTTTCTCCATCCTACATTGCCACTGACTTCCTATCCTAATTCAGACCCTCCTATTCAAACAACCCCGTGAAGGTTTTCTCACTCTTACTAGTGAATGTAATGTTACACACCCATACAATGCGCACCACCCCGTGATGTTTTTCTCACTCCTACTAGTGAATGTAATGTTACACACCCATACAATGCGCACCACCCCGCGATATTTTTCAGAATCCTATCCTACATTGCCACTGATTGTTCCCTGACCTCGCCATGCTGACCACCCCGCGGTGCTTTTCTCCATCCTACATCGCCACTCACTGCCTATCCTTATTCAGACCCTCCGATTCACACAACCCTGTGATGTTTTTCTCACTCCTACTAGTGAATGTAATGTTACACACCCATACAATGCTCACCACCCCGCGATGTTTTTCAGAAACCTATCCTACATTGCTACTGCATGTTCCCTGACTTCCCCATGCTGTCCATCCAGCGGTGCTTTTCTCCATCCTACATTGCCACTCAATGCCTATCCTAATTCAGACCCTCCAAATCACACCACCCCGTGATGTTTGTCTCACTCCTGCAAGTGAATGTAAAGTTACACACCCATACAATGCTCAAAACCCCGCGATGTTTTTCTCACTCCTACTAGTGAATGTCATGTTTCACACCCCTACAATGCGCACCACCCCACGATGATTTTCAGAAAACCTATCTTGCATTGACACTGCATATTCCCTGACCTCCCCATGCTGACCACCCCGCAATGCTTTTCTCCATCCTACATTGCCACTCACTTCCTATCCTAATTCAGACCCTCCGATTCACACCACCCCTTTATGTTTTTCTCAATCTTACTAGTGAATGTAATGTTACACAACCATACAATGCGCACCACCCCGCGCTGTTTTTCAGAAACCTATCCTACATTGCCACTGCATGTTCCCTGACCTCCCCATGCTGACCAACCTGCGGTGCTTTTCCCCATCCTACATTGCCACTCACTGCCTATACTAATTCAGACCCTCCGTTTCACACCACCCCGTGATGTTTTTCTCACTCCAACTAGTGAATGTAATGTTACACACCCATACAATGCGCACCAACACGTTATGTTTTTCTCACTCCTACTATTGAATGTAATGTTACACATCCATACAATTCCCACCACCCCGCAATGTTTTTCAGAAACCTATCCTACATTGCCACTGCATGTTCCCTGACTTCAACATGCTGACCACCCCACGGCGCTTTTATCCATCCTAAATTGCCACTCACTGTCTACCCTAATTCAGACCCTCCGATTCAAACCACCCTGTGATGTTTTTCTCACTCCTACTAGTGAATGTAATGTTACACACCCATACAATGCGCACCAACCCATGATGTGTTTCTCACTCCTACTAGTGAATGTAATGTTACACACCCATACAATGCGCACCACTCCGCGATGTTTTTCTGAAACCTATCCTGCATTGCCACTGCATGTTCCCTGACTTCCCCATGCTGACCACCCCGCGGTGCTTTTCTCCATGCTACATTGCCTCTCACTGCCTATTCTAATTCAGACCCTCCGATTCGCACCACCCCGTGATGTTTTTCTCACTCCTACTATTGAATGTAATGTTACACACTCATACAATGCGCACCACCCCGCGATGTTTTTCAGAAACCTATCCTAAATTGCCACTGCATGTTCCCTGACCTCCCCTAGCTGACAACCCCGCGGTGCTTTTCTCCTTCCTACATTGCCACTCACTGCCTATCCTAATTCAGACCCTCTGATTCACAAGACCCCGTGATGTTTTTCTCACTCCTACTAGTGAATGTAATGTTACACACCCATACAATGCGCACCACCACGCGATGTTTTTCAAAAACCTATCCTACATTGCCACTGATTGTTCCCTGACCTCCCCATGCTGACCACCGCGCGGTGTTTTCTCCATCCTACATCGCCACTCACTGCCTATCCTAATTGAGACCCTCCGAATCACACCACCCCGTGATGTTTTTCTCACTCCTACTAGTGAATGTAATGTTTCAAACCAATACAATTCGCACCACCCCACGATGTGTTTCTCACTCCTACTAGTGAATGTAATGTTACACACCCATACAATGCTCAACACACCGCGATGTTTTTCAGAAACCTATCCTTCATTGCCACTGCATGTTCCATGACCTCCCAATGCTGACCACCCCGCGGTGCTTTTCTCCATCCTACATTGCCTCTCACTGCCTATCCTAATTCAGACCCTCCGATTCACACCACCCCGTGATGTTTTTCTCACTCCTAATAGTGAATGTAATGTTACACACCCATACAATGCTCACCACCCCGCGATGTTATTCAGAAACCTATCCTACATTGCTACTGCATGTTCCCTGACTTCCCCATGCTGACCATCCAGCGGTGCTTTTCTCCATACTACATTGCCACTCACTGCCTATCCTAATTCAGACCCTCCAAATCACACCACCCCGTGATTTTTTTCTCACTCCTGGTAGTGAATGTAATGTTACACACTCATACAATGCGCACCACCCCGCGATGTTTTTCAGAAACCTATCCTAAATTGCCACTGCATGTTCCCTGACTTCCCCATGCTGACCATCCAGCGGTGCTTTTCTCCATACTACATTGCCACTAACTGCCTATCCTAATTCAGACCCTCCAAATCACACCACCCCGTGATATTTTTCTCACTCCTGCTAGTGAATGTAAAGTTACAAACCCATACAATGCGCAACAACCTGCGCTGTTTTTCTCACTCCTACTAGTGAATGTAATGTTTCACACCCGTAAAATGCGCACCACCCCTCGATGTTTTTCAGAAACCTATCCTTTATTGGCACTGCATGATCCCTGACCTCCCCATGCTGACCACCCCGCGGTGCTTTTCCCCATCCTACATTGCCACTCACTGCCTATCCTAATTCAGACCCTCCGATTCACACGACCCTGTGATGTTTTTCTCACTCCTACTAGTGAATGTAATGTTACACACCCATACAATGCGCACCACCCCGCGATGTTTTTCAGAAACCTATCCTACATTGGCACTGCATGTTCCCAGACCTCCCCATGCTGACCACCCCGCGGTGCTTTTCCTCATCCTACATTGCCACTCACTGCCTATCCTAATTCAGACCCTCCGATTCACACGACCCCGTGATGTTTTTCTCACTCCTACTAGTGAATGCAATATTACACAACCATGCAATGCGCACCAATCCATGATGTGTTTCTCACTCCTACTAGTGAATGTAATATTACACACCCATACAACGCGCACCACCCCGTGATGTTTTTCAGAAACCTATCCTTCATTGCCACTGCATGTTCCCTGAACTCCCCATGCTGACCACCCCGCGGTGCTTTTCTCCATGCTACATTGCCTCTCACTGCCTATTCTAATTCAGACCCTCCTATTCACACCACCCCGTGATGTTTTTCTCACTCCTACTAGTGAATGTAATGTTACACACCGATACAATGTGCACCACCCCGCGATGTTTTTAAGAAACCAATCCTACATTGTCACTGCATGTTCAATGACCTCCACATTCTGACCACCCCGCGGTGCTTTTCCCCATCCTACTTTGCCACTCAATGCCTATCCTAATTCAGACCCTCCGATGCACACCACCCCGTGATGTTTTTCTCACTCCTACTAGTGAATGTAATGTTACACACCCATACAATGCGCACCACCCCGCGATGTTTTTCAGAAACCTATCCTACATTGTCACTGCATGTTCCCTGACTTCACCATGCTGACCACTCCGAGGTGCTTTTCTCCATCCTACATTGCCACTGACTTCCTATCCTAATTCAGACCCTCCTATTCAAACAACCCCGTGAAGGTTTTCTCACTCTTACTAGTGAATGTAATGTTACACACCCATACAATGCGCACCACCCCGTGATGTTTTTCTCACTCCTACTAGTGAATGTAATGTTACACACCCATACAATGCGCACCACCCCGCGATATTTTTCAGAATCCTATCCTACATTGCCACTGATTGTTCCCTGACCTCGCCATGCTGACCACCCCGCGGTGCTTTTCTCCATCCTACATCGCCACTCACTGCCTATCCTTATTCAGACGCTCCGATTCACACAACCCTGTGATGTTTTTCTCACTCCTACTAGTGAATGTAATGTTACACACCCATACAATGCTCACCACCCCGCGATGTTTTTCAGAAACCTATCCTACATTGCTACTGCATGTTCCCTGACTTCCCCATGCTGTCCATCCAGCGGTGCTTTTCTCCATCCTACATTGCCACTCACTGCCTATCCTAATTCAGACCCTCCGATTCACACCACCCTGTCATGTTTTTTTCACTCCTACTGGTGAATGTAATGTTACACACCCATACAATGTGCACCAACCCGCGATGTTTTTCTCACTCCTACTAGTGAATGTCATGTTTCACACCCCTACAATGCGCACCACCCCGCGATGTTTTTCAGAAACCTATCCTACATTGGCACTGCATGATCCCAGACTTCCCCATGCTGACCACCCTGCGGTGCTTTTCTACATCCTACATTGTCACTCAATGCCTATCCTAATTCAGACCCTCCAATTAACACCACCCCGTGATGTTTTTCTCACTCCTACTAGTGAATGTAATGTTACACACCCATACAATGCGCACCACCCCACGATGTTTTTCAGAAAACCTATCTTGCATTGCCACTGCATATTCCCTGACCTCCCCATGCTGACCACCCCGCAATGCTTTTCTCCATCCTACATTGCCACTCACTTCCTATCCTAATTCAGACCCTCCGATTCACACCACCCCTTTATGTTTTTCTCAATCTTACTAGTGAATGTAATGTTACACAACCATACAATGCGCACCACCCCGCGCTGTTTTTCAGAAACCTATCCTACATTGCCACTGCATGTTCCCTGACCTCCCCATGCTGACCAACCTGCGGTGCTTTTCCCCATCCTACATTGCCACTCACTGCCTATACTAATTCAGACCCTCCGATTCACACCACCCCGTGATGTTTTTCTCACTCCAACTAGTGAATGTAATGTTACACACCCATACAATGCGCACCAACACGTTATGTTTTTCTCACTCCTACTATTGAATGTAATGTTACACATCCATACAATTCCCACCACCCCGCAATGTTTTTCAGAAACCTATCCTACATTGCCACTGCATGTTCCCTGACTTCAACATGCTGACCACCCCACGGCGCTTTTATCCATCCTAAATTGCCACTCACTGTCTACCCTAATTCAGACCCTCCGATTCAAACCACCCTGTGATGTTTTTCTCACTCCTACTAGTGAATGTAATGTTACACACCCATACAATGCGCACCAACCCATGATGTGTTTCTCACTCCTACTAGTGAATGTAATCTTACACACCCATACAATGCGCACCACTCCGCGATGTTTTTCTGAAACCTATCCTGCATTGCCACTGCATGTTCCCTGACTTCCCCATGCTGAGCACCCCGCGGTGCTTTTCTCCATGCTACATTGCCTCTCACTGCCTATTCTAATTGAGACCCTCCGATTCGCACCACCCCGTGATGTTTTTCTCACTCCTACTATTGAATGTAATGTTACACACTCATACAATGCGCACCACCCCGCGATGTTTTTCAGAAACCTATCCTAAATTGCCACTGCAAGTTCCCTGACCTCCCCTAGCTGACAACCCCGCGGTGCTTTTCTCCTTCCTACATTGCCACTCACTGCCTATCCTAATTCAGACCCTCTGATTCACAAGACCCCGTGATGTTTTTCTCACTCCTACTAGTGAATGTAATGTTACACACCCATACAATGCGCACCACCCCGCGATGTTTTTCTCACTCCTACTATTGAATGTAATGTTACACACCCATACAATGCGCACCACCACGTGATGTTTTTCAAAAACCTATACTACATTGCCACTGATTGTTCCCTGACCTCCCCATGCTGACCACCGCGCGGTGTTTTCTCCATCCTACATCGCCACTCACTGCCTATCCTAATTCAGACCCTCCGAATCACACCACCCCGTGATGTTTTTCTCACTCCTACTAGTGAATGTAATGTTTCAAACCAATACAATTCGCACCACCCCATGATGTGTTTCTCACTCCTACTAGTGAATGTAATGTTACACACCCATACAATGCTCAACACCCCGCGATGTTTTTCAGAAAGCTATCCTTCATTGCCACTGCATGTTCCATGACCTCCCAATGCTGACCACCCCGCGGTGCTTTTCTCCATCCTACATTGCCTCTCACTGCCTATCCTAATTCAGACCCTCCGATTCACACCACCCCGTGATGTTTTTCTCACTCCTACTAGTGAATGTAATGTTACACACCCATACAATGCTCACCACCCCGCGATGTTATTCAGAAACCTATCCTACATTGCTACTGCATGTTCCCTGACTTCCCCATGCTGACCATCCAGCGGTGCTTTTCTCCATACTACATTGCCACTCACTGCCTATCCTAATTCAGACCCTCCAAATCACACCACCCCGTGATTTTTTTCTCACTCCTGCTAGTGAATGTAAAGTTACAAACCCATTCAATGCACAACACCCTGCGATGTTTTTCTCACTCCTACTAGTGAATGTAATGTTTCACACCCGTACAATGCGCACCACCCCTCGATGTTTTTCAGAAACCTATCCTGCATTGGCACTGCATGATCCCTGAAATCCCCATGCTGACCACCCCGCGGTGCTTTTCCCCATCCTACATTGCCACTCACTGCCTATCCTAATTCAGACCCTCCAAGTCACACCACCCCGTGATGTTTTTCTCACTCCTGCAAGTGAATGTAAAGTTACACACCCATACAATGCTCAACACCCCGCGATGTTTTTCTCACTCCTACTAGTGTATGTCATGTTTCACACCCGTACAATGCGCACCACCCCGCGCTGTTTTTCAGAAACCTATCCTACATTGGCACTGCATGATCCCAGACTTACCCATGCTGACCACCCTGCGGTGCTTTTCTCCATCCTACATTGTTACTCAATGCCTATCCTAATTCAGACCCTCCAATTAACACCACCCCGTGATGTTTTTCTCACTCCTACTAGTGAATGTAATGTTACACACCCATACAATGCGCACCACCCCACGATGTTTTTCAGAAAACCTATCTTGCATTGCCACTGCATATTCCCTGACCTCCCCATGCTGACCACCCCGCAATGCTTTTCTCCATCCTACATTGCCACTCATTTCCTATCCTAATTCAGACCCTCCGATTCACACCACCCCTTTATGTTTTTCTCAATCTTACTAGTGAATGTAATGTTACACAACCATACAATGCGCACCACCCCGCGCTGTTTTTCAGAAACCTATCCTACATTGCCACTGCATGTTCCCTGACCTCCCCATGCTGACCAACCTGCGGTGCTTTTCCCCATCCTACATTGCCACTCACTGCCTATACTAATTCAGACCCTCCGATTCACACCACCCCGTGATGTTTTT
Organism: Cavia porcellus; assembly: GCF_034190915.1. Taxonomy (NCBI): domain Eukaryota; kingdom Metazoa; phylum Chordata; class Mammalia; order Rodentia; family Caviidae; genus Cavia; species Cavia porcellus. The sequence continues at coordinate 71,426,914 of NW_026947502.1, forward strand.
CTCACTCCAACTAGTGAATGTAATGTTACACACCCATACAATGCGCACCAACACATTATGTTTTTCTCACTCCTACTATTGAATGTAATGTTACACATCCATACAATTCCCACCACCCTGCAATGTTTTTCAGAAACCTATCCTACATTGCCCCTGCATGTTCCCTGACTTCAACATGCTGACCACCCCACGGCGCTTTTATCCATCCTAAATTGCCACTCACTGTCTACCCTAATTCAGAACCTCCGATTAAAACCACCCTGTGATGTTTTTCTCACTCCTACTAGTGAATGTAATGTTACACACCCATACAATGCGCACCAACCCATGATGTGTTTCTCACTCCTACTAGTGAATGTAATGTTACAAACCCATACAATGCGCACCACTCCGCGATGTTTTTCTGAAACCTATCCTGCATTGCCACTGCATGTTCCCTGACTTCCCCATGCTGACCACCCCGCGGTGCTTTTCTCCATGCTACATTGCCTCTCACTGCCTATTCTAATTCAGACCCTCCGATTCGCACCACCCCGTGATGTTTTTCTCACTCCTACTATTGAATGTAATGTTACACACTCATAAAATGTGCACCACCCCGCGATGTTTTTCAGAAACCTATCCTAAATTGCCACTGCATGTTCCCTGACCTCCCCTAGCTGACAACCCCGCGGTGCTTTTCTCCTTCCTACATTGCCACTCACTGCCTATCCTAATTCAGACCCTCTGATTCACAAGACCCCGTGATGTTTTTCTCACTCCTACTAGTGAATGTAATGTTACACACCCATACAATGCGCAACACCCCGCGATGTTTTTCTAACTCCTACTATTGAATGTAATGTTACACACCCATACAATGCGCACCACCATGCGATGTTTTTCAAAAACCTATCCTACATTGCCACTGATTGTTCCCTGACCTCCCCATGCTGACCACCGCGCGGTGTTTTCTCCATCCTACATCGCCACTCACTGCCTATCCTAATTCAGACCCTCCGAATCACACCAACCCGTGATGTTTTTCTCACTCCTAATAGTGAATGTAATGTTTCAAACCAATACAATTCGCACCACCCCGTGATGTGTTTCTCACTCCACTAGTGAATGTAATGTTACACACCCATACAATGCTCACCACCCCGCGATGTTTTTCAGAAACCTATCCTTCATTGCCACTGCATGTTCCAAGACCTCCCAATGCTGACGACCCCGCGGTGCTTTTCTCCATCCTACATTGCCTCTCACTGCCTATCCTAATTCAGACCCTCCGATTCACACCACCCCGTGATGTTTTTCTCACTCCTACTAGTGAATGTAATGTTGCACACCCATACAATGCTCACCACCCCGCGATGTTATTCAGAAACCTATCCTACATTGCTACTGCATGTTCCCTGACTTCCCCATGCTGACCATCCAGCGGTGCTTTTCTCCATACTACATTGCCACTCACTGCCTATCCTAATTCAGACCCTCCAAATCACACCACCCCGTGATTTTTTTCTCACTCCGGCTAGTGAATGTAAAGTTACAAACCCATACAATGCGCAACACCCTGCGATGTTTTTCTCATTCCTACTAGTGAATGTAATGTTTCACACCCATACAATGCGCACCACCCCTCGATGTTTTTCAGAAACCTATCCTGCATTGGCACTGCATGATCCCTGAAATCCCCATGCTGACCACACCGCGGTGCTTTTCCCCATCCTACATTGCCACTCACTGCCTATCCTAATTCAGACCCTCCGATTCACACGACCCTGTGATGTTTTTCTCACTCCTACTAGTGAATGTAATGTTACACACCCATACAATGCGCACCACCCCGCGATGTTTTTCAGAAACCTATCCTACATTGGCACTGCATGTTCCCTGAACTCCCCATGCTGACCACCCCGCGGTGCTTTTCTCCATGCTACATTGCCTCTCACTGCCTATTCTAATTCAGACCCTCCAATTCAAACCACCCCATGATGTTTTTCTCACTCCTACTAGTGAATGTAATGTTACACACCGATACAATGTGCACCACCCCGCGATGTTTTTCAGAAACCTATCCTACATTGCCACTGCATGTTCCCCGACCTCCCCATGCTGAACACCCCATGGTGATTTTCTCCATCCTACATTGCCCCTCACTGCCTATCCTAATTCAGACTCTACGATTCACACCACCCTATGATATTTTTCTCACTCCTAGTATTGAATGAAATGTTACACACCCATACAATGCGCACCACCACCGGATGTTTTTTAGAAAGCTATCCTACAGTGCCACTGCATGTTCCCTGACTTCCCCATGCTGACCACCCCGAGGTGCTTTTCTCCATCCTACATTGCCACTGACTTCCTATCCTAATTCAGACCCTCCGATTCACACAACCCCGTGAAGTTTTTCTCACTCTTACTAGTGAAGGTAATGTGACACACCCATACAATGCGCACCACCCCGTGATGTTTTTCTCACTCCTATTAGTGAATGTAATGTTACACACCCATACAATGCGCACCACCCCGCGATGTTTTTCAGAAACCTATCCTACATTGCCACTGATTGTTCCCTGACCTCCCCATGCTGACCACCCCGCGGTGCTTTTCTCCATCCTACATCGCCACTCACTGCCTATCCTAAATCAGACCCTCCGAATCACACCAACCCGTGATGTTTTTCTCACTCCTACTAGTGAATGTAATGTTTCACAACCATATAGTTCGCACCACCCCATGATGTGTTTCTCACTCCTACTAGTGAATGTAATGTTACACACCCATACAATGCTCACCACCCCGCGATGTTTTTCAGAAAACTATCCTACATTGCTACTGCATGTTCCCTGACTTCCCAATGCTGTCCATCCAGCGGTGCTTTTCTCCATCCTACATTGTGTACTCAATGCCTATCCTAATTCCGACCCTCCAATTCACAACACCCCGTGATGTTTTTCTCACTCCTACTAGTGAATGTAATGTTACCCACATATACAATGCGCACCAATCCACGATGTATTTCAGAAAACCTATCCTGCATTGCCACTGCATATTCCCTGACATCCCCATGCTGACCACCCCGCAATGCTTTTCTCCATCCTACATTGCCACTCACTTCCTATCCTAATTCAGACCCTCCGATTCACACCACCCCTTTATGTTTTTCTCAATCTTACTAGTGAATGTAATGTTACACACCCATACAATGCGCACCACCCCGCGTTGTTTTTCAGAAACCTATCTCACATTGCCACTGCATGTTCCCTGACCTCCCCATGCTGACCAACCTGCGGTGCTTTTCCCCATCCTACATTGCCACTCACTGCCTATACTAATTCAGACCCTCCGATTCACACCACCCCGTGATGTTTTTCTCACTCCAACTAGTGAATGTAATGTTACACACCCATACAATGCGCACCACCCCCGGATGTTTTTCAGAAACCTATCCTAAATAGCCACTGCATGTTCCCTGACTTCCCCATGCTGACCATCCAGCGGTGCTTTTCTCCATACTACATTGCCACTCACTGCCTATCCTAATTCAGACCCTCCAAATCACACCACCCCGTGATTTTTTTCTCACTCCTGCTAGTGAATGTAAAGTTACAAACCCATATAATGCGCAACACCCCGCGATGTTTTTCTCACTCCTACTAGTGAATGTAATGTTTCACACCCGTACAATGCGCACCACCCCGCGATGTTTTTCAGAAACCAATCCTACATTGGCACTGCATGATCCCTGACTTCCCCATGCTGACCACCCTGCGGTGCTTTTCTCCATCCTACATTGCCACTCAATGCCTATCCTAATTCAGACCCTCCAATTCACACCACCCCGTGATGTTTTTCTCACTCTTACTATTGAATGTAATGTTACACACCCATACAATGCGCACCACCCCGCGATGTTTTTCAGAAACCTATCCTACATTGCCACTGCATGTTCCCTGACCTCCCCATGCTGACCACCCCGCGGTGCATTTCTCCATCCTACATTGCCATTCACTGCCTTTCCTAATTCAGACCCTCCGATTCACACCACCCCGTGATGTTTTTCTCACTCCTACTAGTGAATGTAATGTTACACACCCATACAATGCGCACCACCCTGCGATGTTTTTCAGAAACGTATCCTACATTGTCACTGCATGTTCCCTGACTTCACCATGCTGACCACCCCGAGGTGCTTTTCTCCATCCTACATTGCCACTGACTTCCTATCCTAATTCAGACCCTCCTATTCAAACAACCCCGTGAAGATTTTCTCATTCTTACTAGTGAATGTAATGTTACACACCCATACAATGCGCACCACCCCGTGATGTTTTTCTCACTCCTACTAGTGAATGTAATGTTACACACCCATACAATGCGCACCACCCAGCGATATTTTTCAGAATCCTATCCTACATTGCCACTGATTGTTCCCTGACCTCGCCATGCTGACCACCCCGCGGTGCTTTTCTCCATCCTACATCGCCACTCACTGCCTATCCTTATTCAGACCCTCCGATTCACACCACCCTGTGATGTTTTTCTCACTCCTACTAGTGAATGTAATGTTACACACCCATACAATGCTCACCACCCCGCGATGTTTTTCAGAAACCTATCCTACATTGCTACTGCATGTTCCCTGACTTCCCCATGCTGTCCATCCAGCGCTGCTTTTCTCCATCCTACATTGCCACTCACTGCCTATCCTAATTCAGACCCTCCAAATCACACCACCCCGTGATGTTTTTCTCACTCCTGCAAGTGAATGTAAAGTTACACACCCATACAATGCTCAACACCCCGCGATGTTTTTCTCACTCCTACTAGTGAATGTCATGTTTCACACCCGTACAATGCGCACCACCCCGCGATGTTTTTCAGAAACCTATCCTACATTGGCACTGCATGATCCCAGACTTCCCCATGCTGACCACCCTGCGGTGCTTTTCTCCATCCTACATTGTCACTCAATGCCTATCCTAATTCAGACCCTCCAATTAACACCACCCCGTGATGTTTTTCTCACTCCTACTAGTGAATGTAATGTTACACAACCATACAATGCGCACCACCCCGCGCTGTTTTTCAGAAACCTATCCTACATTGCCACTGCATGTTCCCTGACCTCCCCATGCTGACCAACCTGCGGTGCTTTTCCCCATCCTACATTGCCACTCACTGCCTATACTAATTCAGACCCTCCGATTCACACCACCCCGTGATGTTTTTCTCACTCCAACTAGTGAATGTAATGTTACACACCCATACAATGCGCACCAACACGTTATGTTTTTCTCACTCCTACTATTGAATGTAATGTTTCACATCCATACAATTCCCACCACCCCGCAATGGTTTTCAGAAACCTATCCTACATTGCCACTGCATGTTCCCTGACTTCAACATGCTGACCACCCCACGGCGCTTTTATCCATCCTTACTTGCCACTCACTGTCCACCCTAATTCAGACCCTCCGATTCAACCCACCCTGTGATGTTTTTCTCACTCCTACTAGTGAATGTAATGTTACACACCCATACAATGTGCACCAACCCAAGATGTGTTTCTCACTCCTACTAGTGAATGTAATGTTACACACCCATACAATGCGCACCACTCCGCGATGTTTTTCTGAAACCTATCCTTCATTGCCACTGCATGTTCCCTGACTTCCCCATGCTGACCACCCCGCGGTGCTTTTCTCCATGCTACATTGCCTCTCACTGCCTATTCTAATTCAGACCCTCCGATTCGCACCACCCCGTGATGTTTTTCTCACTCCTACTATTGAATGTAATGTTACACACTCATACAATGCGCACCACCCCGCGATGTTTTTCAGAAACCTATCCTAAATTGCCACTGCATGTTCCCTGACCTCCCCTAGCTGACAACCCCGCGGTGCTTTTCTCCTTCCTACATTGCCACTCACTGCCTATCCTAATTCAGACCCTCCGAATCACACCACCCCGTGATGTTTTTCTCACTCCTACTAGTGAATGTAATGTTACACACCCATACAATGCGCACCACCCCGCGATGTTTTTCTCACTCCTACTAGTGAATGTAATGTTTCACACCAATACAATTCGCACCACCCCATGATGTGTTTCTCACTCCTACTAGTGAATGTAATGTTACACACCCATACAATGCTCACCACCCCGCGATGTTTTTCAGAAACCTATCCTTCATTGCCACTGCATGTTCCATGACCTCCCAATGCTGACGACCCCGCGGTGCTTTTCTCCATCCTACATTGCCTCTCACTGCCTATCCTAATTCAGACCCTCCGATTCACACCACCCCGTGATGTTTTTCTCACTCCTACTAGTGAATGTAATGTTACACACCCATACAATGCTCACCACCCCGCGAAGTTTTTCAGAAACCTATACTACATTGCTACTGCATGTTCCCTGACTTCCCCATGCTGACCATCCAGCGGTGCTTTTCTCCATACTACATTGCCACTCACTGCCGATCCTAATTCAGACCCTCCAAATCACACCACCCCGTGATTTTTTTCTCACTCCTGCTAGTGAATGTAAAGTTACAAACCCATACAATGCGCAACACCCTGCGATGTTTTTCTCACTCCTACTAGTGAATGTAATGTTTCACACCCATACAATGCGCACCACCCCTCGATGTTTTTCAGAAACCTATCCTGCTTTGGCACTGCATGATCCCTGACATCCCCATGCTGACCACCCCGCGGTGCTTTTACCCATCCTACATTGCCACTCACTGCCTATCCTAATTCAGACCCTCCAAATCACACCACCCCGTGATGTTTTTCTCACTCCTGCAAGTGAATGTAAAGTTACACACCCATACAATGCTCAACACCCCGCGATGTTTTTCTCACTCCTACTAGTGAATGTCATGTTTCACACCCGTACAATGCGCACCACCCCGCGATGTTTTTCAGAAACCTATCCTACATTGGCACTGCATGATCCCAGACTTCCCCATGCTGACCACCCTGCGGTGCTTTTCTCCATCCTACATTGTCACTCAATGCCTATCCTAATTCAGACCCTCCAATTAACACCACCCCGTGATGTTTTTCTCACTCCTACTAGTGAATGTAATGTTACACACCCATACAATGCGCACCACCCCACGATGTTTTTCAGAAAACCTATCTTGCATTGCCACTGCATATTCCCTGACCTCCCCATGCTGACCACCCCGCAATGCTTTTCTCCATCCTACATTGCCACTCACTTTCTATCCTAATTCAGACCCTCCGATTCACACCACCCCTTTATGTTTTTCTCAATCTTACTAGTGAATGTAATGTTACACAACCATACAATGCGCACCACCCCGCGCTGTTTTTCAGAAACCTATCCTACATTGCCACTGCATGTTCCCTGACCTCCCCATGCTGACCAACCTGCGGTGCTTTTCCCCATCCTACATTGCCACTCACTGCCTATACTAATTCAGACCCTCCGATTCACACCACCCCGTGATGTTTTTCTCACTCCAACTAGTGAATGTAATATTACACACCCATACAATGCGCACCAACACGTTATGTTTTTCTCACTCCTACTATTGAATGTAATGTTTCACATCCATACAATTCCCACCACCCCGCAATGGTTTTCAGAAACCTATCCTACATTGCCACTGCATGTTCCCTGACTTCAACATGCTGACCACCCCACGGCGCTTTTATCCATCCTTACTTGCCACTCACTGTCCACCCTAATTCAGACCCTCCGATTCAACCCACCCTGTGATGTTTTTCTCACTCCTACTAGTGAATGTAATGTTACACACCCATACAATGTGCACCAACCCAAGATGTGTTTCTCACTCCTACTAGTGAATGTAATGTTACACACCCATACAATGCGCACCACTCCGCGATGTTTTTCTGAAACCTATCCTTCATTGCCACTGCATGTTCCCTGACTTCCCCATGCTGACCACCCCGCGGTGCTTTTCTCCATGCTACATTGCCTCTCACTGCCTATTCTAATTCAGACCCTCCGATTCGCACCACCCCGTGATGTTTTTCTCACTCCTACTATTGAATGTAATGTTACACACTCATACAATGCGCACCACCCCGCGATGTTTTTCAGAAACCTATCCTAAATTGCCACTGCATGTTCCCTGACCTCCCCTAGCTGACAACCCCGCGGTGCTTTTCTCCTTCCTACATTGCCACTCACTGCCTATCCTAATTCAGACCCTCCGAATCACACCACCCCGTGATGTTTTTCTCACTCCTACTAGTGAATGTAATGTTACACACCCATACAATGCGCACCACCCCGCGATGTTTTTCTCACTCCTACTAGTGAATGTAATGTTTCACACCAATACAATTCGCACCACCCCATGATGTGTTTCTCACTCCTACTAGTGAATGTAATGTTACACACCCATACAATGCTCACCACCCCGCGATGTTTTTCAGAAACCTATCCTTCATTGCCACTGCATGTTCCATGACCTCCCAATGCTGACGACCCCGCGGTGCTTTTCTCCATCCTACATTGCCTCTCACTGCCTATCCTAATTCAGACCCTCCGATTCACACCACCCCGTGATGTTTTTCTCACTCCTACTAGTGAATGTAATGTTACACACCCATACAATGCTCACCACCCCGCGAAGTTTTTCAGAAACCTATACTACATTGCTACTGCATGTTCCCTGACTTCCCCATGCTGACCATCCAGCGGTGCTTTTCTCCATACTACATTGCCACTCACTGCCTATCCTAATTCAGACCCTCCAAATCACACCACCCCGTGATTTTTTTCTCACTCCTGCTAGTGAATGTAAAGTTACAAACCCATACAATGCGCAACACCCTGCGATGTTTTTCTCACTCCTACTAGTGAATGTAATGTTTCACACCCATACAATGCGCACCACCCCTCGATGTTTTTCAGAAACCTATCCTGCTTTGGCACTGCATGATCCCTGACATCCCCATGCTGACCACCCCGCGGTGCTTTTACCCATCCTACATTGCCACTCACTGCCTATCCTAATTCAGACCCTCCGATTCACACGACCCTGTGATGTTTTTCTCACTCCTACTAGTGAATGTAATGTTACACACCCATACAATGCGCACCACCCCGCGATGTTTTTCAGAAACCTATCCTACATTGGCACTGCATGTTCCCTGACCTCCCCATGCTGACCACCCCGCGGTGCTTTTCCTCATCCTACATTGCCACTCACTGCCTATCCTAATTCAGACCCTCCGATTCACACGAACCCGTGATGTTTTCCTCACTCCTACTAGTGAATGCAATATTACACAACCATGCAATGCTCACCAATCCATGATGTGTTTCTCACTCCTACTAGTGAATGTAATGTTACACACCCATACAATACGCACCACCCCGCGATGTTTTTCAGAAACCTATCCTACATTGGCACTGCATGTTCCCTGACCTCCCCATGCTGACCACCCCGCGGTGCTTTTCTCCATGCTACATTGCCTCTCACTGCCTATTCTAATTCAGACCCTCCAATTCACACCACCCCGTGATGTTTTTCTCACTCCTACTAGTGAATGTAATGTTACACACTGATACAATGTGCACCACCCCGCGATGTTTTTAAGAAACCTATCCTACATTTTCACTGCATGTTCAATGACCTCCACATGCTGACCACCCCGCGGTGCTTTTCCCCATCCTATATTGCCACTCAATGCCTATCCTAATTCAGACCCTCCGATGCACACCACCCCGTGATGTTTTTCTCACTCCTACTGGTGAATGTAATATTACACACACATGCATTGCGCACCACACCGCGATGTTTTTCAGAAACCTATCCTACATTGCCACTGCATGTTCCCCGACCTCCCCATGCTGAACACCCCACGGTGATTTTCTCCATCCTACATTGCCACTCACTGCCTATCCTAATTCAGACCCTACGATTCACACCACCCTGTGATATTTTTCTCACTCCTAGTATTGAATGAAATGTTACACACCCATACAATGCACACCACCACCGGATGTTTTTTAGAAAGCTATCCTACAGTGCCACTGCATGTTCCCTGACTTCCCCATGCTGACCACCCCGAGGTGCTTTTCTCCATCCTACATTGCCACTGACTTCCTATCCTAATTCAGACCCTCCGATTCACACAACCCCGTGAAGTTTTTCTCACTCTTACTAGTGAAGGTAATGTGACACACCCATACAATGCGCACCACCCCGTGATGTTTTTCTCACTCCTATTAGTGAATGTAATGTTACACACCCATACAAAGCGCACCACCCCGCGATGTTTTTCAGAAACCTATCCTACTTTGCCACTGATTGTTCCCTGACCTCCCCATGCTGACCACCCCGCGGTGCTTTTCTCCATCCTACATCGCCACTCACTGCCTATCCTAATTCAGACCCTCCGAATCACACCACCCCGTGATGTTTTTCTCACTCCTACTAGTGAATGTAATGTTTCACAACCATACAGTTCGCACCACCCCATGATGTGTTTCTCACTCCTACTAGTGAATGTAATTTTACATACCCATACAATGCTCACCACCCCTCGATGTTTTTCAGAAACCTATCCTTCATTGCCACTGCATGTTCCATGACCTCCCAATGCTGACCACCCCGCCGTGCTTTTCTCTATCCTACATTGCCTCTCACTGCCTATCCTAATTCAGACCTTCCGATTCACACCACCCTGTGATGTTTTTCTCTCTCCTACTAGTGAATGTAATGTTACACACCCATACAATGCTCACCACCCCGCGATGTTTTTCAGAAAACTATCCTACATTGCTACTGCATGTTCCCTGACTTCCCAATGCTGTCCATCCAGCGGTGCTTTTCTCCATCCTACATTGCCACTCACTGCCTATCCTAATTCAGACCCTCCAAATCACACTACCCCGTGATGTTTTTCTCACTCCTGCTAGTGAATGTAAAGGTACCCACCCATACAATGCGCCACACCCCGCGATGTTTTTCTCACTCCTACTAGTGAATGTAATGTTTCACACCCGTACAATGCGCACCACCCCGCGATGTTTTTCAGAAACCTATCCTACATTGGCACTGCATGATCCCTGACTTCCCCATGCTGACCACCCTGCGGTGCTTTTCTCCATCCTACATTGTCACTCAATGCCTATCCTAATTCCGACCCTCCAATTCACAACACCCCGTGATGTTTTTCTCACTCCTACTAGTGAATGTAATGTTACACACCCATACAATGCGCACCAATCCACGATGTTTTTCAGAAAACCTATCCTGCATTGCCACTGCATATTCCCTGACATCCCCATGCTGACCACCCCGCAATGCTTTTCTCCATCCTACATTGCCACTCACTTCCTATCCTAATTCAGACCCTCCGATTCACACCACCCCTTTATGTTTTTCTCAATCTTACTAGTGAATGTAATGTTACACACCCATACAATGCGCACCACCCCGCGCTGTTTTTCAGAAACCTATCTCACATTGCCACTGCATGTTCCCTGACCTCCCCATGCTGACCAACCTGCGGTGCTTTTCCCCATCCTACATTGCCACTCACTGCCTATACTAATTCAGACCCTGCGATTCACACCACCCCGTGATGTTTTTCTCACTCCAACTAGTGAATGTAATGTTACACACCCATACAATGCGCACCACCCCCGGATGTTTTTCAGAAACCTATCCTAAATAGCCACTGCATGTTCCCTGACTTCCCCATGCTGACCATCCAGCGGTGCTTTTCTCCATACTACATTGCCACTCACTGCCTATCCTAATTCAGACCCTCCAAATCACACCACCCCGTGGTTTTTTTCTCACTCCTGCTAGTGAATGTAAAGTTACAAACCCATACAATGCGCAACACCCCGCGATGTTTTTCTCACTCCTACTAGTGAATGTAATGTTTCACACCCGTACAATGCGCACCACCCCGCGATTTTTTTCAGAAACCAATCCTACATTGGCACTGCATGATCCCTGACTTCCCCATGCTGACCACCCTGCGGTGCTTTTCTCCATCCTACATTGCCACTCAATGCCTATCCTAATTCAGACCCTCCAATTCACACCACCCCATGATGTTTTTCTCACACTTACTATTGAATGTAATGTTACACACCCATACAATGCGCACCGCCCCGCAATGTTTTTCAGAAACCTATCCTACATTGCCACTGCATGTTCCCTGACCTCCCCATGCTGACCACCCCGCGGTGCATTTCTCCATCCTACATTGCCATTCACTGCCTTTCCTAATTCAGACCCTCCGATTCACACCACCCCGTGATGTTTTTCTCACTCCTACTAGTGAATGTAATGTTACACACCCATACAATGAGCACCACCCCGCGATGTTTTTCAGAAACGTATCCTACATTGTCACTGCATGTTCCCTGACTTCACCATGCTGACCACCCCGAGGTGCTTTTCTCCATCCTACATTGCCACTGACTTCCTATCCTAATTCAGACCCTCCTATTCAAACAACCCCGTGAAGTTTTTCTCACTCTTACTAGTGAATGTAATGTTACACACCCATACAATGCGCACCACCCCGTAATGTTTTTCTCACTCCTACTAGTGAATGTAATGTTACACACCCATACAAGGCGCACCACCCCGCGATATTTTTCAGAATCCTATCCTACTTTGCCACTGATTGTTCCCTGACTTCGCCATGCTGACCACCCCGCGGTGCTTTTCTCCATCCTACATCGCCACTCACTGCCTATCCTTATTCAGACCCTCCGATTCACACCACCCTGTGATGTTTTTCTCACTCCTACTAGTGAATGTAATGTTACACACCCATACAATGCTCACCACCACGCGATGTTTTTCAGAAACCTATCCTACATTGCTACTGCATGTTCCCTGACTTCCCCATGCTGTCCATCCAGCGGTGCTTTTTTCCATCCTACATTGCCACTCACTGCCTATCCTAATTCAGACCCTCCAAATCACACCACCCCGTGATGTTTTTCTCACTCCTGCAAGTGAATGTAAAGTTACACACCCATACAATGCTCAACACCCCGCGATGTTTTTCTCACTCCTACTAGTGAATGTCATGTTTCACACCCGTACAATGCGCACCACCCCGCGATGTTTTTCAGAAACCTATCCTACATTGGCACTGCATGATCCCAGACTTCCCCATGCTGACCACCCTGCGGTGCTTTTCTCCATCCTACATTGCCACTCAATGCCTATCCTAATTCAGACCCTCCAATTCACACCACCCCGTGATGATTTTCTCACTCCTACTAGTGAATGTAATGTTACACACCCATACAATGCGCACCACCCAACGATGTTTTTCAGAAAACTATCCTGCATTGCCACTGCATATTCCCTGACCTCCCCATGCTGACCACCCCGCAATGCTTTTCTCCATCCTACATTGCCACTCACTTCCTATCCCAATTCAGACCCTCCGATTCACACCACCCCTTTATGTTTTTCTCAATCTTACTATTGAATGTAATGTTACACACCCATACAATGCGCACCACCCCGCGCTGTGTTTCAGAAACCTATCCTACATTGCCACTGCATGTTCCCTGACCTCCCCATGCTGACCAACCTGCGGTGCTTTTCCCCATCCTACATTGCCACTCACTACCTATCCTAATTCAGACCCTCCGATTCACACCACCCCGTGATGTTTTTCTCACTCCTACTAGTGAATGTAATGTTACACACCCATACAATGCGCACCAACACGTTATGTTTTTCTCACTCCTACTATTGAATGTAATCTTACACATCCATACAATACCCACCACCCCGCAATGTTTTTCAGAATCCTATCCTACATTGCCACTGCATGTTCCCTGACCTCACCATGCTGACCACCCCACGGTGCTTTTATCCATCCTAAATTGCCACTCACTGTCTATCCTAATTCAGACCCTCCAATTCAAACCGCCCTGTGATGTTTTTTCTCACTCCTACAAGTGAATGTAATGTTACACACCCATACAATGCGCACCAACCCATGATGTGTTTCTCACTCCTACTATTGAATGTAATGTTACACATCCATACAATTCCCACCACCCCACAATGTTTTTCAGAAACCTATCCTACAATGCCAATGCATGTTCCCTGACCCACCATGCTGACCACCCCACGGTGCTTTTATCCATCCTAAATTGCCACTCACTGTCTATCCTAATTCAGACCCTCCGATTCAAACCACCCTGTGATGTTTTTCTCACTCCTACTAGTGAATGTAATGTTACACACCCATACAATGCGCACCAACCCATGATGTGTTTCTCACTCCTACTAGTGAATGTAATGTTACACACCCATACAATGCGCACCACTCCGCGATGTTTTTCAGAAACCTATCCTTCATTGCCACTGCATGTTCCCTGACTTCCCCATGCTGACCACCCCGCGGTGCTTTTCTCCATGCTACATTGCCTCTCACTGCCTATTCTAAATCACACCCTCCGATTCGCACCACCTCGTGATGTTTTTCTCACTCTTACTATTGAATGTAATGTTGCACACCCATACAAGGCGCACCACCCCGCGATGTTTTTCAGAAACCTATCCTACAATGTCGATGCATGTTCCCTGACTTCCCCATGCTGACCACCCCGAGGGGCTTTTCTCCATCCTCCATTGCCTCTCACTGCCTATTCTAATTCAGACCCTCCGATTCGCACCACCTCGTGATGTTTTTCTCACTCCTACTATTGAATGTAATGTTACACACCCATACAATGCGCACCACCCCGCGATGTTTTTCAGAAACCTATCCTACATTGCCACTGCATGTTCCCTGACCTCCCCGTTTTGACAACCCCGCGGTGCTTTTCTCCATCCTACATTGCCTCTCACTGCCTATTCTAATTCACACCCTCCGATTCGCACCACCTCGTGATGTTTTTCTCACTCCTACTAGTGAATGTAATGTTACACACACATACAATGCGCACCACCCCGTGATGTTTTTCTCCTCCTACTGGTGAATGTAATGTTACAAACCAATACAATGCGCACCACCCGGCGATGTTTTTCAGGAACATATCCTACATTGTCACTGCATGTTCCCTGACCTCCACATGCTGACCACCCCGCGGTGCTTTTCCCCATCCTACTTTGCCACTCACTGCCTATCCTAATTCAGACCCTACGATTCACACCACCCCATGATGTTTTTCTCACTCCTACTAGTGAATTTAATGTTACACACCCATACAATGCGCACCACCCCCGGATGTTTTTCAGAAACCTATCCTACATTGCCACTGCATGTTCCCTGACTTCCCCATGCTGACCACCCCGAGGTGCTTTTCTCCATCCTACATTGCCACTCACTTCCTATCCTAATTCAGACGCTCCGATTCACACCACCCAGTGATGTTTTTCTCACTCTTACTAGTGAATGTAAAGTTACACACCCATACAATGCGAACCACACCACGATGTTTTTCTCACTCCTACTAGTGAATGTAATGTTACACACCCATACAATGCGCACCACCCCGCGATGTTTTTCAGAAACCTATCCTACATTTCCACTGCATGTTCCCTGACCTCCCCATGCTGACCACCCCGCGGTGCTTTTCTCCATCCTACATTGCCACTCACTGCCTATGTTAATTCATACCCTCCGATTCACACCACCCCGTTTTGTTTTTCTCACTCGTACTAGTGAATGTAATGTTACACATCCATACAATGCGCACCTCCCCGCGATGTTTTTCAGAAACCTATCCTATATTGCCACTGCATGTTCCCTGTCCTCACCATGCTGAGCACACCGCGGTGCTTTTATCCATCCTAAATTGCCACGCACTGCCTATCCTAATTCAGATCCTCCTATTCCAACCACCCCGTGATGTTTTTCTCACTCCTACTAGTGAATGTAATGTTACACACCCATACAATGCGCACCACCCCATGATGTGTTTCTCACTCCTACTAGTGAATGTAATGTTACACACCCATACAGTTCGCACCACCCCGCGATGTTTTTCAGAAACCTATCCTTCATTGCTACTGCATGTTCCCTGACCTCCCCATGCTGAGCACCCCGTGGTGCTTTTCTCCATCCTACATTGCCTCTCACTGCATATCCTAATTCAGACCCACCGATTCACACCACCCCGTGATGTTTTTCTCTCTCCTACTAGTGAATGTAATGTTACACACCCATACAATGCGCATCACCCCGCGATGTATTTCAGAAACCTATGCTACATTGCCACTGCATGTTCCCAGACTTTCCCATGCTGACCACCCCGTGGTGCTTTTCTCCATCCTACATTGCCACTCACTTCCTATCTTAATTCAGACCCTCCGATTCACACCACCCCGTGATGTTTTTCTCACTCCTACTACTGAATGTAATGTTACACACACATACAATGCGCACCACCCCGCAATGTTTTTCAGAAACCTATCCTACATTGCCACTGCATGTTCCCTGACCTCCCCATGCTGACCACCCGCGGTGCTTTTCTCCATCGTACATTGCCACTCACTACCTATCCTAATTCAGACCCTCCAATTCACACCACCCCGTGATGTTTTTCTCACTCCTACTGGTGAATGTAATGTTACACACCTATACAATGCGCACTACCCCCGGATGTTTATCTCACTCCTACTAGTGAATGTAATGTTACACACCCATCCAATGCACACCACCCCGCGATGTTTTTTAGTAACCTATCCTTCATTGCCACTGCATGTTCCCTGACCACCCCATGTTGACCACCCCGCGGTGCTTTTCTCCATCCTACGTTGCCACTCACTGCCTATCCTAATTCAGACCCTCCGATTCACACCACCCCGTGATGTTTTTCTCACTCCTACTAGTGAATGTAATGTTACACACCCATACAATGCGCACGACCACACGATGTTTTTCAGAAACCTATCCTACATTGCCACTGCATGTTCCCTGACCTCCCCATGCTGACCACCCCGCGTTGCTTTTCACCATCCTACATTGCCACTCACTGCCTATCCTAATTCAGACCCTCCGATTCACACCACGCTGTGATGTTTTTCTCACTCCTACTCGTGAATGTAATGTTACACACCCATGCAATGCTCACCACCCTGCGATGTTTTTCAGAAACCTATCCTACATTACCACTGCATGTTCCATGACCTCCCCATGCTGACCACCCCGCGGTGTTTTTCTCCATCCTACATTGCCACTCACTGCCTATCCTAATTCAGACCCTCCGATTCAAACCACCCCATGATGTTTTTCTCACTAGTACTTGTGAATGTAATGTTACACACCCATACAATGCGCACCACCCCATGATGTGTTTCTCACTCCTACTAGTGAATGTAATGTTACACACCCATACAATGCGCACAACCCCGCGATGTTTTTCAGAAACCCATCCTACATTGCCACTGCATGTTCCCTGACCTCCACATGCTGACCACCCCGCGGTGCTTTTCTCCATCCTACATTGCCTCTCACTGCATATCCTAATTCAGACCCACCAATTCACACCACCCCGTGATGTTTTTCTCTCTCCTACTAGTGAATGTAATGTTACACACCCATACAATGCGCACCACCCCGCGATGTTTTTCAGAAACCTACCCTACATTGCCACTGTATGTTCCCTGACCTCCCCATGCTGCCCAACCCGCGGTGCTTTTCTGCATCCTACATTGCCACTCACTGCCTATCCTAATTAAGACCCTCCGATTCACACCACCCCGTGATGTGTTTCTCACTACTACTCGTGAATGTAATGTTACACACCCATGCAACGCGCACCACCCTGCGATGTTTTTCAGAAACCTATCCTACATTGCCACTGCATGTTCCCAGACTTTCCCATGCTGACCACCTCGCGGTGCTTTTCTCCATCCTACATTGCCACTCACTTCCTATCTTAATTCAGACCCTCCGATTCACACCACCCCGTGATGTTTTTCTCACTCCTACTACTGAATGTAATGTTACACACACATACAATGCGCACCACCCCGCGATGTTTTTCAGAAACCTATCCTACATTGCCACTGCATGTTCCCTGACCTCCCCATGCTGACCACCCGCGGTGCTTTTCTCCATCCTACATTGCCACTCACTGCCTATCCTAATTCAGACCCTCCAATTCACACCACCCCATGATGTTTTTCTCACTCCTACTGGTGAATGTAATGTTACACACCCATACAATGCGCACCACGCCGCGATGTTTTTCAAAAACCTATTCTACATTGCCACTGCATGTTCCCTGACCTCCCCATGCTGACCACCCGGAGGTGCTTTTCTCCATCCTACATTGCCACTCACTTCCTATCCTAATTCAGACGCTCCGATTCACACCACCCCGTGATGTTTTTCTCACTCTTACAAGTGAATGTAAAGTTACACACCCATACAATGCGCACCACACCACAATGTTTTTCTCACTCCTACTAGTGAATGTAATGTTACACCCCCATACAATGCGCACCTCCTCGCAATGTTTTTCAGAAACCTATCCTATATTGCCACTGCATGTTCCCTGACCTCACCATGCTGAGCACACCGCGGTGCTTTTATCCATCCTAAATTGCCACGCACTGCCTATCCTAATTCAGATCCTCCTATTCAAACACCGCGGTGCTTTTATCCATCCTAAATTGCCACGCACTGCCTATCCTAATTCAGATCCTCCTATTCAAACCACCCCGTGATGTTTTTCTCACTCCTACTAGTTAATGTAATGTTACACACCCATACAATGCGCACCACCCCATGATGTGTTTCTCATTCCTACTAGTGAATGTAATGTTACACACCCATACAGTTCGCACCACCCCGCGATGTTTTTCAGAAACCTATCCTTCATTGCTACTGCATGTTCCCTGACCTCCCCATGCTGAGCACCCTGCGGTGCTTTTCTCCATCCTACATTGCCTCTCACTGCATACCCTAATTCAGACCCACCGATTCACACCACCCCGTGATGTTTTTCTCTCTCCTACTAGTGAATGTAATGTTACACACCCATAAAATGCGCATCACCCCGCGATGTATTCCAGAAACCTATCCTATATTGCCACTGCATGTTCCCAGACTTTCCCATGCTGACAACCCCGCGGTGCTTTTCTCCATCCTACATTGCCACTCACTTCCTATCTTAATTCAGACTCTCCGATTCACACCACCCCGTGATGTTTTTCTCACTCCTACTACTGAATGTAATGTTACACACACATACAATGCGCACCACCCCGCGATATTTTTCAGAAACCTATCCTACATTGCCACTGCATGTTCCCTGACCTCCCCATGCTGACCACCCGCGGTGCTTTTCTCCATCCTACATTGCCACTCACTACCTATCCTAATTCAGACCCTCCAATTCACACCACCCCTTGATGTTTTTCTCACTCCTACTGGTGAATGTAATGTTACACACCCATCCAATGCACACCACCCCTCGATGTTTTTCAGAAACCTATCCTTCATTGCCACTGCATGTTCCCTGACCACCCCATGTTGACCACCCCGCGGTGCTTTTCTCCATCCTACGTTGCCACTCACTGCCTATGCTAATTCAGACCCTCCGATTCACACCACCCCGTGATGTTTTTCTCACTCCTACTAGTGAATATAATGTTACACACCCATACAATGCGCACACCCCGCGATGTGTTTCAGAAACCTATCCTACATTGCAACTGCATGTTCCCTGACCTCCCCATGCTGACCACCCCGCGTTGCTTTTCTCCATCCTACATTGCCACTCACTGCCTATCCTAATTCAGACCCTCCGATTCACACCACCCTGTGATGTTTTTCTCACTCCTATTTGTGAATGCAATGTTACACACCCATACAATGCGCACAACCCCATGACGTGTTTCTCACTCCTACTAGTGAATGTAATGTTACACACCCATACAATGCGCACCACCCCGAGATGTTTTTCAGAAAAGTATCCTACATTGCCACTGCATGTTTCCTGACCTCCACATGCTGAAAACCCCACGGTGTTTTTCTCCATTCTTCATTGCCACTAACTGCCTATCCTAATTCAGGCCCTCCGATTCACTCCACCCCGTGACGTTTTTCTCACTTCTACTTGTGAATGTAATGTTACACACCCATACAATGCGCACCACCACGCGATGTTTTTCAGAAACCTATCCTACATTGCCACTGCATGTTCCCTGACCTCCCCATGCTGACAACCCCGCGGTGCTTTTATCCATCCTACATTGCCACTCACTGCCTATCCTAATTCAGACTCTCTGATTCACAACACCCCGTGAGGTGTTTCTCACTCCTACTAGTGAATGTAATGTTACACACCCATACAATGCGCACCACCCCGCGATGGTTTTCAGAAAACTATCCTACATTGCCACTGCATGTTCCCTGACCTCCCCATGATGACCACCCCGCGGTGCTTTACTCCATCCTACATTGCCACTCACTGCCTATCCTAATTCAGACCCTCCGCTTCACACCACCCCGTGATGTTTTTTTCACTCCTACTTGTGAATGTAATGTTACACACCCATACAATACGCACCACGCCGCGATGTTTTTCAAAAACCTATCCTACATTGCCACTGCATGTTCCCTGACTTCCCCATGCTGACCACCCCGCGGTGCTTTTCTCCATCCTTCATTGCCACTCACTGCCTATCCTAATTCAGACCCTAATATTCACACCACCCCGTGATGTTTTTCTCACTCCTACTAGTGAATGTAATGTTACACACCCATACAATGCGCACCACCCCTGGATGTTTTTCAGAAACGTATCCTACATTGCCACTGCATGTTCCCTGACTTCCCCATGCTGACCACCTCGAGGTGCTTTTCTCCATCCTACATTGCCACTCACTTCCTATCCTAATTCAGACCCTCCGATTCACACCACCCCGTGATGTTTTTCTCACTCCTACTAGTGAATGTAATGTTACACATCCATACAATGCGCACCACCCCGTGATGTTTTTCTCACTCCTACTAGTGAATGTAATGTTACACACCCATACAATGCACACCACCCCGCGTTTTTTTTCAGAAACCTATCCTACATTTCCACTGCTAGTTCCCTGACCTCCCCATGCTGACCACCCCGCGGTGCTTTTCTCCATCCTACATTTCCACTCACTGCCTATCCTATGTAGACCCACCGATTCACACCACCCAGTTATGTTTTTCTCCTCCTACTGGTGAATGTAATGTTACAAACCAATACAATGCGCACCACCCCGCGATGTTTTTAAGGAACCTATCCTACATTGTCACTGCATGTTCCCTGACCTCCACATGCTGACCACCCCGCGGTGCTTTTCCCCATCCTACATTGCCACTCAATGCCTATCCTAATTCAGACCCTCCGATTCACACCACCCCGTGATGTTTTTCTCACTCCTACAAGTGAATGTAATGTTACATACCCATACAATGCGCACCAACAGCGATGTTTTTCAGAATCCTATCCTACATTGCCACTGCATGTTCCCTGACCTCCCCATGCAGACCAACCCGCGGTGCTTTTCTCCATCCTACTTTGCCACTCACTGCCTATCCTAATTCAGTCCCTACGATTCACACCACCCCGTGATGTTTTTCTCACTCCTACTAGTGAATGTAATGTTACACACCCATACAATGCGCACCACCCCATGATGTTTTTCTCACTCCTACTAGTGAATGTAATGTTACACACCCATACAATGCGCACCACCCCGCGATGTTTTTCAAAATCCTGTCCTACATTGCCACTGCATGTTCCCTGACCTCCCCTTGGAGACCACCCCGCGGTACTTTTCTCCATCCTACATTGCACTCACTGCCTATCCTAATTCAGACCCTCCGATTTACACCAAGCCATGATATTTTTCTCACTCCTACTAGTGAATGTAATGTTACACACCCATACAATGCGCACCACCCCGCGATGTTTTTCAGAAACCAATCCTATATTGCCACTGCATGTTTCCTGACCTCCACATGCTGACCACCCCGCGGTGCTTTTCTCCATCCTACATTGCCACTCGCTGCCTATCCTAATTCAGATCCTCCAATTCACACCACCCCGTGATGTTTTTCTCACTCCTACTGGTGAATGTAATGTTACACACACATACAATGCGCACACCCCGCGATGTGTTTCAGAAACCTATCCTAAATTGTCACTGCCTGTTCCCCGACCTCCCCATGCTGACCACCCCGCGGTGCTTTTCTCCATCCTACATTGCCACTCACTGCCTATCCTAATTAAGACCCTCCGATTCACACCACCCCATGATGTTTTTCTCACTCCTACTAGTGAATGTAATGTTACACACCCATACAATGCACACCACCCCATGATGTGTTTCTCACTCCTACTAGTGAAGGTAATGTTACACACCCATACAATGCGCACAACCCCGCGATGTTTTTCAGAAACCTATCCTACATTGCCACTGCATGTTCCCTGACCTCCACATGCTGACCACCCCGCGGTGCTTTTCTCCATCCTACATTGCCACTCGCTGCCTATCCTAATTCAGATACTCCAATTCACACCACCCCGTGATGTTTTTCTCACTCCTACTGGTGAATGTAATGTTACACACCCATACAATGCGCACACCCCGCGATGTGTTTCAGAAACCTATCCTAAATTGTCACTGCCTGTTCCCCGACCTCCCCATGCTGACCACCCCGCGGTGCTTTTCTCCATCCTACATTGCCACTCAATGCCTATCCTAATTCAGTCCCTCCGATTCACACCACCCCATGATGTTTTTCTCACTCCTACTAGTGAATGTAATGTTACACACCCATACAATGCGCACCACCCCATGATGTGTTTCTCACTCCTACTAGTGAATGTAATGTTACACACCCATACAATGCGCACCACCCCGAGATGTTTTTCAGAAACGTATCCTAAATTGCCACTGCATGTTTCCTGACCTCCACATGCTGAAAACCCCACGGTGATTTTCTCCATCCTTCGTTGCCACTAACTGCCTATCCTAATTCAGGCCCTCCGATTCACACCACCCCGTGATGTTTTTCTCACTTCTACTTGTGAATGTAATGTTACACACCCATACAATGCGCACCACCACGCGATGTTTTTCAGAAACCTATCCTACATTGCCACTGCATGTTCCCTGACCTCCCCATGCTGACCACCCCGCGGTGCTTTTCCCCATCCTACATTGCCACTCAATGCCTATCCTAATTCAGACCCTCCGATTCACACCACCCCGTGATGTTTTTCTCACTCCTACAAGTGAATGTAATGTTACATACCCATACAATGCGCACCAACAGCGATGTTTTTCAGAATCCTATCCTACATTGCCACTGCATGTTCCCTGACCTCCCCATGCAGACCAACCCGCGGTGCTTTTCTCCATCCTACTTTGCCACTCACTGCCTATCCTAATTCAGTCCCTACGATTCACACCACCCCGTGATGTTTTTCTCACTCCTACTAGTGAATGTAATTTTACACACCCATACAATGCGCACCACCCCATGATGTTTTTCTCACTCCTACTAGTGAATGTAATGTTACACACCCATACAATGCGCACCACCCCGCGATGTTTTTCAAAATCCTGTCCTACATTGCCACTGCATGTTCCCTGACCTCCCCATGGAGACCAACCCGCGGTGCTTTTCTCCATCCTACATTGCACTCACTGCCTATCCTAATTCAGACCCTCCGATTTACACCAAGCCATGATATTTTTCTCACTCCTACTAGTGAATGTAATGTTACACACCCATACAATGCGCACCACCCCGCGATGTTTTTCAGAAACCAATCCTTTATTGCCACTGCATGTTTCCTGACCTCCACATGCTGACCACCCCGCGGTGCTTTTCTCCATCCTACATTGCCACTCGCTGCCTATCCTAATTCAGATCCTCCAATTCACACCACCCCGTGATGTTTTTCTCACTCCTACTGGTGAATGTAATGTTACACACACATACAATGCGCACACCCCGCGATGTGTTTCAGAAACCTATCCTAAATTGTCACTGCCTGTTCCCCGACCTCCCCATGCTGACCACCCCGCGGTGCTTTTCTCCATCCTACATTGCCACTCACTGCCTATCCTAATTAAGACCCTCCGATTCACACCACCCCATGATGTTTTTCTCACTCCTACTAGTGAATGTAATGTTACACACCCATACAATGCACACCACCCCATGATGTGTTTCTCACTCCTACTAGTGAAGGTAATGTTACACACCCATACAATGCGCACAACCCCGCGATGTTTTTCAGAAACCTATCCTACATTGCCACTGCATGTTCCCTGACCTCCACATGCTGACCACCCCGCGGTGCTTTTCTCCATCCTACATTGCCACTCGCTGCCTATCCTAATTCAGATCCTCCAATTCACACAACCCCGTGATGTTTTTCTCACTCCTACTGGTGAATGTAATGTTACACACCCATACAATGCGTACACCCCGCAATGTGTTTCAGAAACCTATCCTAAATTGTCACTGCCTGTTCCCCGACCTCCCCATGCTGACCACCCCGCGGTGCTTTTCTCCATCCTACATTGCCACTCAATGCCTATCCTAATTCAGTCCCTCCGATTCACACCACCCCATGATGTTTTTCTCACTCCTACTAGTGAATGTAATGTTACACACCCATACAATGCGCACCACCCCATGATGTGTTTCTCACTCCTACTAGTGAATATAATGTTACACACCCATACAATGCGCACCACCCCGAGATGTTTTTCAGAAACGTATCCTAAATTGCCACTGCATGTTTCCTGACCTCCACATGCTGAAAACCCCACGGTGATTTTCTCCATCCTTCGTTGCCACTAACTGCCTATCCTAATTCAGGCCCTCCGATTCACACCACCCCGTGACGTTTTTCTCACTTCTACTTGTGAATGTAATGTTACACACCCATACAATGCGCACCACCACGCGATGTTTTTCAGAAACCTATCCTACATTGCCACTGCATGTTCCCTGACCTCCCCATGCTGACAACCCCGCGGTGCTTTTATCCATCCTACATTGCCACTCACTGCCTATCCTAATTCAGACTCTCTGATTCACAACACCCCGTGAGGTTTTTCTCACTCCTACTAGTGAATGTAATGTTACACACCCATACAATGCGCACCACCCCGCGATGGTTTTCAGAAAGCTATCCTACATTGCCACTGCATGTTCCCTGACCTCCCCATGATGACCACCCCGCGGTGCTTTTCTCCATCCTACATTGCCACTCACTGCCTTTCCTAATGCAGACCCTCCGATTCACACCACCCCGTGATGTTTTTTTCACTCCTACTTGTGAATGTAATGTTACACACCCATACAATACGCACCACGCCGCGATGTTTTTCAAAAACCTATCCTACATTGCCACTGCATGTTCCCTGACTTCCCCATGCTGACCACCCCGCGGTGCTTTTCTCCATCCTTCATTGCCACTCACTGCCTATCCTAATTCAGACCCTCCGATTCACACCACCCCGTGATGTTTTTCTCACTCCTACTAGTGAATGTAGTGTTTCACATCCATACAATGCGCACCACCCCGTGATGTTTTTCTCACTCCTACTAGTGAATGTAATGTTACACACCCATACAATGCACACCACCCCGCGTTTTTTTTCAGAAACCTATCCTACATTTCCACTGCTAGTTCCCTGACCTCCCCATGCTGACCACCCCGCGGTGCTTTTCTCCATCCTACATTGCCACTCACTGCCTATCCTATTTAGACCCTCCGATTCACACCACCCAGTTATGTTTTTCTCCTCCTACTGGTGAATGTAATGTTACAAACCAATACAATGCGCACCACCCCGCGATGTTTTTAAGGAACCTATCCTACATTGTCACTGCATGTTCCCTGACCTCCACATGCTGACCACCCCGCGGTGCTTTTCCCCATCCTACATTGCCACTCAATGCCTATCCTAATTCAGACCCTCCGATTCACACCACCCCGTGATGTTTTTCTCACCCCTACAAGTGAATGTAATGTTACATACCCATACAATGCGCACCAACAGTGATGTTTTTCAGAATCCTATCCTACATTGCCACTGCATGTTCCCTGACCTCCCCATGCAGACCAACCCGCGGTGCTTTTCTCCATCCTACTTTGCCACTCACTGCCTATCCTAATTCAGTCCCTACGATTCACACCACCCCGTGATGTTTTTCTCACTCCTACTAATGAATGTAATGTTACACACCCATACAATACGCACAATCCCGCGATGTTTTTCAGAAACCTATCCTACATTGCCACTGCATGTTCCCTGACCTCCACATGCTGACCACCCCGCGGTGCTTTTCTCCATCCTCCATTGCGACTCGCTGCCTATCCTAATTCAGATCCTCCAATTCACACCACCCCGTGATGTTTTTCTCACTCCTACTGGTGAATGTAATGTTACACACACATACAATGCGCACACCCCGCAATGTGTTTCAGAAACCTATCCTAAATTGTCACTGCCTGTTCCCCGACCTCCCCATGCTGACCACCCCGCGGTGCTTTTCTCCATCCTACATTGCCACTCACTGCCTATCCTAATTCAGACCCTCCGATTCACACCACCCCATGATGTTTTTCTCACTCCTACTAGTGAATGTAATGTTACACACCCATACAATGCACACCACCCCATGATGTGTTTCTCACTCCTACTAGTGAAGGTAATGTTACACACCCATGCAATGCGCACCACCCCGAGATGTTTTTCAGAAACGTATCCTACATTGCCCCTGCATGTTTCCTGACCTCCACATGCTGAACACCCCACGGTGTTTTTCTCCATACTTCATTGCCACTAACTGCCTATCCTAAATTAGGCCCTCCGATTCACACCACCCCATGACGTTTTTCTCACTTCTACTTGTGAATGTAATGTTACACACCCATTCAATACGCACCATCCTGCGATGTATTTCAGAAAAATATCCTACATTACCACTGCATGTTCCCTGACCTCCCCATGCTGACAACCCCGCGGTGATTTTATCCATCCTACCTTGCCACTCACTGCCTATCCTAATTCAGACCCTCCAATTCACACCACCCTGTGATGTTTTTTTCACTCCTACTGGTGAAAGTAATGTTACACACCCATACAATGCGCACCACGCCGCGATGTTTTTCAAAAACCTATCCTACATTGCCACTGCATGTTCCCTGACTTCCCCATGCTGACCACCCCGCGGTGCTTTTCTCCATCCTTCATTGCCACTCACTGCCTATCCTAATTCAGACCGTAATATTCACACCACCCCGTGATGTTTTTCTCACTCCTACTAGTGAATGTAATGTTACACACCCATACAATGCGCACCACCCCGCGATGTTTTTCAGAATCCTGTCCTACATTGCCACTGCATGTTCCCTGACCTCCCCATGGAGACCACCCCGCGGTGCTTTTCTCCATCCTACATTGCACTCACTGCCTATCCTAATTCAGACCCTCCGATTTACACCAAGCCATGATATTTTTCTCACTCCTACTAGTGAATGTAATGTTACACACCCATACAATGCGCACCACCCCGCGATGTTTTTCAGAAACCAATCGTATATTGCCACTGCATGTTCCCTGACCTCACCATGCTGAGCACACCGCGGTGCTTTTATCCATCCTAAATTGCCACGCACTGCCTATCCTAATTCAGATCCTCCTATTCAAACCACCCCTTGATGTTTTTCTCACTCCTACTAGTGAATGTAATATTACACACCCATACAATGCGCACCACCCCATGATGTGTTTCTCACTCCTACTAGTGAATGTAATGTTACACACCCATACATTTCGCACCACCCCGCGATGTTTTTCAGAAACCTATCCTTCATTGCTACTGCATGCTCCCTGACCTCCCCATCCTGACCACCCCGCGGTGCTTTTCTCCATCCTACATTGCCTCTCACTGCCTATCCTAATTCAGACCCACCGATTCACACCACCCCGTGATGTTTTTCTCTCTCCTACTAGTGAATGTAATGTTACACACCCATACAATGGCACCAACCCGCGATGTTTTTCAGAAACTTATCCTACATTGCAACTGCATGTTCCCTGACCTCCCCAGCTGACCACCTCGCGGAGCTTTTCTCCATCCTACATTGCCACTCACTGCCTATCCTATTTCAGACCCTCTGATTCACACCACCCCGTGATATTTTTCTCACTCCTACTGGTGAATGTAATGTTACACACCCATACAATGCGCACCACCCCGCGATGTTTTTCAGAAACCTATCCTACATTGCCACTGCATGTTCCCTGACCTCGCCATGCTGACCACCCGCGGTGCTTTTCTCCATCCTACTTTGCCACTCACTGCCTATCCTAATTCAAACCCTCCGTTTCACACCACCTCGTGACGTTTTTCTCACTCCTACTGGTGAATGTAATGTTACACACCCATACAATGCGCACCACCCCATGATGTGTTTCTCACTCCTACTAGTGAATGTAATGTTACACACCCATACAGTTCGCACCACCCCGCGATGTTTTTCAGAAACCTATCCTTCATTGCTACTGCATGTTCCCTGACCTCCCCATGCTGACCACCCCGCGGTGCTTTTCTCCATCCTACATTGCCTCTCACTGCCTATCCTAATTCAGACCCACCGATTCACACCACCCCGTGATGTTTTTCTCTCTCCTACTAGTGAATGTAATGTTACACACCCATACAATGTGCACCACCCCGCGATGTTTTTCAGAAACCTATCCTATATTGCCACTGCATGTTCCCTGACCTCACCATGCTGAGCACACCGCGGTGCTTTTATCCATCCTAAATTGCCACGCACTGCCTATCCTAATTCAGATCCTCCTATTCAAACCACCCCGTGATGTTTTTCTCACTCCTACTAGTGAATGTAATGTTACACACCCATACAATGCGCACCACCCCATGATGTGTTTCTCACTCCTACTAGTGAATGTAATGTTACACACCCATACAGTTCGCACCACCCCGCGATGTTTTTCAGAAACCTATCCTTGATTGCTACTGCATGTTCCCTGACCTCCCCATGCTGAACACCCCGCGGTGCTTTTCTCAATCCTACATTGCCTCTCACAGCATATGCTAATTCAGACCCACCGATTCACACCACCCCGTGATGTTTTTCTCTCTTCTACTAGTGAATGTAGTGTTACACACCCATACAATGCGCACCACCCCGCGATGTTTTTCAGAAACCTATCCTACATTGCCACTGCATGTTCCCAGACTTTCCCATGCTGACCACCCCGCGGTGCTTTTCTCCATCCTACATTGCCACTCACTTCCTATCTTAATTCAGACCTTCCGATTCACACCACCCCGTGATGTTTTTCTCACTCCTACTAGTGAATGTAATGTTACACACCCATACAATGCGCACCACCCAGCGATGTTTTTCAGAATCCTGTCCTACCTTGCCACTGCATGTTCCCTGACCTCCCCATGGAGACCACCCCACGGTGCTTTTCTCCATCCTACATTGCCACTCACTGCCTATCCTAATTCAGACCCTCCGATTTACACCAAGCCATGATATTTTTCTCACTCCTACTAGTGAATGTAATGTTACACACCCATACAATGCGCACCACCCCGCGATGTTTTTCAGAAACCAATCCTATATTGCCACTGCATGTTCCCTGACCTCACCATGCTGAGCACACCGCGGTGCTTTTATCCATCCTAAATTGCCACGCACTGCCTATCCTAATTCAGATCCTCCTATTCAAACCACCCCTTGATGTTTTTCTCACTCCTACTAGTGAATGTAATATTACACACCCATACAATGCGCACCACCCCGAGATGTTTTTCAGAAACCTATCCTACATTGCCACTGCATGTTCCCTGACCTCCCCATGCTGACCACCCGCGGTGCTTTTCTCCATCCTACTTTGCCACTCACTGCCTATCCTAATTCAAACCCTCCGATTCACACCACCCCGTGACGTTTTTATGACTCCTACTGGTGAATGTAATGTTACACACCCATACAATGCGCACCACCCCATGATGTGTTTCTCACTCTTACTAGTGAATGTAATGTTACACACCCATACAGTTCGCACCACCCCGCGATGTTTTTCAGAAACCTATCCTTCATTGCTACTGCATGTTCCCTGACCTCCCCATGCTGACGACCCCGCGTTGCTTTTCTCCATCCTACATTGCCTCTCACTGCCTATCCTAATTCAGACCCACCGATTCACACCACCCCGTGATGTTTTTCTCTCTCCTACTAGTGAATGTAATGTTACACACCCATACAATTTGCACCACCCCGCGATGTTTTTCAGAAACCTATCCTATATTGCCACTGCATGTTCCCTGACCTCACCATGCTGAGCACACCGCGGTGCTTTTATCCATCCTAAATTGCCACGCACTGCCTATCCTAATTCAGATCCTCCTATTCAAACCACCCCGTGATGTTTTTCTCACTCCTACTAGTGAATGTAATGTTACACACCCATACAATGCGCACCACCCCATGATGTGTTTCTCACTCCTACTAGTGAATGTAATGTTACACACCCATACAGTTCGCACCACCCCGCGATGTTTTTCAGAAACCTATCCTTCATTGCTACTGCATGTTCCCTGACCTCCCCATGCTGACCACCCCGCGGTGCTTTTCTCCATCCTACATTGCCTCTCACAGCATATGCTAATTCAGACCCACCGATTCACACCACCCCGTGATGTTTTTCTCTCTTCTACTAGTGAATGTAATGTTACACACCCATACAATGCGCACCACCCCGCGATGTTTTTCAGAAACCTATCCTACATTGCCACTGCATGTTCGCTGACCTCCCCATGCTGCCCAACCCGCGGTGCTTTTCTCCATCCTACATTGCCACTCACTGCCTATCCTAATTCAGACCCTCCGATTCACACCACCCCGTGATGTTTTTCTCACTCCTACTCCTGAATGTAATGTTACACACCCATGCAATGCGCACCACAACGCGATGTTTTTCAGAAACCTATCCTACATTGCCACTGCATGTTCCCAGACTTTCCCATGGAGACCACCCCGCGGTGCTTTTCTCCATCCTACATTGCCACTCACTTCCTATCTTAATTCAGACCCTCCGATTCACACCACCCCGTGATGTTTTTCTCACTCCTACTAGTGAATGTAATGTTACACACCCATACAATGCGCACCACCCCGCGATGTTTTTCAGAAACCAATCCTATATTGCCACTGCATGTTCCCTGACCTCCTCATGCTGACCACCCGCGGTGCTTTTCTCCATCCTACTTTGCCACTCACTGCCTATCCTAATTCAAACCCTCCGATTCACACCACCCCGTGACGTTTTTCTCACTCCTACTGGTGAATGTAATGTTACACACCCATACAATGCGCACCAACCCATGATGTGTTTCTCACTCCTACTAGTGAATGTGATGTTACACACCCATACAGTTCGCACCACCCCGCGATGTTTTTCAGAAACCTATCCTTCATTGCTACTGCATGTTCCCTGACCTCCCCATGCTGACCACCCCGCGGTGCTTTTCTCCATCCTACATTGCCTCTCACTGCCTATCCTAATTCAGACCCACCGATTCACACCTCCCCGTGATGTTTTTCCCTCTCCTACTAGTGAATGTAATGTTACACACCCATACAATGTCACCAACCCGCGATGTTTTTCAGAAACTTATCCTACATTGCAACTGCATGTTCCCTGACCTCCCCAGCTGACCACCTCGCGGAGCTTTTCTCCATCCTACCTTGCCACTCACTGCCTATACTATTTCAGACCCTCCGTTTCACACCACCCCGTGATATTTTTCTCACTCCTACTGGTGAATGTAATGTTACACACCCATACAATGCGCACCACACCGCGATGGTTTTCAGAAACCTATCCTACATTGCCACTGCATGTTCGCTGACCTCCCCATGCTGCCCAACCCGCGGTGCTTTTCTCCATCCTACATTGCCACTCACTGCCTATCCTAATTCAGACCCTCCGATTCACACCACCCCGTGATGTTTTTCTCACTCCTACTCGTGAATGTAATATTACACACCCATGCAATGCGCACCACAACGCGATGTTTTTCAGAAACCTATCCTACATTGCCACTGCATGTTCCCAGACTTTCCCATGCTGACCACCCCGCGGTGCTTTTCTCCATCCTACATTGCCACTCACTTAATATCTTAATTCAGACCCTCCGATTCACACCACCCCGTGATGTTTTTCTCACTCCTACTACTGAATGTAATGTTACACACACATACAATGCGCACCACCCCGCGATGTTTTTCAGAAACCTATCCTACATTGCCACTGCATGTTCCCTGACCTCCCCATGCTGACCACCCGCGGTGCTTTTCTCCATCCTACATTGCCACTCACTGCCTATCCTAATTCAGACCCTCCAATTCACACCACCCCGTGATGTTTTTCTCACTCCTACTGGTGAATGTAATGTTACACACCCATACAATGAGCACCACCCCCGGATGTTTATCTCACTCCTACTAGTGAATGTAATGTTACACACCCATCCAATTCACACCACCCCGCGATGTTTTTCAGAAACCTATCCTTCATTACCACTGCATGTTCCCTGACCACCCCATGTTGACCACCCCGCGGTGCTTTTCTCCATCCTACATTGCCACTCACTGCCTATCCTAATTCAGACCCTCCGATTCACACCACCCTGTGATGTTTTTCTCACTCCTACTAGTGAATGTAATGTTACACACCCATACAATGCGCACCACCACACGATGTTTTTCAGAAACCTATCTTACATTGCAACTGCATGTTCCCTGACCTCCCCAGCTGACCACCTCGCGGTGCTTTTCTCCATCCTAAATTGCCACTCACTGCCTATCCTATTTCAGACCCTCCGATTCACACCACCCTGTGATGTTTTTCTCACTCCTACTAGTGAATGTAATGTTACACACCCATACAATGCGCACCACCCCGCGATGTTTTTCAGAAACCTATCCTACATTGCCACTGCATGTTCCCTGACCTCACCATGCTGAGCACACCGCGGTGCTTTTATCCATCCTAAATTGCCACGCACTGCCTATCCTAATTCAGATCCTCCTATTCAAACCACCCCTTGATGTTTTTCTCACTCCTACTAGTGAATGTAATATTACACACCCATACAATGCGCACCACCCCATGATGTGTTTCTCACTCCTACTAGTGAAAGTAATGTTACACACCCATACAATTCGCACCACCCCGCGATGTTTTTCAGAAACCTATCCTTCATTGCTACTGCATGTTCCCTGACCTCCCCATGCTGACCACCCCGCGGTGCTCTTCTCCATCCTACATTGCCTCTCACTGCCTATCCTAATTCAGACCCACCGATTCACATCACCCCGTGATGTTTTTCTCTCTCCTACTAGTGAATGTAATGTTACACACCCATACAATGCGCACCACCCCGCGATGTTTTTCAGAAACCTATCCTACATTGCCACTGCATGTTCGCTGACCTCCCCATGCTGCCCAACCCGCGGTGCTTTTCTCCATCCTACATTGCCACTCACTGCCTATCCTAATTCAGACCCTCCGATTCACACCACCCCGTGATGTTTTTCTCACTCCTACTCCTGAATGTAATGTTACACACCCATGCAATGCGCACCACAACGCGATGTTTTTCAGAAACCTATCCTACATTGCCACTGCATGTTCCCAGACTTTCCCATGCTGACCACCCCGCGGTGCTTTTCTCCATCCTACATTGCCACTCACTTCCTATCTTAATTCAGACCTTCCGATTCACACCACCCCGTGATGTTTTTCTCACTCCTACTAGTGAATGTAATGTTACACACCCATACAATGCGCACCACCCCGCGATGTTTTTCAGAATCCTGTCCTACCTTGCCACTGCATGTTCCCTGACCTCCCCATGGAGACCACCCCGCGGTGCTTTTCTCCATCCTACATTGCCACTCACTGCCTATCCTAATTCAGACCCTCCGATTTACACCAAGCCATGATATTTTTCTCACTCCTACTAGTGAATGTAATGTTACACACCCATACAATGCGCACCACCCCGCGATGTTTTTCAGAAACCAATCCTATATTGCCACTGCATGTTCCCTGACCTCACCATGCTGAGCACACCGCGGTGCTTTTATCCATCCTAAATTGCCACGCACTGCCTATCCTAATTCAGATCCTCCTATTCAAACCACCCCTTGATGTTTTTCTCACTCCTACTAGTGAATGTAATATTACACACCCATACAATGCGCACCAACCCATGATGTGTTTCTCACTCCTACTAGTGAATGTAATGTTACACACCCATACAATTCGCACCACCCCGCGATGTTTTTCAGAAACCTATCCTTCATTGCTACTGCATGCTCCCTGACCTCCCCATGCTGACCACCCCGCGGTGCTTTTCTCCATCCTACATTGCCTCTCACTGCCTATCCTAATTCAGCCCCACCGATTCACAGCACCCCGTGATGTTTTTCTCTCTCCTACTAGTGAATGTAATGTTACACACCCATACAATGGCACCAACCCGCGATGTTTTTCAGAAACTTATCCTACATTGCAACTGCATGTTCCCTGACCTCCCCAGCTGACCACCTCGCGGAGCTTTTCTCCATCCTACATTGCCACTCACTGCCTATCCTATTTCAGACCCTCCGATTCACACCACCCCGTGATATTTTTCTCACTCCTACTGTTGAATGTAATGTTACACACCCATACAATGCGCACCACCCCGCGATGTTTTTCAGAAACCTATCCTACATTGCCACTGCATGTTCCCTGACCTCCCCATGCTGACCACCCGCGGTGCTTTTCTCCATCCTACTTTGCCACTCACTGCCTATCCTAATTCAAACCCTCCGATTCACACCACCCCGTGACGTTTTTATGACTCCTACTGGTGAATGTAATGTTACACACCCATACAATGCGCACCACCCCATGATGTGTTTCTCACTCTTACTAGTGAATGTAATGTTACACACCCATACAGTTCGCACCACCCCGCGATGTTTTTCAGAAACCTATCCTTCATTGCTTCTGCATGTTCCCTGACTTCCCCATGCTGACCACCCCGCGTTGCTTTTCTCCATCCTACATTGCCTCTCACTGCCTATCCTAATTCAGACCCACCGATTCACACCACCCCGTGATGGTTTTCTCTCTCCTACTAGTGAATGTAATGTTACACACCCATACAATTTGCACCACCCCGCGATGTTTTTCAGAAACCTATCCTATATTGCCACTGCATGTTCCCTGACCTCACCATGCTGAGCACACCGCGGTGCTTTTATCCATCCTAAATTGCCACGCACTGCCTATCCTAATTCAGATCCTCCTATTCAAACCACCCCGTGATGTTTTTCTCACTCCTACTAGTGAATGTAATGTTACACACCCATACAATGCGCACCACCCCATGATGTGTTTCTCACTCCTACTAGTGAATGTAATGTTACACACCCATACAGTTCGCACCACCCCGCGATGTTTTTCAGAAACCTATCCTTCATTGCTACTGCATGTTCCCTGACCTCCCCATGCTGACCACCCCGCGGTGCTTTTCTCCATCCTACATTGCCTCTCACAGCATATGCTAATTCAGACCCACCGATTCACACCACCCCGTGATGTTTTTCTCTCTTCTACTAGTGAATGTAATGTTACACACCCGTACAATGCGCACCACCCCGCGATGTTTTTCAGAAACCTATCCTACATTGCCACTGCATGTTCGCTGACCTCCCCATGCTGCCCAACCCGCGGTGCTTTTCTCCATCCTACATTGCCACTCACTGCCTATCCTAATTCAGACCCTCCGATTCACACCACCCCGTGATGGTTTTCTCACTCCTACTCCTGAATGTAATGTTACACACCCATGCAATGCGCACCACAACGCGATGTTTTTCAGAAACCTATCCTACATTGCCACTGCATGTTCCCAGACTTTCCCATGCTGACCACCCCGCGGTGCTTTTCTCCATCCTACATTGCCACTCACTTCCTATCTTAATTCAGACCCTCCGATTCACACCACCCCGTGATGTTTTTCTCACTCCTACTAGTGAATGTAATGTTACACACCCATACAATGCGCACCACCCCGCGATGTTTTTCAGAAACCAATCCTATATTGCCACTGCATGTTCCCTGACCTCACCATGCTGAGCACACCGCGGTGCTTTTATCCATCCTAAATTGCCACGCACTGCCTATCCTAATTCAGATCCTCCTATTATAACCACCCCTTGATGTTTTTCTCACTCCTACTAGTGAATGTAATATTACACACCCATACAATGCGCACCACCCCATGATGTGTTTCTCACTCCTACTAGTGAATGTAATGTTACACACCCATACAATTCGCACCACCCCGCGATGTTTTTCAGAAACCTATCCTTCATTGCTACTGCATGCTCCCTGACCTCCCCATGCTGACCACCCCGCGGTGCTTTTCTCCATCCTACATTGCCTCTCACTGCCTATCCTAATTCAGACCCACCGATTCACACCTCCCCGTGATGTTTTTCCCTCTCCTACTAGTGAATGTAATGTTACACACCCATACAATGTCACCAACCCGCGATGTTTTTCAGAAACTTATCCTACATTGCAACTGCATGTTCCCTGACCTCCCCAGCTGACCACCTCGCGGAGCTTTTCTCCATCCTACATTGCCACTCACTGCCTATACTATTTCAGACCCTCCGTTTCACACCACCCCGTGATATTTTTCTCACTCCTACTGGTGAATGTAATGTTACACACCCATACAATGCGCACCACCCCATGATGTGTTTCTCACTCCTACTAGTGAATGTGATGTTACACACCCATACAGTTCGCACCACCCCGCGATGTTTTTCAGAAACCTATCCTTCATTGCTACTGCATGTTCCCTGACCTCCCCATGCTGACCACCCCGCGGTGCTTTTCTCCATCCTACATTGCCTCTCACAGCATATGCTAATTCAGACCCACCGATTCACACCACCCCGTGATGTTTTTCTCTCTTCTACTAGTGAATGTAATGTTACACACCCATACAATGCGCACCACCCCGCGATGTTTTTCAGAAACCTATCCTACATTGCCACTGCATGTTCGCTGACCTCCCCATGCTGCCCAACCCGCGGTGCTTTTCTCCATCCTACATTGCCACTCACTGCCTATCCTAATTCAGACCCACCGATTCACACCTCCCCGTGATGTTTTTCCCTCTCCTACTAGTGAATGTAATGTTACACACCCATACAATGTCACCAACCCGCGATGTTTTTCAGAAACTTATCCTACATTGCAACTGCATGTTCCCTGACCTCCCCAGCTGACCACCTCGCGGAGCTTTTCTCCATCCTACATTGCCACTCACTGCCTATACTATTTCAGACCCTCCGTTTCACACCACCCCGTGATATTTTTCTCACTCCTACTGGTGAATGTAATGTTACACACCCATACAATGCGCACCACCCCATGATGTGTTTCTCACTCCTACTAGTGAATGTGATGTTACACACCCATACAGTTCGCACCACCCCGCGATGTTTTTCAGAAACCTATCCTTCATTGCTACTGCATGTTCCCTGACCTCCCCATGCTGACCACCCCGCGGTGCTTTTCTCCATCCTACATTGCCTCTCACAGCATATGCTAATTCAGACCCACCGATTCACACCACCCCGTGATGTTTTTCTCTCTTCTACTAGTGAATGTAATGTTACACACCCATACAATGCGCACCACCCCGCGATGTTTTTCAGAAACCTATCCTACATTGCCACTGCATGTTCGCTGACCTCCCCATGCTGCCCAACCCGCGGTGCTTTTCTCCATCCTACATTGCCACTCACTGCCTATCCTAATTCAGACCCTCCGATTCACACCACCCCGTGATGTTTTTCTCACTCCTACTCGTGAATGTAATGTTACACACCCATGCAATGCGCACCACAACGCGATGCTTTTCAGAAACCTATCCTACATTGCCACTGCACGTTCCCAGACTTTCCCATGCTGACCACCCCGCGGTGCTTTTCTCCATCCTACATTGCCACTCACTTCCTATCTTAATTCAGACCCTCCGATTCACACAACCCCGTGATATTTTTCTCACTCCTACTACTGAATGTAATGTTACACACACATACAATGCGCACCACCCCGCGATGTTTTTCAGAAACCTATCCTACATTGCCACTGCATGTTCCCTGACCTCCCCATGCTGACCACCCGCGGTGCTTTTCTCCATCCTACATTGCCACTCACTGCCTATCCTAATTCAGACCCTCCAATTCACACCACCCCGTGATGTTTTTCTCACTCCTACTGGTGAATGTAATGTTACACACCCATACAATGAGCACCACCCCCGGATGTTTATCTCACTCCTACTAGTGAATGTAATGTTACACACCCATCCAATGCACACCACCCCGCGATGTTTTTCAGAAACCTATCCTTCATTACCACTGCATGTTCCCTGACCACCCCATGTTGAACACCCCGCGGGGCTTTTCTCCATCCTACGTTGCCACTCACTGCCTATCCTAATTCAGACCCTCCGATTCACACCACCCTGTGATGTTTTTCTCACTCCTACTAGTGAATGTAATGTTACACACCCATACAATGCGCACCACCACACGATGTTTTTCAGAAACCTATCTTATATTGCAACTGCATGTTCCCTGACCTCCCCAGCTGACCACCTCGCGGTGCTTTTCTCCATCCTACATTGCCACTCACTGCCTATCCTATTTCAGACCCTCCGATTCACACCACCCTGTGATGTTTTTCTCACTCCTACTAGTGAATGTAATGTTACACACCCATACAATGCGCACCACCCCGCGATGTTTTTCAGAAACCTATCCTACATTGCCACTGCATGTTCCCTGACCTCACCATGCTGAGCACACCGCGGTGCTTTTATCCATCCTAAATTGCCACGCACTGCCTATCCTAATTCAGATCCTCCTATTCAAACCACCCCTTGATGTTTTTCTCACTCCTACTAGTGAATGTAATATTACACACCCATACAATGCGCACCACCCCATGATGTGTTTCTCACTCCTACTAGTGAAAGTAATGTTACACACCCATACAATTCGCACCACCCCGCGATGTTTTTCAGAAACCTATCCTTCATTGCTACTGCATGTTCCCTGACCTCCCCATGCTGACCACCCCGCGGTGCTCTTCTCCATCCTACATTGCCTCTCACTGCCTATCCTAATTCAGACCCACCGATTCACATCACCCCGTGATGTTTTTCTCTCTCCTACTAGTGAATGTAATGTTACACACCCATACAATGGCACCAACCCGCGATGTTTTTCAGAAACTTATCCTACATTGCAACTGCATGTTCCCTGACCTCCCCAGCTGACCACCTCGCGGTGCTTTTCTCCATCCTACATTGCCACTCACTGCCTATCCTATTTCAGACCCTCTGATTCACACCACCCCGTGATGTTTTTCTCACTCCTACTGGTGAATGTAATGTTACACACCCATACAATGCGCACCACCCCGCGATGTTTTTCAGAAACCTATCCTACATTGCCACTGCATGTTCCCTGACCTCCCCAGCTGACCACCTCGCGGAGCTTTTCTCCATCCTACATTGCCACTCACTGCCTATACTATTTCAGACCCTCCGTTTCACACCACCCCGTGATATTTTTCTCACTCCTACTGGTGAATGTAATGTTACACACCCATACAATGCGCACCACCCCATGATGTGTTTCTCACTCCTACTAGTGAATGTGATGTTACACACCCATACAGTTCGCACCACCCCGCGATGTTTTTCAGAAACCTATCCTTCATTGCTACTGCATGTTCCCTGACCTCCCCATGCTGACCACCCCGCGGTGCTTTTCTCCATCCTACATTGCCTCTCACAGCATATGCTAATTCAGACCCACCGATTCACACCACCCCGTGATGTTTTTCTCTCTTCTACTAGTGAATGTAATGTTACACACCCATACAATGCGCACCACCCCGCGATGTTTTTCAGAAACCTATCCTACATTGCCACTGCATGTTCGCTGACCTCCCCATGCTGCCCAACCCGCGGTGCTTTTCTCCATCCTACATTGCCACTCACTGCCTATCCTAATTCAGACCCACCGATTCACACCTCCCCGTGATGTTTTTCCCTCTCCTACTAGTGAATGTAATGTTACACACCCATACAATGTCACCAACCCGCGATGTTTTTCAGAAACTTATCCTACATTGCAACTGCATGTTCCCTGACCTCCCCAGCTGACCACCTCGCGGAGCTTTTCTCCATCCTACATTGCCACTCACTGCCTATACTATTTCAGACCCTCCGTTTCACACCACCCCGTGATATTTTTCTCACTCCTACTGGTGAATGTAATGTTACACACCCATACAATGCGCACCACCCCATGATGTGTTTCTCACTCCTACTAGTGAATGTGATGTTACACACCCATACAGTTCGCACCACCCCGCGATGTTTTTCAGAAACCTATCCTTCATTGCTACTGCATGTTCCCTGACCTCCCCATGCTGACCACCCCGCGGTGCTTTTCTCCATCCTACATTGCCTCTCACAGCATATGCTAATTCAGACCCACCGATTCACACCACCCCGTGATGTTTTTCTCTCTTCTACTAGTGAATGTAATGTTACACACCCATACAATGCGCACCACCCCGCGATGTTTTTCAGAAACCTATCCTACATTGCCACTGCATGTTCGCTGACCTCCCCATGCTGCCCAACCCGCGGTGCTTTTCTCCATCCTACATTGCCACTCACTGCCTATCCTAATTAAGACCCTCCGATTCACACCACCCCGTGATGTTTTTCTCACTCCTACTCGTGAATGTAATGTTACACACCCATGCAATGCGCACCACAACGCGATGCTTTTCAGAAACCTATCCTACATTGCCACTGCACGTTCCCAGACTTTCCCATGGTGACCACCCCGCGGTGCTTTTCTCCATCCTACATTGCCACTCACTTCCTATCTTAATTCAGACCCTCCGATTCACACCACCCCGTGATATTTTTCTCACTCCTACTACTGAATGTAATGTTACACACACATACAATGCGCACCACCCCGCGATGTTTTTCAGAAACCTATCCTACATTGCCACTGCATGTTCCCTGACCTCCCCATGCTGACCACCCGCGGTGCTTTTCTCCATCCTACATTGCCACTCACTGCCTATCCTAATTCAGACCCTCCAATTCACACCACCCCGTGATGTTTTTCTCACTCCTACTGGTGAATGTAATGTTACACACCCATACAATGAGCACCACCCCCGGATGTTTATCTCACTCCTACTAGTGAATGTAATGTTACACACCCATCCAATGCACACCACCCCGCGATGTTTTTCAGAAACCTATCCTTCATTACCACTGCATGTTCCCTGACCACCCCATGTTGACCACCCCGCGGTGCTTTTCTCCATCCTACGTTGCCACTCACTGCCTATCCTAATTCAGACCCTCCGATTCACACCACCCTGTGATGTTTTTCTCACTCCTACTAGTGAATGTAATGTTACACACCCATACAATGCGCACCACCACACGATGTTTTTCAGAAACCTATCTTATATTGCAACTGCATGTTCCCTGACCTCCCCAGCTGACCACCTCGCGGTGCTTTTCTCCATCCTACATTGCCACTCACTGCCTATCCTATTTCAGACCCTCCGATTCACACCACCCTGTGATGTTTTTCTCACTCCTACTAGTGAATGTAATGTTACACACCCATACAATGCGCACCACCCCGCGATGTTTTTCAGAAACCTATCCTACATTGCCACTGCATGTTCCCTGACCTCACCATGCTGAGCACACCGCGGTGCTTTTATCCATCCTAAATTGCCACGCACTGCCTATCCTAATTCAGATCCTCCTATTCAAACCACCCCTTGATGTTTTTCTCACTCCTACTAGTGAATGTAATATTACACACCCATACAATGCGCACCACCCCATGATGTGTTTCTCACTCCTACTAGTGAAAGTAATGTTACACACCCATACAATTCGCACCACCCCGCGATGTTTTTCAGAAACCTATCCTTCATTGCTACTGCATGTTCCCTGACCTCCCCATGCTGACCACCCCGCGGTGCTCTTCTCCATCCTACATTGCCTCTCACTGCCTATCCTAATTCAGACCCACCGATTCACATCACCCCGTGATGTTTTTCTCTCTCCTACTAGTGAATGTAATGTTACACACCCATACAATGGCACCAACCCGCGATGTTTTTCAGAAACTTATCCTACATTGCAACTGCATGTTCCCTGACCTCCCCAGCTGACCACCTCGCGGTGCTTTTCTCCATCCTACATTGCCACTCACTGCCTATCCTATTTCAGACCCTCTGATTCACACCACCCCGTGATGTTTTTCTCACTCCTACTGGTGAATGTAATGTTACACACCCATACAATGCGCACCACCCCGCGATGTTTTTCAGAAACCTATCCTACATTGCCACTGCATGTTCCCTGACCTCCCCATGCTGACCACCCGCGGTGCTTTTCTCCATCCTACTTTGCCACTCACTGCCTATCCTAATTCAAACCCTCCGATTCACACCACCCCGTGATGTTTTTCTCACTCCTATTGGTGAATGTAATGTTACACACCCATACAATGCGCACCACCCCATGATGTGTTTCTCACTCCTACTAGTGAATGTAATGTTACACACCCATACAGTTCGCACCACCCCGCGATGTTTTTCAGAAACCTATCCTTCATTGCTACTGCATGTTCCCTGACCACCCCATGCTGACCACCCCGCGGTGCTTTTCTCCATCATACATTGCCTCTCACTGCCTATCCTAATTCAGACCCACCGATTCACACCACCCCGTGATTTTTTCTCTCTCCTACTAGTGAATGTAATGTTACACACCCATACAATGGCACCAACCCGCGATGTTTTTCAGAAACCTATCCTACATTGCAACTGCATGTTCCCTGAACTCCCCAGCTGACCACCTCGCGGTGCTTTTCTCCATCCTACATTGCCACTCACTACCTATCCTATTTCAGACCCACCGATTCACACCACCACGTGATGTTTTTCTCTCTCCTACTAGTGAATGTAATGTTAGACACCCATACAATGCGCACCACCCCGCGATGTTTTTCAGAAACCTATCCTATATTGCCACTGCATGTTCCCTGACCTCACCATGCTGAGCACACCGCGGTGCTTTTCTCCATCCTACATTGCCACTCACTACCTATCCTATTTCAGACCCTCCGATTCACACCACCCCGTGATGTTTTTCTCACTCCTACTGGTGAATGTAATTTTACACACCCATACAATGCGCACCAACCCGCGATGTTTTTCAGAAACCAATCCTATATTGCCACTGCATGTTCCCTGACCTCACCATGCTGAGCACACCGCGGTGCTTTTATCCATCCTAAATTGCCACGCACTGCCTATCCTAATTCAGATCCTCCTATTCAAACCACCCCTTGATGTTTTTCTCACTCCTACTAGTGAATGTAATATTACACACCCATACAATGCGCACCACCCCATGATGTGTTTCTCACTCCTACTAGTGAATGTAATGTTACACACCCATACAATTCGCACCACCACGCGATGTTTTTCAGAAACCTATCCTTCATTGCTACTGCATGCTCCCTGACCTCCCCATGCTGAGCACCCCGCGGTGCTTTTCTCCATCCTACATTGCCTCTCACTGCCTATCCTAATTCAGACCCACCGATTCACACCACCCCGTGATGTTTTTCTCTCTCCTACTAGTGAATGTAATGTT
Source organism: Cavia porcellus (assembly GCF_034190915.1). Classification (NCBI taxonomy): domain Eukaryota; kingdom Metazoa; phylum Chordata; class Mammalia; order Rodentia; family Caviidae; genus Cavia; species Cavia porcellus. The sequence continues at coordinate 71,470,824 of NW_026947502.1, forward strand.
ACACACCCATACAATGGCACCAACCCGCGATGTTTTTCAGAAACTTATCCTACATTGCAACTGCATGTTCCCTGACCTCCCCAGCTGACCACCTCGCGGTGCTTTTCTCCATCCTACATTGCCACTCACTGAATATCCTATTTCAGACCCTCCGATTCACACCACCCCGTGATATTTTTCTCACTCCTACTGGTGAATGTAATGTTACACACCCATACAATGCGCACCACCCCGCGATGTTTTTCAGAAACCTATCCTACATTGCCACTGCATGTTCCCTGACCTCCCCATGCTGACCACCAGCGGTGCTTTTCTCCATCCTACTTTGCCACTCACTGCCTATCCTAATTCAAACCCTCCGATTCACACCACCCCGTGATGTTTTTCTCTCTCCTACTAGTGAATGTAATGTTACACACCCATACAATGCGCACCACCCCGCGATGTTTTTCAGAAACCTATCCTATATTGCCACTGCATGTTCCCTGACCTCACCATGCTGAGCACACCGCGGTGCTTTTATCCATCCTAAATTGCCACGCACTGCCTATCCTAATTGAGATCCTCCTATTCAAACCACCCCGTGATGTTTTTCTCACTCCTACTAGGGAATGTAATGTTACACACCCATACAATGCGCACCACCCCATGATGTGTTTCTCACTCCTACTAGTGAATGTAATGTTACACACCCATACAGTTCGCACCACCCCGCGATGTTTTTCAGAAACCTATCCTTCATTGCTACTGCATGTTCCCTGACCTCCCCATGCTGACCACCCCGCGGTGCTTTTCTCCATCCTACATTGCCTCTCACTGCATATGCTAATTCAGACCCCCCGATTCACACCACCCCGTGATGTTTTTCTCTCTTCTACTAGTGAATGTAATGATACACACCCATACAATGCGCACCACCCCGCGATGTTTTTCAGAAACCTATCCTACATTGCCACTGCATGTTCCCTGACCTCCCATTGCTGACCACCCCGCGGTGCTTTTCTCAATCCTACATTGCCACTCACTGCCTCTCCTAATTCAGACCCTCCGATTCACACCACCCCGTGATGTTTTTCTCACTCCTACTGGTGAATGTAATGTTACACACCCATACAATGCGCACCACCCCATGATGTGTTTCTCACTCCTACTAGTGAATGTAATGTTACACACCCATACAGTTCGCACCACCCAGCGATGTTTTTCAGAAACTTATCCTTCATTGCTACTGCATGTTCCCTGACCTCCCCATGCTGACCACCCCGCGGTGCTTTTCTCCATCCTACATTGCCTCTCACTGCCTATCCTAATTCAGACCCACCGATTCACACCACCCCGTGATGTTTTTCTCTCTCCTACTAGTGAATGTAATGTTACACACCCATACAATGGCACCAACCCGCGATGTTTTTCAGACACCTATCCTACAATGCAACTGCATGTTCCCTGAACTCCCCAGCTGACCACCTCGCGGTGCTTTTCTCCATCCTACATTGCCACTCACTACCTATCCTATTTCAGACCCTCCGATTCACACCACCCCGTGATGTTTTTCTCACTCCTACTGGTGAATGTAATTTTACACACCCATACAATGCGCACCAACCCGCGATGTTTTTCAGAAACCTATCCTACATTGCCACTGCATGTTCCCTGACCTCCCCATGCTGACCACCCGCGGTGCTTTTCTCTATCCTACATTGCCACTCACTGCCTATCCTAATTCAAACCCTCCGATTCACACCACCCCGTGATGTTTTTCTCTCTTCTACTAGTGAATGTAATGTTACACACCCATACAATGCGCACCACCCCGCGATGTTTTTCAGAAACCTATCCTACATTGCCACTGCATGTTCGCTGACCTCCCCATGCTGCCCAACCCGCGGTGCTTTTCTCCATCCTACATTGCCACTCACTGCCTATCCTAATTCAGACCCACCGATTCACACCTCCCCGTGATGTTTTTCCCTCTCCTACTAGTGAATGTAATGTTACACACCCATACAATGTCACCAACCCGCGATGTTTTTCAGAAACTTATCCTACATTGCAACTGCATGTTCCCTGACCTCCCCAGCTGACCACCTCGCGGAGCTTTTCTCCATCCTACATTGCCACTCACTGCCTATACTATTTCAGACCCTCCGTTTCACACCACCCCGTGATATTTTTCTCACTCCTACTGGTGAATGTAATGTTACACACCCATACAATGCGCACCACCCCATGATGTGTTTCTCACTCCTACTAGTGAATGTGATGTTACACACCCATACAGTTCGCACCACCCCGCGATGTTTTTCAGAAACCTATCCTTCATTGCTACTGCATGTTCCCTGACCTCCCCATGCTGACCACCCCGCGGTGCTTTTCTCCATCCTACATTGCCTCTCACAGCATATGCTAATTCAGCCCCACCGATTCACACCACCCCGTGATGTTTTTCTCTCTTCTACTAGTGAATGTAATGTTACACACCCATACAATGCGCACCACCCCGCGATGTTTTTCAGAAACCTATCCTACATTGCCACTGCATGTTCGCTGACCTCCCCATGCTGCCCAACCCGCGGTGCTTTTCTCCATCCTACATTGCCACTCACTGCCTATCCTAATTAAGACCCTCCGATTCACACCACCCCGTGATGTTTTTCTCACTCCTACTCGTGAATGTAATGTTACACACCCATGCAATGCGCACCACAACGCGATGCTTTTCAGAAACCTATCCTACATTGCCACTGCACGTTCCCAGACTTTCCCATGCTGACCACCCCGCGGTGCTTTTCTCCATCCTACATTGCCACTCACTTCCTATCTTAATTCAGACCCTCCGATTCACACCACCCCGTGATATTTTTCTCACTCCTACTACTGAATGTAATGTTACACACACATACAATGCGCACCACCCCGCGATGTTTTTCAGAAACCTATCCTACATTGCCACTGCATGTTCCCTGACCTCCCCATGCTGACCACCCGCGGTGCTTTTCTCCATCCTACATTGCCACTCACTGCCTATCCTAATTCAGACCCTCCAATTCACACCACCCCGTGATGTTTTTCTCACTCCTACTGGTGAATGTAATGTTACACACCCATACAATGAGCACCACCCCCGGATGTTTATCTCACTCCTACTAGTGAATGTAATGTTACACACCCATCCAATGCACACCACCCCGCGATGTTTTTCAGAAACCTATCCTTCATTACCACTGCATGTTCCCTGACCACCCCATGTTGACCACCCCGCGGTGCTTTTCTCCATCCTACGTTGCCACTCACTGCCTATCCTAATTCAGACCCTCCGATTCACACCACCCTGTGATGTTTTTCTCACTCCTACTAGTGAATGTAATGTTACACACCCATACAATGCGCACCACCACACGATGTTTTTCAGAAACCTATCTTATATTGCAACTGCATGTTCCCTGACCTCCCCAGCTGACCACCTCGCGGTGCTTTTCTCCATCCTACATTGCCACTCACTGCCTATCCTATTTCAGACCCTCCGATTCACACCACCCTGTGATGTTTTTCTCACTCCTACTAGTGAATGTAATGTTACACACCCATACAATGCGCACCACCCCGCGATGTTTTTCAGAAACCTATCCTACATTGCCACTGCATGTTCCCTGACCTCACCATGCTGAGCACACCGCGGTGCTTTTATCCATCCTAAATTGCCACGCACTGCCTATCCTAATTCAGATCCTCCTATTCAAACCACCCCTTGATGTTTTTCTCACTCCTACTAGTGAATGTAATATTACACACCCATACAATGCGCACCACCCCATGATGTGTTTCTCACTCCTACTAGTGAAAGTAATGTTACACACCCATACAATTCGCACCACCCCGCGATGTTTTTCAGAAACCTATCCTTCATTGCTACTGCATGTTCCCTGACCTCCCCATGCTGACCACCCCGCGGTGCTCTTCTCCATCCTACATTGCCTCTCACTGCCTATCCTAATTCAGACCCACCGATTCACATCACCCCGTGATGTTTTTCTCTCTCCTACTAGTGAATGTAATGTTACACACCCATACAATGGCACCAACCCGCGATGTTTTTCAGAAACTTATCCTACATTGCAACTGCATGTTCCCTGACCTCCCCAGCTGACCACCTCGCGGTGCTTTTCTCCATCCTACATTGCCACTCACTGCCTATCCTATTTCAGACCCTCTGATTCACACCACCCCGTGATGTTTTTCTCACTCCTACTGGTGAATGTAATGTTACACACCCATACAATGCGCACCACCCCGCGATGTTTTTCAGAAACCTATCCTACATTGCCACTGCATGTTCCCTGACCTCCCCATGCTGACCACCCGCGGTGCTTTTCTCCATCCTACTTTGCCACTCACTGCCTATCCTAATTCAAACCCTCCGATTCACACCACCCCGTGATGTTTTTCTCACTCCTATTGGTGAATGTAATGTTACACACCCATACAATGCGCACCACCCCATGATGTGTTTCTCACTCCTACTAGTGAATGTAATGTTACACACCCATACAGTTCGCACCACCCCGCGATGTTTTTCAGAAACCTATCCTTCATTGCTACTGCATGTTCCCTGACCACCCCATGCTGACCACCCCGCGGTGCTTTTCTCCATCATACATTGCCTCTCACTGCCTATCCTAATTCAGACCCACCGATTCACACCACCCCGTGATTTTTTCTCTCTCCTACTAGTGAATGTAATGTTACACACCCATACAATGGCACCAACCCGCGATGTTTTTCAGAAACCTATCCTACATTGCAACTGCATGTTCCCTGAACTCCCCAGCTGACCACCTCGCGGTGCTTTTCTCCATCCTACATTGCCACTCACTACCTATCATATTTCAGACCCACCGATTCACACCACCACGTGATGTTTTTCTCTCTCCTACTAGTGAATGTAATGTTACACACCCATACAATGCGCACCACCCCGCGATGTTTTTCAGAAACCTATCCTATATTGCCACTGCATGTTCCCTGACCTCACCATGCTGAGCACACCGCGGTGCTTTTCTCCATCCTACATTGCCACTCACTACCTATCCTATTTCAGACCCTCCGATTCACACCACCCCGTGATGTTTTTCTCACTCCTACTGGTGAATGTAATTTTACACACCCATACAATGCGCACCAACCCGCGATGTTTTTCAGAAACCAATCCTATATTGCCACTGCATGTTCCCTGACCTCACCATGCTGAGCACACCGCGGTGCTTTTATCCATCCTAAATTGCCACGCACTGCCTATCCTAATTCAGATCCTCCTATTCAAACCACCCCTTGATGTTTTTCTCACTCCTACTAGTGAATGTAATATTACACACCCATACAATGCGCACCACCCCATGATGTGTTTCTCACTCCTACTAGTGAATGTAATGTTACACACCCATACAATTCGCACCACCACGCGATGTTTTTCAGAAACCTATCCTTCATTGCTACTGCATGCTCCCTGACCTCCCCATGCTGAGCACCCCGCGGTGCTTTTCTCCATCCTACATTGCCTCTCACTGCCTATCCTAATTCAGACCCACCGATTCACACCACCCCGTGATGTTTTTCTCTCTCCTACTAGTGAATGTAATGTTACACACCCATACAATGGCACCAACCCGCGATGTTTTTCAGAAACTTATCCTACATTGCAACTGCATGTTCCCTGACCTCCCCAGCTGACCACCTCGCGGTGCTTTTCTCCATCCTACATTGCCACTCACTGAATATCCTATTTCAGACCCTCCGATTCACACCACCCCGTGATATTTTTCTCACTCCTACTGGTGAATGTAATGTTACACACCCATACAATGCGCACCACCCCGCGATGTTTTTCAGAAACCTATCCTATATTGCCACTGCATGTTCCCTGACCTCACCATGCTGAGCACACCGCGGTGCTTTTATCCATCCTAAATTGCCACGCACTGCCTATCCTAATTGAGATCCTCCTATTCAAACCACCCCGTGATGTTTTTCTCACTCCTACTAGGGAATGTAATGTTACACACCCATACAATGCGCACCACCCCATGATGTGTTTCTCACTCCTACTAGTGAATGTAATGTTACACACCCATACAGTTCGCACCACCCCGCGATGTTTTTCAGAAACCTATCCTTCATTGCTACTGCATGTTCCCTGACCTCCCCATGCTGACCACCCCGCGGTGCTTTTCTCCATCCTACATTGCCTCTCACTGCATATGCTAATTCAGACCCCCCGATTCACACCACCCCGTGATGTTTTTCTCTCTTCTACTAGTGAATGTAATGATACACACCCATACAATGCGCACCACCCCGCGATGTTTTTCAGAAACCTATCCTACATTGCCACTGCATGTTCCCTGACCTCCCATTGCTGACCACCCCGCGGTGCTTTTCTCAATCCTACATTGCCACTCACTGCCTCTCCTAATTCAGACCCTCCGATTCACACCACCCCGTGATGTTTTTCTCACTCCTACTGGTGAATGTAATGTTACACACCCATACAATGCGCACCACCCCATGATGTGTTTCTCACTCCTACTAGTGAATGTAATGTTACACACCCATACAGTTCGCACCACCCAGCGATGTTTTTCAGAAACTTATCCTTCATTGCTACTGCATGTTCCCTGACCTCCCCATGCTGACCACCCCGCGGTGCTTTTCTCCATCCTACATTGCCTCTCACTGCCTATCCTAATTCAGACCCACCGATTCACACCACCCCGTGATGTTTTTCTCTCTCCTACTAGTGAATGTAATGTTACACACCCATACAATGGCACCAACCCGCGATGTTTTTCAGACACCTATCCTACAATGCAACTGCATGTTCCCTGAACTCCCCAGCTGACCACCTCGCGGTGCTTTTCTCCATCCTACATTGCCACTCACTACCTATCCTATTTCAGACCCTCCGATTCACACCACCCCGTGATGTTTTTCTCACTCCTACTGGTGAATGTAATTTTACACACCCATACAATGCGCACCAACCCGCGATGTTTTTCAGAAACCTATCCTACATTGCCACTGCATGTTCCCTGACCTCCCCATGCTGACCACCCGCGGTGCTTTTCTCTATCCTACATTGCCACTCACTGCCTATCCTAATTCAAACCCTCCGATTCACACCAACCCGTGATGTTTTTCTCACTCCTACTGGTGAATGTAATGTTACACACCCATACAATGCGCACCACCCCATGATGTGTTTCTCACTCCTACTAGTGAATGTAATGTTACACACCCATACAATTCGCACCACCCCGCGATGTTTTTCAGAAACCTATCCTTCATTGCTACTGCATGTTCCCTGACCTCCCCATGCTGACCACCCCGCGGTGCTTTTCTCCATCCTACATTGCCTCTCACTGCCTATCCTAATTCAGACCGACCGATTCACACCACCCCGTGATGTTTTTCTCTCTCCTACTAGTGAATGTAATGTTACACACCCATACAATGGCACCAACCCGTGATGTTTTTCAGAAACGTATCCTACATTGCAACTGCATGTTTCCTGACCTCCCCAGCTGACCACCTCGCGGAGCTTTTCTCCATCCTACATTGCCATTCACTGCCTATCCTATTTCAGACCCTCCGATTCACACCACCCCGTGATATTTTTCTCACTCCTACTGGTGAATGTAATGTTACACACACATACAATGCGCACCACCCCGCGATGTTTTTCAGAAACCTATCCTACATTGCCACTGCATGTTCCCTGACCTCCCCATGCTGACCACCCGCGGTGCTTTTCTCCATCCTACTTTGCCACTCACTGCCTATCCTAATTCAAACCCTCCGATTCACACCACCCCTTGACGTTTTTCTCACTCCTACTGGTGAATGTAATGTTACACACCCATACAATGCGCACCACCCCATGATGTGTTTCTCACTCCTACTAGTGAATGTAATGTTACACACCCATACAGTTCGCACCACCCCGCGATGTTTTTCAGAAACCTATCCTTCATTGCTACTGCATGTTCCCTGACCTCCCCATGCTGACCACCCCGCGGTGCTTTTCTCCATCCTACATTGCCTCTCACTGCCTATCCTAATTCAGACACACCGATTCACACCACCCCGTGATGTTTTTCTCTCTCCTACTAGTGAATGTAATGTTACACACCCATACAATGTGCACCACCCCGCGATGTTTTTCAGAAACCTATCCTTCATTGCCACTGCATGTTCCCTGACCACCCCATGTTGACCACCCCGCAGTGATTTTCTCCATCCTACGTTGTCACTCACTGCCTATCCTAATTCAGTCCCTACGATTCACACCACCCCGTGATGTTTTTCTCACTCCTATGAGTGAATGTAATGTTACACACCCATACAATGCGCACCACCCCGCGATGTTTTTCAGAAACCTATCCTATATTGCCACTGCATGTTCCCTGACCTCACCATGCTGAGCACACCGCGGTGCTTTTATCCATCCTAAATTGCCACGCACTGCCTATCCTAATTCAGATCCTCCTATTTAAACCACCCCTTGATGTTTTTCTCTATCCTACTAGTGAATGTAATATTACACACCCATACAATGCGCACCACCCCATGACGTGTTTCTCACTCCTACTAGTGAAAGTAATGTTACACACCCATACAGTTCGCACCACCCCGCGATGTTTTTCAGAAACGTATCCTTCATTGCTACTGCATGTTCCCTGACCTCCCCATGCTGACCACCCCGCGGTGCTTTTCTCCATCCTACATTGCCTCTCACTGCCTATCCTAATTCAGACCCACCGATTCACACCACCTCGTGATGTTTTTCTCTCTCCTACTAGTGAATGTAATGTTACACATCCATACAATTGCACCAACCCTCGATGTTTTTCAGAAACCTATCCTACATTGCAACTGCATGTTCCCTGAACTCCCCAGCTGACCACCTCGCGGTGCCTTTCTCCATCCTACATTGCCACTCACTACCTATCCTATTTCAGACCCACGGATTCACACCACCCCGTGATGTTTTTCTCTCTCCTACTAGTGAATGTAATGTTACACACCCATACAATGCGCACCACCCCGCGATGTTTTTCAGAAACCTATCCTATATTGCCACTGCATGTTCCCTGACCTCACCATGCTGAGCACACCGCGGTGCTTTTCTCCCTCCTACATTGCCACTCACTACCTATCCTATTTCAGACCCTCCGATTCACACCACCCCGTGATGTTTTTCTCACTCCTACTGGTGAATGTAATTTTACACACCCATACAATGCGCACCAACCCGCGATGTTTTTCAGAAACCAATCCTATATTGCCACTGCATGTTCCCTGACCTCACCATGCTGAGCACACCGCGGTGCTTTTATCCATCCTAAATTGCCACGCACTGCCTATCCTAATTCAGATCCTCCTATTCAAACCACCCCTTGATGTTTTTCTCACTCCTACTAGTGAATGTAATATTACACACCCATACAATGCGCACCACCCCATGATGTGTTTCTCACTCCTACTAGTGAATGTAATGTTACACACCCATACAATTCGCACCACCCCGCGATGTTTTTCAGAAACCTATCCTTCATTGCTACTGCATGCTCCCTGACCTCCCCATGCTGACCACCCCGCGGTGCTTTTCTCCATCCTACATTGCCTCTCACTGCCTATCCTAATTCAGACCAACCGATTCACACCACCCCGTGATGTTTTTCTCTCTCCTACTAGTGAATGTAATGTTACACACCCATACAATGGCACCAACCCGCGATGTTTTTCAGAAACTTATCCTACATTGCAACTGCATGTTCCCTGACCTCCCCAGCTGACCACCTCGCGGTGCTTTTCTCCATCCTACATTGCCACTCACTGCCTATCCTATTTCAGACCCTCCGATTCACACCACCCCGTGATATTTTTCTCACTCCTACTGGTGAATGTAATGTTACACACCCATACAATGCGCACCACCCCGCGATGTTTTTCAGAAACCTATCCTACATTGCCACTGCATGTTCCCTGACCTCCCCATGCTGACCACCCGCGGTGCTTTTCTCCATCCTACTTTGCCACTCACTGCCTATCCTAATTCAAACCCTCCGATTCACACCACCCCGTGACGTTTTTCTCATTCGTACTGGTGAATGTAATGTTACACACCCATACAATGCGCACCACCCCATGATGTGTTTCTCACTCCTACTAGTGAATGTAATGTTACACACCCATACAGTTCGCACCACCCCGCGATGTTTTTCAGAAACCTATCCTTCATTGCTGCTGCATGTTCCCTGACCTCCCCATGCTGACCACCCCGCGGTGCTTTTCTCCATCCTACATTGCCTCTCACTGCATATGCTAATTCAGACCCCCCGATTCACACCACCCGGTGATGTTTTTCTCTCTTCTACTAGTGAATGTAATGTTACACACCCATACAATGCGCACCACCCCGTGATGTTTTTCAGAAACCTATCCTATATTGCCACTGCATGTTCCCTGACCTCCCATTGCTGACCACCCCGCGGTGCTTTTCTCCGTCCTACATTGCCACTCACTGCCTCTCCTAATTCAGCCCCTCTGATTCACACCACCCCGTGATGTTTTTCTCACTCCTACTGGTGAATGTAATGTTACACACCCATACAATGCGCACCACCCCATGATGTGTTTCTCACTCCTACTAGTGAATGTAATGTTACACACCCATACAGTTCGCACCACCCCGCGATGTTTTTCAGAAACCTATCCTTCATTGCTACTGCATGTTCCCTGACATCCCCATGCTGACCACCCGGCGGTGCTTTTCTCCATCCTACATTGCCTCTCACTGCCTATCCTAATTCAGACCCACCGATTCACACCACCCCGTGATGTTTTTCTCTCTCCTACTAGTGAATGTAATGTTACACACCCATACAATGGCACCAACCCGCGATGTTTTTCAGAAACCTATCCTACATTGCAACTGCATGTTCCCTGAACTCCCCAGCTGACCACCTCGCGGTGCTTTTCTCCATCCTACATTGCCACTCACTACCTATCCTATTTCAGACCCTCCGATTCACACCACCCCGTGATGTTTTTCTCACTCCTACTGGTGAATGTAATGTTACACACCCATACAATGCGCACCACCCCGCGATGTTTTTCAGAAACCTATCCTACATTGCCACTGCATGTTCCCTGACCTCCCCATGCTGACCACCCGCGGTGCTTTTCTCCATCCTACTTTGCCACTCACTGCCTATCCTAATTCAAACCCTCCGATTCACACCACCCCGTGACGTTTTTCTCATTCCTACTGGTGAATGTAATGTTACACACCCATACAATGCCCACCACCCCATGATGTGTTTCTCACTCCTACTAGTGAATGTAATGTTACACACCCATACAGTTCGCAACACCCCGCGATGTTTTTCAGAAACCTATCCTTCATTGCTGCTGCATGTTCCCTGACCTCCCGATGCTGACCACCCCGCGGTGCTTTTCTCCATCCTACATTGCCTCTCACTGCATATGCTAATTCAGACCCCCCGATTCACACCACCCGGTGATGTTTTTCTCTCTTCTACTAGTGAATGTAATGTTACACACCCATACAATGCGCACCACCCCGTGATGTTTTTCAGAAACCTATCCTACATTGCCACTGCATGTTCCCTGACCTCCCATTGCTGACCACCCCGTGGTGCTTTTCTCCGTCCTACATTGCCACTCACTGCCTCTCCTAATTCAGCCCCTCTGATTCACACCACCCCGTGATGTTTTTCTCACTCCTACTGGTGAATGTAATGTTACACACCCATACAATGCGCACCACCCCATGATGTGTTTCTCACTCCTACTAGTGAATGTAATGTTACACACCCATACAGTTCGCACCACCCCGCGATGTTTTTCTGAAACCTATCCTTCATTGCTACTGCATGTTCCCTGACATCCCCATGCTGACCACCCCGCGGTGCTTTTCTCCATCCTACATTGCCTCTCACTGCCTATCCTAATTCAGACCCACCGATTCACACCACCCCGTTATGTTTTTCTCTCTCCTACTAGTGAATGTAATGTTACACACCCATACAATGGCACCAACCCGCGATGTTTTTCAGAAACCTATCCTACATTGCAACTGCATGTTCCCTGAACTCCCCAGCTGACCACCTCGCGGTGCTTTTCTCCATCCTACATTGCCACTCACTACCTATCCTATTTCAGACCCTCCGATTCACACCACCCCGTGATGTTTTTCTCACTCCTACTGGTGAATGTAATTTTACACACCCATACAATGCGCACCAACCCGCGATGTTTTTCAGAAACCTATCCTACATTGGCACTGCATGTTCCCTGACCTCCCCATGCTGACCACCCGCGGTGCTTTTCTCTATCCTACATTGCCACTCACTGCCTATCCTAATTCAAACCCTCCGATTCACACCACCCCGTGATGTTTTTCTCACTCCTACTGGTGAATGTAATGTTACACACCCATACAATGCGCACCACCCCATGATGTGTTTCTCACTCCTACTAGTGAATGTAATGTTACACACCCATACAGTTCGCACCACCCCGCGATGTTTTTCAGAAACCTATCCTTCATTGCTACTGCATGTTCCCTGACCTCCCCATGCTGACCACCTCGCGGTGCTTTTCTAAATCCTACATTGCCTCTCACTGCCTATCCTAATTCAGACACACCGATTCACACCACCCCGTGAAGTTTTTCTCTCTCCTACTAGTGAATGTAATGTTACACACCCATACAATGGCACCAACCCGCGATGTTTTTCAGAAACCTATCTTACATTGCAACTGCATGTTCCCTGACCTCCCCAGCTGACCACCTCGCGGTGCTTTTCTCCATCCTACATTGCCACTCACTGCCTATCCTATTTCAGACCCTCCGATTCACACCACCCGGTGATGTTTTTCTCACTCCTACTAGTGAATGTAATGTTACACACCCATACAATGCGCACCACCCCGCGATGTTTTTCAGAAACCTATCCTACATTGCCACTGCATGTTCCCTGACCTCCCCATGCTGACCACCCGCGGTGCTTTTCTCCATCCTACATTGCCACTCACTGCCTATCCTAATTCAAACCCTCCGATTCACACCACCCCGTGATGTTTTTCTCACTCCTACTGGTGAACGTAATGTTACACACCCATACAATGCGCACCACCCCGCGATGTTTTTCAGAAACCTATCCTACATTGCCACTGCATGTTCCCTGACCTCCCCATGCTGCCCAACCTGTGGTGCTTTTCTCCATCCTACATTGCCACTCACTGCCTATCCTAATTCAGACCCTCCGATTCACACCACCCCGTGATGTTTTTCTCACTCCTACTCGTGAATGTAATGTTACACACCCATGCAATGCACACCACCCCGCGATGTTTTTCAGAAACCTATCCTACATTGCCACAGCATGTTACCAGACTTTCCCATGCTGACCACCCCGCGGTGCTGTTCTCCATCCTACATTGCCACTCACTTCCTATCTTAATTCAGACCCTCCAATTCACACCACCCCGTGATGTTTTTCTCACTCCTACTAGTGAATGTAATGTTACACACCCATACAATGCGCACCTCCCCGCGATGTTTTTCAGAAACCTATCCTACATTGCCACAGCATGTTCCCTGACCTCACCATGCTGACCACCCGCGGTGCTTTTCTCCATCCTACATTGCCACTCACTGCCTATCGTAATGCAGACCCTCCAATTCACACCACCCCGTGATGTTTTTCTCACTCCTACTGGTGAATGTAATGTTACACACCCATAAAATGCGCACCACCCCCGGATGTTTATCTCACTCCTACTTGTGAATGTAATGTTACACACCCATCCAATGCACACCACCCCGCGATGTTTTTCAGAAACCTATCCTTCATTGCCACTGCATGTTCCCTGACCACCCCATGTTGACCACCCCGCAGTGATTTTCTCCATCCTACGTTGCCACTCACTGCCTATCCTAATTCAGACCCTCCGATTCACACCACCCCATGATGTTTTTCTCACTCCTACTAGTGAATGTAAAGTTACACACCCATACAATGCGCACGACCACACGATGTTTTTCAGAAACATATCATACATTGCCACTGCATATTCCCTGACCTCCCCGTGCTGACCACCCCGCGGTGCTTTTCCCCATCCTACATTGCCACTCACTGCCTATCCTAATTCAGGCCCTCCGATGCACACCACCCCGTGATGTTTTTCTCACTCCTACTAGTGAATGTAATGTTACACACCCATACAATGCTCACCACCCTGCGATGTTTTTCAGAAACCTATCCTACATTACCACTGCATGTTCCATGACCTCCCCATGCTGACCACCCCGCGGTGTTTTTCTCCATCCTACATTGCCACTCGCTGCCTATCCTAATTCAGACCCTCCGATTCAAACCACCCAGTGATGTTTTTCTCACTCCTACTGGTGAATGTAATGTTACACACCCATACAATGCGTACACCCCGCGATGTGTTTCAGAAACCTATCCTAAATTGTCACTGCCTGTTCCCCGACCTCCCCATGCTGACCACCCTGCGGTGCTTTTCTCCATCCTACATTGCCACTCACTGCCTATCCTAATTCAGACCCTCCGATTCACACCACCCCATGATGTTTTTCTCACTCCTACTAGTAAATGTAATGTTACACACCCATACAATGCGCACCACCCCATGATGTGTTTCTCACTCCTACTAGTGAATGTAATGTTACACACCCATACAATGCGCACCACCCCGAGATGTTTTTCAGAAAATTATCCTACATAGCCACTGCATGTTTCCTGACCTCCACATGCTGAACACCCCACGGTGTTTTTCTCCATCCTTCATTGCCACTAACTGCCTATCCTAATTCAGGCCCTCCTTTTCACACCACCCCGTGACGTTTTTCTCACTTCTACTTGTGAATGTAATGTTACACACCCATACAATGCGCACCACCCCGCGATGTTTTTCAGAAACCTATCCTACATTGCCACTGCATGTTCCCTGACCCCCCAATGCTGACAACCCCGCTGTGCTTTTCTCCATCCTACATTGCCGCTCACTGCCTATCCTAATTCAGACCCACCGATTCACACCACCCCGTGATGTTTTTCTCTCTCCTACTAGTGAATGTAATGTTACACACCCATACAATGGCACCAACCCGCGATGTTTTTCAGAAACCTATCCTACATTGCAACTGCATGTTCCCTGACCTCCCCAGCTGACCACCTCGCGGTGCTTTTCTCCATCCTACATTGCCACTCACTGTCTATCCTATTTCAGACCCTCCGATTCACACCACCCCGTGATGTTTTTCTCACTCCTACTAGTGAATGTAATGTTACACACCCATACAATGCGCACCAACCCGCGATGTTTTTCAGAAACCTATCCTACTTTGCCACTGCATGTTCCCTGACCTCCCCATGCTGACCACCCGCGGTGCTTTTCTCCACCCTACATTGCCACTCACTGCCTATCCTAATTCAAACCCTCCGATTCACACCACCCCGTGATGTTTTTCTCACTCCTACTGGTGAACGTAATGTTACACACCCATACAATGTGCACCACCCCGCGATGTTTTTCAGAAACCTATCCTACATTGCCACTGCATGTTCCCTGACCTCCCCATGCTGCCCAACCCGTGCTGCTTTTCTCCATCCTACATTGCCACTCACTGCCTATCCTAATTCAGACCCTCCGATTCACACCACCCCGTGATGTTTTTCTCACTCCTACTCGTGAATGTAATGTTACACACCCATGCAATGCGCACCACCCCGCGATGTTTTTCAGAAACCTATCCTACATTGCCACAGCATGTTCCCAGACTTTCCCATGCTGACCACCCCGCGGTGCTGTTCTCCATCCTACATTGCCACTCACTTCCTATCTTAATTCAGACCCTCCAATTCACACCACCCCGTGATGTTTTTCTCACTCCTACTAGTGAATGTAATGTTACACACCCATACAATGCGCACCTCCCCGCGATGTTTTTCAGAAACCAATCCTACATTGCCACAACATGTTCCCTGACCTCACCATGCTGACCACCCGCGGTGCTTTTCCCATCCTACAATGCCACTCACTGCCTATCGTAATGCAGACCCTCCAATTCACACCACCCCGTGATGTTTTTCTCACTCCTACTGGTGAATGTAATGTTACACACCCATAAAATGCGCACCACCCCCGGATGTTTATCTCACTCCTACTAGTGAATGTAATGTTACACACCCATCCAATGCACACCACCCCGCGATGTTTTTCAGAAACCTATCCTTCATTGCCACTGCATGTTCCCTGACCACCCCATGTTGACCACCCCGCAGTGATTTTCTCCATCCTACGTTGCCACTCACTGCCTATTCTAATTCAGACCCTCCGATTCACACCACCCCATGATGTTTTTCTCACTCCTACTAGTGAATGTAATGTTACACACACATACAATGCGCACCACCACACGATGTTTTTCAGAAACATATCATACATTGCCACTGCATGTTCCCTGAACTCCCCAGCTGACCACCTCGCGGTGCTTTTCTCCATCCTACATTGCCACTCACTACCTATCCTATTTCAGACCCTCCGATTCACACCACCCCGTGATGTTTTTCTCACTCCTACTGGTGAATGTAATGTTACACACCCATACAATGCGCACCACCCCGCGATGTTTTTCAGAAACCTATCCTACATTGCCACTGCATGTTCCCTGACCTCCCCATGCTGACCACCCGCGGTGCTTTTCTCCATCCTACTTTGCCACTCACTGCCTATCCTAATTCAAACCCTCCGATTCACACCACCCCGTGACGTTTTTCTCATTCCTACTGGTGAATGTAATGTTACACACCCATACAATGCGCACCACCCCATGATGTGTTTCTCACTCCTACTAGTGAATGTAATGTTACACACCCATACAGTTCGCAAACCCCGCGATGTTTTTCAGAAACCTATCCTTCATTGCTGCTGCATGTTCCCTGACCTCCCGATGCTGACCACCCCGCGGTGCTTTTCTCCATCCTACATTGCCTCTCACTGCATATGCTAATTCAGACCCCCCGATTCACAACACCCGGTGATGTTTTTCTCTCTTCTACTAGTGAATGTAATGTTACACACCCATACAATGCGCACCACCCCGTGATGTTTTTCAGAAACCTATCCTACATTGCCACTGCATGTTCCCTGACCTCCCATTGCTGACCACCCCGTGGTGCTTTTCTCCGTCCTACATTGCCACTCACTGCCTCTCCTAATTCAGCCCCTCTGATTCACACCACCCCGTGATGTTTTTCTCACTCCTACTGGTGAATGTAATGTTACACACCCATACAATGCGCACCACCCCATGATGTGTTTCTCACTCCTACTAGTGAATGTAATGTTACACACCCATACAGTTCGCACCACCCCGCGATGTTTTTCTGAAACCTATCCTTCATTGCTACTGCATGTTCCCTGACATCCCCATGCTGACCACCCCGCGGTGCTTTTCTCCATCCTACATTGCCTCTCACTGCCTATCCTAATTCAGACCCACCGATTCACACCACCCTGTGATGTTTTTCTCTCTCCTACTAGTGAATGTAATGTTACACACCCATACAATGGCACCAACCCGCGATGTTTTTCAGAAACCTATCCTACATTGCAACTGCATGTTCCCTGAACTCCCCAGCTGACCACCTCGCGGTGCTTTTCTCCATCCTACATTGCCACTCACTACCTATCCTATTTCAGACCCTCCGATTCACACCACCCCGTGATGTTTTTCTCACTCCTACTGGTGAATGTAATTTTACACACCCATACAATGCGCACCAACCCGCGATGTTTTTCAGAAACCTATCCTACATTGCCACTGCATGTTCCCTGACCTCCCCATGCTGACCACCCGCGGTGCTTTTCTCTATCCTACATTGCCACTCACTGCCTATCCTAATTCAAACCCTCCGATTCACACCACCCCGTGATGTTTTTCTCACTCCTACTGGTGAATGTAATGTTACACACCCATACAATGCGCACCACCCCATGATGTGTTTCTCACTCCTACTAGTGAATGTAATGTTACACACCCATACAGTTCGCACCACCCCGCGATGTTTTTCAGAAACCTATCCTTCATTTGCTACTGCATGTTCCCTGACCTCCCCATGCTGACCACCTCGCGGTGCTTTTCTAAATCCTACATTGCCTCTCACTGCCTATCCTAATTCAGACACACCGATTCACACCACCCCGTGAAGTTTTTCTCTCTCCTACTAGTGAATGTAATGTTACACACCCATACAATGGCACCAACCCGCGATGTTTTTCAGAAACCTATCTTACCTTGCAACTGCATGTTCCCTGACCTCCCCAGCTGACCACCTCGCGGTGCTTTTCTCCATCCTACATTGCCACTCACTGCCTATCCTATTTCAGACCCTCCGATTCACACCACCCGGTGATGTTTTTCTCACTCCTACTAGTGAATGTAATGTTACACACCCATACAATGCGCACCACCCCGCGATGTTTTTCAGAAACCTATCCTACATTGCCACTGCATGTTCCCTGACCTCCCCATGCTGACCACCCGCGGTGCTTTTCTCCATCCTACATTGCCACTCACTGCCTATCCTAATTCAAACCCTCCGATTCACACCACCCCGTGATGTTTTTCTCACTCCTACTGGTGAACGTAATGTTACACACCCATACAATGCGCACCACCCCGCGATGTTTTTCAGAAACCTATCCTACATTGCCACTGCATGTTCCCTTACCTCCCCATGCTGCCCAACCTGTGGTGCTTTTCTCCATCCTACATTGCCACTCACTGCCTATCCTAATTCAGACCCTCCGATTCACACCACCCCGTGATGTTTTTCTCACTCCTACTCGTGAATGTAATGTTACACACCCATGCAATGCACACCACCCCGCGATGTTTTTCAGAAACCTATCCTACATTGCCACAGCATGTTCCCAGACTTTCCCATGCTGACCACCCCGCGGTGCTTTTCTCCATCCTACATTGCCACTCACTTCCTATCTTAATTCAGACCCTCCAATTCACACCACCCCGTGATGTTTTTCTCACTCCTACTAGTGAATGTAATGTTACACACCCATACAATGCGCACCTCCCCGCGATGTTTTTCAGAAACCTATCCTACATTGCCACAGCATGTTCCCTGACCTCACCATGCTGACCACCCTCGGTGCTTTTCTCCATCCTACATTGCCACTCACTGCCTATCGTAATGCAGACCCTCCAATTCACACCACCCCGTGATGTTTTTCTCACTCCTACTGGTGAATGTAATGTTACACACCCATAAAATGCGCACCACCCCCGGATGTTTATCTCACTCCTACTTGTGAATGTAATGTTACACACCCATCCAATGCACACCACCCCGCGATGTTTTTCAGAAACCTATCCTTCATTGCCACTGCATGTTCCCTGACCACCCCATGTTGACCACCCCGCAGTGATTTTCTCCATCCTACGTTGCCACTCACTGCCTATCCTAATTCAGACCCTCCGATTCACACCACCCCATGATGTTTTTCTCACTCCTACTAGTGAATGTAAAGTTACACACCCATACAATGCGCACGACCACACGATGTTTTTCAGAAACATATCATACATTGCCACTGCATATTCCCTGACCTCCCCGTGCTGACCACCCCGCGGTGCTTTTCCCCATCCTACATTGCCACTCACTGCCTATCCTAATTCAGGCCCTCCGATGCACACCACCCCGTGATGTTTTTCTCACTCCTACTAGTGAATGTAATGTTACACACCCATACAATGCTCACCACCCTGCGATGTTTTTCAGAAACCTATCCTACATTACCACTGCATGTTCCATGACCTCCCCATGCTGACCACCCCGCGGTGTTTTTCTCCATCCTACATTGCCACTCACTGCCTATCCTAATTCAGACCCTCCGATTCAAACCACCCAGTGATGTTTTTCTCACTCCTACTTGTTAATGTAATGTTACACACCCACACAATGCGCACCACCCCATGATGTGTTTCTCACTCCTACTAGTGAATGTAATGTTACACACCCATACAATGCGCACAACCCCACGATGTTTTTCAGAAACCTATCCTACATTGCCACTGCATGTTCCCTGACCTCCACATGCTGAACACCCCGCTGTGCTTTTCTCCATCCTACATTGCCACTCGCTGCCTATCCTAATTCAGATCCTCCAAATCACACCACCCCGTGATGTTTTTCTCACTCCTACTGGTGAATGTAATGTTACACACCCATACAATGCGTACACCCCGCGATGTGTTTCAGAAACCTATCCTAAATTGTCACTGCCTGTTCCCCGACCTCCCCATGCTGACCACCCTGCGGTGCTTTTCTCCATCCTACATTGCCACTCACTGCCTATCCTAATTCAGACCCTCCGATTCACACCACCCCATGATGTTTTTCTCACTCCTACTAGTAAATGTAATGTTACACACCCATACAATGCGCACCACCCCATGATGTGTTTCTCACTCCTACTAGTGAATGTAATGTTACACACCCATACAATGCGCACCACCCCGAGATGTTTTTCAGAAAATTATCCTACATAGCCACTGCATGTTTCCTGACCTCCACATGCTGAACACCCCACGGTGTTTTTCTCCATGCTTCATTGCCACTAACTGCCTATCCTAATTCAGGCCCTCCTTTTCACACCACCCCGTGACGTTTTTCTCACTTCTACTTGTGAATGTAATGTTACACACCCATACAATGCGCACCACCCCGCGATGTTTTTCAGAAACCTATCCTACATTGCCACTGCATGTTCCCTGACCTCCCAATGCTGACAACCCCGCTGTGCTTTTCTCCATCCTACATTGCCGCTCACTGCCTATCCTAATTCAGACCCACCGATTCACACCACCCCGTGATGTTTTTCTCTCTCCTACTAGTGAATGTAATGTTACACACCCATACAATGGCACCAACCCGCGATGTTTTTCAGAAACCTATCCTACATTGCAACTGCATGTTCCCTGACCTCCCCAGCTGACCACCTCGCGGTGCTTTTCTCCATCCTACATTGCCACTCACTGTCTATCCTATTTCAGACCCTCCGATTCACACCACCCCGTGATGTTTTTCTCACTCCTACTAGTGAATGTAATGTTACACACCCATACAATGCGCACCAACCCGCGATGTTTTTCAGAAACCTATCCTACTTTGCCACTGCATGTTCCCTGACCTCCCCATGCTGACCACCCGCGGTGCTTTTCTCCACCCTACATTGCCACTCACTGCCTATCCTAATTCAAACCCTCCGATTCACACCACCCCGTGATGTTTTTCTCACTCCTACTGGTGAACGTAATGTTACACACCCATACAATGTGCACCACCCCGCGATGTTTTTCAGAAACCTATCCTACATTGCCACTGCATGTTCCCTGACCTCCCCATGCTGCCCAACCCGTGGTGCTTTTCTCCATCCTACATTGCCACTCACTGCCTATCCTAATTCAGACCCTCCGATTCACACCACCCCGTGATGTTTTTCTCACTCCTACTCGTGAATGTAATGTTACACACCCATGCAATGCGCACCACCCCGCGATGTTTTTCAGAAACCTATCCTACATTGCCACAGCATGTTCCCAGACTTTCCCATGCTGACCACCCCGCGGTGCTGTTCTCCATCCTACATTGCCACTCACTTCCTATCTTAATTCAGACCCTCCAATTCACACCAACCCGTGATGTTTTTCTCACTCCTACTAGTGAATGTAATGTTACACACCCATACAATGCGCACCTCCCCGCGATGTTTTTCAGAAACCTATCCTACATTGCCACAGCATGTTCCCTGACCTCACCATGCTGACCACCCGCGGTGCTTTTCTCCATCCTACATTGCCACTCACTGCCTATCGTAATGCAGACCCTCCAATTCACACCACCCCGTGATGTTTTTCTCACTCCTACTGGTGAATGTAATGTTACACACCCATAAAATGCGCACCACCCCCGGATGTTTATCTCACTCCTACTTGTGAATGTAATGTTACACACCCATCCAATGCACACCACCCCGCGATGTTTTACAGAAACCTATCCTTCATTGCCACTGCATGTTCCCTGACCACCCCATGTTGACCACCCCGCAGTGATTTTCTCCATCCTACGTTGCCACTCACTGCCTATCCTAATTCAGACCCTCCGATTCACACCACCCCATGATGTTTTTCTCACTCCTACTAGTGAATGTAAAGTTACACACCCATACAATGCGCACGACCACACGATGTTTTTCAGAAACATATCATACATTGCCACTGCATATTCCCTGACCTCCCCGTGCTGACCACCCCGCGGTGCTTTTCCCCATCCTACATTGCCACTCACTGCCTATCCTAATTCAGGCCCTCTGATGCACACCACCCCGTGATGTTTTTCTCACTCCTACTAGTGAATGTAATGTTACACACCCATACAATGCTCACCACCCTGCGATGTTTTTCAGAAACCTATCCTACATTACCACTGCATGTTCCATGACCTCCCCATGCTGACCACCCCGCGGTGTTTTTCTCCATCCTACATTGCCACTCACTGCCAATCCTAATTCAGACCCTCCGATTCAAACCACCCAGTGATGTTTTTCTCACTCCTACTTGTTAATGTAATGTTACACACCCACACAATGCGCACCACCCCATGATGTGTTTCTCACTCCTACTAGTGAATGTAATGTTACACACCCATACAATGCGCACAACCCCACGATGTTTTTCAGAAACCTATCCTACATTGCCACTGCATGTTCCCTGACCTCCACATGCTGAACACCCCGCTGTGCTTTTCTCCATCCTACATTGCCACTCGCTGCCTATCCTAATTCAGATCCTCCAAATCACACCACCCCGTGATGTTTTTCTCACTCCTACTGGTGAATGTAATGTTACACACCCATACAATGCGTACACCCCGCGATGTGTTTCAGAAACCTATCCTAAATTGTCACTGCCTGTTCCCCGACCTCCCCATGCTGACCACCCTGCGGTGCTTTTCAACATCCTACATTGCCACTCACTGCCTATCCTAATTCAGACCCTCCGATTCACACCACCCCATGATGTTTTTCTCACTCCTACTAGTAAATGTAATGTTACACACCCATACAATGCGCACCACCCCATGATGTGTTTCTCACTCCTACTAGTGAATGTAATGTTACACACCCATACAATGCGCACCACCCCGAGATGTTTTTCAGAAAATTATCCTACATAGCCACTGCATGTTTCCTGACCTCCACATGCTGAACACCCCACGGGGTTTTCTCCATGCTTCATTGCCACTAACTGCCTATCCTAATTCAGGCCCTCCTTTTCACACCACCCCGTGACGTTTTTCTCACTTCTACTTGTGAATGTAATGTTACACACCCATACAATGCGCACCACCCCGCGATGTTTTTCAGAAACCTATCCTACATTGCCACTGCATGTTCCCTGACCTCCCAATGCTGACAACCCCGCTGTGCTTTTCTCCATCCTACATTGCCGCTCACTGCCTATCCTAATTCAGACCCACCGATTCACACCACCCCGTGATGTTTTTCTCTCTCCTACTAGTGAATGTAATGTTACACACCCATACAATGGCACCAACCCGCGATGTTTTTCAGAAACCTATCCTACATTGCAACTGCATGTTCCCTGACCTCCCCAGCTGACCACCTCGCGGTGCTTTTCTCCATCCTACATTGCCACTCACTGTCTATCCTATTTCAGACCCTCCGATTCACACCACCCCGTGATGTTTTTCTCACTCCTACTAGTGAATGTAATGTTACACACCCATACAATGCGCACCAACCCGCGATGTTTTTCAGAAACCTATCCTACTTTGCCACTGCATGTTCCCTGACCTCCCCATGCTGACCACCCGCGGTGCTTTTCTCCACCCTACATTGCCACTCACTGCCTATCCTAATTCAAACCCTCCGATTCACACCACCCCGTGATGTTTTTCTCACTCCTACTGGTGAACGTAATGTTACACACCCATACAATGTGCACCACCCCGCGATGTTTTTCAGAAACCTATCCTACATTGCCACTGCATGTTCCCTGACCTCCCCATGCTGCCCAACCCGTGGTGCTTTTCTCCATCCTACATTGCCACTCACTGCCTATCCTAATTCAGACCCTCTGATTCACACCACCCCGTGATGTTTTTCTCACTCCTACTCGTGAATGTAATGTTACACACCCATGCAATGCGCACCACCCCGCGATGTTTTTCAGAAACCTATCCTACATTGCCACAGCATGTTCCCAGACTTTCCCATGCTGACCACCCCGCGGTGCTGTTCTCCATCCTACATTGCCACTCACTTCCTATCTTAATTCAGACCCTCCAATTCACACCACCCCGTGATGTTTTTCTCACTCCTACTAGTGAATGTAATGTTACACACCCATACAATGCGCACCTCCCCGCGATGTTTTTCAGAAACCAATCCTACATTGCCACAGCATGTTCCCTGACCTCACCATGCTGACCACCCGCGGTGCTTTTCTCCATCCTACATTGCCACTCACTGCCTATCGTAATGCAGACCCTCCAATTCACACCACCCCGTGATGTTTTTCTCACTCCTACTGGTGAATGTAATGTTACACACCCATAAATTGCGCACCACCCCCGGATGTTTATCTCACTCCTACTAGTGAATGTAATGTTACACACCCATCCAATGCACACCACCCCGCGATGTTTTTCAGAAACCTATCATTCATTGCCACTGCATGTTCCCTGACCACCCCATGTTGACCACCCCGCAGTGATTTTCTCCATCCTACGTTGCCACTCACTGCCTATTCTAATTCAGACCCTCCGATTCACACCACCCCATGATGTTTTTCTCACTCCTACTAGTGAATGTAATGTTACACACCCATACAATGCGCACCACCACACGATGTTTTTCAGAAACATATCATACATTGCCACTGCATATTCCATGACCTCCCTGTGCTGACCACCCCGCGGTGCTTTTCCCAATCCTACATTGCCACTCACTGCCTATCCTAATTCAGGCCCTCCGATTCACACCACCCCGTGATGTTTTTCTCACTCCTACTAGTGAATGTAATGTTACACACCCATACAATGCTCACCACCCTGCGATGTTTTTCAGAAACCTATCCTACATTACCACTGCATGTTCCATGACCTCCCCATGCTGACCACCCCGCGGTGTTTTTCTCCATCCTACATTGCCACTCACTGCCTATCCTAATTCAGACCCTCCGATTCATACCACCCAGTGATGTTTTTCTCACTCCTACTTGTTAATGTAATGTTACACACCCACACAATGCGCACCACCCCATGATGTGTTTCTCACTCCTACTAGTGAATGTAATGTTACACACCCATACAATGCGCACAACCCCACGATGTTTTTCAGAAACCTATCCTACATTGCCACTGCATGTTCCCTGACCTCCACATGCTGAACACCCCGCGGTGCTTTTCTCCATCCTACATTGCCACTCGCTGCCTATCCTAATTCAGATCCTCCAAATCACACCACCCCGTGATGTTTTTCTCACTCCTACTGGTGAATGTAATGTTACACACCCATACAATGCGTACACCCCGCGATGTGTTTCAGAAACCTATCCTAAATTGTCACTGCCTGTTCCCCGACCTCCCCATGCTGACCACCCTGCGGTGCTTTTCTCCATTCTACATTGCGACTCACTGCCTATCCTAATTCAGACCCTCCGATTTACACCACCCCATGATGTTTTTCTCACTCCTACTAGTAAATGTAATGTTACACACCCATACAATGCGCACCACCCCATGATGTGTTTCTCACTCCTATTAGTGAATGTAATGTTACACACCCATACAATGCGCACCACCCCGAGATGTTTTTTAGAAACGTATCCTACATTGCCACTGCATGTTTCCTGACCTCCACATGCTGAACACCCCACGGTGTTTTTCTCCATCCTTCATTGCCACTAACTGCCTATCCTAATTCAGGCCCTCCGTTTCACACCACCCCGTGACGTTTTTCTCACTTCTACTTGTGAATGTAATGTTACACACCCATACAATGTGCACCACCCCGCGATGTTTTTCAGAAACCTATCCTACATTGCCACTGCATATTCCCTGACCTCCCCATGCTGACAACCCCGCGGTGCTTTTCTCCATCCTACATTGCCTCTCACTGCCTATCCTAATTCAGACCCACCGATTCACACCACCCGGTGATGTTTTTCTCTCTCCTACTAGTGAATGTAATGTTACACACCCATACAATGGCAGCAACCCGCGATGTTTTTCAGAAACCTATCCTACATTGCAACTGCATGTTCCCTGACTTCCCCATGCTGACCACCCCGCGGTGCTTTTCTCCATCCTTCATTGCCACTCACTGCCTATCCTAATTCAGACCCTAATATTCACACCACCCCGTGATGTTTTTCTCACTCCTACTAGTGAATGAAATGTTACACACCCATACAATGCGCACCACCCCGCGATGTTTTTCAGAATCCTATCCTACATTGCCACTGCATGTTCCCTGACCTCCCCATGGTGACCACCCCGCGGTGCTTTTCTCCATCCTACATTGCACTCACTGCCTATCCTAATTCAGACCCTCCGATTTACACCAAGCCATGATATTTTTCTCACTCCTACTAGTGAATGTAATGTTACACACCCATACAATGCGCACCACCCCCGGATGTTTTTCACAAAAGTATCCTACATTGCCACTGCATGTTCCCTGACTTCCCCATGCTGACCACCCCGAGGTGCTTTTCTCCATCCTACATTGCCACTCACTTCCTATCCTAATTCAGACCCTCCGATTCACACCACCCCGTTATGTTTTTCTCACTCCTACTAGTGAATGTAATGTTACACATCCATACAATGCGCACCACCCCGTGATGTTTTTCTCACTCCTACTAGTGAATGTAAAGTTACACACCCATACAATGCACACCACCCCGCGTTTTTTTTTCAGAAACCTATCCTACATTTCCACTGCTAGTTCCCTGACCTCCCCATGCTGACCACCCCGCGGTGCTTTTCTCCATCCTACATTGCCACTCACTGCCTATCCTATTTAGACCCTCCGATTCACACCACCCAGTTATGTTTTTCTCCTCCTACTGGTGAATGTAATGTTACAAACCAATACAATGCGCACCACCCCGCGATGTTTTTCAGGAACCTATCCTACATTGTCACTGCATGTTCCCTGACCTCCCCAGCTGACCACCTCGCGGTGCTTTTCTCCATCCTACATTGCCACTCACTGCCTACCCTATTTCAGACCCTCCGATTCACACCACCCCGTGATGTTTTTCTCACTCCTACTGGTGAATGTAATGTTACACACCCATCCAATGCACACCACCCCGCGATGTTTTTCAGAAACCTATCCTTCATTGCCACTGCATGTTCCCTGACCTCCCCATGTTGACCAACCCGCGGTGCTTTTCTCCATCCTACGTTGCCACTCACTGCCTATCCTAATTCATACCCTCCGATTCACACCTCCCCGTGATGTTTTTCTCACCCTACTAGTGAATGTAATGTTACACACCCATACAATGCGCACCACCACACGATGTTTTTCACAAACATATCATACATTGCCACTGCATATTCCCTGACTTCCCCGTGCTGACCACCCCGCGGTGCTTTTCCCTATCCTACATTGCCACTCACTGACTATACTAATTCAGACCCTCCGATTCACACCACCCCGTGATGTTTTTCTCACTCCTACTAGTGAATGTAATGTTACACACCCATACAATGCTCACCACCCTGCGATGTTTTTCAGATACCTATCCTACATTACCACTGCATGTTCCATGACCTCCCAATGCTGACCACCCGGCGGTGTTTTTCTCCATCCTACATTGCCACTCACTGCCTATCCTAATTCAGACCCTCCGATTCAAACCACCCCATGATGTTTTTCTCACTCCTACTTGTGAATGTAATGTTACACACCCATACAATGCGCACTACCCCATGATGTGTTTCTGACTCCTACTAGTGAATGTAATGTTACACACCAATACAATGCGAACCACCCCGCGATGTTTTCAGAAACCTATCATACATTACCACTGCATGTTCCATGACCTACCCACGCTGACCACCCCGCGGTGTTTTTCTCCATCCTACATTGCCACTCACTGCCTATCCTAATTCAGACCCTCCGATTCAAACCACCCCTGATGTTTTTCTCAGTCCTACTTGTGAATGTAATGTTACACACCCATACAATGCGCACCACCCCATGATGTGTTTCTCACTCCTACTAGTGAATGTAATGTTACACACCCATACAATTCGCACAACCCAGCGATGTTTTTCAGAAACCTATCCTACATTGCCACTGCATGTTCCCTGACCTCCACATGCTGACCACCCCGCGGTGCTTTTCTCCATCCTACGTTGCCACTCACTGCCTATCCTAATTCAGATCCTCCAATTCACACCACCCCGTGATGTTTTTCTCACTCCTACTGGTGAATGTAATGTTACACACACATACAATGCGCACCACCCAACATGTTTTTCAGAACCCTATTCTACATTGCCCCTGTATGTTCCCTGACCTCCCCATGCTGACCACCCTGCGGTGCTTTTCTCCATCCGACATTGCAACTCACTGCCTATCGTAATAAAGACCCACCGATTCACACCACCCGGTGATGTTTTTCTCACTCCTACTAGTGATTGTTATGTTACACACCCATACAATGTGCACCACATCGCTATGCTTTTCAGAAACCTATCCTACATTGCCACTGCATGTTCCCTGACCTCCCCATGCTGACCACCCCGCGGTGCTTTTCTCCATCCTACATTGCCATTCACTGGCTATCCTAATTCAAACCCTCCGATTCACACCACCCCGTGATTTTTTCTCACTCCTACTAGTGAATGTAATGCTACACACCCATACAATGCACACCACACCGCGATGTTTTTCAGAAACCTATCCTACATTGCCACTGCATGTTCCCTGACCTCCCCGTGCTGACCACCCCGCGGTGCTTTTCTCCATCCTACATTGCCACTCACTGCCTAATCTATTCAGACCCTCCGAATCACACCACCCCGTTATGATTTTATCACTCCTACTAGTGAATGTAATGTTACACACCCATACAATGCGCATCACCCCGCGATGTTTTTCAGAAACCTATCCTACATTGTCAAAGCGTGTTCCCTGACCTCGACATGCTGATCACCCCGCGGTGCTTTTCTCCACCCTACATTGCCACTCACTGCCTATCCTAATTCAGACCCTCCGATTCACACCACCCCGTGATGTTTTTCTCACTCCTAATAGTGAATGTAAT
Source organism: Cavia porcellus (assembly GCF_034190915.1). Classification (NCBI taxonomy): domain Eukaryota; kingdom Metazoa; phylum Chordata; class Mammalia; order Rodentia; family Caviidae; genus Cavia; species Cavia porcellus. Next base: position 71,500,333 of record NW_026947502.1, read on the forward strand.
GTTACACACCCATATAATGCCCACCAGCCCGCGATGTTTTTCAGAATCCTATCCTACATGGCCACTGCATATTCCCTGACCTACCCATGCTGACCAGCCCGCAGTCCTTTTCCCCATCCTACATTGCCACTCACTGCCTATCGTAATTCAGACCCTCAGATTCACACCACCCCGTGATGTTTTTATCACTCCTACTAGTGAATGTAATGTTACACACCCATACAATGCACACCACCCCGGGATGTTTTTGTCACTCCTACTAGTGTATGTAATGTTACACACCCATACAATGCGCACCACCCCGCGATGTTTTTCAGAAACCTATCCTACATTACCACTGCATGTTCCATGACCTCCCCATGCTGACCACCCCGCGGTGTTTTTCTCCATCCTACATTGCCACTGACTGCCTATCCTAATTCAGACCCTCCGATTCAAACCACCCCATGATGTTTTTCTCATTCCTACCTGTGAATGTAATGTTACACACCCATACAATGCGCACAACCCCATGATGTGTTTCTCACACCTACTAGTGAATGTAATGTTACACACCCATACAATGCGCACAACCCCGCGATGTTTTTCAGAAACCTATCCTACATTGCCACTGCATGTTCCATGACCTCCCCATGCTGACCACCCCGCATTGTTTTTCTCCATCCTACATTGCCACTCTCTGCCTATCCTAATTCAGACCCTCCGATTCAAACCACCCCGTGATGTTTTTCTCACTCCTACTTGTGAATGTAATGTTACACACCCATACAATGCGCACAACCCCATGATGTGTTTCTCACTCCTACTAGTGAATGTAATGTTACACACCCATACAATGCGCACAACCCCGCGATGTTTTTCAGAAACCTATCCTACATTGCCACTGCATGTTCCCTGACCTCCACATGCTGACCACCCCGCGGTGCTTTTCTCCATCCTACATTGCCACTCGCTGCTTATCCTAATTCAGATCCTCCAATTCACACCACCCCGTGATGTTTTCCTCACTCCTACTGGTGAATGTAATGTTACACACCAATACAATGCGCACACCCCGCGATGTGTTTCAGAAACCTATCCTATATTGTCACTGCCTGTTCCCCGACCTCCCCATGCTGACCACCCCGTGGTGCTTTTCTCCATCCTACATTGCCACTCACTGCCTATCCTAATTCAGACCCTCCGATTCACAAGAACCCATGATATTTTTCTCACTCCTACTGGTGAATTTAATGTTACACACCCATCCAATGCGCACCACCCCATGATGTGTTTCTCACTCCTACTAGTGAATGTAATGTTACACACCCATACAATGCGCACCACCCCGAGATGTTTTTCAGAAACGTATCCTACATTGCCCCTGCATGTTTCCTGACCTCCACATGCTGAACACCCCACGGTGTTTTTCTCCATACTTCATTGCCACTAACTGCCTATCCTAATTCAGGCCCTCCGATTCACACCAAACCGTGACGTTTTTCTCACTCCTACTAGTGAATGTAATGTTACACATCCATACAATGCGCACCACCCCGTGATGTTTTTCTCACTCCTACTAGTGAATGTAATGTTACACTCCCATACAATGCGCACCACGCCGCGATGTTTTTCAAAAACCTATCCTACATTGCCACTGCATGTTCCCTGACTTCCCCATGCTGACCACCCCGCGGTGCTTTTCTCCATCCTTCATTGCCACTCACTGCCTATCGTAATTCAGACCCTAATATTCACACCACCCCGTGATGTTTTTCTCACTCCTACTAGTGAATGTAATGTTACACCCCCATACAATGCGCACCACCCCGCGATGTTTTTCAGAATCCTATCCTACATTGCCACTGCATGTTCCCTGACCTCCCCATGGTGACCACCCCGCGGTGCTTTTCTCCATCCTACATTGCACTCACTGCCTATCCTAATTCAGACCCTCCGATTTACACCAAGCCATGCTATTTTTCTCACTAATACTAGTGAATGTAATGTTACACACCCATACAATGCGCACCACCCCCGGATGTTTTTCAGAAACGTATCCTACATTTCCACTGCACGTTCCCTGACTTCCCCATGCTGACCACCCCGAGGTGCTTTTCTCCATCCTACATTGCCACTCACTTCCTATCCTAATTCAGACCCTCCGATTCACACCACCCCGTGATGTTTTTCTCACTCCTACTAGTGAATGTAATGTTACACATCCATACAATGCGCACCACCCCGTGATGTTTTTCTCACTCCTACTAGTGAATGTAATGTTACACACCCATACAATGCACACCACCCCGCGTTTTTTTTCAGAAACCTATCCTACATTTCCACTGCTAGTTCCCTGACTTCCCCATGCTGACCACCCCGCGGTGCTTTTCTCCATCCTACATTGCAACTCACTGCCTATCCTATTTAGACCCTCCGATTCACACCACCCAGTTATGTTTTTCTCCTCCTAATGGTGAATGTAATGTTACAAACCAATACAATGGGCACCACCCCGCGATGTTTTTCAGGAACCTATCCTACATTGTCACTGCATGTTCCCTGACCTCCACATGCTGACCACCCCGTGGTGCTTTTCCCCATCCTACATTGCCACTCAATGCCTATCCTTATTCAGACCCTCCGATTCACACCACCCCGTGATGTTTTTCTCATTTCTACTAGTGAATGTAAAGTTACACACCCATACAATGCGCACCACCCCGCGATGTTTTTCAGAAACCTATCCTATATTGCCACTGCATGTTCCCTGACCTCACCATGCTGAGCACACCACGGTGCATTTATCCATCCTAAATTGCCAGCACTGCCTATTCTAATTCAGGTCCTCCTATTCAAACCACCCTGTGATGTTTTTCTCACTCCTACTAGTGAATGTAATGTTACACACCCATACAATGCGCAACACCCCGTGATGTTTTTCTCACTCCTACTAGTGAATTTAATGTTACACACCCATACATTGCGCACCACCCCGCGATGTTTTTCAGAAACCTATCCTACATTGAAACTGCATGTTCCCTGACTTCCACAAGCTGACCAACCAGCGGTGCTTTTCTCCATCCTACATTGCGACTCACTGCCTATCCTAATTCAGACCCTCCAAATCACACAACCCTGTGATGTTTTTCTCACTCCTAGTAGTGAATGTAAAGTTACACACCCATACAATGCGCAAAACCCCGCGATGTTTTTCTCACTCCTACTAGTGAATGTAATGTTACACACCCATACAATGCACACCACCCCGCGATGTTTTTCAGAAACCTATCGTACATTGCCACTGCATGTTCCCTGACCTCCCCATGCTGACCACCCCGCGGTGCTTTATCCATCCTAAATTGCCACTCACTGTCTATCCTAATTCAGACCCTTCAATTCAAACCAACCTGTGATGTTTTTCTCACTCCTACTAGTGAATGTAATGTTACTCACCCATACAATGCGCACCGTTCCATGTGTTTCTCACTCCTACTATTGAATGCAATGTTACAGACCCATACAATGCGCACCACCCCGCGATGTTTTTCTGAAACCTATCCTTCATTGCCACTGCATGTTCCCTGACCTCCCCATGCTGAGCACCCCGCGGTGCTTTTCTCCATCCTACATTGCCACTCAATTCCTATCCTAATTCAGACTCTAAGATACACACCACCCCGTGATGTTTTTATCACTCCTACTAGTGAATGTAATGTAACACACGCATACAATGCGCACCACCCCGTGATGTTTTTCTCACTCCTACTAGTGAATGTAATGTTACACACCCATACAATGCGCACCACCCCGCGATGTTTTTCAGAAACCTATCCTACATTGCCACTGCATGTTCCCTGACCTCCCCATGCTGACCACCCAGCGGTGCTTTTCTCCATCCTACATTGCCACTCACTGCCTATCCTAATTCAGACCCTCCGATTCACACCACCCCGTGATGTTTTTCTCACTCCTACTAGTGAATGTAATGTAACACACAGCCATACAATGCGCACCACCCCGTGATGTTTTTCTCACTCCTACTAGTGAATGTAATGTAACACACACCCATACAATGCGCACCACACCGTGATGTTTTTCTCCCTCCTACTAGTTAATGTAATGTTACTCACCAATACAATGTGCACCATCCCGCGATGTTTTTCAGAAACCTGTCCTACATTGCCACTGCAAGCTCCCTGACTTCCCCAAGCTGACCAACCCGAGGTGCTTTTCCCCATCCTACATTGCCACTCACTGCCTATCCTAATTCACACACTGCAATTCACACCCCACCGTGATGTTTTTCTCACTCCTACTAGTGAATGTAATATTACACACCCATACAATGCGCATCACCCCGTGAAGATTTTTCTCACTCCTACTAGTGAATGTAATGTTACACACCGATATAATGCGCACCATCCCGCGATGTTTTTCAGAAACCTATCCTACATTGTCACTGCATGTTCCCTGACCTCCCCATGCTGACCACCCTGTGGTGCTTTTCTCCATCCTACATTGACACTCACTGCCTATCCTAATTCAGACCCTTCGATTCACACCACACCGTGATGTTTTTCTCACACCTACTAGTGAATGTAGTGTTACACACCCATACAATGCGCACCACCCCGCAAAGTTTTTCAGAAAGTTATCCTACATTGCCACTGCATGTTCCCTGACCTCCCCATGCTGACTACCGCGCGGTGCTTTTCTCCATCCTACATTGCCACTCACTGCCTTTCCTAATTAAGACCCTACGATTCACACCAACCCGTAATGTTTTTCTCACTCCTACTAGTGAATGTAATGTTACACACCTATACAATGCACACCACCCCCGGATGTTTTTCAGAAACCTATCCTACATTGCCAATGCATGTTCCCTGACTTCCCCATGCTGACCACCCCGCAGTGCTTTTCTCCATCCTACATTGCCACTCACTTCCTATCCTAATTCAGACCCTCCTTTTCACACCAAACCAGTGATGTTTTTCTCACTCATATTAGTGAATGTAATGTTACACACCCATGCAAAGTGAACCACTCCGTGATGTTTTTCTCACTCCTACTAGTGAATGAATTGTTACACACCCATACAATGCACACCAACCCATGATGTGTTTCTCACTCCTACTAGTGAATGTAATGTTACACACCCATACAATGCGCACGACCCTGTGATGTTTTTCTCACTCCTACTAGTGAATGTAATGTTACACACCCATACAATGTGCCACACCCCGCGATGTTTTTCAGAAACCTATCCTACAGTGCCACTGCATGTTCACTGACTTCCCCAAGGTGACAACCCCGAGGTGCTTTTCTCCATCCTACATTGCCACTCACTGTCTATCCTAATTCAGATCCTCCGATTCACACCACCCCGTGATGTTTTTCTCACTCTTACTAGTGAATGTAATGTTACACACCCATACAATGCGCACCACCCCGTGATGTTTTTCTCACTCCTACTAGTGAATGTAATGTTACACACCCATACAATGCGCACCACCCTGTGATGTTTTTCTCACTCCTACTAGTGAATGTAACGTTACACACCCATACAATTCCCACCACCCCGCGATGTTTTTCAGAAACGTATCCTACATTGCCACTGCATGTTCCCTGACCTCCCCATGCTGACCCCACCGCGGTGCTTTTCTCCATCCTACATTGCCACTCACTTCCTATCCTACTTCAGACCCTCCGATTCACCACCCCGTGATGTTTTTCTCACTCCTACTAGTGAATGTAACGTTACACACCCATACAATGCGCACCACCCCACAATGTTTTTCAGAAACCTATCCTACATTGCCACTGCATGTTCCCTGACCTCACCATGCTGATCACCCCGCGGTGCTTTTCTCCATCCTACATTGCCACTCACTGCCTATCCAAATACAGACCCTACGATTCACACCACCCCGTGATGTTTTTCTCACTCCTACTGGTGAATGAAATGTTACACACCCATACAATGCGAACCACCCTGCGCTGTTTTTCAGAAACCTATCCTACATTGCCACTGCAGGTTCCCTGACCTCCCCATGCTGACCACCCCGCGGTGCTTTTCTCCATCCTACATTGCCACTCACAGCCTATCCTAATGCAGATCCTCTGATTCACACAACACCGTGATGTTTTTCTCACTCCTACTAGTGAATGTAATGTTACACACCCATACAATGCGCACCACCCCGCGATGTTTTTCAGAACCCTATCATACATTGCCACTGCTTGTTCCCTGACCTCCCCATGCTGACCACCCCGCGGTGCTTTTCTCCATCCTACATTGCCACTCACTGCCTATCCTAATTCAGACCCTCCGATTCACACCACCCCGTTATGTTTTTCTTACTCCTACTAGTGAATGTAATTTTACACACCCATACAATGCGCACCACCCCGCGATGTTTTTCAGAAACCTATCCTACATTGCCACTGCATGTTCCATGACCTCCCCATGGTGACCACCCCGCGGTGCTTTTGTCCATCCTACATTGCCACTCACTGCCTATCCTAATTTAGACCCTCCGATTCACACCACCCCGTGATGTTTTTTCACTCCTACTAGTGAATGTAATGTTACACACCCATACAATGAGCACCACCCCACGATGTTTTTCAGAAACCCATTCTACATTGCCACTGCATGTTCCCTGACCTCCCCATGCTGACCACCCCGCGGTACTTTTCTACATCCTACATTGCCACTCACTGCCTATCCTAATTTAAACCCTCTGATTCACACCACCCCGTGATGTTTTCTCACTCCTACTAGTGAATGTAATGTTACACACCCATACAATGCGCATCACCCAGCGATGTTTTTCAGAACCCTATCCTACATTGCCACTGCTTTTTCCCTGACCTCCCATGCTGACCACCGCGCGGTCCTTTTCTCCCTCCTACGTTGCACTCACTGCCTATCCTAATTCAGACCCTCCGATTCACACCACCCCTTTATGATTTTCTCACTCCTTCTAGTGAATGTAATGTTACACACCCATACAATGCGCACCACCCCGCGATGTTTTTCAGAAACCTATCCTACATTGCCACTGCATGTTCCCTGACCTCCCCATACTGACCACCCCGCTGTGCTTTTCTCCATCCTACATTGCCACTCACTGCCTATCCTAATTCAGACCCTCCGATTCACACCACCCCGTGATGTTTTTCTCACTCCTACTAGTGAATGTAATGTTACACACCCATATAATGCGCACTAGGCTGCGATGTTTTTCAGAAACCTATCCTACATGGCCACTGCATATTTCCTGACCTCCCCATGCTGACCACCCCGCAGTCCTTTTCCCCATCCTACATTGCCACTCACTGCCTATCCTAATTCAGACCCTCCGATTCACACCACCCTGTGATGTTTTTCTCACTCCTACTAGTGAATGTAATGTTACACACCCATACAATGCGCACCACCCCGTGATGTTTTTCTCACTCCTACTAGTGAATGTAATGTTACACACCCATACAATGCGCATCACCCCGCGATGTTTTTCAGAAACCTTTCCTACATTGCCACTGCTTGTTCCCTGACCTCCCCATGCTGACCACCGCGCGGTGCTTTTCTCCATCCTACATTGCCACTCACTGCCTATCCTAATTCAGATCCTCTGATTCACACCACCCCGTGATGTTTTTCTCACTCCTTGTAGTGAATGTCATGTTACACACCCATACAATGCGCACCACCCCGCGATGTTTTTCAGAAACCCATTCTACATTGCCACTGCATGTTCCCTGACCTCCCCGTGCTGACCACCCCGCGGTGCTTTTCTCCATCCTAGATTGCCACTCACTGCCTATCCTAATTCAGACCCTCCGATTCACACCACCCTGTGATGTTTTTCTCACTCCTACTAGTGAATGTAATGTTACACACCCATACAATGCGCACCACCCCGTGATGTTTTTCTCACTCCTACTAGTGAATGTAATGTTACACACCCATACAATGCGCATCACCCCGCGATGTTTTTCAGAAACCTATCCTACATTGCCACTGCATGTTCCATGACCTCCCCATGGTGACCACCCCGCGGTGCTTTTGTCCATCCTACATTGCCACTCACTGCCTATCCTAATTCAGACCCTCCGATTCACACCACCCCGTGATGTTTTTTCACTCCTACTAGTGAATGTAATGTTACACACCCATACAATGAGCACCACCCCACGATGTTTTTCAGAAACCCATTCTACATTGCCACTGCATGTTCCCTGACCTCCCCATGCTGACCACCCCGCAGTACTTTTCTACATCCTACATTGCCACTCACTGCCTATCGTAATTTAAACCCTCTGATTCACACCACCCCGTGATGTTTTCTCACTCCTACTAGTGAATGTAATGTTACACACCCATACAATGCGCATCACCCAGCGATGTTTTTCAGAACCCTATCCTACATTGCCAATGCTTTTTCCCTGACCTCCCCATGCTGACCACCCCGCGGTCCTTTTCTCCCTCCTACGTTGCACTCACTGCCTATCCTAATTTAGACCCTCCGATTCACACAACCCCGTGATGTTTTTCTCACTCCTACTAGTGAATGTAATTTTACACACCCATACAATGCGCACCACCCCGCGATGTTTTTCAGAAACGTATCCTACATTGCCACTGCATGTTCCATGACCTCCCCATGGTGACCACCCCGCGGTGCTTTTGTCCATCCTACATTGCCACTCACTGCCTATCCTAATTCAGACCCTCCGATTCACACCACCCCGTGATGTTTTTCTCACTCCTACTGGTGAATGTAATGTTACACACCCATACAATGCGCACCACCCCACGATGTTTTTCAGAAACCCACTCTACATTGCCACTGCATGTTCCCTGACCTCCCCATGCTGACCACCCTGCGGTGCTTTTCTCCATCCTACATTGCCACTCACTGCCTATCCTAATTCAGACCCACCAATTCACACCACCCCGTGAGGTTTTTCTCACTCCTACTAGTGAATGTAATGTTACACACGCATACAATGCGCACCACCCCGCGATGTTTTTCAGAAACCTATCCTACATTGCCACTGCATGTTCCCTGACCTCCCCATGCTGACCCCCCCGCGGTGCATTTCTCCATCCTACATTGCCACTCACTGCCTTTCCTAATTCAGACCCTCCGATTCACACCACCCCTTTATGTTTTTCTCACTCCCTCTAGTGAATGTAATGTTACACACCCATACAATGCGCACCACCCTGCGATGTTTTTCAGAAACCTATCCTACATTGTCACTGCATGTTCCCTGACCTCGACATGCTGACCACCCCGCGGTGCTTTTCTCCATCCTACATTGCCACTCAAAGCTTATCCTAATTCAGACCCTCCGATTCACACCACCCCGTGAAACTTTTCTCACTCCTACTAGTGAATGTAATGTTACACACCCGTACAATGCGCACCACCCCACGATGTATTTCACAAACCTATTCTACATTGCCACTGCATGTTCCCTGACCTCCCCATGGTGACCACCCGGCGGTGCTTTTCTCCATCCTACATTGCCACTCACTGCCTATCCTAATTCAGACCCTACGATTCACACCACCCCGTGATATTTTTCTCACTCCTACTAGTGAATGTAATGTTACACACCCATGCAATGCGCACCACCCCCGGATGTTTTTCAGAAACCTATCCTACATTGCCACTGCATGTTCACTGACCTCCCAATGGTGACCAACCCGCGGTGCTTTTCCCCATCCTACATTGCCACTCACTGCCTATCCTAATTCAGACCCTCTGATTGGCATCACTCCATGATGTTTTTCTCACTCCTACTTGTGAATGTAATGTTACACACCCATACAATGCGCACCACCCTGTGATGTTTTTCTCACTCCTACTAGTGAATGTAATGTTACACACCCATACAATGTGCCACACCCCGCGATGTTTTTCAGAAACCTATCCTACATTGCCACTACATGTTCCCCGACTTCCCCATGCTGACCAGCCTGCAGTGCTTTTCCCCGTCCTACATTGAAACTCACTGCCTATCCTAATTCAGACCATCCAATTCACACCACCCAGTGATGTTTTTCTCACTCCTACTAGTGAATGTAATGTTACACATCCATACAATGCGCACCACCCCTCGATGTTTTTCAGAAACCTATCCTACATTACCACTGCATGTTCCATGACTTCCCCATGCTGACCACCCCGCGGTGTTTTTCTCCATCCTACATTGCCACTCACTGCCTATCCTAATTCAGACCCTCCGATTCAAACCACCCCATGATGTTTTTCTCACTCCTACTTGTGAATGTAATGTTACACACCCATACAATGCGCACCGCCCCATGATGTGTTTCTCACTCCTACTAGTGAATGTAATGTTACACACACATACAATGCGAACCACCCCGCGATGTTTTTTCAGAAACCTATCCTACATTTCCACTGCATGTTGCCTGACCTCCCCATGCTGACCACCCCGCGGTGTTTTTCTCCATCCTACATTGCGACTCACTGCCTATCCTAATTCAGACCCTCCGATTAAAACCACCCCATGATGTTTTTCTCACTCCTACTTGTGAATGTAATGTTACACACCCATACAATGCGCAACACCCCATGATGTGTTTCTCACTCCTACTAGTGAATGTAATGTTACACACCCATACATTTCGCACCACCCCGCGATGTTTTTCAGAAACCTATCCTTCATTGCTACTGCATGTTCCCTGACTTTCCCATGCTGACCACCCCACGGTGGTTTTCTCCATCCTACATTGCCTCTCACTGCATATCCTAATTCAGACCCACCGATTCACACCACCCCGTGATGTTTTTCTCTCTCCTACTAGTGAATGTTACGTTACACACCCATACAATGCGCACCACCCCGCGATGTTTTTCAGAAACCTATCCTACATTGCCACTGCATGTTCCATGACCTCCCCATGGTGACCACCCCGCGGTGCTTTTGTCCATCCTACATTGCCACTCACTGCCTATCCTAATTTAGACCCTCCGATTCACACCACCCCGTGATGTTTTTTCACTCCTACTAGTGAATGTAATGTTACACACCCATACAATGAGCACCACCCCACGATGTTTTTCAGAAACCCATTCTATATTGCCACTGCATGTTCCCTGACCTCCCCATGCTGACCACCCCGCGGTACTTTTCTACATCCTACATTGCCACTCACTGCCTATCCTAATTTAAACCCTCTGATTCACACCACCCCGTGATGTTTTCTCACTCCTACTAGTGAATGTAATGTTACACACCCATACAATGCGCATCACCCAGCGATGTTTTTCAGAACCCTATCCTACATTGCCACTGCTTTTTCCCTGACCTCCCATGCTGACCACCCCGCGGTCCTTTTCTCCCTCCTACGTTGCACTCACTGCCTATCCTAATTCAGACCCTCCGATTCACACCACCCCTTTATGATTTTCTCACTCCTTCTAGTGAATGTAATGTTACACACCCATACAATGCGCACCACCCCGCGATGTTTTTAAGAAACCTATCCTACATTGCCACTGCATGTTCCCTGACCTCCCCATACTGACCACCCCGCTGTGCTTTTCTCCATCCTACATTGCCACTCACTGCCTATCCTAATTCAGACCCTCCGATTCACACCACCCCGTGATGTTTTTCTCACTCCTACTAGTGAATGTAATGTTACACACCCATATAATGCGCACTAGGCTGCGATGTTTTTCAGAAACCTATCCTACATGGCCACTGCATATTTCCTGACCTCCCCATGCTGACCACCCCGCAGTCCTTTTCCCCATCCTACATTGCCACTCACTGCCTATCCTAATTCAGACCCTCCGATTCACACCACCCTGTGATGTTTTTCTCACTCCTACTAGTGAATGTAATGTTACACACCCATACAATGCGCACCACCCCGTGATGTTTTTCTCACTCCTACTAGTGAATGTAATGTTACACACCCATACAATGCGCATCACCCCGCGATGTTTTTCAGAAACCTTTCCTACATTGCCACTGCTTGTTCCCTGACCTCCCCATGCTGACCACCGCGCGGTGCTTTTCTCCATCCTACATTGCCACTCACTGCCTATCCTAATTCAGATCCTCTGATTCACACCACCCCGTGATGTTTTTCTCACTCCTTGTAGTGAATGTCATGTTACACACCCATACAATGCGCACCACCCCGCGATGTTTTTCAGAAACCCATTCTACATTGCCACTGCATGTTCCCTGACCTCCCCGTGCTGACCACCCCGCGGTGCTTTTCTCCATCCTAGATTGCCACTCACTGCCTATCCTAATTCAGACCCTCCGATTCACACCACCCTGTGATGTTTTTCTCACTCCTACTAGTGAATGTAATGTTACACACCCATACAATGCGCACCACCCCGTGATGTTTTTCTCACTCCTACTAGTGAATGTAATGTTACACACCCATACAATGCGCATCACCCCGCGATGTTTTTCAGAAACCTATCCTACATTGCCACTGCATGTTCCATGACCTCCCCATGGTGACCACCCCGCGGTGCTTTTGTCCATCCTACATTGCCACTCACTGCCTATCCTAATTCAGACCCTCCGATTCACACCACCCCGTGATGTTTTTTCACTCCTACTAGTGAATGTAATGTTACACACCCATACAATGAGCACCACCCCACGATGTTTTTCAGAAACCCATTCTACATTGCCACTGCATGTTCCCTGACCTCCCCATGCTGACCACCCCGCAGTACTTTTCTACATCCTACATTGCCACTCACTGCCTATCGTAATTTAAACCCTCTGATTCACACCACCCCGTGAGGTTTTCTCACTCCTACTAGTGAATGTAATGTTACACACCCATACAATGCGCATCACCCAGCGATGTTTTTCAGAACCCTATCCTACATTGCCAATGCTTTTTCCCTGACCTCCCCATGCTGACCACCCCGCGGTCCTTTTCTCCCTCCTATGTTGCACTCACTGCCTATCCTAATTTAGACCCTCCGATTCACACAACCCCGTGATGTTTTTCTCACTCCTACTAGTGAATGTAATTTTACACACCCATACAATGCGCACCACCCCGCGATGTTTTTCAGAAACGTATCCTACATTGCCACTGCATGTTCCATGACCTCCCCATGGTGACCACCCCGCGGTGCTTTTGTCCATCCTACATTGCCACTCACTGCCTATCCTAATTCAGACCCTCCGATTCACACCACCCCGTGATGTTTTTCTCACTCCTACTGGTGAATGTAATGTTACACACCCATACAATGCGCACCACCCCACGATGTTTTTCAGAAACCCACTCTAAATTGCCACTGCATGTTCCCTGACCTCCCCATGCTGACCACCCTGCGGTGCTTTTCTCCATCCTACATTGCCACTCACTGCCTATCCTAATTCAGACCCACCAATTCACACCACCCCGTGAGGTTTTTCTCACTCCTACTAGTGAATGTAATGTTACACACCCATACAATGCGCACCACCCCGCGATGTTTTTCAGAAACCTATCCTACATTGCCACTGCATGTTCCCTGACCTCCCCATGCTGACCCCCCCGCGGTGCATTTCTCCATCCTACATTGCCACTCACTGCCTTTCCTAATTCAGACCCTCCGATTCACACCACCCCTTTATGTTTTTCTCACTCCCTCTAGTGAATGTAATGTTACACACCCATACAATGCGCACCACCCTGCGATGTTTTTCAGAAACCTATCCTACATTGTCACTGCATGTTCCCTGACCTCGACATGCTGACCACCCCGCGGTGCTTTTCTCCATCCTACATTGCCACTCAAAGCTTATCCTAATTCAGACCCTCCGATTCACACCACCCCGTGAAGCTTTTCTCACTCCTACTAGTGAATGTAATGTTACACACCCGTACAATGCGCACCACCCCACGATGTATTTCACAAACCTATTCTACATTGCCACTGCATGTTACCTGACCTCCCCATGGTGACCACCCGGCGGTGCTTTTCTCCATCCTACATTGCCACTCACTGCCTATCCTAATTCAGACCCTACGATTCACACCACCCCGTGATATTTTTCTCACTCCTACTAGTGAATGTAATGTTACACACCCATGCAATGCGCACCACCCCCGGATGTTTTTCAGAAACCTATCCTACATTGCCACTGCATGTTCACTGACCTCCCAATGGTGACCAACCCGCGGTGCTTTTCCCCATCCTACATTGCCACTCACTGCCTATCCTAATTCAGACCCTCTGATTGGCATCACTCCATGATGTTTTTCTCACTCCTACTTGTGAATGTAATGTTACACACCCATACAATGCGCACCACCCTGTGATGTTTTTCTCACTCCTACTAGTGAATGTAATGTTACACACCCATACAATGTGCCACACCCCGCGATGTTTTTCAGAAACCTATCCTACATTGCCACTACATGTTCCCCGACTTCCCCATGCTGACCAGCCTGCAGTGCTTTTCCCCGTCCTACATTGAAACTCACTGCCTATCCTAATTCAGACCATCCAATTCACACCACCCAGTGATGTTTTTCTCACTCCTACTAGTGAATGTAATGTTACACATCCATACAATGCGCACCACCCCTCGATGTTTTTCAGAAACCTATCCTACATTACCACTGCATGTTCCATGACTTCCCCATGCTGCCCACCCCGCGGTGTTTTTCTCCATCCTACATTGCCACTCACTGCCTATCCTAATTCAGACCCTCCGATTCAAACCACCCCATGATGTTTTTCTCACTCCTACTTGTGAATGTAATGTTACACACCCATACAATGCGCACCGCCCCATGATGTGTTTCTCACTCCTACTAGTGAATGTAATGTTACACACACATACAATGCGAACCACCCCGCGATGTTTTTTCAGAAACCTATCCTACATTTCCACTGCATGTTGCCTGACCTCCCCATGCTGACCACCCCGCGGTGTTTTTCTCCATCCTACATTGCGACTCACTGCCTATCCTAATTCAGACCCTCCGATTAAAACCACCCCATGATGTTTTTCTCACTCCTACTTGTGAATGTAATGTTACACACCCATACAATGCGCAACACCCCATGATGTGTTTCTCACTCCTACTAGTGAATGTAATGTTACACACCCATACATTTCGCACCACCCCGCGATGTTTTTCAGAAACCTATCCTTCATTGCTACTGCATGTTCCCTGACTTTCCCATGCTGACCACCCCACGGTGGTTTTCTCCATCCTACATTGCCTCTCACTGCATATCCTAATTCAGACCCACCGATTCACACCACCCCGTGATGTTTTTCTCTCTCCTACTAGTGAATGTTACGTTACACACCCATACAATGCGCACCACCCCGCGATGTTTTTCAGAAACCTATCCTACATTGCCACTGCATGTTCCCTGACCTCCCCATGCTGACCACCCCGTGGTGCTTTTCTCCATCCTACATTGCCACTCACTGCCTATCCTAATTCAGACCCTCCGATTCACACCACCCTGTGATGTTTTTCTCACTCCTACTAGTGAATGTAATGTTACACACCCATACAATGCGCACCACCCCGTGATGTTTTTCTCACTCCTACTAGTGAATGTAATGTTACACACCCATACAATGCACACCACCCCGCGATTTTTTCAGGAACCTATCCTACAATGCAACTGCATGTTCCCTGACTTCCACAAGCTGACCAACCCGCGGTGCTTTTCTCCATCCTACATTGCCACTCACTGCCTATCCTAATTCAGACCCTCCAAATCACACAACCCCGTGATGTTTTTCTCACTCCTACTAGTGAATGAAAAGTTACACACCCATACAATGCGCAACACCCGGCGATGTTTTTCTCACTCCTACTAGTGACTGTAATGTTACACACCCATACAATGCACACCACCCCGCGATGTTTTTCAGAAACCTATCCTACATTGCCACTGCATATTCCCGGACCTCACCATACTGAGCACCCCGCAGTGCTTTTCTCCATCCTACATTGCCACTCACTGCCTATCCTAATTCAGACCCTCCAATTCACACCAGCCTGTGATGTTTTTCTCACTTCTACTAGTGAATGTCATGTTACACACCCATAAAATGCGCACCACCCCGTGAGGTTTTTCTCACTCCTACTAGTGAATGTTATGTTACACACCCATACAATGCACACCACGCCGCGATGTTTTTCAGAAAACTATCCTACATTGCCACTGCATATTCCCGGACCTCCCCATGCTGACCACCCCGCAGTGCTTTTCTCCATCCTACATTGCCACTCACTGCCTATCCTAATTCCGACCCTCCGATTCACACCACTCCATGATGTTTTTCTCACTCCTACTACTGAATGTAATGTTACACACCAATACAATGCGTACCACCCCGCGATGTTTTTCAGAAACCTATCCTACATAGCCACTGCAAGCTCCCTGACTTCCACATGCTGAACAACCCGAGGTGCTTTTCCCCATCCTACATTGCCACTCACTGCCTATCCTAATTCAGACCCTGCAATTCACACCACCCCGTGATGTTTTTCTCACTCCTACTAGTGAATGTAATGTTAACACCCATTCAATGCGCATCACCCCGTGAAGTTTTTCTCACTCCTACTAGTGAATGTAATGTTACACACCCATACAATGCGCACCACACCGCGATGTTTTTCAGAAACCTATTCTACATTGTCACTGCATGTTTCCTGACCTCCACATGCTGACCTCCCCGCGGTGCTTTTTTCCATCCTACATTGCCACTCAAAACCTATCCTAATTCAGACCCTCTGATTCACACCACCACGTGATGTTTTTCTCACTCCTTCTAGTGAATGTAATGTTACACACCCATACAATGCGCAACACCCCGCGATGTTTTTCTCACTCCTACTAGTGAATGTAATGTTACACACCCATACAATGCGCACCACCCCGCGACGTTTTTCAGAAACCTATCCTACATTGCCACTGCATGTTCCCTGACTCCCCATGCCGCGGTGTTTTTCTCCATCCTACATTGCCACTCACTGCCTATCCTAATTGAGACCCTCAATTCACACCACCCCTTGATGTTTTTCTCACTCCTACTAGTGAATGTAATGTTACACATCCATACAATGCGCACCACCATGTGATGTTTTTCTCAATCATACTAGTGAATGTATTTTTACACATCCATACAATGCGCAGCACCCCGCGATGTTTTTCAGAATCCTATCCTACATTGCCACTGCATATTCCCTGACCTACCCATGCTGACCGCTCCGCAGTGCTTTTCTCCATCCTACATTGCCAATCACTGCCTATCCTAATTCAGACCCTCCGATTCACACCACCCCATGATGTTTTTCTCAGTCCTACTGGTGAATGTAATGTTACACAACCATACAATACGCACCACCCCGTGATGTTTTTCAGAAACCTATCCTACATTGCCACTGCATGTGCCCTGACCTCCCCATGCTGACCACCCCGCGATGCTTTTCTCCATCCTACATTGCCACTCAATGCCTATTCTAATTCAGACCCTCTGATTCAAACCACCCCATGATGTTTTTCTCACTCCTACTAGTGATTGTAATGTTACACACCCATACAATGCGCACCACCCAGCGCTGTTTTTCAGAAACCTATCCTACATTGCCACTGCATGTTCCCTGACCTCTCCATGCTGACCACCCCGCGGTGCTTTTCTCCATCCTACATTGCCACTCACTGCCTATCCTATTTCAGACCCTCCGATTCACACCACCCTCTGATGTTTTTCTCACTCCTACTGGTGAATGTAATGTTACACACCCATACAATGCACACCACTCCGCGATATTTTTCAGAAACCTATCCTACATTGACACTGCATGATCCCTGACCTTCCCATGCTGACCATCTGTGGTGCTTTTCTCCATCCTACATTGCCACTCACTGCCTATCCTAATTCAGACCCTCCGATTCACACAACCCTGTGAGGTATTTCTCACTGCTACTAGTGAATGTAATGTTACACACCCATACAATGCGCACCATCGGGCAATGTTTTTCAGAAACCTATCCTACATTGGCACTGCATGTTCCCTGTCCTCCCCATGCTGACCACCCCGTGGTGCTTTTCTCCATCCTACATTGCCACTCACTGCCTATCCTAATTCAGACCCTCCGATTCACACGACCCCGTGATGTTTTTCTCACTCCTACTGGTGAATGTAATGTTACACACCCATACAATGCGCACCACCCCACGGTGTTTTTCCGAAACCCATTCTACATTGCCACTGCATGTTCCCTAACCTCCCCATGCTGACCACCCCGCGGTGCTTTTCTCCATCCTACATTGCCACTCACCACCTATGCTAATTCAGACCCTCCGATTCACACCACTCCGGGATGTTTTTCTCACTCCTACTAGTGAATGTAATGTTACACACCCATACAATGCGCACCACCCCGCGATGTTTTTCAGAAACCTATCCTACATTGCAACTGCATGTTCCCTGACCTCCCCATGGTGACCACCCCGCGGTGCTTGTCCCCATCCTACAATGCCACTCACTGCCTATCCAAAATCAGACCCTCCGATTCGCATCACCCCCTGATGTTTTTCTCACTCCTACTAGTGAATGTAATGTTACACACCCATACAATGCGCACCACCCTGTGATGTTTTTCTCACTCCTACTTCTGAATGTAATGTTACACACATATACAATTCCCACCATCCCGCGATGTTTTTCAGAAACCTATCCTACATTGCCACTGCATGTTCCCTGACCTCCCCATGGTGAACACCCCGCCGTGCTTTTCTCCATCCTACATTGCCACTCACTGCCTATCCTAATTCAGACCCTCCGATTCACACCACCCTGTGATGTTTTTCTTACTCCTACGGGTGAATGTAATGTTACACGCCCATACATTGCGCACCACCTCACGATGTTTTTCAGAAACCCATTCTACATTGCCACTGCATGTTCCCTTACGTCCCCATGCTGACCACCCCGCGGTGCTTTTCTCCATCCTACATTGCCACTCACTGCCTATCCTAATTCAGACCCTCCGATTCACACCACCCGTGATGTTTTTCTCACTCCTACTAGTGAATGTAATGTTACACACCCATACAATGAGCACCACCCCACGATGTTTTTTAGAAACCCATTCTACATTGCCGCTGCATTTTCCCTGACCTCCCCATGCTGACCACGCCGCGATGGTTTTCTCCATCCTACATTGCCACTCACTGCCTATCCTAATTTAGACCTTCCGATTCACACCACCCCGTGATGTTTTTCTCACTCCTACTAGTGAATGTAATGTTACACACCCATACAATGCGCACCACCCTGCGATGTTTTTCAGAAACCTATCCTACATTGCCACTGCATGTTCCCTGACCTCCCCATGCTGACCACCCCGCGGTGCTTTTCTCCATCCTACATTGCCACTCACTGCCTATCCTAATTCAGACCCTCCAATTCACACCACCCCTTGATGTTTTTCCCACTCCTACTAGTGAATGTAATTTTACACATCCATACAATGCGCACCACCACGTGATGTTTTTCTCAATCATACTAGTGAATGTATTTTTACACATCCATAGAATGTGCACCACCCCGCGATGTTTTTCAGAAACCTATCCTACATTGCCACTGCATATTCCCTGACCTCCACATGCTGACCGCTCCGCAGTGCTTTTCTCCATCCTACATTGCCAATCACTGCCTATCCTAATTCAGACCCTCCGATTCACACCACCCCGTGATGTTTTTCTCAGTCCTACTGGTGAATGTAATGTTACACAACCATACAATACGCACCACCCCGCGATGTTTTTCAGAAACCTATCCTACATTGCCACTGCATGTGCCCTGACCTCCCATGCTGACCACCCCGCGATGCTTTTCTCCATCCTACATTGCCACTCACTGCCTATCCTAATCCAGACCCTCTGATTCACACCACCCCATGATGTTTTTCTCACTCCTACTAGTGAATGTAATGTTACACACCCATACAATGCGCACCACCCTTCGCTGTTTTTCAGAAACCTATCCTACATTGCCACTGCATGTTCCCTGACTTCTCCATGCTGACCACCCCGCGGTGCTTTTCTCCATCCTACATTGCCACTCACTGCCTATCCTATTTCAGACCCTCCGATTCACACCACCCTGTGATGTTTTTCTCACTCCTACTGGTGAATGTAATGTTACACACCCATACAATGCACACCACCACGCGATATTTTTCAGAAACCTATCCTACATTGACACTGCATTATCCCTGACCTCCCAATGCTGACCACCCGTGGTGCTTTTTTCCATCCTACATTGCCACTCACTGCCTATCCTAATTCAGACCCTCCGATTCACACAACCCTGTGATGTATTTCTCACTCCTACTAGTGAATGTAATGTTACACAGCCATACAATGCGCACCATCGGGCAATGTTTTTCAGAAACCTATCCTACATTGCCACTGCATGTTCCCTGACCTCCCCATGCTGACCACCCCGTGGTGCTTTTCTCCATCCTACATTGCCACTCACTGCCTATCCTAATTCATACCCTCCGATTCACACCACACCGTGATGTTTTTCTCACTCCTACTGGTGAATGTAATGTTACACACCCATACAATGCTCACCACCCCACGGTGTTTTTCCGAAACCCATTCTACATTGCCATTGCATGTTCCCTAACCTCCCCATGCTGACCACCCCGCGGTGCTTTTCTCCATCCTACATTTCCACTCACTGCCTATCCTAATTCAGACCCTCCGATTCACACCACCCCGGGATGTTTTTCTCACTCCTACTAGTGAATGTAATGTTACACACCCATACAATGCGCACCACCCCGCGATGTTTTTCAGAAACCTATCCTACATTGCAACTGCATGTTCCCTGACCTCCCCATGGTGACCACCCCGCGGTGCTTTTCCCCATCCTACATTGCCACTCACTGCCTATCCTAATTCAGTCCCTCCGATTCGCATCACCCCCTGATGTTTTTCTCACTTATACTAGTGAATGTAATGTTACACACCCATACAATTCGCACCACCCTGTGATGTTTTTCTCACTCCTACTAGTGAATGTAATGTTACACACCCATACAATTCCCACCACCCCGCGATGTTTTTCAGAAACCTATCCTACATTGCCACTGAATGTTCCCTGACCTCCCCATGCTGACCACCCCGCCATGCTTTTCTCCATCCTACATTGCCACTCACTACCTATCCTAATTCAGACCCTCCGATTCACACCACCCTGTGATGTTTTTCTTACTCCTACGGGTGAATGTAATGTTACACACCCATACAATGCGCACCACCTCACGATGTTTTTCAGAAACCCATTCTACATTGCCACTGCATGTTCCCTTACCTCCCCATGGTGACCACCCCGCGGTGCTTTTCTCCATCCTACATTGCCACTCACTGCCTATCCTAATTCAGACCCTACGATTCACACCACCCCGTGATATTTTTCTCACTCCTACTAGTGAATGTAATGTTACACACCCATGCAATGCGCACCACCCCCGGATGTTTTTCAGAAACCTATCCTACATTGCCACTGCATGTTCCCTGACCTCCCAATGGTGACCAACCCGCGGTGCTTTTCCCCATCCTACATTGCCACTCACTGCCTATCCTAATTCAGACCCTCTGATTGGCATCACTCCGTGATGTTTTTCTCACTCCTACTTGTGAATGTAATGTTACACCCCCATACAATGCGCACCACCCTGTGATGTTTTTCTCACTCCTACTAGTGAATGTAATGTTACACACCCATACAATGTGCCACACCCCGCGATGTTTTTCAGAAACCTATCCTACATTGCCACTACATGTTCCCCGACTTCCCCATGCTGACCAGCCCGCAGTGCTTTTCCCCGTCCTACATTGCAACTCACTGCCTATCCTAATTCAGACCATCCAATTCACACCACCCAGTGATGTTTTTCTCACTCCTACTAGTGAATGTAATGTTACACATCCATACAATGCGCACCACCCCTCGCTGTTTTTCAGAAACCTATCCTACATTACCACTGCATGTTCCATGACTTCCCCATGCTGACCACCCCGCGGTGTTTTTCTCCATCCTACATTGCCACTCACTGCCTATCCTAATTCAGACCCTCCGATTCAAACCACCCCATGATGTTTTTCTCACTCCTACTTGTGAATGTAATGTTACACACCCATACAATGCGCACCGCCCCATGATGTGTTTCTCACTCCTACTAGTGAAGGTAATGTTACACACACATACAATGCGAACCACCCCGCGATGTTTTTTCAGAAACCTATCCTACATTTCCACTGCATGTTCCCTGACCTCCCCATGCTGACCACCCCGCGGTGTTTTTCTCCATCCTACATTGCGACTCACTGCCTATCCTAATTCAGACCCTCCGATTAAAACCACCCCATGATGTTTTTCTCACTCCTACTTGTGAATGTAATGTTACACACCCATACAATGCGCAACACCGCATGATGTGTTTCTCACTCCTACTAGTGAATGTAATGTTACACACCCATACATTTCGCACCACCCCGCGATGTTTTTCAGAAACCTATCCTACATTGCCACTGCATGTTCCCAGACTTTCCCATGCTGACCACCCCGCGGTGCTTTTCTCCATCCTACATTGCCTCTCACTGCATATCCTAATTCAGACCCACCGATTCACACCACCCCGTGATGTTTTTCTCTCTCCTACTAGTGAATGTTATGTTACACACCCATACAATGCGCACCACCCCGCGATGTTTTTCAGAAACCTATCCTACATTGCCACTGCATGTTCCCTGACCTCCCCATGCTGACCACCCCGCGGTGCTTTTCTCCATCCTACATTGCCACTCACTGCCTATCCGAATTCAGACCCTCCGATTCACACCACCCTGTGATGTTTTTCTCACTCCTACTAGTGAATGTAATGTTACACACCCATACAATGCGCACCACCCCGTGATGTTTTTCTCACTCCTACTAGTGAATGTAATGTTACACACCCATACAATGCGCACCACCCCGCGGTTTTTTCAGGAACCTATCCTACAATGCAACTGCATGTTCCCTGACTTCCACAAGCTGACCAACCCGCGGTGCTTTTCTCCATCCTACATTGCCACTCACTGCCTATCCTAATTCAGACCCTCCAAATCACACAACCCCGTGATGTTTTTCTCACTCCTACTAGTGAATGTAAAGTTACACACCCATACAATGCGCAACACCCCGCGATGTTTTTCTCACTCCTACTAGTGACTGTAATGTTACACACCCATACAATGCACACCACCCCGCGATGTTTTTCAGAAACCTATCCTACATTGCCACTGCATATTCCCGGACCTCACCATGCTGACCACCCCGCAGTGCTTTTCTCCATCCTACATTGCCACTCACTGCCTATCCTAATTCAGACCCTCCAATTCACACCAGCCTGTGATGTTTTTGTCACTTCTACTAGTGAATGTCATGTTACACACCCATAAAATGCGCACCACCCCGTGAGGTTTTTCTCACTCCTACTAGTGAATGTTATGTTACACACCCATACAATGCACACCACGCCGCGATGTTTTTCAGAAAACTATCCTACATTGCCACTGCATATTCCCGGACCTCCCCATGCTGACCACCCCGCAGTGCTTTTCTCCATCCTACATTGCCACTCACTGCCTATCCTAATTCCGACCCTCCGATTCACACCACTCCATGATGTTTTTCTCACTCCTACTACTGAATGTAATGTTACACACCGATACAATGCGTACCACCCCGCGATGTTTTTCAGAAAGCTATCCTACATTGCCACTGCATGTTCCCTGACCTCCCCATGCTGACCACCCCGCGGTGCTTTTCTCCATCCTACATTGCCACTCACTTCCTATCCTAATTCAGACCTTCTGTTTCACACCACCCCGTGATGTTTTTGTCACTCCTACTAGTGAATGTAATGTTACACAACCATACAATGCGCACCAACCCGCCATGTTTTTCAGAAACCTAACTTACATTGCCACTTCATGTTCCCTGATCTCCCCATGCTGACCACCCCGCGGTGCTTTTCTCCATCCTACATTGTCACTCACTGTCTATCCTAATTCAGACCCTACGATTCACCCCACCCCATGATGTTTTTCTCACTTCTACTTGTGAATGTAATGTTACACACCCATACAATGCGCACCCACCCTGGATTTTTTTCAGAAACCTCTCCTGCATTGCCACTGCATGTTCCCTGACCTCCCCATGCTGACCAACCCGCGGTGCTTATCTCCATCCTACATTGCCACTCACTTCCTATCCTAATTCAGACCCTCAGATACACACCACCCCGTGATGTTTTTATCACTCCTTCTAGTGAATGTAATGTAACACACCCATACAATGCGCACCACCCCGTGATGTTTTTCTCACTCCTACTAGTGAATGTAATGTTACACACCCATACAATGCGCACTACACCGCGATGATTTTCAGAAACCTATCCTACATTGCCACTGCATGTTCCCTGACCTCCCCATGCTGAACAGCCCGCGGAGCTTTTCTCCATCCTACATTGCCACTCACTGCCTATCCTAATTCAGACCCTCCAATTCAGACCACACCGTGATGTTTTTCTCACTCCTACTAGTTAATGTAATGTTACTCAACCTAACAATGTGCACCACCCCACGATGTTTTTCAGAAACCTATCCTACATTGCCACTGCAAGCTCCCTGACTTCCACATGCTGACCAACCCGAGGTGCTTTTCCCCATCCTACATTGCCACTCACTGCCTATCCTAATTCAGACCCTGCAATTCACACCACCCCGTGATGTTTTTCTCACTCCTACTAGTGAATGTAATGTTACACACCCATTCAATGCGCATCACCCCGTGAAGGTTTTCTCACTCCTACTAGTGAATGTAATGTTACACACCCATTCAATGCGCACCACCCCGCGATGTTTTTCAGAAACCTATTCTACATTGTCACTGCATGTTTCCTGACCTCCACATGCTGACCTCCCCGCGGTGCTTTTTTCCATCCTACATTGCCACTCAAAACCTATCCTAATTCAGACCCTCTGATTCACACCACCCCGTGATGTTTTTCTCACTCCTACTAGTGAATGTAATGTTACACACCCATACAATGCGCAACACCCCGCGATGTTTTTCTCACTCCTACTAGTGAATGTAATGTTACACACCCATACAATGCGCACCACCCTGCGACGTTTTTCAGAAACCTATCCTACATTGCCACTGCATGTTCCCTGACTTCCCCATGCCGCGGTGCTTTTCTCCATCCTACATTGCCACTCACTGCCTATCCTAATTGAGACCCTCCAATTCACACCACCCCTTGATGTTTTTCTCACTCCTACTAGTGAATGTAATGTTACACATCCATACAATGCGCACCACCATGTGATGTTTTTCTCAATCATACTAGTGAATGTATTTTTACACATCCATACAATGCGCAGCACCCCGCGATGTTTTTCAGAATCCTATCCTACATTGCCACTGCATATTCCCTGACCTACCCATGCTGACCGCTCCGCAGTGCTTTTCTCCATCCTACATTGCCAATCACTGCCTATCCAAATTCAGACCCTCCGATTCACACCATCCCATGATGTTTTTCTCAGTCCTACTGGTGAATGTAATGTTACACAACCATACAATACGCACCACTCCGTGATGTTTTTCACAAACCTATCCTACATTGCCACTGCATGTTCCCTGACCTCCCCATGGTGACCACCCCACGGTGCTTTTCTCTATCCTACATTGCCACTCACTGCCTATCCTAATTCAGACCCTACGATTCACACCACCCCGTGATGTTTTTCTCACTCCTACTAGTGAATGTAATGTTACACACCCATACAATGCGAACCACCCCCTGATGTTTTTCAGAAACCTATCCTCCATTGCCACTGCATGTTCCCTGACCTCCCAATGATGACCACCCCGCGGTGCTTTTCCCCATCCTACATTGCCACTCACTGCCTATCCTAATTCAGACCGTCCGATTTGCATCTCCCCGTGATGTTTTTCTCACTCCTACTAGTGAATGTAATGTTACACACCCATACAATGCGCACCACCCTGTGATGTTTTTCTCACTCCTACTAGTGAATGTAATGTTACACACCCATACAATTCACACCACCCCGCGATGTTTTTCAGAAACATATCTTACGTTGCCACTGCATGTTCCCTGACCTTCCCATGCTGACCAACCCGCGGTGCTTTTCTCCATCCTACATTGCCACTCACTGCCTATCCTAATTCAGACCCTCCGATTCACACCACCCCGTTATGTTTTTCTCACTCCTACTAGTGAATGTAACATTACACTCCCATACAATGCGCACCACCCCAAGATGTTTTTCAGAAACCTATCCTACATTGCCACTGCATGTTCCCTGACCTTCCCATGGTGACCACCCCACGGTGCTTTTCTCCATCCTACATTGCCACTCACTGCCTATCCTAATTCAGACCCTCCGATTCACACCACCCCGTGATGTTTTTCTCACTCCTACGGGTGAATGTAATGTTACACACCCATACAATGCGCCAAACCCGCGATGTTTTTCAGAAACCTATCCTACATTGCCACTGCATGTTCCCTGACCTCCCCATGCTGACCACCCCGCGGTGCTTTTCTCCATCCTACATTGCCACTCACTGCCTATCCTAATTCAGACCCTCCGATTCACACCACCCCTTTATGTTTTTCTCACTCCTACTAGTGAATGTAATGTTACACACCCATCCAATGCGCACCACCCCGCGATGTTTTTCAGAACCCTATCCTACATTGTCACTGCATGTTCCCTGACCTCGACATGCTGACCACCCCGCGGTGCTTTTCTCCATCCTACATTGCCACTCAATGCCTATCCTAATTCAGACCCTCTGATTCACACCACCCCGTGAAGCTTTTCTCACTCCTACTAGTGAACGTAATGTTACACACCCATTCAATGCGCACCACCCCACGATGTATTTCACAAACCTATTCTACATTGTCACTGCATGTTTCCTGACCTCCACATGCTGACCTCCCCGCGGTGCTTTTTTCCATCCTACATTGCCACTCAAAACCTATCCTAATTCAGACCCTCTGATTCACACCACCCCGTGATGTTTTTCTCACTCCTACTAGTGAATGTAATGTTACACACAAATACAATGCGCAACACCCCGCGATGTTTTTCTCACTCCTACTAGTGAATGTAATGTTACACACCCATACAATGCGCACCACCCCGCGACGTTTTTCAGAAACCTATCCTACATTGCCACTGCATGTTCCCTGACTTCCCCATGCCGCGGTGCTTTTCTCCATCCTACATTGCCACTCACTGCCTATCCTAATTGAGACCCTCCAATTCACACCACCCCTTGATGTTTTTCTCACTCCTACGGGTGAATGTAATGTTACACAACCATACAATACGCACCACCCCGTGATGTTTTTCAGAAACCTATCCTACATTGCCACTGCATGTGCCCTGACCTCCCCATGCTGACCACCCCGCGATGCTTTTCTCCATCCTACATGGCCACTCACTGCCTATTCTAATTCAGACCCTCTGATTCAAACCACCCCATGATGTTTTTCTCACTCCTACTAGTGAATGTAATGTTACACACCCATACAATGCGCACCACCCCGCGCTGTTTTTCAGAAACCTATCCTACATTGCCACTGCATGTTCCCTGACCTCTCCATGCTGACCACCCCGCGGTGCTTTTCTCCATACTACATTGCCACACACTGCCTATCCTATTTCAGACCCTCCGATTCACACCATCCTCTGATGTTTTTCTCACTCCTACTGGTGAATGTAATGTTACACACCCATACAATGCACACCACCCCGCGATATTTTTCAGAAACCTATCCTACATTGACACTGCATGATCCCTGACCTCCCCATGCTGACCACCCGTGGTGCTTTTCTCCAT
Source organism: Cavia porcellus (assembly GCF_034190915.1). Taxonomy (NCBI): domain Eukaryota; kingdom Metazoa; phylum Chordata; class Mammalia; order Rodentia; family Caviidae; genus Cavia; species Cavia porcellus. Next base: position 71,528,333 of record NW_026947502.1, read on the forward strand.
CCTACATTGCCACTCACTGCCTATCCTAATTCAGACCCTCCGATTCACACAACCCTGTGAGGTATTTCTCACTGCTACTAGTGAATGTAATGTTACACACCCATACAATGCGCACCATCGGGCAATGTTTTTCAGAAACCTATCCTACATTGCCACTGCATGTTCCCTGTCCTCCCCATGCTGACCACCCCGTGGTGCTTTTCTCCATCCTACATTGCCACTCACTGCCTATCCTAATTCAGACCCTCCGATTCACACCACCCCGTGATGTTTTTCTCACTCCTACTGGTGAATGTAATGTTACACACCCATACAATGCGCACCACCCCACGGTGTTTTTCCGAAACCCATTCTACATTGCCACTGCATGTTCCCTAACCTCCCCATGCTGACCACCCCGCGGTGCTTTTCTCCATCCTACATTGCCACTCACCGCCTATGCTAATTCAGACCCTCCGATTCACACCACTCCGGGATGTTTTTCTCACTCCTACTAGTGAATGTAATGATACACACCCATACAATGCGCACCACCCCGCGATGTTTTTCAGAAACCTATCCTACATTGCAACTGCATGTTCCCTGACCTCCCCATGGTGACCACCCCGCGGTGCTTTTCCCCATCCTACATTGCCACTCACTGCCTATCCAAATTCAGACCCTCCGATTCGCATCACCCCCTGATGTTTTTCTCACTCCTACTAGTGAATGTAATGTTACACACCCATACAATGCGCACCAGCCTGTGATGTTTTTCTCACTCCTACTTGTGAATGTAATGTTACACACCCATACAATTCCCACCATCCCGCGATGTTTTTCAGAAACCTATCCTACATTGCCACTGCATGTTCCCTGAACCTCCCCATGGTGAACACCCCGCCGTGCTTTTCTCCATCCTACATTGCCACTCACTGCCTATCCTAATTCAGACCCTCCGATTCACACCACCCTGTGATGTTTTTCTTACTCCTACGGGTGAATGTAATGTTACACACCCATACATTGCGCACCACCTCACGATGTTTTTCAGAAACCCATTCTACATTGCCACTGCATGTTCCCTTACGTCCCCATGCTGACCACCCCGCGGTGCTTTTCTCCATCGTACATTGCCACTCACTGCCTATCCTAAATCAGACCGTCCGATTCACACCACCCCGTGATGTTTTTCTCACTCCTACTAGTGAATGTAATGTTACACACCCATACAATGAGCACCACTCCACGATGTTTTTTAGAAACCCATTCTACATTGCCACTGCATTTTCCCTGACCTCCCCATGCTGACCACGCCGCGATGGTTTTCTCCATCCTACATTGCCACTCACTGCCTATCCTAATTCAGACCTTCCGATTCACACCACCCCGTGTTGTTTTTCTCACTCCTACTAGTGAATGTAATGTTACACACCCATACAATGCGCACCACCCTGCGATGTTTTTCAGAAACCTATTATACATTGCCACTGCATGTTCCCTGACCTCCCCATGCTGACCACCCCGCGGTGCTTTTCTCCATCCTACATTGCCACTCACTGCCTATCCTAATTCAGACCCTCCTATTCACACCACCCCTTTATGTTTTTCTCACTCCTACTAGTGAAAGTAATGTTACACACCCATCCAATGCGCACCACCCCGCGATGTTTTTCAGAACCCTATCCTACATTGTCACTGCATGTTCCCTGACCTCGACATGCTGACCACCCCGCGGTGCTTTTCTCCATCCTACATTACCACTCAATGCCTATCCTAATTCAGACCCTCTGATTCACACCACCCCGTGAAGCTTTTCTCACTCCTACTAGTGAACGTAATGTTACACACCCATTCAATGCGCACCACCCCACGATGTATTTCACAAACCTATTCTACATTGTCACTGCATGTTTCCTGACCTCCCCATGCTGACCACGCCGCGATGGTTTTCTCCATCCTACATTGCCACTCACTGCCTAATCTAATTCAGACCTTCCGATTCACACCACCCCGTGATGTTTTTCTCACACCTACTAGTGAATGTAATGTTACACACCAATACAATGCGCACCACCCTGCGATGTTTTTCAGAAACCTATCCTACATTGCCACTGCATGTTCCCTGACCTCCCCATGCTGACCACCCCGCGGTGCTTTTCTCCATCCTACATTGCCACTCACTGCCTATCCTAATTCAGACCCTCCGATTCACACCACCCCTTTATGTTTTTCTCACTCCTGCTAGTGAATGTAATGTTACACACCCATCCAATGCGCACCACCCCGCGATGTTTTTCAGAACCCTATCCTACATTGTCACTGAATGTTCCCTGAGTTCGACATGCTGACCACCGCGCGGTGCTTTTCTCCATCCTACATTGCCACTCAATGCCTATCCTAATTCAGACCCTCTGATTCACACCACCCCGTGAAGCTTTTCTCACTCCTACTAGTGAACGCAATGTTACACACCCATTCAATGCGCACCACCCCACGATGTATTTCACAAACCTATTCTACATTGTCACTGCATGTTTCCTGACCTCCACATGCTGACCTCCCCGTGGTGCTTTTTTCCATCCTACATTGCCACTCAAAACCTATCCTAATTCAGACCCTCTGATTCACACCACCCCGTGATGTTTTTCTCACTCCTACTAGTGAATGTAATGTTACACACCCATACAATGCGCAACACCCCGCGATGTTTTTCTCACTCCTACTAGTGAATGTAATGTTACACACCCATACAATGCGCACCACCCCGCGACGTTTTTCAGAAACCTATCCTACATTGCCACTGCATGTTCCCTGACTTCCCCATGCCGCGGTGCTTTTCTCCATCCTACATTGCCACTCACTGCCTATCCTAATTGAGACCCTCCAATTCACACCACCCCTTGATGTTTTTCTCACTCCTACTAGTGAATGTAATGTTACACATCCATACAATGCGCACCACCATGTGATGTTTTTCTCAATCATACTAGTGAATGTATTTTTACACATCCATACAATGCGCAGCACCCCGCGATGTTTTTCAGAAACCTATCCTACATTGCCACTGCATATTCCCTGACCTACCCATGCTGACCGCTCCGCAGTGCTTTTCTCCATCCTATATTGCCAATCACTGCCTATCCTAATTCAGACCCTCCGATTCACACCACCCCATGATGTTTTTCTCAGTCCTACTGGTGAATGTAATGTTACACAACCATACAATACGCACCACCCCGTGATGTTTTTCAGAAACCTATCCTACATTGCCACTGCATGTGCCCTGACCTCCACATGCTGACCACCCCGCGATGCTTTTCTCCATCCTACATTGCCACTCACTGCCTATTCTAATTCAGACCCTCTGATTCAAACCACCCCATGATGTTTTTCTCACTCCTACTAGTGAATGTAATGTTACACACCCATACAATGCGCACCACCCCGCGCTGTTTTTCAGAAACCTATCCTACATTGCCACTGCATGTTCCCTGACCTCTCCATGCTGACCACCCCGCGGTGCTTTTCTCCATCCTACATTGCCACTCACTGCCTATCCTATTTCAGACCCTAGGATTCACACCACCCTCTGATGTTTTTCTCACTCCTACTGGTGAATGTAATGTTACACACCCATACAATGCACACCACCCCGGGATATTTTTCAGAAACCTATCCTACATTGACACTGCATGATCCCTTACCTCCCCATGCTGACCACCCGTGGTGCTTTTCTCCATCCTACATTGCCACTCACTGCCTATCCTAATTCAGACCCTCCGATTCACACAACCCTGTGAGGTATTTCTCACTGCTACTAGTGAATGTAATGTTACACACCCATACAATGCGCACCATCGGGCAATGTTTTTCAGAAACCTATCCTACATTGCCACTGCATGTTCCCTGTCCTCCCCATGCTGACCACCCCGTGCTGCTTTTCTCCATCCTACATTGCCACTCACTGCCTATCCTAATTCAGACCCTCCGATTCACACCACCCCGTGAAGTTTTTCTCACTCCTACTGGTGAATGTAATGTTACACACCCATACAATGCGCACCACCCCACGGTGTTTTTCCGAAACCCATTCTACATTGCCACTGCATGTTCCCTAACCTCCCCATGCTGACCACCCCGCGGTGCTTTTCTCCATCCTACATTGCCACTCACCGCCTATGCTAATTCAGACCCTCCGATTCACACCACTCCGGGATGTTTTTCTCACTCCTACTAGTGAATGTAATGTTACACACCCATACAATGCGCACCACCCCGCGATGTTTTTCAGAAACCTATCCTACATTGCAACTGCATGTTCCCTGACCTCCCCATGGTGACCACCCCGCGGTGCTTTTCCCCATCCTACATTGCCACTCACTGCCTATCCAAATTCAGACCCTCCGATTCGCATCACCCCCTGATGTTTTTCTCACTCCTACTAGTGAATGTAATGTTACACACCCATACAATGCGCACCACCCTGTGATGTTTTTCTCACTCCTACTTGTGAATGTAATGTTACACACCCATACAATTCCCACCATCCCGCGATGTTTTTCAGAAACCTATCCTACATTGCCACTGCATGTTCCCTGACCTCCCCATGGTGAACACCCCGCCGTGCTTTTCTCCATCCTACATTGCCACTCACTGCCTATCCTAATTCAGACCTTCCGATTCACACCACCCTGTGATGTTTTTCTTACTCCTACGGGTGAATGTAATGTTACACACCCATACATTGCGCACCACCTCACGATGTTTTTCAGAAACCCATTCTACATTGCCACTGCATGTTCCCTTACGTCCCCATGCTGACCACCCCGCGGTGCTTTTCTACATCCTACATTGCCACTCACTGCCTATCCTAATTCAGACCCTCCGATTCACACCACCCCGTGATGTTTTTCTCACTCCTACTAGTGAATGTAATGTTACACACCCATACAATGAGCACCACCCCACGATGTTTTTTAGAAACCCATTCTACATTGCCACTGCATTTTCCCTGACCTCCCCATGCTGACCACGCCGCGATGGTTTTCTCCATCCTACATTGCCACTCACTGCCTATCCTAATTCAGACCTTCCGATTCACACCACCCCGTGATGTTTTTCTCACTCCTACTAGTGAATGTAATGTTACACACCCATACAATGCGCACCACCCTGCGATGTTTTTCAGAAACCTATCCTACATTGCCACTGCATGTTCCCTGACCTCCCCATGCTGACCACCCCGCGGTGCTTTTCTCCATCCTACATTGCCACTCACTGCCTATCCTAATTCAGACCCTCCAATTCACACCACCCCTTGATGTTTTTCCCACTCCTACTAGTGAATGTAATTTTACACATCCATACAATGCGCACCACCACGTGATGTTTTTCTCAATCATACTAGTGAATGTATTTTTACACATCCATAGAATGTGCACCACCCCGCGATGTTTTTCAGAAACCTATCCTACATTGCCACTGCATATTCCCTGACCTCCACATGCTGACCGCTCCGCAGTGCTTTTCTCCATCCTACATTGCGAATCACTGCCTATCCTAAATCAGACCCTCCGATTCACACCACCCCGTGATGTTTTTCTCAGTCCTACTGGTGAATGTAATGTTACACAACCATACAATACGCACCACCCCGCGATGTTTTTCAGAAACCTATCCTACATTGCCACTGCATGTGCCCTGACCTCCCATGCTGACCACCCCGCGATGCTTTTCTCCATCCTACATTGCCACTCACTGCCTATCCTAATCCAGACCCTCTGATTCACACCACCCCATGATGTTTTTCTCACTCCTACTAGTGAATGTAATGTTACACACCCATACAATGCGCACCACCCTTCGCTGATTTTCAGAAACCTATCCTACATTGCCACTGCATGATCCCTGACCTCTCCATGCTGACCACCCCGCGGTGATTTTCTCCATCCTACATTGCCACTCACTGCCTATCCTATTTCAGACCCTCCGATTCACACCACCCTGTGATGTTTTTCTCACTCCTACTGGTGAATGTAATGTTACACACCCATACAATGCACACCACCCCGCGATATTTTTCAGAAACCTATCCTACATTGACACTGCATGATCCCTGACCTCCCAATGCTGACCACCCGTGGTGCTTTTCTCCATCCTACATTGCCACTCACTGCCTATCCTAATTCAGACCCTCCGATTCACACAACCCTGTGATGTATTTCTCACTCCTACTAGTGAATGTAATGTTACACAGCCATACAATGCGCACCATCGGGCAATGTTTTTCAGAAACCTATCCTACATTGCCACTGCATGTTCCCTGACCTCCCCATGCTCACCACCCCGTGGTGCTTTTCTCCATCCTACATTGCCACTCACTGCCTATCCTAATTCATACCCTCCGATTCACACCACACCGTGATGTTTTTCTCACTCCTACTGGTGAATGTAATGTTACACACCCATACAATGCTCACCACCCCACGGTGTTTTTCCGAAACCCATTCTACATTGCCACTGCATGTTCCCTAACCTCCCCATGCTGACCACCCCGCGGTGCTTTTCTCCATCCTACATTTCCACTCACCGCCTATCCTAATTCAGACCCTCCGATTCACACCACCCCGGGATGTTTTTCTCACTCCTACTAGTGAATGTAATGTTACACACCCATACAATGCGCACCACCCCGCGATGTTTTTCAGAAACCTATCCTACATTGCAACTGCATGTTCCCTGACCTCCCCATGGTGACCACCCCGCGGTGCTTTTCCCCATCCTACATTGCCACTCACTGCCTATCCTAATTCAGTCCCTCCGATTCGCATCACCCCTGACGTTTTTCTCACTTATACTAGTGAATGTAATGTTACACACCCATACAATTCGCACCACCCTGTGATGTTTTTCTCACTCCTACTAGTGAATGTAATGTTACACACCCATACAATTCCCACCACGCCGCGATGTTTTTCAGAAACCTATCCTACATTGCCACTGCATGTTCCCTGACCTCCCCATGCTGACCACCCCGCCATGCTTTTCTCCATCCTACATTGCCACTCACTACCTATTCTAATTCAGACCCTCCGATTCACACCACCCTGTGATGTTTTTCTTACTCCTACGGGTGAATGTAATGTTACACACCCATACAATGCACACCACCTCACGATGTTTTTCAGAAACCCATTCTACATTGCCACTGCATGTTCCCTTACCTCCCCATGCTGACCACCCCGCGGTGCTTTTCTCCATCCTACATTGCCACTCACTGCCTATCCTAATTCAGACCCTCCGATTCACACCACCCCGTGATGTTTTTCTCACTCCTACTAGTGAATGTAATGTTACACACCCATACAATGATAACCACCCCGCGATGTTTTTAGAAACCCATTCTACATTGTCACTGCATGTTCCCTGACCTCCCCATGCTGACCACGCCGCGATGGTTTTCTCCATCCTACATTGCCACTCACTGCCTATCCTAATTCAGACCCTCCGATTCACACCACCCCGTGATGTTTTTCTCATTCCTACTAGTGAATGTAAAGTTACACACCCATACAATGCGCACCTCCCGCAATGTTTTTCAGAAACCTATCCTACATTGCCACTGCATGTTCCCGGACCTCCCCATGCTGACCACCCCGCGGTCCTTTTCTCCATTCTACATTGCCACTCACTGCCTATCCTAATTCAGACCCTCCGATTCACACCACCCCTTTATGTTTTTCTCACTCCTACTAGTGAATGTAATGTTACACACCCATACAATGCGCACCACCCCGCGATGTTTTTCAGAAACCTATTCTATATTGTCACTGCATGTTCCCTGACCTCGACATGCTGACCACCCCTCGGTGCTTTTCTCCATCCTACGTTGCCACTCAATGCCTATCCTAATTCACACCCTCCGATTCACACCACCCTGTGAAGCTTTTCTCACTCGTACTAGTGAATGTAATGTTACACACCCATACAATGCGCACCACCCCACGTTGTATTTCACAAACCTATCCTACATTGCGACTGCATGTTCCCTGACTTCCCCATGGTGACCACCCCGTGGTGCTTTTCTCCATCCTAGATTGCCACTCACTGCCTATCCTAGTTCAGACCCTACGATTCACACCACCCCGTGATGTTTTTCTCACTGTTACTAGTGAATGTAATGTTACACACCCATACAATGCGCACCACCCCCGGATGTTTTTCAGAAACCTATCCTACATTGCCACTGCATGTTCCCTGACCTCCCAATGGTGACCACCCCGCGGTGCTTTTCCCCATTCTACATTGCCACTCACTGCCTATCCTAATTCAGACCCTCCGATTCGCATTACCTCCTGATGTTTTTCTCACTTATACTAGTGAATGTAATGTTACACACCCATACACTTCGCACCACCCTGTGATGTTTTTCTCACTCCTACTAGTGAATGTAATGTTACACACCCATACAATTCCCACCACCCCGCGATGTTTTTCAGAAACCTATCCTACATTGCCACTGCATGTTCCCTGACCTCCCCATGCTGACCACCCCGCCATGCTTTTCTCCATCCTACATTGCCACTCACTACCTATCCTAATTCAGACCCTCCGATTCACACTACCCTATGATGTTTTCCTTACTCCTACGGGTGAATGTAATGTTACACACCCATACAATGCGCACCACCTCACGATGTTTTTCAGAAACCCATTCTACATTGCCACTGCATGTTCCCTTACCTCCCCATGCTGACCACCCCGCGGTGCTTTTCTCCATCCTACATTGCCACTCACTGCCTATCCTAATTCAGACCCTCCGATTCACACAACCCTGTGATGTTTTTCTCACTCCTACTAGTGAATGTAATGTTACACACCCATACAATGATCACCACCCCGCGATGTTTTTTAGAAACCCATTCTACATTGCCACTGCATGTTCCCTGACCTCCCCATGCTGACCACGCCGCTATGGTTTTCTCCATCCTACCTTGCCACTCACTGCCTATCCTAATTCAGACCCTCCGATTCACACCACCCCGTGATGTTTTTCTCACTCCTACTAGTGAATGTAAAGTTACACACCCATACAATGCGCGCCTCCCCGCGATGTTTTTCAGAAACCTATCCTACATTGCCACTGCATGTTCCTGGACCTCCCCATGCTGACCACCCCGCGGTCCTTTTTTCCATCCTACATTGCCACTCACTGCCTATCCTAATTCAGACCCTCCGATTCACACCACCCCTTTATGTTTTTCTCACTCCTACTAGTGAATGTAATGTTACACACCCATACAATGCGCACCACACCGCGATGTTTTTCAGAAACCTATTCTACATTGTCACTGCATGTTCCCTGACCTCGACATGCTGACCACCCCTTGGTGCTTTTCTCCATCCTACGTTGCCACTCAATGCCTATCCTAATTCAGACCCTCCGATTCACACCACCCCGTGAAGCTTTTCGCACTCCTACTAGTGAATGTAATGTTACACACCCATGCAATGCGCACCACCCCACGATGTATTTCACAAACCTATCCTACATTGCGACTGCATGTTCCCTGACCTCCCCATGGTGACCACCCCGTGGTGCTTTTCTCCATCCTACATTGCCACTCACTGCCTATCCTAATTCAGACCGTACGACTCACACCACCCCGTGATGTTTTTCTCACTGTTACTAGTGAATGTAATGTTACACACCCATACAATGCGCACCACCCCCGGATGTTTTTCAGAAACCTATCCTACATTGCCACTGCATGTTCCCTGACCTCCCAATGGTGACCACCCCGTGGTGCTTTTCTCCATCCTAGATTGCCACTCACTGCCTATCC